>NC_030680.2:20433494-21087244 GCF_000004195.4 Xenopus tropicalis | reverse complement strand
ATCACATAGAGGGTCTATTGTGTTATAATCTCCTTCAGGCTACGGTGGCATAATGGTGGCGTGCTATCTACCAGGGGTCACATTGCATAGACAACAATAACAAATCAGTTAGTAGCCCTGCAACCATGAATATTGCCCAGACTGCACCACACTGTGTGACCTACAAAGAGCCAGTGGTGGTTGGGTCTATTTTTATTTTAATCTTAGAGTAGTGCTATTGTGCTTTCTACTCATAGTGGGCTGATCTTCTGCCACACTGTATACTCATAGGCCATACTCTGTTATAATAGCAGCTTTATAAGAGGTCGTTTTTGAATACTTAAGGTTGACCGGTCCATAAAAATCCTTTTGATGGTCATCTGGCTTTGTTGGACTGCCCCAGCTTAAAAGAAACTAGGAGGAGACAAGACTAAAGGTGGCCATACACGGGCCGATTTGACACTGATTTGGCACCTTAGCTGCTTATGTATGGGGCCCCCCGACAGACCTCCCTGACCAATATCTGCCCAAAGATTGGGCAGGATTGATATTTCTGTTGGATCGAGGACCACATCAGCTCATTGTTTTGGTCCTCACCTCGTATTTTCACAAATCTTAGGACCAAACAATTGCATTAGCACAATATCAACCACCCAAGGTTGGCATATCGGGGGGAAAGATTCACCAAATGAGCTAATCTTACCATGTATGGCCACCTTTAAGATGGTCACACTTGTAAGCAGATCTTTATTGGAGTGCTAAATAAGGTTAATCCAACTGTATGGCCCCTGGGCCAACAATTGTATCATAACAGCAGGGGTACCACAACAACTGCATGATGGTATTTATTCATCATGGCATTTTTAAACCTGGCCTACAGATATCTGGTCAATCCTCAGCCAGATACTGCTCAGACAAGGCACTGTTTTGAACCTATGCAAGGACTAATCAATTTGGCCTACATGGGCACACTTGGACATATGGTCCCCATATATTACAATAGCCTGTATAGAGCCATAGCCAGAACAGGCATTCCTCTGTACTAAGGACAACTCTACAGGAACACTAAAGTGCATAAGGTCCCCTACTACTTTCTAACATAACATATACACTATTGCCACATTAATAACATCATTTTAGGGTATCTACTCAGCACCCTTGGAAGCATCTTCAGCTAAATGGCTTTTCCATGAATTCTTTAACAAGTAAACTCAAAGATCTTTTTTCCCCAACCAATTCTCTTAATAGGAACTGGAAGTTACACCAAATGGCCAGTCGTAAATTCAGTGGTGGGAAACCGGCAGGCAGACCATTCAGATAGGGTAGAAGAGGTGTTTATTTTCCCACAGATAATATTTCACTAGGTTTCCAAAAAAACTTACCCCATTGTGAGGAGGTAAAGTAATGGACAATCTCCTTACTGGTGGCATTTTGTAGGCACACAGTGATATTCACAGCTTCCTGCAAACTTGCACTGCCGAGTGATAAACTGTCAAACAGATGTCCCTCTCGGCCCCATAGAGGCAACCTTGTCCTCACTACAGACTGTTGGTTTAGTAAATATTCTAAAGGTATTCGTTCATGAGGAAACTATGGCCGATTGACTCCCTCTCCCTTGCTCTGTGGAGCCATATGCCAACCAGAAGCATGAGTAGTTGAAGCAAGGAATGACTTTCAGTACACAAGTTCCTGGTAGGTGGTCGCCACCAAAAACAAAGTGAAGGACAAAAACAACTCTCTGAATCATTATTGACCCAAAGGCCTCTGGGAATACTGTAACCCAGGGGTCCCCAACCTTTACCCATGAGACACATTTAAATATAAAAACAAAGTTGGGGAGCAACACAAGCATGAAAAAAAAGTTCCTAGAGGGTGACAAATAAGGGCTGTGATTGGTTATTTGGTAGCCCAATGTGGACTGGAAGACTACAGGAAGCTCTGTTTGGCATTACAAGTGATCTTCAAACCTCCAAGCCAGACATTTAAAAATGGGCACCTGCTTTGAGGCCCCGGGCAGCAAAATCAAAGGGCAACTTTGCTCAAGAGCCACTGGTTGGGGATCTCTGCTGAAACCTGTATTTCTATAACAATCTAAAGAAACGCTGGTGCCTCACCAAGGCTTTTGTATGCCCTGGGCCCTGCCACCACTACAAACAGACCTTACTACATTGTGAACTCACCCATATTACGCACCGTCAGTCACTATCACACGGAGCAGTGCAAATACCCATGCAAGTCCCTGCTTGTTTGTTTACTTTCAAATTCCTCAGCTACAAGCGCTCATCAGCCGTGTCTGCATGAACAGCAAAATACACATTTATAAGTGCACCTTTCCATGTACAGGAAGTGTCCCACGGAGAGACATGCACTATGGGTACAACTTCCCTGCCGGGGGGGGGGGGGGGTCTACATAGGGAAGGAATTAACCTGCGCCTTAGGGTGCAGCCATATCTCAAAGTAAGGAGCCTCATTTACTAATACACATACATAAGATGGGGATGTAACCAACCATTGCGTAACAGCTGCCATTGGCTGACAGGGAACATAATGACCAATAAATTCCCCATTAGTGAATGTGAGGAATGAGGCACAACTAAGCAGCACATGAGCAGGTGTGCCCCCCCCCCCCCCAAGTCTGCGTGAGCAAACAATTCCCTACAATTTGCACACCTGCACGCTCATGTTTGCTTTCGGGAGACGTGATAGGTTTAAAGCGAGAATAATGGGCGCAATGACAGCGCCTCTACAGACCATTCATCACTTAGACAAATGCACTTCTCTTGCTTTGCGCGGAGATGGATCCCAGATACGGCAAAGGCATGCCCACGGAAAACACACACACACAGATTTGTCTTCACAAATGAAAGTAGGCGGCTCTATTGGGATAACAGCATCCCAGCTTTGCTTAATGGCAGTTTATCACATACTTGAAGGGGAGCTGCCATACTGCTTTATAGACAACAGGTACCACACTTCTACTGGCCATAGAGATGCTGCTTTGGCAGGGAGTGACAATCCCCCATATGTAATAAAAAGGTACTGAGTTTGCCCAGGAGCAGTAACCCATAGCAACCAATTAGATGTTTGCTTTTAAGCAGGTGACCAGCAAATGCTAAAGAGAGCAGTATGGGAGTTTCAACACACATTCAGGACAGGAATATACTACAAGGTCTATTTAAAGGTAAAATTGCCCCTCTTGGTATTTAACTTTTTGAGCATGTGCAGAATACCCTGTACCTGTTCACTTTTTAGTATGAGATGGACTGACTCATAATGCCTTGCATCACGGGTCACCAGCCCCAGCAACAAAACAAAATAGACTGGAAGGCTTCAACTTTGCTGTTATTCTTATTTTTTGCTGCTTATTTTATTGTAAAGGTCCTCTAATATTCATCTTCCCCACTGACTTTAAGGCTGCTCCCTGGTTGCTAAGGCAGTCAACCCACAGCAACCAGCTAATAGTGTGAATTCTAAGCCTGACGGCTGAGGAACAAAAAATGTAAATCTACTAAATGAGGACCAATTGCAATAATACTGTCCAAAAAAGTTAATTTTAAGGTGAACAACCCCTTTTAACCAGATTTAAAATGCTGTAATTTAATTACTTAACTTACTGCGCTGGACCAGAAGCTCAGCAGCTCTATAAAAGTAATTATCCAGAGGAGCTCCCCATTTTGGAGATTGTTAGGATATTTTTATTTTGCAAGCCAGGCTCCCTGTTCTCAGAGCTTCTGCGGAGAACCTTAACATTAAATAATATTGGTTATTAATCAATTTCGATGCAGAAAGCACTGGTTTCAATGTTGCTGTGTAATGTAAATTTGAAATGAGCCTTGTATCTTGAGTTTCATGTTTGTACATATAATATATACTGTGAGTCGGTCCCTAAGATCACATAACGGACAGCAGCACAGAGCATATTCTGGAACAAGCAGAAAAGAAGATGGGGAGCTACTGGGGCATAGTTGGAGATCTTGCTGCTAAAGGGCTATGGTGGTGGGTCTTGGGCTGGGCTGGAAACCAAAAACACATGAGGCTAACTTTGTTAAGCTTTAGTTCTCCTTCAAAATTAACTTTTTGCTATGCCCCCTCCAAAGAGGTGCACAGCAGGGATGGCAGCAGCCTAGATTGGGTGTGTTACTTCCCTTCCTAGATTGGACCTACACAGGACCAGGAGGGTTTTCACTAATCAATCACTTGCAGATTACGAAAGGGACACGGCCAAACACGGTGGCCACTATGGTTGCCACCTTTTTGCTAAATTTATAACGGCCAGGCAGGGGGCGTGTTTCTGATGGGGTGGGTCTGTGATGTCAGGGGCAGGTTTACCCATGGTAAAATTGGTGGTGGAGTCGGGTAATCAAGGCCATATTGAAGCAAATTTTTTGAGTTTGGTGGGATTGAGGGGGTGGGTGGAGCTGGAAGGAAGGACCAGAGGCGGCCAGGGGCGGATTACTACTTGTTACAATGCACTTGCTGATAAATTGTAATACCAGTCCTGGCCCTGGCTAGTAAAATACCGGTTGGGTGGCAACCTTAGTGGCCACCAATAAGTTCTGCTCTTCAGAAGGCAAACCTGCCAAGCGTCAAACACTTAATTACGGCTAGGTGAGGATGCAAAAAAATTAAATACCACTGTAGGTGCATTAAATAGAAAGGAAGCAGAAAGTTAAATGAAAGCAAGTAGATAAAGCCACATATTAAGCCACATAGTAAACACAAAATATAAATACAAATTATATCTTTATATACACACATTCATCTGTGTCCTAATATTGCTCAATATTACACTAACTGGCCCAAGTGGAAACATTAACGGCAGTATCACTTTAAAAATAACTTACTGGTACAAAGAAAATATTCGCAGCCCTCGGTTTATATTTAATAAAAGTCTGAACTCACATTATAAAGGTCGCACTCCATGCCTCACCGTAAAAGGGGAATGTGTAAAACCACAGCGTAATTATGAGAATTGCATGCCCAGCAAAATAAAGAAAATGGGCTTCCTGGTGCCAAGCAGCCGACCTATCCCATCTGGAACGGGGGAACACAACCCAGATTGATTTCATTCCTGACACAGATTAGTCGGGGCGATTTGAATTTAAAGAAGAAAAAAAAGCAGCTCTTAAAAATATAAATACAAAATGGATTTATTATAGAAGGGAAAAGCAGCAGATATTAAAGGGAAACTCAGCTTGTGACTCAAAGACGCAATGGGATACTTTCGATGTATTCCTGAGGCACAAAGTCAGCAGCCGCACAACAGGATTTTATTGTACAAATCTCACACATATTCTGTAATAAAAGATCCCTGTGACGCTTCCCCTACATATTCTCAGGTTACACGGGCCCCGACTCACTGTCCCGCCGCTGCAACAATGAGCGCTGGAGGCCTGGGACACAGAGGGATCACAATGGCTAGCAAAGCATGGCTTGTACATCTGTGATGCAAATGTTAACTGCATGCTAATCCTATGTTGTGACTATTGTAGGCCCATGTGTTGTATGCAGTCTGCCGGAGGGCTCTGCAGGCGTGTTTTGTATACGGCTGCAGGAATTGCGACTGTATGCAGAAAATTCACACCCCAAACAGGTATCAAGTCCTATATCTGCAGCTAGGTACCATGAGTGCACCCAGTGCATACACAGGGCAAGAGTGCAACACCCATGGGCACCCCCCAACCAACCCTTGGGCTCGGCCATGCTGCAAGGGAACCGGCTCACATTGCTTAATAGCCTAGGATCCTTCATGCTGATGGTTTGTTATGGTTTAACCATAACATTTTCAATTAGCATTAGACAATGTTCAGCGTCCCTAAATGCCCTAGGGGGAGAGAAACTGTACACAGTCATAATAAAAAGATCCAGGGGGGGAACATGCAATTTCTGCAGCTGCATAGAGGCCCAGGGTGTTGGGGTTGGACTCGTTATTAGTAAAGGGTCCAGCACAGGGAGGCTACACTAAATATGTCAATATAAAATCAGACTGGTGCTTCATGTAACCCTCAGCCTGTACAGGAGAAAATGGGTTTAGGGTTGTGTTCTGAGAGTCAAGCCTCAAGAGCGCCAAAAGGATTTTTTCCATGGTTTGTTTCATTCCTGAAACTGAGTAATAAGACAGACAGCGCCCCACATACTGCTTGCCCACAGATGCCCGTGCTTGGGCATCTGTGGGCAAGTAGCACATTTGGGTCTGTTTGCGGGGGGGGGGGCTGTGGGTGGGCAAGCACTGTGTGCCTACAGCCCCCCAAGCACGCAACGCTTGCCCACAGACAGCCCCCCAAGCACGCAACGCTTGCCCACAGACAGCCCCCCAAGCACGCAACGCTTGCCCACAGCCAGCCCCCCAAGCACGCAACGCTTGCCCACAGACAGACCGCCAAAAACGCAATGCTTGCCCACAGACAGCCCCCCAAGCACGCAATGCTTGCCCACAGACAGGCCCCCAAGCACGCAATGCTTGCCCACAGACAGCCCCCCAAGCACGCAATGCTTGCCCACAGACAGCCCCCCAAGCACGCAATGCTTGCCCACAGACAGACCGCCAAGCACGCAATGCTTGCCCACAGACAGACCGCCAAAAACGCAATGCTTGCCCACAGACAGACCCCCAAACACGCTGCTTGCCCACAGACAGACCCCCACACGCTGCTTGCCCACAGACAGACCCCCCACACGCTGCTTGCCCACAGACAGACCCCCCACACGCTGCTTGCCCACAGACAGACCCCCCACACGCTGCTTGCCCACAGACAGACCCCCCACACGCTGCTTGCCCACAGACAGACCCCCACACGCTGCTTGCCCACAGAGAGACCCCCACACGCCGCTTGCCCACAGACAGACCCCCACACGCTGCTGGCCCACAGATGCTCCAACACACGTTGTTTGCCCACAGGTGCCCAAGCATGCACTGCTTGCTCGCAGACAGCCCATACAATTGTATAAATCCTAATACCATCATGGAAACATTTTTGATTCTAGCCAAGACTTTTACAGAAAGACTTTCTCCGCTGCAAAGCTCTTTATTAGAAACATAAAGGACCATGAAAGAACCATTGAACCAGCGAGCCCCTCACAATCCCTAGTGGCGCAGTCGTTAAATATTTCTGTCCTTTAGTGACTTTATCTTGCAGAACAATCCACACACGGACTGAAGTTCAGTTTTAGTACTAAACCAATCAGCAGGTTCACGGGCGGAAGGAGACAATCACTGCAGGAGAGAGGGGGTCAGGGAGGGTAATTGGAGAAAGATTACAATAATAATTTTGTGTGTTCTGAGGAACAGCCTGTCATGGAATGATCTGTAAGAGAAACCCCTGTGAGCAGCATCACGTGCGGTGCGTATAACAGTGCAACAAGGAACTCGCTATCTCTGTAGCGCATGGTTCAGTTTTCCACCAAAATACACATTGTCCTTTGGCGTTACGGAAAGAACACCGTATGTCTGAGATTACGCCAGTCCCCTACGTTGCGCCCAAGGATAAATTCAAATCATATCAGGAGACACAATACAAAATACTAATTAAAATCAGTGTTTATGTGGGAGGAAGAAAAACCAGACCATGGAGTCCAATACTGAACTACAACTACCAGAAATCCCATCATGCTTAGAGTCAAAGCTGGAAGGAGGCAACATGGACTACACCTCAACAATCAACACAACTCCCAGAAAGTCTACAGACAGTAGCCAATTTGTGTTGAGACTCTCAATTGCTTAAAAAGTAAAGAGAAGTTGCCGGGGCTCACAGCAAACTCTTTCTGGGGTTCTTTAAGCTTTGGGTGGTGGTGGGTGTCACAAAAAGTTTCTAAAATTGTACATAATGACCCTCGCTAAAGCTTCTATACACCAGGGTGCACCTTGGGCAGCTACCGCTTCTGCTCTTAGGGCTCTGGCACACGGGGAGATTAGTCGCCCGCGACAAATCTCCCTTGTCACGGGCGACTAATCTCCCCGAGTTGCCATGACCCGCCATCCCACCGGCGGACATGTAAGTCGCCGGCGGGATGGCACACGCGGCGGCGCGATTTCTCGAAATCGCCAAAAAAGACTCGAGAGTCTTTTTCGCCAATTTCGTGAAATCGCGCAGGACTAATTTCCCTGTGTGCCAGAGCCCTTAGGGTGAAGACACACAGAGCTACTAGTAGCAGCTACTTGTCGTGGCTACTAAAATAGATAATGCTGCTTATTTACTGATAATTGTCTCTGTGTGTGTTTTAGCAGAGGCAAGTCTTAGTATGGTCTGTGGCAGGGTATTTTCTGGCATTTAGTAGCCATGAAAAAGTAGCTGCTACTAGTAGCTCCGTGTGTCTTCACCCGAAACGCCTCAGATGCACAAGGTGCTCATGAAGCCAAAATAGATTTAACCCCAATTCCCCATCTTTGCTAAAAATCAAAGCCCTCTAGCTTTTTCCTTTGCACAAAGGGTCATCAATAAACCCACACACAGAATGGTTCCACGAGGCACAGCAGCCACGGCAATAACACAACACAACTTTTCCTTCTAGAACTGAAAGAATGGCTTTTGCGGGAGGCCATTAGTTGGTCACCCCCCCAAGCATGTCAGTGGATAGCAGGAAAAGGAAAACATCTGTGAAAGCAAAGGTCGGCGTGCCACTCATTACAAACTCACCCCGAGCTTGCCCGCTGCATACAGTAAGAACTGCCAGTGCCGCAGAATTGCAGGGGGAAATTGAACTTATGAAATGAATGTCTGGCACAGCTGACAGATAACTCTTATTTTTAAAGACATTCTGGAGAATTTCTGTTATATAACCACACACTGAGCACAAATACATTCACATACGGCACACGTGTACATATCGTAGGAGGGGGAGTTACTATCAATTGAAACATATTCTTTTATATCCTTTTCAATGAAATTCTGCAACCGGTGGCCATGTGTGAGGGGCAGGCTGGACATGCCTGTGTTAGAAATATCAATCAGGAGAGCTACGGGCTACTATGTGATCCCATGGCTTCAGGGTAACAAGCAGCCCTTGCAAACCTGCGAGACGGAAAATATATCATCTACCTGGACTTTATGCCACATGGAGCGGTAACAAAAGGAGGCTGATTGCCTTCTACCTGCGGGAAGGCTGCACACCCTACTTTTTGCAGGTAGTCGCAACAACACAAAGGACTAAAGGTGCTGCAGAACTTGGTGATATTTCTAATAGATACTAGGTGGACATCCCACACCGCCGCACCAGTTGCCACTACTATGGCCCCGGCCAGTCCCTTTATCACCAACCTGTACCCCCAATGCCACACTCACTGTTGCTCCGCACTATTCAGCAAAGTTACAATCAGGCCAATTTGATGGGGGGGGGATAAACAGGATTCTGATTTAGGAAGCTGCAACACAAATAGATACCCACTGGATAAGCTGGGAAAGTTCATTCCCCTGAGGAGCATCTCATGGGGGGTGGGATCTGCCATACTGCAAATCATTCATGAAATGCAATCACAAATCAGTTCTATACGGCTATTTCTGCAAAGACGAGATGAAGTGCCCGCCTGTGGGGCCCCAGGAGCAGCCAAGCTCGGTGCCATACTTACAGCGAGTGGGTGAAGACGCTGAGCCCATCGGGTACGGTCACTAGTCCTTTCCCCGAACAGTCCGCCCCTCCATCCAAGTCACAGGCACAGGGTGCCGGGCAGGGAGCGGGCGAGGAGACCCCGCTGGGCCCACCTGAGCAAGAGGCGAGCAGCAAGGCGAACAGAGCCAGGGGCCACCCGGGGCAGCCCATCATCAGCCCGGCCGGGGGGGGGGGGGGGGAGCAACAGCTTGCACGGTCCGACACCTCAGGGTGCGCAGCGCCGAGCTACAGCCGGGAACTTTGCGCTTGTTCCGCAGCTCACAACCTGCACTTTATTTGGCCGCTTTCTCTCTCTCGTTCGCTCGGTGGTTGGAACAAACAGGAGGAAGGATCCCGCTCACTCCTCCCCTACAGATACAATGTAAGTGCAGCCATTCCTTTCCCCCAGCACTCACACAGCGACACGCAGCCTGCCGCTTCCCATCCCAATGAGCCAAGGTGCATGTGAGCCAGGACGAGCTCTCATAGGCCGACGCGCTCCCATATGCAAATCCCAAGGTTGGAGCGAATGCCGAGCTTTGATTGGCGGGGCTGGACAGGGAGGCGGGGCTGGACAGAGGGCGGGTCTAACACTGGCTTAACCTTCTCCTGTGCGGCTGGAAATGCCATTGGGACGGGGAGGGCAGTGAGGAAACAACGCGGGGAAATGTACCCGCTCTGTGTCTATTTTATTATTGTTCTAAAATCTGTGGGCAATTCTGTGTGACCCCTCTCGGCTTAAAATGCTTCATTCCCAGAGCAGAGTTCTTTATATAATCATAATGCATGAAAATGTATATCCTTATTAACCCTTTAAGTGCCAGCCGAATTCGTCATTTCGGTTCCCCCCAGTGCCAGACGTTTTTTAAGCATTTTGTACTCATTCACTTTAACAATGTTTTTTGGTAGGAAAACCTCCACGAAACTAGGGAAATTATATATCGTTTTTTTCGTCACTAATTGGGCTTCGACATACATACCAAATTTTATAACTTTTCTGGAGATATGATGTGTATTTTGGGTGAAATATGTAAAAAAAAAATAAAATTATGAAAAATTTCTGTATATTTTGAGGTTTTTTTCCATAGAAAAGTTAATTTTACTCACTTTTTTTTATTGTTTGTAAAAGCCCTGATACTCCCAATTCCAACGATACCAAATATGTGGTGGTACCCCACAGTTCCTGTCCAGAAGTAACCCCAAACTAAAGCAATACTTAGTACAATATCACACCAGAACAAAGCAGAAAGCGCTTGTAACAGTTGATGCAGCATAACTTATATGTAAATCTAAAATATCCCCTCATGTTTGGTATCTTTAGAAACTACAGACCTTCAGGTTTCTAGGTGCAATGTAGTTTTCACTCAAAAGCCAAATACCTTTTGTCAGTGCATTGTGAAATTTGGAACTTTTTATGACATTTTTTTTTTTTCTAAACGTAAACTTGGACGCATGATCAAATGTGGATTTGACAAAAAAAAATCTCATAAAAATTTTCTAACAAAGGCATATTTGAAAGACAAACTTCTCCTGAATAAAATGATGCCCCATATGTATGGGTGCACATAAAGACATGGGCACCAAACACTCCAAAGCAGGGGCAATGCATAAAGGCAATTACAGCTAAAAATGTGGGGGCTGCGCTCTATGTGCACTTCCTGCAGTTTTTCAGTGTTAACCCCCCCTACCTGTGAAATAACCCCCACAAACTATATATTTCTGAAAAGTGCACACCTTCAGCTATTCAGAGACACCACTCTTCTCTTTCTACATGGAAAATTGTGGCCGCAGTCCCTTGCAGAAGTCAGCGCTTTGGTCAGAAATCAAGGAAAAACCAGATAAAAAACCTAGATTTCTCCCCAAAATCTCCATGGCAACTACCAAAAACTTACTAACCATCAATCTGCAAGTTCCCCAGAATAAAACGATACCCCATATGTATGGGTGCACATAAAGACGTGGCCACCAAATGCCCCAAAACAGGGGCAATGCATAAGGGCAATTTCAGTTGAAATTTTGGGGGCTGCGCTCTATGTGCACTACCTGCAGTTTTTCAGTGTTAACCCCCCCTACCTGTGAGATAACCCCCACAATCTATATATTTACGAAAAGTGCACACCTTCAGCTATTCAGAGACACCACTCTTCTCTTTCTACATGGAAAATTGTGGCCGCAGTCCCTTGCAGAAGTTAGCGCTTTGGTCAGAAATCAAGGAAAAACTAGATACAAACCTAGATTTCTCCCCAAAATCTCCATGGCAACTACCAAAAACTTACTAACCATCAATCTGCAAGTTCCCCTGAATAAAACGATACCCCATATGTATGGGTGCACATAAAGACGTGGCCACCAAATGCCCCAAAACAGGGGCAATGCATAAGGGGAATTTCAGTTGAAATTTTGGGGGCTGCGCTCTATGTGCACTACCTGCAGTTTTTCAGTGATAACCCCCCCTACCTGTGAGATACCCCCACAATCCATATATTTACGAAAAGTGCACACCTTCAGCTATTCAGAGACACCACTCTTCTCTTTCTACATGGAAAATTGTGGCCGCAGTCCCTTGCAGAAGTAAGCGCTTTGGTCAGAAATCAAGGAAAAACCAGATAAAAAACCTAGATTTCTCCCCAAAATCTCCATGGCAACTACCAAAAACTTACTAACCATCAATCTGCAAGTTCCCCAGAATAAAACGATACCCCATATGTATGGGTGCACATAAAGACGTGGCCACCAAATGCCCCAAAACAGGGGCAATGCATAAGGGCAATTTCAGTTGAAATTTTGGGGGCTGCGCTCTATGTGCACTACCTGCAGTTTTTCAGTGTTAACCCCCCCTACCTGTGAGATAACCCCCACAATCTATATATTTACGAAAAGTGCACACCTTCAGCTATTCAGAGACACCACTCTTCTCTTTCTACATGGAAAATTGTGGCCGCAGTCCCTTGCAGAAGTTAGCGCTTTGGTCAGAAATCAAGGAAAAACTAGATACAAACCTAGATTTCTCCCCAAAATCTCCATGGCAACTACCAAAAACTTACTAACCATCAATCTGCAAGTTCCCCTGAATAAAACGATACCCCATATGTATGGGTGCACATAAAGACGTGGCCACCAAATGCCCCAAAACAGGGGCAATGCATAAGGGGAATTTCAGTTGAAATTTTGGGGGCTGCGCTCTATGTGCACTACCTGCAGTTTTTCAGTGATAACCCCCCCTACCTGTGAGATACCCCCACAATCCATATATTTACGAAAAGTGCACACCTTCAGCTATTCAGAGACACCACTCTTCTCTTTCTACATGGAAAATTGTGGCCGCAGTCCCTTGCAGAAGTCAGCGCTTTGGTCAGAAATCAAGGAAAAACCAGATACAACCCTAGATTTCTCCCCAAAATCTCCATGGCAACTACCAAAAACTTACTAACCATCAATCTGCAAGTTCCCCTGAAAAAAACGATACCCCATATGTATGGGTGCACATAAAGACGTGGCCACCAAATGCCCCAAAACAGGGGCAATGCATAAGGGGAATTTCAGTTGAAATTTTGGGGGCTGCGCTCTATGTGCACTACCTGCAGTTTTTCAGTGTTAACCCCCCCTACCTGTGAGATAACCCCCACAATCTATATATTTACGAAAAGTGCACACCTTCAGCTATTCAGAGACACCACTCTTCTCTTTCTACATGGAAAATTGTGGCCGCAGTCCCTTGCAGAAGTCAGCGCTTTGGTCAGAAATCAAGGAAAAACCAGATACAACCCTAGATTTTGGTCAGAAATCAAGGAAAAACCAGATAAAAACCTAGATTTCTCCCCAAAATCTCCATGGCAACTACCAAAAACTTACTAAACCTCAATTTGCAAGTTCCCCTGAATAAAACGATACCCCATATGTATGGGTGCACATAAAGACGTGGCCACCAAATGCCCCAAAACAGGGGCAATGCATAAGGGCAATTTCAGTTGAAATTTTGGGGGCTGCGCTCTATGTGCACTACCTGCAGTTTTTCAGTGTTAACCCCCCTACCTGTGAGATAACCCCCACAATCTATATATTTACGAAAAGTGCACACCTTCAGCTATTCAGAGACACCACTCTTCTCTTTCTACATGGAAAATTGTGGCCGCAGTCCCTTGCAGAAGTTAGCGCTTTGGTCAGAAATCAAGGAAAAACTAGATACAAACCTAGATTTCTCCCCAAAATCTCCATGGCAACTACCAAAAACTTACTAACCATCAATCTGCAAGTTCCCCTGAATAAAACGATACCCCATATGTATGGGTGCACATAAAGACGTGGCCACCAAATGCCCCAAAACAGGGGCAATGCATAAGGGGAATTTCAGTTGAAATTTTGGGGGCTGCGCTCTATGTGCACTACCTGCAGTTTTTCAGTGATAACCCCCCCTACCTGTGAGATACCCCCACAATCTATATATTTACGAAAAGTGCACACCTTCAGCTATTCAGAGACACCACTCTTCTCTTTCTACATGGAAAATTGTGGCCGCAGTCCCTTGCAGAAGTCAGCGCTTTGGTCAGAAATCAAGGAAAAACCAGATACAACCCTAGATTTCTCCCCAAAATCTCCATGGCAACTACCAAAAACTTACTAACCATCAATCTGCAAGTTCCCCTGAAAAAAACGATACCCCATATGTATGGGTGCACATAAAGACGTGGCCACCAAATGCCCCAAAACAGGGGCAATGCATAAGGGGAATTTCAGTTGAAATTTTGGGGGCTGCGCTCTATGTGCACTACCTGCAGTTTTTCAGTGTTAACCCCCCCTACCTGTGAGATAACCCCCACAATCTATATATTTACGAAAAGTGCACACCTTCAGCTATTCAGAGACACCACTCTTCTCTTTCTACATGGAAAATTGTGGCCGCAGTCCCTTGCAGAAGTCAGCGCTTTGGTCAGAAATCAAGGAAAAACCAGATACAACCCTAGATTTTGGTCAGAAATCAAGGAAAAACCAGATAAAAACCTAGATTTCTCCCCAAAATCTCCATGGCAACTACCAAAAACTTACTAAACCTCAATTTGCAAGTTCCCCTGAATAAAACGATACCCCATATGTATGGGTGCACATAAAGACGTGGCCACCAAATGCCCCAAAACAGGGGCAATGCATAAGGGCAATTTCAGTTGAAATTTTGGGGCTGCGCTCTATGTGCACTACCTGCAGTTTTTCAGTGTTAACCCCCCTACCTGTGAGATAACCCCCACAATCTATATATTTACGAAAAGTGCACACCTTCAGCTATTCAGAGACACCACTCTTCTCTTTCTACATGGAAAATTGTGGCCGCAGTCCCTTGCAGAAGTTAGCGCTTTGGTCAGAAATCAAGGAAAAACTAGATACAAACCTAGATTTCTCCCCAAAATCTCCATGGCAACTACCAAAAACTTACTAACCATCAATCTGCAAGTTCCCCTGAATAAAACGATACCCCATATGTATGGGTGCACATAAAGACGTGGCCACCAAATGCCCCAAAACAGGGGCAATGCATAAGGGGAATTTCAGTTGAAATTTTGGGGGCTGCGCTCTATGTGCACTACCTGCAGTTTTTCAGTGATAACCCCCCCTACCTGTGAGATACCCCCACAATCTATATATTTACGAAAAGTGCACACCTTCAGCTATTCAGAGACACCACTCTTCTCTTTCTACATGGAAAATTGTGGCCGCAGTCCCTTGCAGAAGTCAGCGCTTTGGTCAGAAATCAAGGAAAAACCAGATACAACCCTAGATTTTGGTCAGAAATCAAGGAAAAACCTGATAAAAACCTAGATTTCTCCCCAAAATCTCCATGGCAACTACCAAAAACTTACTAAACCTCAATTTGCAAGTTCCCCTGAATAAAACGATACCCCATATGTATGGGTGCACATAAAGACGTGGCCACCAAATGCCCCCAAACAGGGGCAATGCATAAGGGGGGGCTGTGCTCTATCTGCAGTTATTTAGTCTAAACACACCCATAACCTGTGAAATAACCCCCGCAAACTATATATTTCTGAAAAGTGCACACCTTCAGCTATTCAGAGACGCCACTCTCCTCTTTCTACATGGAAAATTGTGGCCGCAGTGCCTTGCAGAAGTTAGCGCTTTGGTCAGAAATCAAGGAAAAACCAGATACAAACCTAGATTTCTCCCCAAAATCTCCATGGCAACTACCAAAAACTTACTAACCATCAATCTGCAAGTTCCCCTGAATAAAACGATACCCCATATGTATGGGTGCACATAAAGACGTGGCCACCAAATGCCCCAAAACAGGGGCAATGCATAAGGGGAATTTCAGTCGAAATTTTGGGGGCTACGCTCTATGTGCACTACCTGCAGTTTTTCAGTGATAACCCCCCCTACCTGTGAGATACCCCCACAATCTATATATTTACGAAAAGTGCACACCTTCAGCTATTCAGAGACACCACTCTTCTCTTTCTACATGGAAAATTGTGGCCGCAGTCCCTTGCAGAAGTCAGCGCTTTGGTCAGAAATCAAGGAAAAACCAGATACAACCCTAGATTTTGGTCAGAAATCAAGGAAAAACCAGATAAAAACCTAGATTTCTCCCCAAAATCTCCATGGCAACTACCAAAACTTACTAAACCTCAATTTGCAAGTTCCCCTGAATAAAACGATACCCCATATGTATGGGTGCACATAAAGACGTGGCTACCAAATGCCCCCAAACAGGGGCAATGCATAAGGGGGGCTGTGCTCTATCTGCAGTTATTTAGTCTAAACACACCCATAACCTGTGAAATAACCCCCGCAAACTATATATTTCTGAAAAGTGCACACCTTCAGCTATTCAGAGACGCCACTCTCCTCTTTCTACATGGAAAATTGTGGCCGCAGTCCCTTGCAGAAGTTAGCGCTTTGGTCAGAAATCAAGGAAAAACCAGATACAAACCTAGATTTCTCCCCAAAATCTCCATGGCAACTACCAAAAACTTACTAACCATCAATCTGCAAGTTCCCCTGAATAAAACGATACCCCATATGTATGGGTGTACATAAAGACGTGGCCACCAAATGCCCCAAAACAGGGGGAATGCATAAGGGCAATTTCAGTTGAAATTTTGGGGGCTGCGCTCTATGTGCACTACCTGCAGTTTTTCAGTGTTAACCCCCCCTACCTGTGGAATAACCCCCACAATCTATATATTTACGAAAAGTGCACACCTTCAGCTATTCAGAGACACCACTCTTCTCTTTCTACATGGAAAATTGTGGCTGCAGTTCCTTGCAGAAGTCAGCGCTTTGGTCAGAAATCAAGGAAAAACCAGATACAACCCTAGATTTTGGTCAGAAATCAAGGAAAAACCAGATAAAAAACCTAGATTTCTCCCCAAAATCTCCATGGCAACTACCAAAAACTTACTAAACCTCAATTTGCAAGTTCCCCTGAATAAAACGATACCCCATATGTATGGGTGCACATAAAGACGTGGCCACCAAATGCCCCCAAACAGGGGCAATGCATAAGGGCAATTTCAGTTGAAATTTTGGGGGCTGCGCTCTATGTGCACTACCTGCAGTTTTTCAGTGTTAACCCCCCCTACCTGTGAGATAACCCCCACAATCTATATATTTACGAAAAGTGCACACCTTCAGCTATTCAGAGACGCCACTCTTCTCTTTCTACATGGAAAATTGTGGCCGCAGTCCCTTGCAGAAGTCAGCGCTTTGGTCAGAAATCAAGGAAAAACCAGATACAAACCTAGATTTTGGTCAGAAATCAAGGAAAAACCAGATAAAAAACCTAGATTTCTCCCCAAAATCTCCATGGCAACTACCAAAAACTTACTAACCATCAATCTGCAAGTTCCCCTGAATAAAACTATACCTATGTCTGGTTGCACATAAGTACATGGCCGCCAAACCTGAAAATGCATAATATTGGGGCTGCACTCTATGCACCCCTTTTTTTTTGCCTGCACCCGAATGAATGGGATACGCTCGGGTGCAGGCACATGTAGCCGATATACGCATGAAAACGCGTGAGAATGCAAAGTCTCGCGTTTTCATGCGTATATCGGCTACACGTGCCTGCACCCGAGCGTATCCCATTCATTCAGGTACAGGAACAAGTAGCAGGCGTAGGGCTGAATTTTCGGCAAGCGTTTTTCCACTTGCTGAAAAAATCAGCCCTACGCCTCGTGTGGCATCAGCCTAACCCTTGGCAATAGAAACTACCAGAACAATCTTAGCACCTCTGGACCTTTCTAGAACAACTGAAATCAAATGGAATAAAACCACTAAAAGCAATCAAAGAACAATAGTTGCAATGAAATCGGTAAGAGCCCTGGATCCACCAATGTCACTGCAAAAGCAACCTTTTTGGGGGCACTAAACACACAATAAAGAACAATGCAAAGATAAAACACCATAAAATCAGTAAAATCCAATAAAACCACCTAAACCAACAGAAGAACAATAATTGCAATGAAATCGGTGGTCAGAGCCCTGGATCCACCAACGTCACTGCAAATTCAGCACCCAATAGCAATAAAAAAAGTTACAGTGCAATAGAATAATTCAAAAACAGAAATCAATTATGAAAATGCCAAAAAAACACTAAAATGCAACCAAATAAATCAGATAATTATAGAGCAAGATCAGAAATAAAGTTTTAGTAAAAAAAAAAAGACTGCCAAAGAAAGCAAAGAAAGAAAGAAAAGAAAAGAAAGAAAAAAAAAAAAAAAAGTGTAAGTGTAAGTGTCTGTGTGTGCTTGGGAAAGTTGTAAATAAGTGTGTATGTGTACAAAAGTGTAATAATGACAAAGATAGAAGAAAAAATGCAAAAAAAAAAAAAAATAAATAAACAGTGGTAGAGAGTTGTAGTTCAGCTTACCCAAGGCAGGCAGACGATCAGGGGCGATCAGGGGCGATCAATCCAGCAGGAAGGCAGCAGGGGAGCTCCATCTTGTCCGAAGTGCGCAGCAGGAGTGAGGGAGCCGACAGTAGGCGGCGCTATTTAAAGGGACAGCAGTGGACACGTCATCAACGCGTGTCCACTGCTGTCATTGGCTGGCGACGCGATCGGTGCGGCTGGGGGACCCGGATCGGTGAGTATGTTTTTCATTGCTCG
Organism: Xenopus tropicalis; assembly: GCF_000004195.4. Classification (NCBI taxonomy): domain Eukaryota; kingdom Metazoa; phylum Chordata; class Amphibia; order Anura; family Pipidae; genus Xenopus; species Xenopus tropicalis. Next base: position 21,068,562 of record NC_030680.2, on the reverse strand, counting down.
TTGCCTAGGGGGATCTGAGGGGTTTACAAGCGCTGCGCTGCTTTAAAAGCGAGCGTAGCGCTTGTAAACCCGACAGTGCCATTGGACGTAGATTCTACGTCCCATGGCACTTTGGTCCCTTGGTACCTAGGACGTAGAATCTACGTCCCTTGGCACTTAAAGGGTTAATGATACTGACTGATGTCATCAATAATAAAAATAAGTGCTTAGTGAGGTGAGGTGTCACATGACTCATCAAAACTTAACCCCTTATGTAAGGGGCATAAATGTCGGTATCTGAGCCCCTCCCAAGCCGCACCTGCAGGGCCCTGGGCCCATTTCCCTAGTAATGCAGGGGGCTCCTTATAGGCTTGGCCTTTCTGTTGCTTCCCTTATAGTTACATGATGGAGGTAATGCATCACTATGACCTGTGCAAAAGCGCTTATACCTACATGCTCATGGGGTTCCTCTGTGACTAATACACTAAACCTTAGGCCATAATGGCCATCAGGAAACCCTGTTTTCCCTTTGGGGACACCTGTAACATAGTCTACCTATACATTTTCAGGGTCCCGGCAATAATAGGGCCCCCTTGTATCTCAATTACCTCTATGTAAATGGTATAGGCCAACCTGCCAAATTCTGCCTTTCATGGCACGCACCAGCGCCTGTGGCAATATAGGAACATTATGGTCAGAATGTAAATAAACCATGAGCAGTGCCAGGCCAAGCTGCGGTAGCACCCAAGGCAAAACCCCCTGCTTTCAGCAGGAAGAATTCTAAAGATGATGTCCCTGCCCAATCATACCATGGTTTCCAGTCTAAAGTACCTCCATCATCAGAAACACAAGCAGCATTATATATACCACGAGGATCTACTGGATAGTTAAAATTATTGTTTTGCAGGGCTACCAGTACAATGTGACCAAGTATGTAAAACTCCCCCTATAATCTTATCAGGGCTGTGGCTATTGGGCTCCTAAAGGAAGCTAAGCAGGTTGTGGAAGTGAAAGTTAGATGAGAGAGCATGGGGCGGAATAGTAGGAGAAAAAGCGATTTCTGAAATTAAGGAGAGGGAAGAGTTGGGTTGATATAGAATAATACAAATAAATAAAAAGAACAGGAAGAGAGCTCCCTACCTCCTGGACATGGGGGGGGGGGGAGGAGCGTTGACATGGTAAGGAAGCAGGTAGATCACAGAGGGTGGTAAAACAGGTGCAACAAAGGCAAGAGGTCAGTGGGAGCAGGGGCATGTCACTTCTGGATAAGGATAAAGAGGAGCACCATCGCCCACTTATAGGAGCCTGTAGTTGGTAGGGTTTTTTAATTGCATGTCACAGCCAGAGGTGAATAACTTACCAAGGTCAGGATTAGGCCTGGATAAAAATGACAATAATTTATTTTTTATGGTGACCTTGTGGTTATGTGAGTGCCCTTTTCCTCGTTTTTCATGTTGGTGGATATGGTTCTCCTGTACCCCTGGCTGAGGGTGTGGGGTTGGTGCACCTAAATCACATTCTGCCTTTGGTGAGCTTTTTTCACAAAAATGGCCAGGTGTGGTCATTTGACTCTGTGGCCGGGATCCCAGGAGAGATGGCTTATGGTTGCGGCACGTTCCTATCCAATCCAGCTGACATGGCACGTAGCCCATTACAGTATTCAAAGTGTGGCAAGCATTCCCGGATTTGGTGTATTTTTCTGTAAGTTCTTTAGTAATAAAGTTAATGTAATAATTTCATTTTGTACACTTGTTAATAAAAATCTTTGGCTGTTTTTATATCAACCCCGAGCAGTTATTTCTTTGGTAGGGGGTGCAAGTAACAAAAGGTAGAATGTGTAAGGGATAGGAGTTCTGTAAGACCAGACTGCCAAGGGGCAAGTAGAGAAATACAACAAAGAATAATATATATATATATATATATAAATATAAGCTGCAGTTTAACTACAACACTGACCAAGTCTCCTTACCAGGAGAGGCAGGCCTAGCGGAGAGAGCTGCACCATTATCAGGAGAAAGACACAGGATAAGCACTTACTAGGTACATCTAACAAAGCCACACCATGAACCATATCCCATTACCATTTGGTGTTATAGATTCTTCTGCTCTGTCTCTCTTTATCTCCTCAGAATTTAATCTGTTTAAAGTAATAAATCAGTTTTTTTATTGTAAAGCTGGAAGTTCATTTTCATTCCTTTTTTTAGGTCACCATGTTTTGTATTCTTCTTGGTTTCCTGTCTCAAGAAGGATCCTTCAGAGAGATCGAGTGCTAAAGAACTTCTTCAGCACCCATTCATCACTGGCCTGCCGCCTAAGAAGACCATCAGGGCAGAAATCAAAGAACATCTTCAGGCTCAGCACAACTGGCCGGCCAAGAAAGGTAAGGGAATCCTTTATATTTGGTATAACTGCACCATTTCATATGGAGAAGCTGCAAAAGTTGGTCTCATTATAGTGGCGCTAGGGATAATGAACAATTCAAGGGGTACTTTTCATCCAAATATTACTTTTTAGTATAATATTAACAATGGGATTCTAAGACAAGTTACATTTGGTCCTCCATGTGCAAATTACGGCAAACATTTCTAAGCAGGGATGAGATCACTTGGGAAGAGTGCTAATAGCAGCACTTGCGTCTGATCAGATTATTTCCAAATAATGAGAAAAAAGGGGGTTTTTGTTTTGGTTCCTTACTGTAATTTTATTGATCTATACAGGATTGAGAGCAGCAGCTCGCTGGGCCATAAAGCATCTGTGGTGCGCTTGTGACATCTGCGCAGAGACATCCACAGAAGGAAAGGAGGCTCAGCAATTGGCACTGGAGGGCTTTTCATATTACTGATCTTGTGGCCAATAACATCAAATGCCCAAGATGAATCTCCGGAATAACATCCAAGGAGAGAGAAACAGGTATTGTCTCTGTTAAATATCCCTATACATTGGTCCTATAAAGCCTTAGGCCAACATTTTCTCGGCTGCCCAACAAACACCAGTTTAGTCCCCTGTGTCTATGAACAGAATCCCCACACAGCAAAGAGGGTGGGACAGTAATATTCTCTGACTACTGACACTTGGGAAAGCAAAGTAAGAAGGTGGCACTGTACTACTTTTATTCAATGGCCAGTGCATTTTATTTCTAAATAAGGAGCACCAGCCTAGGGGTAAAATTCCCTAAAATGTTGGCACCACTAGTAAATAAGGCTTTCCTTGTCCTTTAATGTCACACTAAATCCTCCATAATGATATACTACTAACCAATTTTTATTTTGTTTTTCCAACAGCACCAGTGCCAACTACTGCTCCACCAGCATCTGCTCCTTTCAAGCTCCTTTGTGCTGGTGAGTGCTCCCCTTTGTTTGTTTTTGGTCAGTGTCCAAAGCCTTGCACGGCAATTTTAACTTAACACATATTATAGATCACATAAAAATGATATATAAGATATACCCTTAGTACATTTTGGGCCTAGCAGGGATCATCCTATAAGAATAGCGCCCTTTGGGACTAGGGCCTAGGAGAGACTGACAGTCAGTTTCATCCCCATTAGTATCCTGATTAAGAGGAAGGATCATTATGCGAAATGGTGAATATACACTTACCAATAATAGTGTTGGACTTGTTTAGCAATACAGCAGCCCTGTACCCTAATATCAATCAATGCAGTCTATGACTATTACAGGTATTACTTGCCCTTTAAGGAGAGGCGGGATGGGAGGGGAAGAGGCAGAGCTGATTTTATTTAAATATAGAGTACAGCCATATCAGCTTCTCAGTTGTGTTTGGACCAGACCTTTAATACCTTTAATCACTGGTAGTGATGCATCGAATTTCCACATTTCGTCATTGGCGAATTGTTTTGCGAAACTTCCGAGAAAATTTGCCGCGCATCAGAAAAAGTCATGGTCGCTTCAAAACATCGCATAAAAAAAGAGCACAGCCATGTCAAAGTGGGCTCAGGCGACAAAAAAAGATGCAGGCGACAAAAAAAAATTTGTGCAACAAACACGTTTCGCTAATTTGCCGTTTCGCAAATCTTTAGGCGAAGCGAACCGGGACAGATTTGCTCATCACTAGTCACTGGCCTTAATGTCTGCAAAATACCAGAACAAGCATTGCTGGGACTCCCAATACTGAATACAAATAAATACACTAGATCTCTTATCACTCAATTACTTTTAGCACCTGTGCCAGCATCAGTGCAGCCACATAATTAGCCAGCGCCCTCCCTTGCTCCCCCTGAACCTGTGCCAGCATCCCTCTAGCATGTGATACCTACAGCGTTAAGGTACAGGCCAGCAGCAGGGGAACGGGGGAGCGCAAATTGAACATTTGCTAACGCAGAGGGGTTGGGGCAGGCAGAAGAGCCCTTTCTTAACATCCATCGTAATTATTTCTGATGAGAAGTGCGCCCTCCAGAGCCCCCCCTAGGCAACTGCCTACCCTGCCTACCCCTAGTTCTGGCCCTGACCATGAGTGCAACTGGTCATACAGAACTCTACTAGCCCATCTTTATATTTATTATACAAGGTTGCCATCTATCCTGGCAAGTACCAAGCTTCCTTTCTCTGCCATTTTTCTTGATAACTTTGGCAATAATTATCATTTTGGCTCAGTGTTTCCACTGCGTCCAGTAACTCATGCCAACCAGTCAGTTGGTAGCCTATACTAGTGACCTGTTTAAAAGCAAACTTCTGATTGGCACATTGACAAGTAGGGGCAGGGCAGGAGTGGTTAGGGAGTGACAAGCACTTGGCTGGGGTGACATAACCTTATCCCTCGTCCATCACTGTAAAAAGTACCAGAATCTGAATACCACCCAGAACTAGTGGTAGGGAGAGATCGAAGGTGCCCCCCTACTGTTGCGCCTTAGGCGCGTGCGTCTTCTGCCTACCCTGGCAGCCACAACAAATGTGGACCACTTAAGACAGTTGAGTATGTGTTTCTGGGACGCTAAAATACCTCTGAAGTAATAGGGCCACAAGGAGCAACTTTGCCTGGGGCCCCATTTCTTTGTACTTCTATCTAGCATGCTTTAAGATCAAATATAAAATGTGCCCATGCCAGACCATTAGACAGCTTATACAATTTTTAAAACTGCACTAGTATTATTCACATCAACCAAATGGCCTTGGCCAAATCTTAATATCCATTAAAGGTGACATCCCTGGTCCCACTATGACAAACACAAGCAGGGTGTAGGACCCAAGGCCGAAATCTTATTGGTGGGCCCCAAAATCCCTTCCAAAAAAGTTGTGGCGGTACTAGAATTAAGCAGGTGAACATGAATATCTCCAACATAGATGTAAAGACTTGCAGAGCAAAGTGGACAGTGCTGAGTTAACCCATGGAGGAACATCTGAAGGGCTTACATCACAAGCTAAATGAGATCCTTCCTTACAATGAGGTTAAAGGTTCAAAGAACTTCTCCTGTAACCCCTTGGTGGAAGTGAAGGTACCAAAACCTCCACAAATCCAAGTATTAACATCTATGGCAAATCTGTACTCCGAAACTAAGGGAGAAGAAGCATACAACATCAAGGGGCTCAATCTTCCACCTCTGACCCTGACTCATAAATCTACAGGTCGCTGCTTCATAGCTTTGTGTTAGATCCTTTCAAGCCCAGATAGTCTCATTAAATCTCACTATATTAACATAGTTTGGATTATTATTTTTTGGTTGTTTTTATTGTGCTTTAATTAGTTTTTATAAAGCTTGGTCATTTTAGGGTTCTGAAAAAGGCCTCACATGTAGAACAAATGCTGACAAATTAAGAATAAAGCTGGTCACACATCAGGCAGATGTCTATTGGGCAAGTTAAAAAATCTTATCAGACAGGGACTGCATTGGCGCATTGATACTGACCCTTTCCAGTATCCATAGGTGCTAATTATGGTCTAATCGTTGACCAGGGATCCCGATTCCCAGAGCCCAAAAACCACATTGTGCCACCAATTTGGGGACCTCATAATGTAGAGAGTGATATTCTAAAACAATTTGCAATCAGTCTTTATTTTTTATTATTTTTTACCCCTTTAGGGCTCTGGCACACGGGGAGATTAGTCGCCCGCAACAAAACTCCCTGTTCGCGGGCGACTAATCTCCCCGTGTGCCAGAGCCCTTAACAGACAGGTGATGAGATGCGGATAGATAGAAAATAGCTAGATAGATACATAGATAATAGATAGATAGATAGATAGATAGCTTTTTATAGTCTTAAAAGCTTTTGTGATAACATGGGTGTGGTTTTAAGTGGGTGTGGTTTAAAAAGGGGGAGTGGCCAAACTGGCTTTCATTATCGGCCCTCTACCGCGTTTGCCAGAAAAATTCCGGCCCTCGGTACCACAGAAGTTGGACAGCGCTGTTATAGATGATGCAGATGATAGATACCTGTAGATAGATAGATAGATAGATGCATATGATAGAAAGATAGATAGATGATAGATAGATAGATAGATAGATAGATAGATAGATAGATAGATAGATAGATAGATACATAGATGATAGATAGATAGATAGATAGATAATAGAGGATAGCTAGATAGATGATAGATAGATGCAGATAATAGATAGATGATAGATAGATAGATAGATGCAGATAATAGATAGATAGATACAGATGATAGATAGATAGACAGACAGACAGACAGACAGACAGATAGATAGATAGATAGATAGATGCAGATGATAGGTAGATAGATAGATAGATAATAGATAGATAAGGATAGCTAGATAGATGATAGATAGATGCAGATAGATGATAGATAGATAGATGCAGATTATAGATAGATAGATGATAGATAGATGCAGATTATAGATAGATAGACGATAGATATAGATAGATAGATAGATAGATAGATAGATAGATGCAGATTATAGATAGATAGACGATAGATAGATAGATAGATATAGATAGATAGATAGATGATAGATAGATAGATAGATAGACAATAGATAGATAGATAGATAGATTGATTGATGCAGATGATAGATAGATAGATAGATGCATATGATAGATAGATAGATGCAGATTATAGATAGATAGACGATAGATAGATAGATATAGATAGATTGATAGATAGATAGATAGATAGATAGATAGATAGATAGATAGATAGATAGATAGATAGATAGATAGATGCATATGATAGATATATAGATAGATGCAGATTATAGATAGATGATAGATAGACGATAGATAGATATAGATAGATAGATAGATAGATAGATGCAGATAATAGATAGATAGATAGATAGATAGATAGATAGATAGATAGATAGATAGATAGATAGATAGACAGTATCAGACTGTGTAGGGAATGGAAGGCAGGAGGTTAACTGATGGTGATGCCTCCCCTTTAGAACATGCATGTTTTCCTGCCCGTTTAACATTCTCTGATCTCTTCTTTTATTTGATCCTTTCATGTTCCTCTATACTTTTAGAAAAGATCAGGGTGGCACTTGCAATAAGAGGCAACAATGCAGATCCAGAACATAACGTTTGTGTTTGATCTCTCCCTGTATTTGCAGCTGGAAGTTGGGCTGTGCATTCAGATGCAGAAGGCATGGGGTGCTCGCTGTCTTAAAAGGAAATTCATGTTTCTCAGATCACTCATTGTCTGTGTAAAGGGCAAACATAAATGGAGCTCACGTGTGCATTAAAGGAAAACTATACCCCTAGTATGAACACTTAACCAACAGTTTATTTCATATTAAGTGCCCTGTTAAATGATTTTCCCAAACTGGAATATATATACAGGTATAGGACCCGTTATCCAGAATGCTTGGGACTGAGGGTATTCTGCATAAAGGGTCTTTCCGTAATTTTGATAATTCCTTAAGTCTACTAAAAAATCAATTAATTTAACCCAATAGGATTGTTTTGCATTCAATAAGGATTATTTATATCTTAGTTGGGATCAAGTACAGGTACTGTTTTATTATTACAGAGAAAAGGGAATCATTTAACCATTAAATAAACCCAATAGGGCTGTTCTGCCCCAATAAGGGGTAATTATATCTTAGTTGGGATCAAGTACAGGTACTGTTTTATTATTACAGAGAAAAGGGAATCATTTAACCATTAAATAAACCCAATAGGGCTGTTCTGCCCCCAATAAGGGGTAATTATATCTTAGTTGGGATCAAGTACAAGTACTGTTTTATTATTACAGAGAAAAGGGAATCATTTAACCATTAAATAAACCCAATAGGGCTGTTCTGCCCCCAATAAGGGGTAATTATATCTTAGTTGGGATCAAGTACAGGTACTGTTTTATAATTACCGAGAAAAGTTTTCTTTTTTACTTAAAAATTTTGAAGTAAAAGACAAAGCTCTGTCCATTCATTGGTTGATTTAACCTAGTAATTATTAGGGATGCACCAAACCCACATTTTTGGGTTTGGGCGAACCCCCAAACCCACCCTGACAGATTCTGTCGAATCCTGAACTGAAAGCCGGTCGGAAGCGGGTAAAGATTGCCGCGAGCGCAGCGTAATTTTTTCCCCTTGACCATTTAACCCTTTCCAAATGCTAATTAGCACATGCTAATTTATGTTAATTAGGATTCGGAATCAGTTCGGCCGGGGCCGCGGATTCAGCCGAAACGAATACTTCAAAAAAAGCCTGGATTTGGCCTGAATCCTGAACCAAATCTGGAATTCGGTGCATCCCTAGTAATCATATGTGTCCTTGGTATGTGCACTGTGAATCCTATGATCCCAGGGGGCGGCCCTTAGTACCTAAAATGGCAATTTTCTATTTAGGATTACCCAATGGCTCATACTGCTAAAAAAAAATATGTTTTTATGAACATTTAGATGAAGCAGGTTTTACATACGAGCTGTTTAAGAGGCAGCGTAATATACATGCACCTACAATAAGAAGGAAGAAGTCACAACATGACTGATAATCGATGCTGGGGAGCTGTTTGTAACTATCATTGCCCCTGGCTAGAGATGAGCAAACGTTTTTTGGCAGGTTTCACGGTGAAAAAAACCCGTAGACAATAAATGGGTTGCACTGTAAGAAAAAAAGTTGCACAATATGGAAAAAGTTGACTTCAATATCTTTTGCAAATTTTGGCAACGTGAAATGGGACAGATTATATATGAAAAAACCCACTGTTTGATGTCACTTTAGCATTTCTGTTGCATCAGCTCATCTGGAGCATCCCCACCCTAAGCCGCAGCTAAATCCTTGGAAAGAATGGGCCACGTTTTTTTGAAGGATTTGGCTAATCTAGCCCCTAATGCCGGGACAATTATATGGAGAGAACAGATAATCTGCTGTGGCCATTGTATGGAGTTTACTTGTAACAAGGTGGAATAGAGCAAACTGGCTGGGTACGTACAATAACTCTACAGGGCGAGTGGAGCAACAGTGTAGCAGGGCCGCGGGTGGGTTGTGAGGGGGCTTTGCTGACATTATGGGCAGACTTAATAAGACTGGCGGCCAACCATTATATGTTACTTGGGGCAGTCATTAAGTGTCAAGGATATGGGTCACATTAGATATTTAAAGGGGTATATTAGCAAGGAAAAATATTTGTTCAAGGTGCAGAGTGCAGTGTTGACATGCACAGTGCAATCCTAGGGCCCCCAGGTACCTTTAGTACTACCCCCTACCCCTGACAGCGGAAGTGACATCACGTGTATGGGTGTGTGTGGCATCATTTCCGTGGGTGTAAGGTCACCTGGGAAAAGAGTTTCTATTATTTTATTTTTTAGCTTTATTGATTATATAGGCCCTAAGGGCCACCCCTTAAGACTGCCACCCTAGGCACAGGCCCTCAATTGCCTATATATAAATACAGCCCCCCTGCCCTTTGCCATAGAGCATATGGCAACTACAGGGCCCCACTGCAGGCTGTGCCTCCCAGCGCTCCTTGGCTGGGACATCTGCTCGTTTAATGACATCTTTGCCCGATTTTGCCAAGGCCCAGACTGGCAATCTGTGGATTCTGGCAAATGCCAGAGGGGCTGCTGTAAGATTCAATAGACATTCACTATTTATTGGGCTGGTTGAGGGTTGTACTTTTGTGTACTTGAAATGCCAGAGCTTTTTTTAAATCCCAGTCCAGGCTTTTTTGGCTACCTGGTGGGCCAAATCAGGTGGATCCAATTATTTAGCCCCTGGGCCAACAATCACACTAATGTGCACAAATGTTGTCCTTGTCAATTGGTATTTTCAAATTTGCCCGATAGATATCTGGATAATATCTGGACTGAAACGCTCAGTATCAGTTAATGGTCGCCCCTAAATTTTAAATATTGGATAGTGTTGGCAGGAAAACATCAAGCCTTACATTTACAGTAAATGCCTTTATATATGGTCTTAAGAGGCATCTATCACATCTAAATTGTTTCCCCCCTTTGGATTGGAGAAAATATTGTGCTCATGTGTGTAATAGGGTCAGTCCACGTGTCCACTGATCCTACGTCACTCGCTCATTATGCCGATGTGTCCATACGTATCTGTCCTGGGATTATAGGAAATTAATTGGTGTTGGTTTAGAGAGGTTTAGCCTCCCCTAGCTGCCTGTCCGACATTCCAAAACCAAGGGTATTAATATAGTATTAATATTTACTGCTATAACAGCCTCTACGCTTCTGGGAATGCTTTCCACTAGATATAGGGATACTGGGATATAGTTGTAGAATTAATTTATCCATAGAAGGTTGAGCACTGATGTTGGGTGTCAGACCTGGCTCACATCACTGTTGGGTTGGGTTCAGGGCTCTATGGAGGCCAGTCCAGTTCTTCCACTCCCATCTCACCAAACCCATCCTGTATGCAAGGGGGCATTATCCTGCTGAAACAGGAAAGGGCGTTCCTCTAACTGTAGTCACCAAGCAGGAATCATGGGATTGTCATGAATATTATTGTATAAAGTAGTAGCACTTGGTTCAGCAATGACAGTTGTGGCTTCAATAGCCAGTGTGTATTTTTGGTCATATAATGTACCTTTTTATGGACCACCATACAACTGGATTAAGATGTTACCCTAAATGAGATTTTGCAGGCTACATATGTACTACATAGTTGCTTTCCATGAACCATTTAGTACACTTTTTCTTGTTTGAATTTTAGGTTAATCCAGCACTTTAAGGGTTAGGGTAGGGCACACGTGCAGTCGGGGAAATAACTGCTTGTAATTGGAAACAATCACTTGTGTTTTTTCCCCTCAAGATAGATTTAACTGTAATTGACCTTTAATAACATAATTGTGTCTTCCATTTATGTCAAAATTCATCAAGGCAATCAGTGCTCTATACCTCGCACAGTCAGCAGGGTACTAAGCAATGTTTTACGATCTGCAGATCATTTAAATGATAAATACTGGATTAAGCTGTAAGAATAGTTGTTTCACAAAGAGAAACTTTGGGTAAGTGTCTAGAAGGCCATCATGATGGACTGTCATCCCTACATGTTACCCAGGGACTCGACTATAAAGAAAGAAGATTCTGCCACTGCTGGGGCCAATGTTGGACTGGGATGTGTATTGCTGGACTAGATTGTGTGTAGCAAAAGTTGGCCCTTGTATGGGCACCCCCGATGGGCCTATCTGACCGATATCAAGCCTAAAATTGGCCAGATCTTGATCAGACAAGTTTGATTTTCCCATTGAATTGGGGAACGCATTGGCTCGTTGATGCTGTCCTTGGTCTGAGGACCCATATGCACCTAGGGCCAAACGATCCAATTAGCCCGATATCGCTCACCTTAGATGGGCATATTGGGAGAAGATCCACTCATTTGGTGACCTTGCCAAAAGGGCAGATCTTACCATGTATGGCCACCTTAACTCTAGTATCCATTATCCTTAGGCTAGCTGGTTACACTCTTTCTTATTGCCACCTAGATGGCCTAGTGTCTCAGATTGGTTCATCATGTTTTGTTTGCCACCAGCTACATCTAACCTATTTTCATAGTAACCTTGTTACGTACGATATTCGGTGCGTTTATGGAGGCTCGACGAGGTGGATAACACCCGACTCGTTGATCAGCCAGGTTAAAAGGTTTTGATGGCGCCCGAGCAAAATCTACGTTCAGGGCTGAATTGGCAGAAGGAGGTAAAATTCCTATTGTTTCTACCTCCATATCTGACAATTCAGCCCTGAACGTCTGTGGAGGGTGGGAACGATCTTTCGGGCGACCATTAGATCGAAAATCAATGTGTGTATGGCCACTTTTACACTCTTTCTTATGACCTCCCAGGTGACTTTGTGTCTTTTTTGGCCACTCAAGTATCCATTATTCTTAGGCTGGCTGGGTACACTGCTCCTTATTACTTATATCCTTATTGGGTGAAGGTGACCGTGCTGTGCAGGGTTAGTGATTCAGATCTCAGTGTACACCCCCACCTTAGGCTGATTAAAGCACTTTTGCAGCAGCTCCTACTGTTTCTGTGACTTGCCATTGGTGGATATAATGTAGTAGCAATTTACTTCCAAGATGGCCTAATGTCTCAGATTTTTTTTTTTTACTGTAGCCTAGATTTTTCTGTGTGTGCCCAACTCTACTCTCCATGGTTCTTATGCTTGGTGGTTACACTCTCCCTTATTACTTCCAAGGTGGCCTAATGTCTCAGGCTAATAATTCAAGCTGGCTATATACGTGCTGATATAATTGTACAAAAGTTTTGTACGATTTTCGGACCGAGAGGTGCTCCGAATGATTGTCCGGGTAATTTTCGTACCATGGGGATCGGTTGTTTAGCTGATCGGACAGGTTCGAAAATTTAATTCAGATAATTATAAAATCTGTGCATGTATTGTATATCTGACGATATCATCGGGGGCCCTACAATGCTTTTCCAGGTCACTTTGTACAATTCATGCCAACTATTTCATGTTCAGAACATCTCTGATTTGTTATTTTATGGCTTTATCCTACAATTTCAGTCTGAATGTGAATCATTGCATTTAAACGTTCATCGATATCTGAACGTTTGTCAGAAGACGACTAAAATCTAAATGTGTATGGCCACCATTAGTTTTTTGCCCACTGGCTAGTTGTGCCTGTGTGTGTGCCCAAGTATTACCTCCTAGGTGGCCTAGTGACTCAGATGGCAGTTGGGGTGTGTCCTACCAAAATACTAATGACACTAGCTACACAATCGCAAGGTTAATTAAATAGGTAAAAATGTAGTGATGAACATGAAGGGCTTCAATCAAAGTAGACAATCCGTACCGAATAAATTGGTGAGGTCCGGGTGTATATAACCCGGACCTAACGCAGTGCAAAGTGTTCTTAAAAGCCCATAAAGTTATACAGTTAATATAGAGTCAGAAACCACTCACCAGAATCCAAGATTGGTCCGGGTGCTCAGGGCCCCGAACCCGTAGCTGGAGGGAAAATCTGTATACAAGACAAAGGAGCTCCAAAACACCTCCGGACAGATAAAGAGTTGCTAAAAGCAGGCTTTTATTGATCCATCTAAAACCAAGTGCCTGACGCGTTTTGTGCACTTGCGCACTTACTCATAGACATACCAAAAGCAGACAGTAGCGGAATACTCCAATCATAGTGCTATCCAGACATTTTACCGTACAGCGTCTGCGAATGCGAACCTCTAGTTTTGTTGTATTGTCCTGGGCCCTTTTTTCTTCTCTCTTCCTGCGCCAGTAACATCTAGAATCTCTCCATTTAGCATTACTAAACAGGCTGTGCATGTATAACCATGGGAAACGGGGCTTCTGTTGTCCCAGTGAAAGAGAAGAAGCCAAGAATGCACGGTTTCATGTTGCCTTCACTTGACTTTAGCTTTCAGTGCTCGGGACCCGGAGAATCCGCTTTCCTTCCTCCAGGGCCCAAAGCAGTGATGGATCTGCTTCACCGCAGCCCTGCCCTTTATCACAATAGATGATCTAGGAAAGGGCGCCTCTCAATTAAATGAACCTAGGGCTAGTACTGTTATGTAAATAGAGCTTAATCTGGCATTCTTTTGTGTTAGGGAAGACCTAGATTTATCATTGGCTATTAAAGTGCAATGTTATCCCAATTTCCTCTTATCTGGTCACTTACCGTGCCTACTAATAACCCTTTTAAAAGCTTGTCTGGCAGTTAAAGGGGAAATGATATCTGTTTCTAAATAGGGTTTATATGCACTTTATTTTTACACCGTTTTATATAAAATATACTTATTTCTAAATACAGGTATAGGACCCATTATCAAGAATGCGCGGGACCAAGGGTATTCCGGATAAGGGGTCTTCCCGTTATTTGGATCTCCATACCTTAAGTCTACTAAAAAATCAATAAAACATTAATTAAACCCAATAGGGCTGTTCTGCCCCCAATAAGGGGTAATTATATCTTAGTTGGGCTCAAGTACAGGTACTGTTTTATTATTACAGAGAAAAAGGGAATCATTTAACCATAAAAATAACACCCAATAGGACTGTCTTCGCCCCCAATGAGAGTGGGTGAAATACAAGTTGGGATCAAGTACAGGTACTGTTTATTTTACAGAGAAAAGGGAAATCATTTAAACCATTTAAATAAACCCAATAGGGCACTGTTCTGCCCCCAATAAGCGGTAATTATATCTAGTTGGGGATCAAGCTACAGGTACTGTTTTATGTGGATTACAAAAAAGGGAATTCAAGACCATTAAATAAACCCAATTAGGGCTGTTTCTGCCCCCAATAAGGTAATTATATCTTAGTTGGGATCAAGTACAGGTTACTGTTTTATTATTACAGAGAAAAAGGAAATCCGTTTTAAAATTCTAAATTATTTGATTAAAATGGAGTCTATGGGAGACAGGCTTTCTGTAATTCGGAGCTTTCTGGATAACGGGTTTCCGGATAAGGGATCCCATACCTGTATATATATTTGGATTTACAAGCAAAATTGACATTGAGCACTCATGTTTCTGGAAATATCCGGTGAAATATACCCCTTTAGCACATGAGCACAGGGGCTCGTTGATGCGGTCCCCGAACCGACTGCCCCATTGCCGCCATTATAATACGACTGTTTGGCCCCAGGGCCAAATGATTGAATTAGCCTACATGTTCCCCGATACCGCCCACCCGTAGGTGGGGATATCGGGTGAAGATACTTTGCCAAGCGAGTGAATCTTCACGTGTATGGGCACCTTAACACTTGGAATGTCTTTTGCCATCGAAAGTGCCATGTCCTGTTGTATTTTGCACAGTGGGGCATTCTTATAGCTCTCGAGCCGGCCATACACTGACTGATCCGCCGTGTCCGACTGGGAAGCAACAGAACAAATTCGCAATATGCCTGGAATTCACCCTCGGTGCAGCCAATTGATTTCAGAGTAAAATTCCTCAAATGATGCTTCCAAGTCTGAATATTGTAGAAGGAAGAAACTGTGGACTGTGAATTAATATTTGATATTTCCAAATCATGACAGTTAGAATTTGAGGTAGGCTGTAATTAGCCTGCGTAACCATTGCCTATAATTTATATCTATATTCTCCTGCATCTGCGGGATTTAATTTCACTGTACAGTTAAACTCTGTATTTTGAGCCCGAGGCCTTCAATTAAATACAGCATAGAGTATACGCTAGACTTGCCTTACACGGAACAATGCACACATCATATATATATATATATATTCAGCGCATCAGCCCGTTCTTCCCTTTCAGTCGAACCTTTAATCACACTCCAGCAGAAGAATGAACGACCAAAACCGCCCATTCTTCCTCTCCCTGACTTTTAATGGAAACGGCCTGCCCCTATTGGTACAGGTGATTGCCAGCCCCGCACAAGTGCGACTTTAGCCTTATCCACAAGCTGCAATAAACACCAAATCTCTGTCATTCCCATCCATGACTGAATTCAGTCATAGTTTCAGCCTCATCTGATCCAATTCCCAGGAGATATTATCAGATTAAGCAGAACATTTTACGGTCATTTTCCACCAATACTTTAAACATTTTATTGGATCGTCCTGAAATTGGTCGTTAGGCTGTATGAAATCTTATGGCGGAAAGCTGGCCAAACATAGGACAGAAGTAGCAACTAACTTTTTGTCCCTTCAGACGGCATCTAACTGGTCCATGTAGGGGGCCCCCAGAAAGGCCTGTCCCACTCTCAGCCTGATATCTATCGGACAGGTTTGAAAAGCGGGTAAGGACTGCATTGGTGTGGTGATGAGGTCCTTATTCAACAGGTGTCCATAAGCCTCAGTATGAATTATTTGGATAAGCCCAATATGGCCCGGCTCATAGATGGCCCAGTTGTGCAGAGACCCCTAAGATCACATTAACAGAGCAGAGAATCAAAGATCAAAGCTGTTTGCCCCAAACTGTTGACTGGAGGCCAAAGAGAATTGTCTACTGACTAGAAGATACACGGATGAGTAACATGTCACCACTATAAAGCACAATAAATAACATTCCGATGATGGGGCTTACTGCCCAACTTCAGCTGGCCTTACACATACTGATAAACTCATATGATGAGTGATCCCCACTGATATATTTGTGCCACGGACATCAGTTGGTTTGTTGATCGGTGCAGTTGGTGTTGAATTGGGCTTCAGCAGAAGAAGAACCACAGCTCATCCAGTCGAGAACATTTGCGTCATTGGCCTAAATGGAACGGTAGAAGGGTACGACCATGTACGGCTACTTTGTACAGTATCTGTACATTTGGATCACAGGCCAATCAGTTTGAATAGTACCGGCGAGTACCAAATAGTACCGGCAAGTACATTGCCTTTGGCCAAGAAAAACCCGTTGACACCAGTCTGATGCAATGATGTTTGTCTTCAGGGGTGCCACAACCCACATGGGCTGGAAATGGGAAAATGGACCAAAATGACCGATTTTCATGTTGGCTTAAGGGCTCTGGCACACGGGGGAGATTAGTCGCCCGCGATTAACTCCCTGTTCGCGGGCGACTAATCTCCCCCGTGTGCCAGAGCCCTAAAGGGGTTGTTCACCTTTACGTTAACTTTTACTGTGATGTAGAGAATAATATTTTGAGAAAACTTGCAACTGGTCTTTATTTTTTATTATTTGTAGTTTTTTTTAAAATAATAATTGTTCAGCAACTCTCCAATTTGGACTTATAACAGCTATCTGGTTGCTAGGGTGCAAATTACCTTAGCAACCGGGGAGTGGTTTGAATGAGATACTGATATATGAATAGGAGAGGGACTGAAAAAAGTTATAAAAAAGTAACCATAAAAATAACATGGGACATTACAGAGCAATAGTTTTTGGGCTGTCGGGGTTCCCCCATTAGGAAGCTACAAAGAGCTTGAAGAAGAAGGCAAATAGCATAAAAAACTATAAGAAATAACTAATGAAGACCAATTGGAAAGTTGCTTAGAATTGGCTATTCTATACCATACCAGGCTAACAACAAGGAACATTATTTTGCTTGATAATCAGAACGTTTCCCATAATCTTTTATTTTTATGCCAATAAGTCTTTATCGCATACAGAGTGTTCTACAACAGATTACAAACAATCTACATATAAATAATAAAGAACACAGGCTTCTACTGGTCATAAAAACATGTTGGCTCGAACACCAGCTTTTAACCCCTTCCAGAGGATTCTGGGTAAGGGAAAGGAATTCTAATACATACGACTACCAGTCACACAGATACAGATGCCATGATTTGCGGGCACAGACGATCGGGCACGGGGGGGCAAATGAACAAATGAAGCTTACGAACATGCACTGCGGAGGTAATTGCATAAAGTCATAAAAATAATGCCTTGTGTCGGGCCCCTCCCTTCCTCTGAGAGTAATATGTAACCGTGTGTGTACTTTGCAACAGCAATAAAACGAAGGGTTGGTCGATAAAACATAATACAATGCTCTTGTGTCCCGGAACCTGCAAACTGTACGCAATTCCCCCAACCCCCCCGAGGGCCCCTGGTTAGCAGGGAATACAGAAAGCTGTAGTTCAGCAACAGCCAGAGAGGGTGCAGGTCCCCACTTTACTCCGGCACAATCTAGTAGCCAATAATGGTTATATTGTGCCATGAACTGCCCACTGCAAACACTTTTTCATATCAATACACAGGCTGTTCCTTCTGAATCTGCCCATACACAGACTCACCTCAGCCCTATGAGGACCTGTCCAATTGATATTTGGTTACAATTTGGGCAAATACTGATGGGTCTCCATAAACCCCAATTATGATCGTTTATTAACCCCGGGTCAAAAGATCAAATTCTTCCGATTGTGGTCAAATGGGGTAAAGATTGGCTCATTTGCCCGACACTATGGTAAAGGAACAGTTATGGCCACAACACAGCCCTCAATATAACACAACTTTATTTTGTAAGATCTACAACCTGCACCACTCTAGTTGCTTTTGGACTACAACTCTCAGCATTTCATGATATTTAAAAGTAAAATCTCTTTACTAGTAGCAGCTACTTGCCATGGCTTTAGGGCTCTGGCACACGGGGAGATTAGTCGCCCGCGACAAAACTCCCTGTTCGCGGGCGACTAATCTCCCCGGATTGCCACCATCCCACCGGCGAAAATGTAAATCGCCGGTGGGATGGCATACGCGGCGGCGCGATTTCAGTGAAATCGCTTAAGTTGCCTCGAGAGGAAGGGGAGATTAGTCGCCAGAGACACAGGAGATTTGTCACGGGCGACTAATCTCCCCGTGTGCCAGAGCCCTTAGGGTAAAGACACACAGAGCTACTAGCAGCAGCTACTTGTTGTGGCTACTAAAATAGACAATGCAGATCATTTACTGATAATTGTCTCAGTGTGTGTTTTAGCAGAGGCAAGTCTCAGTATTGTCTATGGCAGGGCATTTTCTGGGGTTTAGTAGCCATGACAAGTAGCTGCTACTAAGTAGCTCTGTGTGTCTTCACCCTAACAGCTGTCTCTTCAATCTGTTTACATCATTTACACGGGCTGATGCAATCAAACCCCGAATGGATCTAGCCAAGTGCCTGAATGGAGTTTCATTGATTACGAGAAGATTCTAATCAGTTGGCGGCAAACACACGGGCAGACGTCTGGCCGAGCTCAGCGCCACTCACCCCACTTTAGAAAGAAAGTACTTTGCCCGGTGTTTATTGCAGCCGCCACGTGACCAGATAAAGGGAAGTTTCTATATCATCCGGCTGCCTGGGAAAGGGAATATGTCACAAGCCACAGCATTAAAGGGTAAGTAACACCAAATATCAAGCCCCTTTTTTGCTGTTACCAGTCCTTAAAAAAAAAATAAATAAAATAGAAGCCCTTAAAAAGTCTAGTACCTACGGTTGCAACCTACTCTCTCCATCCTGAGAAGTTGTCTTGTCGTACCCATAGGAGACTGCCATATTCCTTGCCTTTCAGTAATGCTCAGTACAACTGCTGGTAAAGGGCTTGTTCACCTTTAAATTAACTTTTGGTTTCATGTAGACATTGATATGCTAAGACCATTTGCAGCTGGTCTTTGTTTATGTCATAGTTTTTTTTTTTTTTTTTAGTTATTTAGCTTTTTGTTCAGCAGCTCTCCAGTTTGGTATTTCAAGTGCTATCTGGTTGCTAGGGTCTTATTTACCCCAGCAACCAGACAGTAGTGAGACCGGACTAAGAATAGGAGGGGACCTGAATAGAAAGATAAGTAATAAAAATAAATAGCAATAAAATTATGAGATCACAGAGCAATAGTGTTTTGGCTGCCGGGGTCAGTGACCCCCATTTGAAAGCTGGAACGAAACAGACTAGGAACGCAAATAATTGAATTAAAAAAAAATAAAGAAGACCAATTGTAAAGTTACTTTAAAGGTGAACTACTACTACTACTGTGTACTGTTCTGAGCTTGCCCATTCCTCAGTCTATATGGTGTATGGTAACTGGAGTGAGGGCAATAAGCCCAAGGGCTAGAGGCAAACTGCCCTGGCCAAGCTATGTCGCCACTCTACCGAGCAATGAAAAATGCTTTTGGGGACAGGGAAGCAAAACAGCATCTCCCGCATTCTGAACAGATGCAAATAGACAAAACAAGTAACATAAATGCCATATAAACACACCATAAACACAATATATTTGCTATTTAAAAGCTGCTTTAGGGATAGCTTCATGAACGTATACACACAACCAGGTTATTAAATAATCAAATCCCCCTCAATAGGGCCTTTTCTAGCCTTAAATCTATTGTGAATTATAATGTTAAAAAGAATAAAGCTAAACAAACACTGCCCTCTAGAGGAAAGGAAAGGGACTGCAGCATTTTCTAACAAAACATTTCCCATACAAATGCAGATCCCTGGGGCTAAGACATTGTAGTGTATTTCGCTGTCGTTATACTGCCACCCAGTGGCGCCAACAGTATCTGCAGTCAAAGCAGAAAGAACTTTCTGTGTGCGTGTTTTCAAGCTGCCCACATTTTTGCTTAAGACAGACAGGCTAATGATTCTACAGGATATATTTTGGGTTTCGGTTGCTCAGATTCACATTACGCAGGTCTGTGACAATTCAATTAACAAGACAATCTTAATGAGAACATTGCACTTTACATCACAAATGTGATGCGCTATAGTATCTGCCCAGCTACTAACCTGCACCCACTTATAGACAGACCCCCCGCTGAGGGACGTGAGCCCCTTGCACCATACAGATAAGCACAGGACAATGGAGGATCGCAATAGTACAAAGATTGCCGTTACAAACCTAGGATTACGCCACTGTATTAAAAATGTTTTAAAATTCTCTTGAGGTTTAAAAAAAGGAGGGTAAGTAAAAACTGCCCTGTAAACGTTACGTTAGAAAGACTGGTTGGGTATTGAGACTCCGTGTGCAAAACGAGAAGCACCAGTTGCTCTGGTAGTGGTGGTGGTGGGTGGGGGGGGGGGGGGGGCTGCAGACCTGCACAGGGTGGGCCTGGAAGGAGCAGCGCCTCGGTACCTCTCACGTCAATACAAATTTATTGGATAGTGGAATTCAGAGTTTGTGTCTTGTGTCTACCGACACATTTGCCTAGTTCTGCTGCCGGCGCTTGGCCGATCGCATTTTCTCGAACCGGGACTCCATCTCTTCCAGGACCCTCGGCGTGTATCGGACCACCAGCTTCACCTTCCCTTGAGCGGCTTTCAGAAGTTCCACGGCTTTCTCGTGGTGCTCGCCCTCCACGCTCTGTGAAAGCAGAAACACAAATGTAATTCAGCAACGCAAGCAGAGCTCTGGGCTAACAGGGGTTAAATGCGGAATTATGACATCACTGGGCCCTGAATCATGTAACTGGGGGCAGGTCTGGACTAGGAGTCAAAATAGGCCCTGGCATTTCAAGTACAGAGGCCCAAACAGCCCCCCCCACCAGGCCAATAAATAGTGACTGTCTATGGCATCTTACAGCAGCCCCTTTGGCATTTGCCAGAACCCACAGATTGCTAGTCTGGGCCTGCCTGGGGGTGTGGCTAGATGAATGGAACTTTCAATAGCAGGAGCAGCTCATAACGTGTAATGGGTACAAGTATGATTATTTTCCCTATTTACCCCCCTTGCTTGCAGCATATGTCCTATTAGCTACAGCCTATTCCTAGAAGTGCTTGAAATATACGAGCATAGGAGGTATGTTCATACCACGCCATTAACAGAAAGCAGCTGGTCCCCACGCTTGAGTCCTCCATGACGGTCTGCAATCCCACCAGGAATAATACGAGAGATGTAGATGGGGGAGTTCTGCTCTTTTCCCCCCATTATGTTGAATCCAAGGCCCTCTTCTGTTTTGGGGAGCTCCACCACTCGGGGGTGGGAATGGCCTTCACTTGCAGCAAAGGCAGCCACAGTAGCCTGAAAAACATGGAGTATAGATATATAGTTTTATATATACACGAGTGTATCGGTAGGTATGTATAGGCGCACGTGTTTGTGTGTACAAGTTAATTTTATTGAAAATTAAATGTATAGAAAATGTCTAAGTAAACACAAGATTGCGCGCTTAGAATGCTGTTGTTTAAACTAAATCTTCTGTTGAATGCAGACTAACTGTGTGTCCGTACGCAATACATAAGAACTCTATGAAGACCAGATTAATACAGCAATATATGTGTAATGCAAAGAAACAGTGGTATCATGCTGCCATCTAGTGGCTAAAGCACGGCGCTACAGACAGACAGGAAACGAAGCCTTACTCACCTTCGCCGTGGCATTAGCTCTCACTTCTGGGCTGCTGCTGATATCCACCGTTTCATAAACATGTTCATAAACCTGAAAAAGTTAAATGAAGACTCTGTCAGATGCAACAGTTGCTGTTGGGGCTGTTTCACATGTAGAGGTGAACGCAGGCAGCAATGTGACTTCATAGGCTTCCTAATGAGTCAGGCCTGGAACTCTGGCCACCAGAAATCCTACGGTTAAAGGGATCACTGGGTTTCAAGGTCAACTGTCCCTTTAAAAAACACCTATAGCCTTAGTGAAGCATCACAGTGATCAGGGAAAACTCAACCTGCACCGGACCCTAACGTGCAAAATGCTGCCATTGTAGGACCCGCACCCAACCTGTAACCTGCGTCTCTATGCTCTACTTCAGGATCAGGGGAACAGTGCACTTCCATAGTCTAACCCACACCCATCCCGAACCCGCAATGGTCGCCCAGACTTAACCCACCTGACCTAGGCCACACCCACAGGTTGCACAGTTTGCACATAACTACATGACAAAAAGCCATCAAGGGGCAAGCAGTAAACTGAGCTCATAGCCTGTGCTGAGGGATAGCACAGAAGTACTCCCCCTACAGACACCCCTTGTATTGCGCACAATGCAGCAGAAAAATAGAGCGTACAGCAGCCCTTTACTGTGATTCGCTGAATAGGCTAAAAGACAGATGCGTAGTAGTACTATAATACACAGCACATTTAAGGCACAGGTCAGAGGGTTTTATTGTCCTTTAAGCCCAAAATATCCAGCATGAAGGGGGGCTCCCAGCTGTGCTCACACACAGGCAGCCTAAGTGGGGTGTCGCTGGATGCAGGAAAACAATTAGGGTGAAGACACACGGAGCTACTAGTAGCAGCTTTTCATGGCTACTAAACACCAGAAAATCCCCTCCCAATGTAGAGACAATTATCAGTAAAAGATCAGCATTGTCTATTTTAGTAGCCACGATAAGTAGCTGCTACTAGTAGCTCTGTGTGTCTTCACCCTTAGAGTCAAGGGGTGATGTTTGTGTATAGCCCCACATTGCTACAGCAGGGCTGGAGAGCTTGCACTCTAGGGGGACCTAGGGGGAATGGTGCGTACCTCCCTGACGGCGGTGCAGAAGTCACTCTGTAGGACTCTCTGTAGCGCGTGCAGCTTGTGTGGCGGCACCTCCCCGCTCCTCTGTAGCTTCTCCAGCAGCTCGATGGCCCTGTGCACATCTGGAAACATGAAGGAAAACATACTGTTATTTCACACGAGAATTTAAAGGGGATGTAAAGCCAAATACAGGAGTTGGCATATGTAACCTTCTCATATACATTCATTAACTGGAATAGCCATTTATTTATTTGTTATAGTTTTTGAATTATTTGCCTCCTTCTTCCAAGTGTTTGCAGATTTAAAATGGGGGTCGCTGACCCTCTGTGAGGCTACAGTTTTATTGTTACTGTTTTATTATTCAGGTTTCTGTTCATTCCCCCTACTATTCATATTCCAGTCCCTCGTTCCAAACCACTCCTCTCGTATGAAAATATTGTGGTTGTGATCTGAAATTTTCCTTTCTGAACCAGGGCTGTGGAGTCGGAGGCAATTTTGGGTACCTGGAGTCGGAAAAAAATGAACCGACTCCGACTAAATTTAAATGGGAATAAAAAATAAAGCAAGTTTAAATGTCCCAATTCACAAACAGTAATAATTAATTACTTCTCTGCTATAAGAATAAAGCCCAATGCACGCAGTGCATAAACGAACACGTTGAGTGACCATGAAGCTTTTCATTGCCTCTATGAATGTATAAAATACATATTTTTTTTACATATTAAAAACAGAGGAGTCAGAGTCGGAAGTATCAGAAACTGAGGAGTCGGAGAATTTATCTACCGACCCCACATCCCTCTTCTGAACGATCGTAAACTGGCTTTGAAACTTCAATATATGATTTTGGAAGTCTCCCATAGGGCTCAATGGCACTCTGCAGCTCCAACCCGGCCCAAGGAAAGTCTCCCATAGGGCTCAATGGCACTCTGCAGCTCCAACCTGGCCCAAGGAAAGTCTCCCATAGGGCTCAATGGCACTCTGCAGCTCCAACCCGGCCCAAGGAAAGTCTCCCATAGGGCTCAATGGCACTCTGCAGCTCCAACCCGGCCCAAGGAAAGTCTCCCATAGGGCTCAATGGCACTGCAGCTCCAACCCGGCCCAAGGAAAGTCTCCCATAGGGCTCAATGGCACTGCAGCTCCAACCTGGCCCAAGGAAAGTCTCCCATAGGGCTCAATGGCACTCTGCAGCTCCAACCCGGCCCAAGGAAAGTCTCCCATAGGGCTCAATGGCACTCTGCAGCTCCAACCCGGCCCAAGGAAAGTCTCCCATAGGGCTCAATGGCACTCTGCAGCTCCAACCCGGCCCAAGGAAAGTCTCCCATAGGGCTCAATGGCACTCTGCAGCTCCAACCCGGCCCAAGGAAAGTCTCCCATAGGGCTCAATGGCACTCTGCAGCTCCAACCCGGCCCAAGGAAAGTCTCCCATAGGGCTCAATGGCACTCTGCAGCTCCAACCCGGCCCAAGGAAAGTCTCCCATAGGGCTCAATGGCACTCTGCAGCTCCAACCCGGCCCAAGGAAAGTCTCCCATAGGGCTCAATGGCACTCTGCAGCTCCAACCCGGCCCAAGGAAAGCCTCCCATAGGGCTCAATGGCACTCTGCAGCTCCAACCGGCCCAAGGAAAGCCTCCCATAGGGCTCAATGGCACTCTGCAGCTCCCAAGGAAAGCTCCAACCTGGCCAAGGAAAGCCTCCCATAGGGCTCAATGGCACTCTGCAGCTCCAACCCGGCCCAAGGAAAGTCTCCCATAGGGCTCAATGGCACTCTGCAGCTCCAACCTGGCCCAAGAAAGATAGGGCTCAATGGCACCCTGCAGCTCCAACCCTGCCCAAGGAAAGTATAGGGCTCAATGGCATTCTGCAGCTCCAACCTGGCCCAAGGAAAGTCTCCCATAGGGCTCAATGGCACTCTGCAGCTCCAGGCCAAGGAAAGTCTCCCATAGGGCTCAATGGCACTCTGCAGCTCCACCCGGCCCAAGGAAAGTCTCCCATAGGCTCAATGCACTCTGCAGCTCCAACCCGGCCCAAGGAAAGTCTCCCATAGGGCTCAATGGCACTCTGCAGCTCCAACCTGGCCCAAGGAAAGTCTCCCATAGGGCTCAATGGCACTCTGCAGCTCCAACCTGGCCCAAGGAAGTCTTCCCCATAGGGCTCAATGGCACTCTGCAGCTCCAACCCGGCCCAAGGGAAGCCTCCCATAGGGCTCAATGGCACTCTGCAGCTTCCAACCTGGCCCAAGGAAAGTCTCCCATAGGGCTCAATTGCACTCTGCAGCTCCAACCCGGCCCAAGGAAAGCCTCCCATAGGGCACAATGGCACTCTGCAGCTCCAACCCGGCCCAAGGAAAGCCTCCCATAGGGCTCAATGGCACTCTGCAGCTCCAACCTGGCCCAAGGAAAGTCTCCCATAGGCTCAATGGCACTCTGCAGCTCCAACCTGGCCCAAGGAAAGCCTCCCATAGGCTCAATGGCACTCTGCAGCTCCAACCCGGCCCAGAAAGTCTCCCATAGGGTCAATGGCACTCTCGGCCAAGGCTCTGCCATGACTCTGCAGGCTCCAACCCGGCCAAGGAGTCTCCCATAGGGCTCAATGGCACTCTGCAGCTCCAACCCGGCCCAAGGAAAGTCTCCCATAGGGCTCAATGGCACTCTGCAGCTCCAACCTCTCCCATAGGGCTCAGTGGCACTCTGCAGCTCCAAATATAGAATGGCACTCTGCAGCTCCAACCCGGCCCAAGGAAAGTCTCCCATAGGGCTCAGTGGCACTCTGCAAGTTAAAAAAATACGAATTTATGTGACAAAAAAAATATTTGTGGTTTAATGAATGGGCCCCTAAGAGTTAACTCAAAGGTGAACAACCCCTTTAAGCTGAATGGTCAGCCCCTGTAGCGAATTGGCATTCAACCTTTTTCAGCAGGATTCAGATTGGGCGAATCAAATTCCTAAAATCAAGTGACTTTTTGTCACAAACACGGAAGTTGAACATTTTTTGTGTCACGCGCAGTTCTCTTTAACCCTTTCGTACCCTAATTTGTATATGCGGATTCAGTGCGGTATTTGCCTGAATCTTTTATTAAGGATTTGGGGTTCAGTGGAATCTGAGAATAGTGGATTCGGCGCATCCCTATATAACATATAATAATATTCTATATACAAGCAGGGCAGCGCTGTGAGTGAGAGACTGCAATATGAATAGGGGATGGGGCTGCATAGAGAGAGAATGAATGAAAAGTAACAATAATAATAAACTTGGAGCCTCACAGAGCAATAGGGTTTTTGGCTGAAAGCTGGAAAGAGTCAGACGAGTAAAGCAAATTAAAAAAATATATAAATTAAAACATGGAGACCAATTGAAAAGCTGCTGAGAATTGGCCATTATGTAACATACTAAAAGTATAACTTCAGCTTTGAAAGTTTGTTTTCTCCAGCATATGGAGACTCAAGCTAAAAGGCAAGAGGACCCCAGTATTGGCCCTGACCCATAGCCAATCCCTGGCCTCAATGCCTGCCGGAAAGGGCTGTTCTACCCACACAGGAATCTGTGCCCTTTATATAATTACTTTAATCCATAAATACCTTTCTTTACAGAACAAAATCCTATCATCCCCCCCAATATCATCACAGTGTCGGTGTTAGCGCTTGGGGACCTGTCAGGGCCGGAACACCCTTACTTAGTTTTATTGGCCGCATAACGAATCTGAATCCTCCACATAAAGATTTTGGTCGTATCCTGAACCAAATCCAGACCCTAATTTGTATTTTTACATTTGAGAAAAAAAATGGCGTCGTTCACATTTGATCTTGTCGCAAAACACCGATTCTGTGGGATCCTACAATATCTGATCTCCACAGCTGTAATGTAAAGTCGGATAAGATAAGTCGGATAGAATGTTTTCTTCCTGTATCTACATCCGACAATGAGAAGAAAAAAAGTCTGTCAGACGCCACAAGATGTGACGCAGCGTTCCCTTATGACAGGCGGGTAGGTTACACATCAGATTTCTGTATCAGCCCCATTATATTTGAACCCAAGTAACTACATCAATGTGTAGGAAATCTGACCCCATCCTACTTAATCTCTCATGGAGTTTGGCCCAAAGGGTTTGGATTTGGTGTAACTGAAGACTAGGCCAAATTTGCCACCAAATGCTGGAGTCGGCATATCCCTTTAAGACTGTACAACTGATAACCAATTTTTGTTGTTTGCATTCAAATTTGCATGTGCAAATTAGACCCAGATGCAGCCTGATTCATACAGGGGCACACAAATGTGTCTGTACGCACACATGGGCACAAGTTACAGGGAGCTTTAGGGTGAAGACACGCATCGATTAGTAGCCACGACTTTTTAAAAAGTCACGTCGACTAATCCAGCACAAATGGCGCGTAATTAGTCGCAGTGACTTGTACAGAAACCTATGGCGGGTAAGTCGCTGTGATTATTTCCTGAGACCAACTTGTTAAAAAGTTGCGCCAATTAATCGCCCAGCATGTCATCGCCCTTAAGGGAAAAACATTATTAGTTTAGTGGCAAATAGAGAGGTTTTAATCCTTTTCAGCACCTGCCCTTCTCCATTTTCTATCTCTCTCTCTTCTCTCTATCTATCATCTCTATCTATCTATCTATCATATCCATCATCTATCTATCTATCATATCCATTTATCATCTATTCATCTATCTCTCTATCTATCTATCTCTCTATCTATCATATCCATCATCTATCTATCATATCCATTTATCATCTATTCATCTATCTCTCTATCTATCTCTCTATCTATCTATCTCTCTATCTATCATATCCATCATCTATCTATCATATCCATTTATCATCTATTCATCTATCTATCTATCTCTCTATCCATCTATCTATCATATCCATCCATCTATCATATCCATCTATCTATCATATCCATCTATCTATCATATCCATCTATCATCTATTCATCTATCTATCTCTCTATCAATCTATCCATCTCTCTCTATATATATTTCTCTCCCTGTATCTCTCTCTCTCTATTTACCTCTCTATATCTCTCTCTATATATATATCTCTCTGTCTATCTCTCTATCTACACACAGACACAAAAACATTTTTTTTACTTTTTAACTAAACATCTATAGGCCAAAACTGCGTGAACTCATCCGGAAAAACACTGTACGCAATGCAGAAAAACATAACATTGCCAAAATACTTGCCTATAGCATCAGGGAAACTGGTTTTTCTACCCCCCCCCCCCCCCCCCCCTACGTACATGTGCTCCTTGGGATAATGCAGCACAGTTTTCCTATTGGCACAAAGCATGTAAGGTTTGGTTGTGGGGGGGTTTATTCAATCTACATTATATATGGCTCTATAACATTTGAGGTGGGTGGGCCCTCTGTACTAGAGTCAATGTATAGATGTATAACTATATAAAGTGTTAGAACAAAAAAGGGGAATAGCTGCACCTTCCACAATTAGGTATAAAGCTCCACCAAATGTTAATGATAATGTATAAACAAGATAGATTGTACAGCACAGCCTAACAATTACACACAGGGAGGACAAGTGTTATAAATATATACCTATAAATAAGTATAACTACACAGAGATGCCATGTGGTATAAGATACAGTAGGATCCCTGCCCCATAGAGCTTCCATGACCATAGAAGACCATACAAACTACACACAGATATTGTCCTACTGAAAACCAGTACCAGGACCCCAGCATGGCAAGACAGCAATTCTAAAAGCACTAACAGATATCAGTTATCAATCATGAAGACTGAGATTTGGACGCTACTGAGAACAATTATTGGATATTATTATGAAGAGAATGAGAAATTACTCCCTGTGGAATGTCCTTTCTGCTAAACCATTTAGTTAATTTTACCAGCAAGTCTGTTTTTTTTTCTTTTATAAATATATATATATATATATATATATATATATACACATGTGGATGTGTGTGTTTGTGGCCTCCCAGCCCTGCCCTAAAGCCAGTACAGTCCCAGCTTTGAGGCAGGATTCATGCTCCTGAGTCTCCTGTGATCCCCAGTATCAGCGCCAGCACCTGTATTATAGGAATACCATGGGGTCAGCAGCTTATGGGCCTGTGTATGGGGCAACTAGGGCTAGGGCTGCCACCTGGACAGGAATTTAAAGGCCTAGCCGGCAAACTACCACCTAGAGCCGATGTTACAAATTTACAGGCAACGTAACTGCGGGACAACTTGTAAACCTCCACTTTCTTAAAGTTTTCTCTGAGATACTTATTTATTTGCACTCAGAACTGTTCTCTGTAAGCAGCTCTCCTCCCGCCTCTGATCCGCCTACACCACACCCCTGATCCGCCTACACCACACCCCTGATCTGCCCACATCCCACCCTTATCCGCCTATATTCCATCCCTGATCCGCCCACACCCCATCCCTGATCCGCTCACACCACACCCCTGATCCGCCCACATCCCACCCTGATCCGCCCACACCCCATCCCTGATCCGCCCACACCCCATCCCTGATCCGCCCACACCCCACCCCTGATCCGCCCACACCCCGCCCCTGATCCGCCCACACCCCGCCTCCATCACATCACCAGTTGCCTCCCTAGGGGCACAGGCCAGTAAGACTTAGGGGAAGAAGGTGGCACCTCTACGGGCAAATTGACCCCCTGTGATTTCACCTATCCGTCCCCTTTAGGCAAGTGCCAGTGTGGGGGCGATGGGTACAAAGCGCCAGTGTGGGGGCGATGGGTACAAAGCGCCAGTGTGGGGGCGATGGGTACAAAGCGCCAGTGTGGGGGCGATGGGTACAAAGCGCCAGTGTGGGGGCGATGGGTACAAAGCGCCAGTGTGGGGGCGATGGGTACAAAGCGCCAGTGTGGGGGCGATGGGTACAAAGCGCCAGTGTGGGGGCGATGGGTACAAAGCGCCAGTGTGGGGGCGATGGGTACAAAGTGCCAGGAGAGGGGGGGGGCAGGGTACATATTTAAGGAACAAAATGGGTTAATAAGACAGAGAGTAAATCTCAGTGACAGGGCAAATAGATTACTATTATTGTTGACATATTTATAAAGTACAAGTGAGCAGCCTGTACCAAACATACACACTCCTCCCAGTACTGGCACATACAGCCGGCAGGTAGGGCCCTGGGCCTCACAGCTAACACTCTAATGGCAGAAGGAGTGGGACTGTAAGGGAACCCCAGTCACTGGGGGGGGGGGGGGCGGATCAGTGCCAGGGGGATTATACAGGGGATTATACAGGGGGGGGGCAGATACTGACAGATACAATACACACACAGTGGCGGCGCTCACACTGCTCTGTATCCCCTCGGCACCCCCCCCCACTCTCTCAGCCTACCGACCCGCTGCTACTGCCCCTCACCTCTCTCCAAGCGAATGGGCTCTCCCACAGCAGCCATCTTCTTTCCTACACACAACGCTAGATAGTAAAACCCAATGGCTTGCAGCAGGTCGTGATGTCACCGTCACATGACCAAATGTGCGAAGCAGGAAGTGAGGTCATGTGAGGGCGTGTCTAGCCGCCAGCCCCACTCCTAATACTACTGCCTTGCCTACTGCCTGGGCTACCACCGGTGCTACTGCCGGGGTCCCTACTAGTGACACAGGGGAGCGGGAAAAGCGCTAGAACGGGGGCGGGGAGAGAGGGGTGGGGCCTGCTAGTGCAGGATTGGCGCTCAGTGGGAATAGGAGCTGATTAGTGACTGCTTCGTCGGACTGAGGGCTGCTGTGGGGGTGTGTGTTAGTGAGGCTGCCTGTAGGGCTTAATGCACCGGGGGGAAGAGCTGAAGGCTACAGGGGACTGTAAGGGAATTGTACTGGGGCAAAGGGAGAATTATGGGACTGCTAAGGGAATTGAACTGGGAAAGAAAGAAAATGAAAATGTAAAGGGAATTAAACAGGGAGAAATGGGGCTGCTAAGGGAATTGAATGGGGGGGGGGTGTGTAGGGAAAGGGTGAAGGTGAGCGCTGCAAAGGGGACTGTGCTGGGGGAGAGGGAGAAGGTGGCACTGCCAGGGAAATTGTACTGGGATAAAGGGAGACGGTGGGACTGCGAAGGGAATAGCACTGGGGGAATGGTAGGAGGTAAGGGCTGCAAGGGGAATAGCACTGGGAGCAAATGCAGGAGGTGAGGGTTGCAAGGGGAATAGCACTGGGAGCAAATGCAGGAGGTGAGGGCTGCAAGGGGAATAGCACTGGGGGCAAATGCAGGAGGTGAGGGCTGCAAGGGGAATAGCACTGGGGGCAAATGCAGGAGGTGAGGGCTGCAAGGGGAATAGCACTGGGGGCAAATGCAGGAGGTGAGGGCTGCAAGGGGAATAGCACTGGGGGAATGGTAGGAGGTAAGGGGTGCAAGGGGAATAGCACTGGGGAGAAATGCAGGAGGTGAGGGCTGCAAGGGGAATAGCACTGGGGGAATGGTAGGAGGTAAGGGCTGCAAGGGGAATAGCACTGGGAGCAAATGCAGGAGGTGAGGGCTGCAAGGGGAATAGCACTGGGGGAATGGTAGGAGGTAAGGGCTGCAAGGGGAATAGCACTGGGAGCAAATGCAGGAGGTGAGGGCTGCAAGGGGAATAGCACTGGGGGAATGGTAGGAGGTAAGGGCTGCAAGGGGAATAGCACTGGGGGCAAATGCAGGACGTGAGGGCTGCAAGGGGAGTAGCACTGGGGGAATGGTAGGAGGTAAGGGCTGCAAGGGGAATAGCACTGGGGGCAAATGCAGGACGTGAGGGCTGCAAGGGTAATAGCACTGGGGGCAAATGCAGGAGGTGAGGGCTGCAAGGGGAATAGCACTGGGGGGAATGGTAGGATGTAAGGACTGCAAGGGGAATAGCACTGGGGACAAATGCAGGAGGTGAGGGCTGCAAAGGGAATAGCACTGGGGGCAAATGCAGGAGGTGAGGGCTGCAAGGGGAACAGGACTCTGCAGAAAGGGAGAAGGGGAGGGCTTCAGGGGGGCCTGGTGTACTGGTGGAATGGAGAAGTTGAGGGCTGGAAGGGGTAGATAATTGGAATTGTACTTTGATAAAGGAGGAGATTGGGACTGCAATGTGAATTGTACTTAAAAGGAGGAGATGATAGATGCAAAAACTGTGTTGCGGAAACAGGAGGGGAGGAACTGGAAAGGCAGTTGTACTGGTGGAAAATGAAGGAGGTGAGAGCTACAAAGTGCTTACAAAGGAAGTGGTACTTTAAGGAAGGGGGCCTGCAACGCAAATGGTATTTACAGAAAAGGGAGGTGATGAGAGCTCCAAGGGTAATGGTACTTGGGGGAAAAAGGGGGGAGAAGGGGACTTCAAGAGGAAAGGTAGATGGCAGAAATAGGGGGCTGCAAGGATATCTGTACAGTTGGTGAATACTTTCCTGTACAGTACTGAGAAGCTAGATGAAGTCTCTGATATATACAAACAGGGCAGGGGAGTGCAGTAATCTGATTAGACAGATCTGTTAAGGTGGCCATACTCCTTACAATTCATTCCCTCCACTGAAGTTCAGAGCTGAATTGTCAGATATAGAGGTAGAAACAATAGGGATTCTACCTCCACCTGATGATTCAGCCCTAAACGCAGATTTTGCTCAGGCGCCTTCAGCAACGCACAAACAAAACCTTTTCGTCTCACCCGATCGACGAGACAACCGATATCCGAAGCTTTTCTGATATCAGTTGTCTCGTCGATCCGCCATACACTATCAAATTAGTTTGTCATAAGATTTCAGGACTCTGGTGGGGCTTAGGCCCAAGCAGTGGATGGGGATGCAAGTCTCAAAGACATTTAAGACGAGATTTAAGGTGAGGGTTTGTTTTAGTGCGCAGAGGGCCAACCAGCCCCCCACTAGTCCGACAAAAAGTTACTATGCCACCTTTCAGTAGCCCCTCTGGCATTTGCTAGAATCCACAAATTGCCAGCCCCAGGCTGCTGTCATAAATACTCCTAAAACTTTAGCTGGTTAACTGTCACCCCAGTATTTCTAACTGTTCTTGTAAATTAAGGTGGCACATCCTAAAAGGTGATTGAGGAAATACGGGCTGAAAGCTTATTTTCTACCTTGGCATCACTGGAACTGTAGCAGTATGACATGTTCCACAATTCTGTGTACATCTGTAACTTACCCAACCCAAAACCAGGTAAAGATGAGAAATTAGGCTTTTGCATATTTACTGCCTTGGAATCCTCGTTGATCTATGACAGTAACACAATTGTTTCAATATATCTGTTATGATCTGAGGGGAGACTAGGAAGGAACACTAGGCTTGATGAAACTCATTTCTCTGAAGATACTGTGTTTGATCACCCATGTGGAAAACGACGATTAGCAATTAGAGACCCAAGTTAAGGCTAATGCCAGACGAGGCGTAGGGTGGATATTTTTGGCAAGCGGAAAAGCGCTTGCTGAAAATTCCGCCCTACACCTCCTACATGTGCCTGCACCCGAATGAATGAGATACGCTCGGACGCATAAAACAGCAAGACTTTGCATTGTCTCGCGTATTTATGCGTACATCAGCTACATGTGCCTGCACCCGAGCGTATCTCATTCATTCGGGTGCAGGCACGTGTAGGAGGCGTAGGGCGGAATTTTCAGCAAGCGTTTTGCCGAAAATATCCGCCCTACACCTCGTCTGGCATTAGCCTAAGAGAGCTGGGTTGAGGTCATGAGAGGAGAGGCGAGATAAATTAGAATATCAATATCATATAGGTTGTATTAAAAGTCACATGAAATGTGAATTGCCACACAGGGCTGACTCTTGGCCTGCTGAAAAAACGCAGGCAGAGAATTGGCCCCTCCCATGGCATCAGCCTCCTACCTTTCCTGCACCTGGAGAGTGTCTTTCTTACACTCTCATAGAGCATCATATGCATGTAAGTGTAATGTTAACTTCCCTTTTAAAACTTTTTTTATTTGCATCAGATCCTCTGATGAGAAAACTGTCTCGTTTTGCTTCTCTAAATCGCCCATTGAAGTCTGTGACTGTTTTTTCTTCTGTGAAACCTAGCAAAAAATTTCCCTCATCACTATTAATAAATACACTTGTTCGTAAAATGGAGGTTTCTATAAGGGGATCTGTGCAGCAAGGTTGGGTTTGAAGTTCCGGCTGTTGTGTGGGAACAAAATCCTTAAAAAATGACCCTGAACGCATGGATCCTGATTGGTACCAATTACTGTCAGTCACAGAGTTCATTTTCCGTTCTTGTAAAGAAGCAAGGTTGTATTTAGGTGTAGAAAATGGGCTTTGCAATAATGGTACAAGGACTAACAAACACATAGAAGTGTTTTGATGAACATAACATTATTATTTACTATTATTGTTTCTGATTTAATTGGTCCCTAAATATTTAAGTTTTCATCCTGCTACAAAGGTTGCCCAGTTAACTCCCACTTGGCCTTACGTGCAGTAGGGAGGACGTTGGACTTACTCCATATAATGAGTGGCTTTGCCACTACCCCATAGTTGCTCAACAGAACCCAGAACTATCCCAGATCTGTTTAATTGGGAATTAAAAAAAGCTAAAGATTGGTTTAGAATCTGTTAATATTGATCTGTGACATAAATTGAAATTGTGTGTTGTTTTATAAATTACAGCATTGCTCGGAAATGCAGTACTCCGTGCCCTCGCACACAGCTAAGGGCACTGGAGAGTGATTTATAATACTCCTATTAGATATAGCGCAAAACAAAGATTTGATAGGCATGCAAGATAAAGACCATATCAATTCAAGATAATGAGCCATGCGTGGGAGACTAACAGGAATTTATTTTCCGAGTGGGATTCTTTTTGTGCCTTATCACTTGGCTTCAGAGATGTCATCAATTTAGAAAAGGGATTAAACATTGCCATCAAATGCTTATGCTGTCTGTGGACTGATGCAATGTCATGTTGAAGTCACCCACGTAAAAGGATTGGAATTGCAAGGTATTTAATGAGATGTTTTAATAACCCTAGGCAGTTGTATGTAGGAGGACTGTATATATCAGCTCTCTGAGATCATATCTACAGTGTGTTGTTACAGCTCTACTGATGGGGGTCAACATGTACATATGTCAACCATTTAGAAAAATTATAGTACCATTAGTGATAAGGTGCATCTGTATAGTTTAATGTTTAATATGTTGGTATGAGGGTATTAAAGGATTAAAGGTAATAAGCAGTTCTCTCCTAAATGCAGTACTGACTCTCAAGAGTCAAAACAGGTCTTCTATACATAACGTAATCGAGATACAGACATGGCATACACTTCTGGAACGTGGCACCAAAAGCATAGAGAGTTGAGTAAAGAGAAATGTGGGAAAGAGAAGCTATAGTACACAGAATTGGAAAGATACAGAACATGACAAAAATACATTTAACAATATCCCAACAACAATGTTTCAAACCAACGTCAAAGCTTGCTCTACCATACATACTTAGTTGAGATGCAGAAATGGCATATACTTATTAGGGAGGCACCAGTCTTCTCATTTCGGTAATCAACTGAATCTCTCTGTATGAATTTGGCCATATACAGAACCAAATCTGAACCCTCGCACTGGGTGCAATAAGCCATGGCTTTGTTGCATAGACCCTCCTCCCCAGCAGTACTTATTCCAAAAATTAATTGGTAACCCTTTTTTAGACAATATTTTATTGTACTGTGATGTGGAATATATTTGCTCTGTACCCTGCACTACACCGATGCTCTGTACCCTGCACTACACCCCAAGAAGGGCGAAACCGGTCTGTAGTTGGAAATCTGATCAGCTATTATCCTGGCATTTGCTTCCAAAACCCAGTGGGTAAGCTTTAGCCTATAGGATAAACCCATTTTTTAGGAGCCTTAAGGAATTTGTTCCCAGAATCCCTTTGCTCTGTATAAATCTGTAAATCAAGTAATGTTAGTATTGTAGCATATCAGTAAAGTCATTTGGAAGCCTCGTTATCCAGGAAGACCCCAACTTCTTGTCCCTAAAATATTTTTCTTGAATCAGATGATACAGATCTTGATGGACCAGAAAAGCCTACCCCTTCGTGTAATAATATCTTTCCTAATGGATTCCTGTGCCAGGGCACTACTGGATTTAAAATGGCAGCAGCTATGCTTTTATGAAAAAAAAAACTCTTGTTCCTTGAGTTGGTGCCAACTTCAAAATAAAAAGATGCCAAGGAAACAGATTCAATGACTGATAGTAGACTTTCTTGGAAAGTTCCTGAATGTGTTCTAAATTGAATTCTTGGCTGCTTCTTCGTTTTTCTTTTGTTTTTTTTTATTCTCTGCCAATTCCTGACTTCTCTGCTTGCTGTCATCCCCAACCAGTTGCCTGTTTTCTGAGTTTGGGCTGTTTTAACCTTCAGATTCGGATTCCTTTATTATTGGGCATTCATCCTATTTGGTCTTCAAGCTTCCTCCTTTTTCCTAACTACCATGCAATTGGCCAAGTCTCCCTGAGAATAAGGGGGGACATTTATTACGCATGATTCATATTTTTTTATGCTAAAATTTTTCATGAAAAAACGGGGCATCTTTTTCGAGATTTATTATGTGACAAATCTGTGACAATTCAGAATCCAAAAATACTCCCATCTAAAACCTGCAAAGATCATGTTGAAGTCAATGGCAGATGGCTCTTTTACAATTGAAAGATCTTTCTTTGCTTCGTAGTTTCTGTATTTTTTGATGCTGGCTTCATGTATAAAGCAAAAGGATAAATAGTGTAATAATTTTACTCTTCCAAACAAAAGGACAAGCAGAAAAATTAAAGAAATAAGGGCTAAATTAGATGTATTAACACAACAATGTTACATAGACGCAAATGTATAGATTGGATTATAGAGCAACTGCTTAAACCTGGAATCAACTGCCTTAAACCTGGCAAGATAACTGTATTGCCTATTTATTACTTACCAAAATAATGAGGTTATAAACCCTAAAGAGATAGCCACTACGTTTGCTGAGTATTAGAGCAACTTATATAATCTAGATGACAAGGCAATTGATGCAGAGTTAAAATGAATGACTTTGACTTGACTTAATCTCCGCACAATAGATAATTACCTGGCAGATAAGGTTCATTTAAAAATTACACAACAGGAGATGGAAAGGGTAATAAAAAAAAAAGCTTCCCCCCTATAAGGCTTTAGATCTGGATGGTTTTTATAATGTATATTGTAAAATATTTAATCCTTTGCTTTCTGCCTACATGGTCAGGATGTTTAATAAAGCTAGTGGAGATGTTATTATCACATATATCTACTGTTTCAAAGAAGATAAGGGTAGACTGTTATGGCCAAATTATTGTCCGGTGTCGTAGACATAAAGATTTATGCTGAGATTTTAACTGTACAATTACATGATTTACGCCCGCAATTAATTCTGATTATGGTGGTTTTGTGATGGGACGTCATACTGTATGTACAGTGGCACTATAGGCTTATAAACTTGATCCAGCTGGCTGGGACCTGAACGCCTTCCATCCTATTATTGAATAAGATCAGTTGTCTCCTATCTCTGCTTGTTATTGTTCTGCTTTAAGTCACTTGCTTACGCTTTTACAGTATAACAATTTATTTGTGTTAAAAAGCATAAAATTACATAATTGGCACAAGACTTATTCGAAGACTTAGGGGCCAATTTACTAAAGTCCGAAAAAACGAGTGCTATTTATAGCATGCGTTAAAAATATCACTTCTTATTTTTTGCAAGTTAACAATCGATTCACTAAAAGGACACTTGTCAGAATTAAGAAGTGAAGTTCTTGTCATTATTTATCTGGCGATGAACGGTTTTAAGCAATATTTTAACGCATGTGCGATAATTTACGCGATATTAGCACACACTATTACGCACGTTCTGAAAATGACAATTTCCCTGAAAACTGGAGGATGCATCACTCTAGGGCCAACACATACTTGAATAAATCAGACTGCAAACTCCATCTTGTCACCACAGACAATCACCAGCTGCAATGTTGTTTAGTAACGCCTACTCCTGGGAGGCGTTAAGTTTCACAGTATTTATCGCCTGATGCTTTTAACGCTTCATGTGCGTTTGAGAATCATGTGTTAGTATTATTTCTATTCTATAATTACCGCAATGCGATGTAAATAACGCATTGCGATAATGCGCTTTTTTACGCATGCGATATGAGTGATAACACATGCAAAATTACATTGATGAATCGGTACTTATTTATCGCGTGCTTTTTAACGCAAAGAACTACGCGATAAGCGTTAACGCCCTTTAGTGAATCGCCCTTTAGTCTATTTAGTCACTATTATTCTATCTCACTTCAGTACTTCTGTCAGTGTTCATATTATAAAATAAATACTAGAACTAGAATGGAAGTATTGGGGGTTCCCAAGGATCTGATAACTTGATCGATAACTTCAAGTCAAGTTCCATGGCAACAAAAGTGTCAGTGTTTGCCACTCTTCTTTTTACCTACTCCCACCTTAATGCTTACCTTTTGCCCAGCATTCACACAATAGCGGACAAAAATGTCTGCAACCTCACTCTCTCACCCCTGCCCCACTGGAGACTTCTGTTTGGGAGGGACTCGCCAAAACCTGGTGGAGTTCCCAACTTGGGAAACCTCACTCATTATTGCCACTATTCTCATGAGTCACTGCCCTCCAGAATGCTGTGACAACTTTCAACCCCCCATTACCCCATCTCTTATCCCTTCTGAGCTGCTTTCTGACTTAGGGTGAAGACACACAGAGCTACTAAGTAGCAGCTACTTGTCATGGCTAATGAACACCAGAAAATACCCTGCCATAAAAATTGCATTTGCTAAAACACATAGAGACAACTATTGGTAAAAGATCAGCATTGTCTATTTTAGTATCTGTGACAAGTAGCTGCTGCTAGTAGCTCCATTTGTCCCTAAAACAGTACCTAGAGATATATATATATATACAGAGACACAATAGGTTGCAATTGCATCTAAGTAGGAATCTGACACGTGAAAAGTAGATAAGAGAACTGGAAAAAAATAAGAATCTTGTATCCTGAAAACACTTGGGTACCAAATGTTTAGTTTGTGCTGTGGTCATTTCATGTTGTCAGGCTTATTGAAACGTCCCTGGTTTATATGGAGATGGGAAGAGGGGTAGTCCCATGTATACATGCAACCTGGGGGTCATAACTCATAATTATGAAAATCTTATCCCTGTTTAAAGCTGGCCATACACGTTCAGATTTTAGTCTTGTTCCAAAGAATGGTCGGATACCAATCTTATGTTAAATGCAACAATCTAAAACTAACATTCAGACTGAAATTGTAGGATAAATGGGAGGATGTTCTGAACATGAAATAGTTGGCAGGCACCAATCGTACAAAAGTGACTTCCTGTAAATGCATTGTAGGTCTCCCAAGAATATTGTCAGATGCATGATTTTATTGTTAGCCCTGGCCGATTGACTAATTGATCGATCGCTAGGGTACGAAAATGGAATGATAATTCGGAGCCCACACATACCGATAATTGTAAGAAACTATGGGGTTGATTCACTAAAGGTCGATAACGCTTATGGCATGTTTTTTTTGCGTTAAAAAGCATGTGATAATTAAGTCCCGATTCATCAGTCATTTCTCATGCGTTAAGACGCATATCGCAATGCGTTATTTACCTTGCATTGCGTTAATTAGCGAATAGAAACAATACTAACGCATAATTCACAAACATATATGAAGTGTTAAATGCGCTAAATATCGCATTAGTCTGTGCGAATATTAACACCTACTTGGGGCAGACGGTACTTAAAGAAAATTGCAGTTGGTGAGCGTTTGGCAATACAACATGGACTTTGCAGTAGGATTTTTTCAAGTCTGTGTTGGCCCTAAAGTGATGCAGCCTCCAATTTGCAGGGAAATGGTCATTTTTAGAACAGTCGTTTTCAGAAAGTAACTGCTACGTGCGCTAATGAGCACTAATATGACGTGTATGGCTAATATGGCGTGCGATTTTTCGCACGCGGTGTAAATTGTCTGACATGCGGTAAATATCGCGTAAAACCGGTCATCGCGAGTTAAATAACGCAATGAACATCACTTCTTAATTATGACACATGAATCGAGCGTTAAGTCGCAAAAAATAAGAGGCGATAACATTTTTAACGCATACTATAAATAACGCTCGTTTTAACGACCTTTAGTGAATCAGCCCCTATGTTTTGTACGATTACAGTATATCAGTGAATTTATGGCCAGCTTTAGCCACAGTGCGGGGTGTCAATTTTTTCCATACAATTATATTTACTTCACCATCCTGTCCCTCTGTGATTTAAAGTCCCCCATTAGAACTGTGACCCTGAGGTCACTAGTATTGCGATTGCTACTGAGTGTGCCTCCATTAGACATTCTGTCTTTTTGTTTTTAGCAGTGAATCTGTGCCCTCTCATCTGTTTATGGCCACACTGAGAGAGGACTACATTCCACCCTGTAGTGTTAAACCAATGGTATAACTTCGCTACACAGATGATATTATGCACAATCTGAAATAACTTGCAATTCTTTGAAATAACATTCATTTTGTTTCTGTTGCTTTGAAGTTGCCCCCTTACTAGCACTGCGCCATCGTCATCTGGTGGAAAGTCGCATACCAAGATTTAATTGTTAATTATATGGTGAGGATGTGGTATTTCATTCTAATCTAGCCTTTCATGGGGTCTCCGCAGATTCTCCCACAGACAGGAAATGTTATCTCCCTTATCCTAGAAAGGTAAAAGACGCTGCTGTGGAATTCTGGGGTTGGAGGGGGTTGATCTTCTGTTGCAATAAGACTGAAAAAGAGACCATAAAGGCTTAGGCTCATATTCATGACAGAGATGCCAACTAACCCTGTGTTATTAGGGAGATAAAGATCCGCTCCTAATTAATCTTTATTTTAAATGGTAACATAAAATAAGGTCTCAGAAATGCTCGATGAGGATTATTTTCAGCCCAAACACATGAAGCCAAATTCATGCTTACAGTGCAGTGTTCAAGGTGCAATTCTTGGCTGCAAAATGCTGTTGTTTCTCCCCAGAGTTGCACATAAAGGTGTGTTTTGTTGCAATTGTACACAATGCTTCAGAGTTTTGTGAATTTGGTGCATATTGCATTACGGTACTTCCCTCGCTTCAAAAATGGCATTAGCTGTCAATTCACTTTGCTCAAGTCTGTAGGGGTGTTGATGCAACCACTGTGGGTACCCTAGATTTATCTGAATTGTTAAAAATGTAAATTTTCAAGGTTTCAGGCTCCTATTTAGTATAGCCCTGTGAGTGTCCTAATTGGCTGTTGGTTAAAACAGGTGCTGAGTCAAAGCAGCAGAAAACTGACTAATATTCCTCTTCTAAGCCCCTTTACAGCTGACATTTTTATTTTTCATTACATTTTCAAGATATAGGCAATTTTAGTCTACGCCTGCAAGTGCTGTGAGCTACAGTGGTGTGAAAAACTATTTGCCCCCTTCCTGATTTCTTATTCTTTTGCATGTTTGTCACACAAAATGTTTCTGATCATCTAACACATTTAACTATTAGTCAAAGATAACACAATTAAACAAAATGCAGTTTTTAAATGAGGGTTTTTATTATTTAGGGAGAAAAAAAATCCAAACCTACATGGCCCTGTGTGAAAAAGTAATTGCCCCCTGAACCTAATAACTAGTTGGGCCACCCTTAGCAGCAATAACTGCAATCAAGCGTTTGCGATAACTTGCAATGAGTCTTTTACAGCGCTCTGGAGGAATTTTGGCCCACTCATCTTTGCAGAATTGTTGTAATTCAGCTTTATTTGAGGGTTTTCTAGCATGAACCGCCTTTTTAAGGTCATGCCACAACATCTCAATAGGATTCAGGTCAGGACTTTGACTAGGCCACTCCAAAGTCTTCATTTTGTTTTTCTTCAGCCATTCAGAGGTGGATTTGCTGGTGTGTTTTGGGTCATTGTCCTGCTGCAGCACCCAAGATCGCTTCAGCTTGAGTTGACGAACAGATGGCCGGACATTCTCCTTCAGGATTTTTTGGTAGACAGTAGAATTCATGGTTCCATCTATCACAGCAAGCCTTCCAGGTCCTGAAGCAGCAAAACAACCCCAGACCATCACACTACCACCACCATATTTTACTGTTGGTATGATGTTCTTTTTCTGAAATTTTGTGTTACTTTTACGCCAGATGTAACGGGACACGCACCTTCCAAAAAGTTCAACTTTTGTCTCGTCGGTCCACAAGGTATTTTCCCAAAAGTCTTGGCAATCATTGAGATGTTTTTTAGCAAAATTGAGACGAGCCATAATGTTCTTTTTGCTTAAAAGTGGTTTGCGCCTTGGAAATCTGCCATGCAGGCCGTTTTTGCCCAGTCTCTTTCTTATGGTGGAGTCGTGAACACTGACCTTAATTGAGGCAAGTGAGGCCTGCAGTTCTTTAGATGTTGTCCTGGGGTCTTTTGTGGCCTCTCGGATGAGTTGTCTCTGCGCTCTTGGGGTAATTTTGGTCGGCCGGCCACTCCTGGGAAGGTTCACCACTGTTCCATGTTTTTGCCATTTGTGGATAATGGCTCTCACTGTGGTTCGCTGGAGTCCCAAAGCTTTAGAAATGGCTTTATAACCTTTACCAGACTGATAGATCTCAATTACTTTTGTTCTAATTTGTTCCTGAATTTCTTTGGATCTTGGCATGATGTCTAGCTTTTGAGGTGCTTTTGGTCTACTTCTCTGTGTCAGGTAGCTCCTATTTAAGTGATTTCTTGATTGAAACAGGTGAGGCAGTAATCAGGCCTGGGGGTGACTACAGAAATTGAACTCAGGTGTGATAAACCACAGTTAAGTTATTTTTTGACAAGGGGGGCAATCACTTTTTCACACAGGGCCATGTAGATTTGGAGTTTTTTTTCTCCCTTAATAACGTAAACCTTAATTTAAAAACTGCATTTTGTGTTCAATTATGTTATCTTTGACTAATAGTTAATGGTTTTTGATGAGCAGAAACATTTAAGTGTGACAAACATGCAAAAGAATAAGAAATCAGGAAGGGGGCAAATAGTTTTTCACACCACTGTATTTCCGTTGCAATTTCAAGCAAAATCACTGTATATATAGAAAGGGTTATAGAGAACCATGCATTG
The DNA here is from genome assembly GCF_000004195.4 of Xenopus tropicalis. Lineage (NCBI taxonomy): Eukaryota > Metazoa > Chordata > Amphibia > Anura > Pipidae > Xenopus > Xenopus tropicalis. The sequence goes on along the minus strand of NC_030680.2, from coordinate 21,025,300 downwards.
CAAAACATTTTCGACTTTCGTGTTCATGTGACAAAAAAAGTCACAATTTTAAAGATTCGGATTGGGTTCAGCAAATCCGAATCCTGCTGATAAAGGCCAAATCTTGGCTGAATCCTGAACCGAACCAATGGGTGAAAAAAAATGTTGCGTGGTAAAAAAAAGCGGTACGGCCAAACACAACTAAATGAAAGTCCGAAGCGCTCCCTTTGATGTAAGTCCCTTTGATTAGGGATGCACCAATCTCTGATTTGTTTCAGGCTTCAGCCGAATCAAAGCCTTTTTTCAACAGGATTTAAATTCAGCCGTATCCAAGCACCTGGCCAAACCAAATCTGAACCCTTAAACTCATTTGGTTTGGGAAATCCTTTGTACAACATTATCTTCATCTTGGAACAAAAAAAAAAATCATTTATGTAATTTCTAAATGTGCTTTAAAGAGTGCTCTGAGCAATTTACATTAAGTTGTTTTCAGTGTTTACATACCATTTAAATGAATGATTTATCCTGCATAGAAATGCTGTAGAAATCTGTTTACATGCATATAAATTGGTATCTTCCAAACTGCAAACATGTTCCATTACGCTAAACAAATTAAAGAACATTATGAAATTATAGAAACAATGGGCAGCTTGCAAAATGTTAGGGGCCCCACATGTGACACTCGGCTACTCGAAGGAGGCACACATGGGGTGTCATGGTAATCACAACACCTTTTAATATAGAAAAGGTACCAGTGTTTCTTTTGTATGTATGTATGTATATCTTTATTTATAAAGCGCTACTTATGTACGCAGCGCTGTACAGTAGAATACATTAATACAAACAGGGTGTTAATAAGATAATAGATAAATACAAAGTATAATAATAAATACAGATAAATACAGCAGCAATAAGTTAAGAGTCGAGGACTCAAGAGGAAGGAGGTCCCTGCCCCGTAGAGCTTACAATCTTTTGTGTTATCTTTTAGATTCACAGTGGGCTGATTTACTAATTTGGCAAGTTTGCTTCAGTCCAGGCCTGAACTGGCAATCTGTTGGTTCCGGCAAATGCCAGAGGGGCTGCTGTAAGATGCCATAGACAGTCACTATTTATTGGGCTGGTGGGGGGCTTCTTGGGCTTCTCTGTACTTGAAATGCCAGGGCCTATTTTGAATCCTATTCCAGACCTGCTCCAGTCCAGTAACCAGGCAGATTTCAGCTGCCAATTTGGATCCATCAGTGGCCCTCGATTCCGCAGCTCATCTGCCTGTGTATGGGCACCACCGACGGGCCTACCCAAATGACATCTGGCCTAAAATTGGGCAGATCTCAATCGGGTAGGTTTGATTTTCCGCTGGATTAGGGACCACATCGTCGATGTGGCCCTCGGCCCAACAGTACCTATGCCCGCCATTTTAATTTGATCGTTTTAACCTAGGGCAAAACAATCGAATTAGCTTGATATCACCCACCTTAAGTGGGCATATCAGGAGAAGATCCGCTCCTTTGGTGACCTTGCCAAAGGAGCGGATCACAATGGGTATGGCCACCTTTAGTCTACCCACAATAGACAGATCAAAGCTAATTTCTGCTGAAGAATGTAATTTATAGGATACTCATGGCTTTTATGTAAGCAAATTTAGAGCTCATTTGTAGAGGATACGTCAAAGTGCCAAAAAATTGCAAAAAGCTATATTTGTTTGCTAACAAAGTGACATTTTTCCCAGCAACCACTTGCAATTGTGTCTGCTTTAGTCAGGAACAAAGGTTGAGCTACAATAATATAAATGCCATCACAAGTTGCTTCTGCCATGTAAGGGGTACTGTAATGTCTCCATCAGTAAAAATAATCCCAAGAAAAACTAAATCGGGTAGTTATAAATAGGTAGGGCCACTATACATTTACACTGTCCTGCTGATAAGGACTTGGTACATTAAAATTCCCATGTTTTATGGGATCCTTAGGCGCCTTACAGATGGTGGGTCTTTCTGGTGTCCTCTCTTGTATGTGTTGGGCCTCCATGCACATGTTTGGCATTAGCAACTGTGTCTATCCCACAGTGGCAATTCTTTTGCTTGGGTATTGCTGTCTGGGTGTTTTAACTCAATTTGCATGCAAGACCGTACATGCACACACACATTGAGGGATAGTCCATGTTCCTGAGCTCAAGGGAGGTGTCAAATTAATGTGTGTTTATGTTTTTCCTGACCTTAGCCTGTTTAATCATTGAACCAACCCCTTTAACCTCAGTATTGAACTGTTTGCCATGTTGCCCGTGTCTACCCTGACCTCAGCCTGTCTGACTATGATTACTTACTACTCATTAGTTATGCTTTTATATCTGCTCTGCCTCACCACCCTGGGACCTCAGGAGAATAGGTTACTTGTGCTACAGAAGAAAGCACTGGGCCCCAAAAGAATGGACCGCAAAACTGTGGTGGTTACAGATTGATTTCTAGTACAGAACTCACAGCATTAGGGTCGCTTTCTTTATTTTCTTAATTATTTCCCCTTACATATCAGTGTATACCCTTCCCTCCTTTTATCTATTTGTTCTCATATAGAAATAGGGAATGCCTATGGTTTAGGCTGGGGTACCCAAACCCTTTTTTACCCATGAGCCATTATCAAATGTAAAAAGAGTTGGGGAACACAAGCATGAAAAACTCCCCGGGGGTGCCAAATGAGGGCTGTGATTGGCTATTTCATAGTCCCCAATGGGGACTGGCAGCCTACATGAGGCGCTGTTTGGCAGTACAACTTTATGCAACCAAAACTTGACGCCAGGAATTCAAAAATAAGCACCTGCTTTGAGACCACGAGCTTGGTGGGTAACATTTGTGAGCTACTGGTTGGGGATCACTGGTTTAGGCACACAAGGCTAAGTCTTTGGTGAGCTTAATAGCCCTGACACCTAGGCCCAACTGGAGTTTCCTTGGTGTCCCAGTAGGTCTGTCTGACATTGACAATGTGTATGGTAGCCCCCATTCATCTAGCCGCACCCTTGTATTTATAACAGAATAGGAGAGCTGTGGAGTTACGTGTGAGGCAAGCCAGCCTAGGAAAATGGTAGCTAAGGCAAGTGCAAGACATCAAGCTGAGCAAGTAGTTGCAAGTATTACTGTTGCCTACAAAAGGTCATTGCTTGAATATTTCTCCGAAGGATAAGCCTATTGAGTTAAAGCCTGTTCTTTCTTCAGCAATGTTCAGTATTTATAGGAAATCTTCATTAACAACGTACATGTCTCTTAGCAGACGCGTGGGTGGTGGGTTTGTAGGGGAAGCATCAAGTTCTTTCATATCTAAACTGTGAATGGAATAGCGTTTATAAATACACCAGCCCGTACCTTCATACTTTTGCAAGTGGAATTCCTGGAATCCCGTGTTTATACCATTGACTAAAAGATTCCTTGTGTGGGAAATAAGGCCGGTCCATAAAAAGTAATACACATCTTAATCCATTACAGCATTCCAGGAAAGTGCTAATAAGTACAGGAATCCGGAACTGATGAGGCTGACTTCTCTGGCTCTCTTCCCTTACCGCCAGACTGAGAACTTACCACAAGGCGTGATCATGTTCGGTAGAGGAAGGCATTCCATTAACAGCTACCAAGGTGAGATGTTGTCTGCGTAGGCATGAGAGGCTCCTATCGCTAATGGCGTGAGTAACAGCGTGTTGTGCAAGGCTGCCTCATAATCACTAAATACCGTATATTGTTGGGAAAATGGAAAATGTTCATATTTTTAACTGTTTAGAAGAAACAATGGACTTCATTTACTAAGACTGATGCAACTGCTAGGTATAAGAAACATGAGCATTAAAATGTAAGCGTGCCGGTTGATCCTGTTAATGTGAATAAGGTGCAGTTATGGTGCAATTATGGGGGGACAATGTTGCATGGTCAGTTGCACCTTTTATGCATTTTGTAAATTAGGATATAACACACCATACAAATACTTCATCTCACTGTTTCCCTGTGTCTAGATCAGGGATCCCCGACCTTTTTTACCCATAAGCCACTTTCAAATTTAAAAAAAGAGCAATACAAGGATGCAAAAAATTCATGGGGTGCAAAATTAAGGCTGTGATTGGCTATTGGTAGGCCCTATGTGGACTGGCAGCCTACTGGAGGCTTTGTTGGTTTTGATGCAACTAAAACTTGCCTCCAAGCCAGGAATTTTCATGGCCCTCCAGAAGTGAATAAGTCTGTTGACTTGATTGTTGGGCAGCTCAAGAATATTATTCGGTTGCTAAAGAACCCAACGCACAGTGGCATAATCAGAATTAAAGGAGAACTAAAGCCTATCTAAAGAAGTAAGGCAGAAATGTTGTACATAATGTTTTGGGGCTTCTGTACCAGCCCAAGGCAACCACAGCCCTTTAGCAGGGAAGATCTGTGCCCCCAAAGATGCACCAATAGCCCCCCATCTTCTTTTCTGCTGATTCCACAGAATGCTCTGTGCTGCTGGCACTTACCTGAGCTTAGGGACAACTCACAATATACTGTATATATAGAAACTAAATGTCACAATAAAAGGCTAATTAGTAATTTATTCACATTCTCATTATGTGGCAGCTCTAGAATCAGAAATGAATAAACAGACCTTTAGCATCAGCTTATATGACAGGCCAGCCTCATTTTCTGCTTAATAATTTGCAAAGACTCCTAAGCTCAGCTTATGCTTATATTTAGGTCAGCAAACTGAGATAGTTGGTATGGACCACATTGATGTATCCCCCTCCCAACAAGCCTTCGTAGTACTGATGTCCGATCCCAGCCTGAACCCTACACGACCTGATTTGTCCCTTCTTTTTATAGACTAGTGCCCGCCCTTCTGATGACTTCACAAAAGGGGTGGGGCTCACATGAGTCTATAAAGCCATCTGCAAATGGTGTGCCGAGGTCGGCCCAAACACGCCCGGAATTGGAACGGCCCGCACATCACTACTGCAGATGCCTCTATTGTGATCCGCTGGATCATCAGACCGATTAGACCCAGCATTTAGGTTGCCAAATTGTGCTGCTGGGCCAACAGTTGGATCATAATGGAGGCCTATGCAGGCTTCTTAGGAAAGGAATGATTCAATGCACTGATGCAGTCGTCGCCGTCAGGATTTACTGCCCAATTTATGACAAGATATCTATTGGGAAGACTAATACATAGGCAGATAAGCTGCTGGTCTGAAGGGGTCAAATGAGTTAGCTGGTTCACTTTATTTTGCACCAGTGTGGGCCAAAATGGCTGCCAGACTGGGAGCTACCAGGATTGGTGTCCTTTAAGCAAAGAAAGCTTATCAAATGAATGAAGCAATTGGCAGGTATTCAAAACAATGCAGGAAAATCTGCAGAGCATACACACCACAGCATCTACACTCTTCTACCCCTGGAAATAGGAGTGTTTTTAATGACCCATTGTAAAAACTAAAAGCAAGCTATTACTGAAGGAACGTAACAAAATGAATTTTTTTGCTTAAGGAAAGGTCATGGGAAAGAGATAGAGTTGTGTCGGTGCAGTCTCAGATAGACATTGTATCCAAGAAGCAAGGAGACGCAGGACTAATGTGATATCCTTACATCATCCGCTCAGTATGCGGGGTGCTAATTACACAGCGTTTCTGCGAATGGCTTTATTTCACATGAAAGTGCTGTGATGAACCCTGGGTTGCAATTAAAAGGGATTCCCTTCTGTATGTAACCACAGCTCCAGTAAAAAGGAAATGAAATGTGATTACAGAAGATTAGGCCCGTTCTGTAGACCTCATTAAGAACGACGCAAATGTTCCATGCAATTTCCGTCAGATTAGGAACAACTTGAAAATGAGCTTTATGTTACATGTGTTCTTGGCATAACTCATAATAGCTTGATTTCTAGAGAGCCATAGCTAGGGTTGCATGCAGGGGGTAGGGTATGTAAAGGGAATAACAGTGGATGTTATTAATACAAGCAGCAAAATTATCTGTGATATTGTTTTTTATTTTCTGTTTTAAAGAGAAATTTTACTTGACCTTTATGGCCAAAACTTGTGCTTGTATGAACCAGGAAGCTAATTATGACTTTAGATTACAACAAACCATTCAGCCCCTTTAATATATTGTATGACATGTACTTATCTATATAAAAAGAACTATATATACAGTATATACTGTTAATTTATAGGGAAAGGGTATCTTGCAAAAGGTGCAGGTAGAGTTTCCAACTTTTCAATACAATAAATCCAGACAGGGGTGGTGACGTTTCAGGGACGGGGTGACACCAGGGGGCGGAGCCGTTTTGTGTCAGGAGATGGTGATATCAGGGGTGGGGCTATGGGGCAATTGGTGATTCGCTGATTGCCGAGCCCTTTCCTTCAGAGTCCTGTCCAGATTTTCTTTTTTAAAAAATCTGGACAGGCAGTTTTCAACTGGACAACCCTTCCAAAAACAAAGACAAATGACAACCCTAGGTGCAGGCCAACGTGTAGATTTCAGTGACCATGAAGACATGCCATGGTCCAAGGCAGAGATGCTCCAGAGGTCATTATGAATGTGAATGCAGTGTGTCGCTTTTTTTTTTTTTTTTTTACCCAAAATGCTTGTTTTTTCCTTTAATTATAGCATTGTTGCTGTCAAAAGAGGAAATTATGTGTGATTCTTGCAACACCAAGTGATGATGCTTGTATGGGTTTCCTACTAAATTCCAAGCACTCAAGCTGAGTGGTGGCTTCTTATGAAATTGACCATTGACTCCAGGTTACGGAGTCGGTTGACCATTGATAGAAATGGATCCTTAGAATGTGTACTTTTTAATATCTACCATATCTAAGAGTAAAGGGCTCCCAGGATCTATCAGGAATAGGCATAACAATAAGGACACAGAGCAGGGTTCCTCAACCTTTCTTACTCGTGAGCCGCATTCAAATGTAAAAAGGCTTGGAGAGCAACACAAGCACCATAAACATTCATGGAGATGCCAAATAAGGAGGGCTGTGACTGGCTGTTTGGTGACCAATATGCAGACTATCATCTTACAGGAGACATTTTGGTAGTGCATCTAATTTCTATGCAACTGAAACTTGCCACCAAGCAAGGAACTGAAAAATAAGCACCTGCTTTGGGGACATCTTATTTCTATGCAACTAAAACTTGCCACCAAGCAAGGAACTGAAAAATAAGCACCTGCTTTGGGGACATTGGGAGCAATAAGTTGGTCAAGAGCCACTGGTTGGCATAAAGAATATGCACTATAAATTCGGGACTGTCAGCTGCTATGTATAGGGTGCAGACCAGAGGTCTGAGCAAAGCAACACACAGAATTCCACCAAGGTATCACATATTTTTCCTGAACTACAAATGGCTTGCTAGATTGACTGCACATACAGCTGACTGGCTGAGATTTGAAGGTTGCAGCAGCTTGAAGCCCATCAGTCTAATGCCCCTGTTCTAAAGCCTATACTGTGGAGAAAGAAGCAGATACACTGGCATAAGATCGGTATGAAAGTGGAGTACCCACACGGGGGCAGGTGTGCAGCGTATCTATATGAGCATGCACACAATGAGGCCCATTATAATCTTCAATGGCATGATGAACAATACGCTTGTAGCACACCTGATGCTCCCTCTGCCATTCCTGTTTTACCACCTTTATCTACAACATTGACAAACCTCAGCAGCCACATGTTGGCAAGATTACAGGGATTTTGCTTAGCTATAAATAGATGAGTTTATCAGTAGCTTACTGAATGTGCTGAAAAGAGGGAGATCCTCAAGATTGTGCAGCGATTGCTATATCAAAATAATGTAACTACTTGTTGCCTTCCTATTTAACAATGTCAGATAAATCATGCTCACTTAATATAATCTGCTAACTGTCCTATTTCACTGTCAGTTCTCACCACTGGAGGGCAGAGTGTGATTCCAATATCAATTTTTTTTCTTAAACTAGACTAAGACAGATGATACTTGGCTTTACCAGTAGATTTCTGATCCTTCTACAGCAAATCTTAACACTTTGTTAATGATGTAATTTGATTGGCTATCCTTAAGCAGCCAAGCAAGGTAATATAAATAAACTAGTAATTTGCTGATCCATCGCAGCTGCTGCTGCTGGCAGGATAACTCAATGGTATTTTGACAAATTAGGGACAAATCAGGATGCAAAGGTTATGACTGTTGGAGCATGCTGATTGGCTATTAGGTAGCCAAATGTGGACTGCTGGCCTGCAGGAGGCTCCGCTCGGAGTAAAATTGTCTCTGTGCTTTCAAAACTTGTCTCCAAGCCAAATATTTAAAAATGGGCGCCTACGTTGAGGCCACTGGGAGCAACATCAAAGGGGGTGATGCAACACGTTAGTTAGGCTGACCACAATTATGTTCACATGATATAAGTTATAAATGGGTTCATATGATTTCCTGGGTCTGCTTACACACGGGTGTATAAGCCATGGTGTTGTTGGTAGGAATTGAGACCTGGAGCTTAATTATAGCAATGTCTCCACCACCGAATAGCATTCAGAGCAGAGAAGCACCTAATCTTCAATGTTTGGATACTGAATTCTCCAGATATAAGTTGGCCAAATACCAAACAATAGTTTTCATTTTCAATTTGAATCGCCAATTGAAAAATTTTGCTTTCGGTTTTCCATTGCATGAAGCCTTGGGTTTGGATTGGCTGAACACTAAGGAATCCTGCGTGCAGTTCACCCCTACTTTAGAATGTGTAGGTTATCTATTCTTCTCATAAAGATAATATAAGACTGTGTGCTTCATAACAATGCACATTTGACCCATGTAATTTAGTCTCATTGGGATCTCTTTAAGTCATAAAGAAGTGCTCCTCTGCTCTTGTACAGAGAGATGTAGTCCAACCCTCAGTTCCCAGACATGAAATCATTGGATCAGATATAACATGTATGAAGTGGAAACTCCTGCACATAAAAATGCCATCAAAGTAATTCAAAGCCAAGTAATGGTATATTAATAGAGATTTATATCAGGGTGCCTTTAACCTGAACTTATTGCAGTATGGGCCAACTAAGGTTCATTTATAAAAGAATCTGCTGATATATCATTTTGCATCAAGTTAAAATAAATAAAAGTGTGCAATTTGTTTTCTTATCAACATTTTATACACTTTGTGGCCAAATGTATGTGGAAAATGTCTGTCCAACATCTCATTCGATAACCAAGGATATAAAGTGGGTCCTTTCTCTGCTGGTAAAGCAGCCTTTACCTTCTGCTCTTTAGGGAAGACTTTGACCTAGAATGATGGAACATTGTGGTGGGATTCGATTCAGTACAGAGGTTGAGCACTACTTTAGGGTGATCAAGCCTGGTGTTCCAGTTCATCTCACCGGCATTTAGTTGGGTTGAGGTCAGAGCTTTGGGCAGGCCAGCCAAGTGCTTCCACTTCCATCTCTGCCACCAATTCTGTATGGAACTTGCTTGGGCCACATGGTTATTAGCCTGATAACACAAAAAGCAGGATTCACAGGTTGTCATTGTATAATGTGGTGGCACCTGTGGTGGCTCCCAGAGGTCTGGGTTAAATAGCTAATTGCATATGATATATTTAGTATAGCATAACGAGAACTAACCAGAAGTTAACAATAAGAGGTAAAAGTCATGAACAGCACAAAATTAATTGAATTTAGTAAAAAGAAAAAAATCTACATCTGTTTTTATATGAAGCTGAGATCTTTCCTAAAAAATAATGTGAAGGTTCAGGATTTGTGTGAAAAAGTCAGTTTTGAACCTCATTATCCCATGTGCTTGTTTGGATGATTAAACCAGAGGAGCTAAAAGAACTGGAAAATATACGGCTATGTGTAAACCAGGTGGTCCGGACACTCAGTGGCCTAAATTCATTGTATGTCCTTTGGGGGGGTTTATACCATGTGTTTCCCCATTTTTGTAAACGTCTCTTCGATGTTTGTGTCAATGTGTTTGCAATTATTGTCCATCAGCACAACTGGAAAAGTTGGCTCAATTTAAACGATGATATAAAATAATATTGTGAGATATTTGAACATTTGTAATTGAATATTGAAAATGGTTCTGCTTCATTATATGTTTTTCACTCATTGTTAGAGCCTGGCCCCTGTAAAAGCTCAATACGATGTGTGGCCTGCTATTTGCGGCTCTCTAGTGCCTTCCCTCTGCAGCTGACATTACATTTGTATCAACTGAATTGGTTTGAATTTCAATTCTAATCCCATGGTTTGCTCACATGGAAAAACAGGGGTATACTGTTCAGCCATTTTGATGATTAGATGTCCTTGACATTTAGGTGTATCTGGCAGTTGTGAAACTCCACAACTTTTTTTTGCAAATTGCACACTGCCTTCTTCTCTTGCCAAATTGTGTCTATCCCGACATATACACCAAATGGAGGCAAGAGGAGCGGGAGTGGGAAGCTGCTTTGGTGTATGTCCCATCTCTAGCTAGAGAGCAGCAGAGGAGGAAGGCTGCAATGGGTCCCTCTCCTTAATGCCTTCCCTATGCGCCCAAGAGAGCTCTTGCAAGGGGAATCCTAAGGGCAGGAGCAGTCATAAGTGAACCCCATAGCAAAACATGCTGTTCAGGAATTGTTCCAAGAATATCCAGGGCAGAAAGGAAGTTTTCAAACAATATTGTACTGTAACTGACCCTCAAGCTGGGCTTTTAGCGGTATCAGGGATAGCAAATATGTTTTCTTCGCACCCAAATTAGCTTTGAGGTTAAGCACCCCTGTCACTGATACAGCTCCCCTTGGGGACCAACCCCTGATTCCCCTGGGAACCATTTGCATATAGTATAAAGGCTAAAGGAGGCCATACACGGTGCGATTTTCGATCTTTCGTGCGAAAGATCGTTCCTTCCCTCCGCAGACGTTCAGGGCTGAATCGTCCGATATGGAGGTAGAAATAATTGGAATTCTACCTCAACCTGCTGATTCAGCCCTGAACGTAGATTTTGCTCAGGCGCCTTCAATGGCGCCCAATCAAAATCTTTTCACCTGGCCGATCGGCGAGCCACCATACACGCACCGAATATTGTACAAAACGAGGTTTCATACAATATAATCGGTGCGTGTATGGCCAGCTTAATTACGATTGACAGGTCCAGGTACCAAAATGCGTGTAAAATTGCGCCCATTAAAATGCCCTTGGTTCAGGGCCTACAGCTCCCTGACTGCCTGTGTGCAGCCGGTTACCTTGCAGGAGAAAATTCCACCCATTCATGCACAGTTTACTAACCAACAAATTACAGTTAGGCTGTAATGTTGCATTGTTGCTGGAAAACACGGCTCTTTGCACAACTATTTGGCTCTTTGCACTAGTCTAGTAAATAAGCCATATTGTTTGCAGTTGACTAGGTCTAACCTAGTGTAAGTAGCCTAGTAACCTAGTAAGTATTACAATAAATCCATTCCAGACATTAGCGTATTGCTGTTTATTAGGGTAAGAATCCATGGGCACTGTCACTGGAGACATTCAGCTGTAAATACCGCGGTGTGACAAGTTCATTGGGATTGTGCCACTTTGGTTTCTAATTCTTTCTAGAAAACTCTTGCTGGAATCAGTGGAATGAGAAGAAGCTGCCTGGCTCAGACAGATAGATGGAGTGGGTGAGGCTGGCAGAGAGGACCAGGAAAGGAGCCAGTGTCTGTTTACACAGTCAGTTTTTTGTCCTCCAAAGTCGCTGAAGTGATTCAGCCCCTTTGAGGGGCATTATACTGTCCAGTAATGGCTTTGGAAAACAATAAATGGTCTGTGCTTCTTTTGCTGAGTAAAATGAGGTTGCTTCTGTCTCTGTGACATGCTTCATTCAAAGGTTTGTGCTAGTTAACCCTTTATTTGCCACCTGCGGCAGAATTTAGGGTGCTGACTAATGATGACCGAAATGTTTCGCCAGGTTTTGGTATGAAAAAAATGCCCATGGACTCCAATGACTGTAATGCGCAGTAAAAAAATATGTTGCAGGGTAAATAAAAATTGTCGCCCATTGACTGCAATGCAGTTTATGAATTTGCGCCAAGCTTTTTAGTGAAGCAAAATGTGACAGATCCGCCCATCACTAGTGCCGACATAAAAAACACTGATGCCATAGGCTTTGTGCTTCTTGGTGTCTTTTTGATCAGTTGTTGGCAGTAACCCCACAGATGCCAAGATCAAACACCCACGGCACCAAAAGGGCTTCAATAAAGTGTCATATATCCTGAAAAATGTAGCCAGTGGGGATTCTGGGAATTGTAGTTCATCTGCAATTTTTTGGTTGTAGACTGGACCTTCTCTGATGCTAACTGAGCAATCAATAAGGGCAGTGCTTTTATTTAGTGAGGTACACTCAGTATTGCCCCTAGTCCTAAACACTTGTAGGGATGGCTCTTTGGAGCTAACTGTACCGTCCTACTGCTCCTGGAGCAAATAGAATCAGTTAACATGTGCTTACACAGTGAAACTAGCTTCTTGCAGCCCCAGGTGTACCCACTGCCCGGGCAGATAAATTAAAAAATGAAGAAAACAGCAGCACTCCGGTTGTTTTGAAAAATGTGAATCTTTACTCAAGTGCCAAAGAGCAAAGACCTCTTGGTTTGGGCCCTCTCTTTTCCCAGTTAAACATCTTGCTGGGCCCCTCATAGAAAGGGCTACAATAGGGCCACCATCATGGGGACAGAGCAGGTACTGCAGTCAGGGGACCCGGGTAATTTTATTCCTTTGGGCCCCATTCTACTTGGCAGGGCCTCCACCCAGGGAACCAGGATAATCATTAATAATGGGTTAATAATTGGGGCCCTCTGGAGGGGAGGACCCTGCTAACTTAGTAGTTTTGGAGCCCTGTGATTCCTGATAGCGACAAATATATCAAAACATGGTCTTAAAAGTTACTAAGACTCAGCCTGAGTGGCCTTCAGATTGGACCCCCACTTTGGCTACCTTTGCCCCCCAGTTTTGGAACCACTTTCCTTGTATTTCTAGACCCTTCCCCTGCTTTATATATGCTTGTGGGACCACATGAGGCTTCCTATCATGATGTTAACCATCCCTTAGGTTAGATTTGACATCAGCGAAGAGGCTACACAAATTCTACTCAAGGAAAACAGTCTACTGATGTCCGGGTCAACACCCACACCCGACCCTAAACCGCCCGCTCCCAACTTGTGCCAAACTTGAAATTACACCCGACCTGCCCATTTGTGACATTACAAAGGGGGGGCTGGGCACTCAGGCATGCAGCCATAAATACAGGCTTCCCAAGGCGACTTAAGAGAGTGCGGAAGGCAGGACTCCCGAACCTGCCTGTGACCCACAAAAACTGTGTGAAGGTCGCCCCAACCCCCTGGGACCCACAGATTTTTGTCAGTCATCCAGGAGGTCAGTTTCTTTTTTTCTACCGCCTTTGTGGTTTTATTTGTACCAAGTGACTATGATGAGTGAATGGGCAGAATAATCTGGAAGCAGACATTTGGAATAGGTTTTTACTGATATAAATACAGTATTCCTACCTTTAAACAGGCCCTACGTTCAAGGAGCACCTAAGTGGCCCATAAAGATTAGCTCGCTAATGGATCACTATTACAAACACTACCTTCGTGTTGAGCATTTGTCTTTCATTTCTTCCCATTATGTTTAATGTGCTGCATCCGTCTTCTTTACTGCAAACGGCTCATATCCCCGACTTCCGCAGCCCAAGACGTCGTCGGGACCCGCTTCCTCCCATGGTCAGTCATTTGGCAAACAGCTGCTTGCGCCAGAAGCAAAACATATTTTTTCCCGTATGGCAATTTCATATTCTCATTGCTGGAACACTGGTGCATGTGCTTCATTTCATCCTGTAAAGAACATGCCCCCTCATTAAGTGCAAAAATAAAAAAAAAACACCCCCCCAGGGTGCATAGTGCTTTATATTTTCCATCAGGTGGCTGAGGCTTGACACCGAGCTTAATAACATGCAGCCGTATGAGACGGTTCTGTTCTGACCACATGATCTGTCACACGTTATTGTTCTCCACGGAGTCGCAGGCACAGAATGCACATGCCTGTGACATATAAATCTTCAGGCTATTATGCCTTATTATAAAATTGCACGTGTGCGCTCTAAATGATGGCGCTAAAGAGGCCATAAATTTATAATCCTAAGAGCTTACTATTTCAGCTGCAGGTTTGCAAACTGCCTAGGAGTTTTCTGGCTATTAAACTGGGAAAGATGGCTGTGGAATATGTGGGGCTGATATGGGGGGAGTTTATAGCTCCGGCAAATCTAAGGATATATCTGAAACACTCATGTAAATGATTCATTGTGGACAGATCTAATGCATCTGGCACTTTAAATCACACCCTTTAGATGCATTAGTTAACACTGCACCACCTTTATATCCCAATACATTTGAGCTTTCAATATATAATGAAATACAAGGACAGATATATGGGAATAATATATGAGAATAAGTTCCACGGCCATATATTTTTTTCAGAAGTGCTATTATCCAGGTTACAGCTTTACTTTCCAGAAGGATCCCTAGCATAGTTGATGCTGATCTGGAAATTGTAATCATAGCCAGAGGTGTAACCTGGATCCCCAGGTCTCCACCGACACCAGTGGGCCAGCAACATGTGCAATTGAATGTTCAGTTTAAAGGACACCTATTATAGAAGGTTTTTTCTCCCCACATTGGTGGTGCAATCTAATAGAGTCTGCACTACAGCTGGGGGAAACAATACTATTTTTGCAAGTGCAGGGTTGGACTGGGTCAACTGGGAAAAAACCCAGTGGGCCCTGTGGACTCCATCAGCTCCTACTGCTCCCCATCTTTGGCCCCTGCTGGCCTGCTCCTACTGCTCCCGATCTTTGGCCCCTGCTGGCCCGCTCCTACTGCTCCCCATCTTTGGCCCCTGCCGGCCAGCTCCTACTGCTCCCCATCTGCGGCCCCTGCTGGCCAGCTCCTACTGCTCTCAATCTGTGGCCCCCGCCGGCCCGCTCCTACTGCTCCCCATCTGCAGCCCCTGCTGGCCAGCACCTACTGCTCCCAATCTGCGGCCCCTGCTGGCCAGCTCCTACTGCTCTCAATCTGTGGCCCCCACCCGCCCGATCCTCCAGCTCCCCCCACCTGTACGCCTGCCCGTCTGGAACTGTGGGGCAAAAGGGTGCATTATGCAGATCACGGGCTGGGGTGGGGGGCCTCTGGCCCCCCCGGTTTGACACTAACTTACAATAATTTAAACTTTACATAAACCAAATGTTTATGTTTTGCCACCAATAAGGAATAATTATCTCTTAGATTGAATGAAGTCCAAGGTATTATTACAGAGAAAAGGGCAAAAATTTGATTTATGATTTAATATGCTGTCATGATTTTTATGGGGTACTTTTTATTTCTAAATTACACTGTTTACATAGCAAATAATTCCCTCTGCCATTTAACATTTTATTCTTGAACCAACAAATGTATTTGTAGCTGTAATATTGGTGTGTAGGCTCCATCTCAGTGCATTGTGCCTGAGTCTGAGCTTTCAGCCAGTGCTAGACATTAGAACTGCTTTCAGCTAACCTATTGTTTCTCCTACTCCCATGTAACTGGAGGAGTCCCAAGCCGGACTTGGATTTCTTACTATTGAGTACTTACTATTGAGTACTAAAAGCACTGCTTTCATTCTTCTTTTATGCGACTTATACCATATATTGCCCTATTTAGCCATCTGGATGGACTTTCAAGTACATCGAAGAACATCCTCATTCCCCAAAGTCCACTTTTACAGGACTTAAGGTTCTGCCATTGTGTGTGCATTGGAAAATTGCAATTTGTGCACTGTTGGTGCAGTTATGTGACACCTATTTTCTTAAAAGGGAACTCCGTCTTCCGAACACAACACAGAAACCCCTAAAATACTTATCATTATCAAACTGTTCCTTCAAATGTATGAATAAATACCATTTCTATACGCTGAAATCCAGCTGCAAAAAGTGCATTCATTTGAAATCCTGGCAGGGGAGGAGGGACTGAAACATTGATGTTACAAATGGTTACAACTTCTCCACAGCTTACAGACAGCATGCAGGAACTACATAACCCACAATGCATTTCATTGGGATGTTCCTTTCCTTATCGACATCACGTGTGCAGGGAATTGTGGGATTGGGAGGATGCAGGCTGAGGACAGGCGACTACTGTTACATTTTATTTGAGTCTCAAAGTAGTCAGATCAGCAGGGGGCGGGGCCATATAATAACATTAATAACATTAATGCTTGAGCTTGAAAACACGTATGTCCAAAAAAATGAAGGAAGGCACCACAGAATAAGCTTAGATTAAAGGGATTTTTAGGCACTTTAAGTGGAAGTACAATTACTAAGGGGATATTGGAGCCCTAGACAGGCAAAGGCCATATCCATTAATTAAGATCAATTAGACTGATATCGTCTATGTGAAACTGTACCAGGATGTCCTAATCTCCATCCTCTGACGTTGTATTTAAGGATTTAGCTTGGAGCTTTCTTCACCTGGTTTGCAAATGCCTCGACTGAATTCCAAATCCTTCTCCGTAGCCAAAAACAAAAAAGCCAGAAGGTTTTGTGGCTCCATATTAAGAAGTCCATAAACCTTAAGTCGTGTAATTAGGACTCTTTATTTTCCCAACCAGATCCCATCTTTCCACCTGTTCCTTTCTAGTGCTCATGTTCTGGGACTTCCTGAGCCCCGAGAAGAAGTCAAATGTCAGGCGTCGTACATGAATAATGAGAGTCGAGTAGCCAAACATGCTGGGAACCGAGACTCTCAACATCCGGAAAAGCTTTTTATACTGGAAGGACCGTTGGCTACAGTTTTTAGTAATGTCATTTGCATTGAATTTCTGCACTCGTATAACCTCTTAATTCCTCCCCAAGAAGCCGGCGCATAATAAAAAAACATGACTGTCCATTGTTTTATATTCATCAGCCACAGTACCTGAATAGAGTTTTTTTTCTTTGCCTCTTCCAGTGAAATAGGGATACAATTAGGTGTAATGTAATGACTTACATATTTCATAGTGGATTATCGTCGGAGGCCCTTGGGAAATATTCATCTTAATTCTTTTTATTAGAAAAATTCAGGAGAAAATAGATCTTGGTGATGAACTGGACGAAGCGACTGTTACATTATACGCCGAGGCCAATGGCTACATTATTCCATTACGTTTTATTTGTGCTATTATTTCACTATAATTATATCAGCTTTCTTACATGAAATATATTATCCATCGCTTCATTTGGCTTCCCTGTTAACTAAACATGGAAGATTATTATGGTTTTTATATTTTATTAATTTATAATGAGACCTTACCCTTTGACTCTAGGGCAGGAAACAGACAGTTTGCCGCCATGATGTCTGGTCCAAGCAGTAGGAGTCTAATTAACACTAACTAAATGTGGCCATACATGGCCAGATTTCAGCTGCTGACTCTAGCACTTTAGACCAATTCGGCAGCTTATCTGCAGCTGTATGGGAACCCCTGACGGCCCTACTTGACCGTTATCTGACCGAAAATCGGCAAGGTGTCAATCAGGCAGGTTTGATTTTTTTAGTCAGATTGGGGACCACATCAGCTTCTTGATGCAGCCCTCACTCTGACTTTTCGTATCCCCTACTTTGTATTGTGATCATTTGGCCCTAGGGCTGAATGCTCGCATTAGCACAATAACGCACAACCAAGGTGGACATATGGGGCAAAGATTCGCTCATTTGGTGACTCTTATGGTGTAGGGCCAACTAAAAGGTCAGACTCACTGGAACCAGCATTGAATAGGAGTCTATAAATGTGCTTAATCAGTTAGGCAGGAAGGGGCAACGATTAGCAGTACCTGGAAGGAAACATGTATGGCTAACATGTATGGTGGATGACTAACTTCCTATAACTGATATATGCTAGCATCATTCCAATGCACCAATCAGGAGGGACTTCTAGACACTTGTAGAAGTCTATCTTTCCTGTATATGTGTGGCTACAGTAGAATAAAGTGGACACATGGCCCAGGAAAGGATTTTCCAAATTGCCAAATCAGAGCGAACCCTGACATAAAGGACCAGACACAATGAAACCAAACCCCCTGTTGTAAAATATAGGGATATTATAAGTCACCCAGTCGTTTCATAACGATATAAAAGCACCATATATTCAGTATATATACCGTATATACTCGAGTATAAGCCGATCCGAATATAAGCCGAGGTACCTAATTTTACCAAAAAAAAACTGGAAAAACTTATTGACTCGAGTATAAGCCTAGGGTGGGAAATGCAGCAGCTACTGCTAAGTTTCAATAATCAAAATAAATACCAATAAAATAACTAGCTCTGTAAGTGGAGAAGAGGGTCAACAAAAACAATATGATACCTTAAGAGTACTACCCCCTTAGCTCAATCAGCAACCAAGCTAAAACACAAAGAGTTAAAGTCCTTCAAAACCATATATATATTTTATATAGAATATAAAGTGCAATGTCTAGTGCAGAATGGGGCAGCTGAGGATGGTAGATGAAGATGGATGTGAGAGCCTAGGCCAGGGCACTGGAGGGTCTGGTTGCCGGTGGGCTAATTTGCACACAAAGGACAGAGGGTGCTAGTCTGGAGGGACCCATGGCACCCAACTCAAGTATAAGCCGAGGGTGACTTTTTCAGCACATTTAGGGTGCTGAAAAATTAGGCTTATACTCGAGTATATACAGTATATGTAATCCTTACCATAATGCAAGACAAAACTATTGTAAAGAAAGAAAGAAGCCACAAGTACCAGGAAATGCACAAAACAGTCTGTAAAGTTTTCAAGAAAATAAGGAAATATTAGTGTTTCCAAACCAGTCAGTTTTATTTCATTTAGAAGTTTCTTCATATTTTTTCTAATCTTTAGGCTGAAGACAGGAGCAAATGTCTTGGGTTGAACGACTGAAGATAAAATTGATGGCGTTCAATAATGTAAGGTAATGAAAAGGTAATTTGAAGTTGTTAAAGGAATAAGATAATGAATAAGGTAAATGTTAACCTCATAAGAATTTTATGGTATCAGTAAATTTATTCCACATTTATATACCATGATTTCTATATAGGTATACACCTGGGCAATATGACAAAGCCTAAAGGGGAGTAGTTTGGATGGCTCTGGGCACAGGGTTGGGCAATACTTAAATGCAGCCCCCAGCTGATCCTAGCAAACTTTAAAAAGGACATATCGCTAGGTTTGGGATTTCATATTGACTACACTACACTAAATTGGGGGGGGTCTGGGGCCAAAGTTTGCAGTGGCAGATGAATACCATTGGTATCACTGACTACAGGCACTGGTGGTGAACCCTAGTTGGACATTAGCCTAAAGATATAATGGACAGTTTATTGCAAACTTTAGTGCAATAGTTTGGGAAGAATAGACCACGGATATACAGGTATGTTGGCCTTAGTCTGAATGTATTACTTATTCCTGCAGGATAAACGTTTTCCTGGCAGATGACTACATACAAGGCACCATTTTGATGCTCCCAAGATAATAGGCTTCTTATACTCACATAATGCCACAAATAGCCACCACCTTTGTCCACTGCCTAGAGTGTATTTGTCCAGAGCACCATCTTGGTACAGCCAAGATTTCCATTAGGGTGTACCAAGATGGTGCCATGTTTGTCTTTTACCTTGGTATGTTATTTTATTAAGACCCAGTCAGAGGCAAGGATGGTGTGGTGGCCTTCCAATTATCATTTAGCTGCTAAGTACACGTAAGTATAAATTCAGTGGGGAGGGGTCACCATTACATGCACAAACATTAATTGCTCATGGGATGATGTCCATTGTAGTTCTGCAACAGCTGGAAAGATGGTGGTCACCTGTCTCTGCAGGCTGAGATTACATGAATGGAAAGAAATCCCAACTATTCACCTTGACCAAAGCTCAGATCACCAAGGAAAAGTTACTGAGGAAAACAAGTGAACTCATGCTGATAAAAATATGCAGATAACTGTCTGTTCAAAATATCTTGGGCTCGTGTGTTGTACTGGACTTTTATTAAAAAATGACATGAAAGCAAAACATTTTATGGGATATTTTTTTCCTTGAGGATAAACCAAGATCAGAGCATAAATATTTATAAATAACGTGATTTATACTGTTGTCTAGCAATATCAAGGCTCCAGGATTGTCATGCATAGACTGTTTAAAAGGAAGGGAGGAGACAATGGCGGTTTCTGGCGATTCATCAGTGGCTGAAATTCTCTGGCGGAGAATATGCCCCATGTGTCCTTATGCTTAAAGCAGCACTACTTTCCCCAGCTCTATGGGTCTAGAGGTCCCCTCAATACAAAAGTATCCTTTCTTCTTCTTGTAAACACAACTATTTACTGTTAGTTTATATAATTATCACTGGAGTATGTTCTAGCTCTGAATATATAAGCTAATGCTCCCCAACCAGTGGCTCGTGAGCAACATGTTGCTCACCACCCCCTGATATTGCTCCCAGGGGCCTCAAAGTAGGTGCCCATTTTGAAATCTCTGGCTTGCAGGCAAGTTTTGGAAGCACAGAGACACAGTTTTACTCCGAACAGAGCCTCCTACAGGCCAGCAGTCCACATGGGGCTACTAAATAGCCAATCACAGCCCTTATTTGGCATCCCCAATGAACTTCTTTCATGCTTGTGTGACTCACCAACACTTTTTACATCTGAGTGTGGCTCATGTAAAAAAACTTGGAGATCCCTGATCTAAACAATACTCTGTCTGACCTTCTGAAGTTTGATAACAGTGTAATATTGGCAGGCAAAAACGTTTAACCTACTTTGCTCGATAATGGCGAAATGGGACATCAATTATAGAGAGCAAGAGGTGCAAGTGGAGGTTTATGCACCTATTTTAGTTTTGGCCAACTACTTTGGTGAGCTTTAACAGTGACATAAACTCTTTCAGCATATTAACAAGAGCTAAAAAGATGATTGGAGCTTTAGTCTAGCAACTATACAGATGGATTATTACAGAAGCAAGGCACAATAGTTAGATGATTCTCTCACTTCCTGGTTTCATGGGTTTGTTAGAAACATTGAATAGAGTGACTTTTACAATTGAAGGAGGCCAAATTCACCGTGGGGTTATGAACTTGCCATTTTTTCCTCCATCTTACTTACAACATACATTTCCAAAGCATCTCTCAGCAGACATAGGGCAGTTTTATCAACATAGTTGAAACCACGAAAAAAACAAATTTCCACTAAAACCACGAATGTAGTCATTTATAAAAATCTGAATTGAAAAATCATAAATTAATTAAAATGTGGAACAAAAATGAAAAGAACGAAACCCACAACTTTTTGTTTTTTTTTTTCGTTTTCCTATGACCCCCCCCCAAAAAAAACCCCTCTAAAACCACAAATTAAATAAAGATTGTGACAATTTGCCTAGGAACACTGCCATTGACTTCTACATGACCCAATGAGCTTTTAGGTGGCAAAGTTTTGTATAAGTGTTTTTCAAAATTGCAAAAAAAAAAAAAAAATGCTTTGGATTTTATTCTACTGCACATACAAAAGTCTAAAGGGGTTATTTACAACTACCGGCACAGTAGTGAATGCTATAAGTTGGACGTGGACAGTTGCACAATAAATTCCATTCATTAAAGGTACTAGCGTTAAAATATTCTCATTGCCCCTAGGGTCATATGTTTCACAGTGCACACAAACAAACCAAGGGCACACATACATGCTAGGGCACATCAACCAATCAATGGACACAGTTCTGCCTTTTACTCCCACACTACTTCCTGTTACGGTTAGACCTGCATTATTTCCTGTCAGCTGATCTCTGAGGGAGCACACAGACCCTCACAAAATGGCGGCTTAAGGGAAAGGATGTAGAAGGGCAATATTTACTGATATATACACAGTTGAACCCCGAATTTACGTCCCTTGATTTAACATTTTCCCGCTTTTTACACCGTTTTGTTGTGGTCCCACCAATTTTAATGCATCCCTATGGGCTCTATTCCCGGATTTTACATTTGAATTTCCCGCATTTTACACTGTTTTTATCATGCCTCCCCCTAGCAAATCGCATAGTTTTAAGGTGAAAATACAGCTTACTTTAGGAATTAAAGTTTCCCCCATGTCTTGCGATCACAGGCGCCATCTTAGGAAGGTCAGCGTCACCACAAGTATGGGCAATGCGCAACAGAAACACCAGTCCTCTATTAAAACGGCTGTACAAGGTGCGGATTTTCGTTAAAAGAGTACCGATTTTTGTTTTAGATGGAACAATACAGTGCTGTACAGCATTGATTCCCAACCTTTTTTGCACCCCGGACCAGTTTCAAGCAAGACATTTTTTCCAAGGACCGGGGATGGGGGGTGCGGCGCAACTAGTGCTAGTTAAATTTTATATTATGCACTTTACTATTAATATTATTACATACAGCTTAATAAAGTACTTTGGTCCTTGTCGTAATCAGTAGAAATCTTCCTTGGCTTCGCATAGCTATTGTCATGGCTGTGTAACGCATCACGGGGTTGGGATCACAAGTAATTGGGAGCAGAGGTGGCCCGGTTCAGCACAGCCCACGGCCCGGCACCGGTCCCCGGATCGGTGGTTGGGGACCCCTGTTGTACAGTATTCTTTTCCGCATCTTTTTATTAATTTATAGTGATATTCAAACTTTGCCCTTAACACATTTCCCTGATTTTACATTTTCCCTGATTTTACATCTTTTTTCCATGGTCCCCTGAAAAACGTAAAATAGGGGTTCTACTGTATTACAGTTTGGTAAGATTCTTGAATAGACCACTTAATATTATATAAACTATCTGTTGGTTAAGTGTTCGTTCTAGAGGTATAGTTTTTCCTTAACCCCCAGCACTTGCATAAGCCAGTGACCCTTAACGCCTGCACTATGGATGCCTGAGAAAGGTATTAAGATGAAGGCATGGAGCTGCTCCCACTTGAATTCTACTTTCCTTGCCCTTTAATCCAATAAAATGAATAGGATAATAGATATTGGACCTCGACATGGGCGTCCACAGAAGGGGGCAAGAGAGGGCACTTGCCCCCCCCTGGAAAAGTAGCAAAAAAACAAAAACCTTACTCCGTTTCTGCACTTTCCTCTCAAGCCCGTTTTTGCTGTGCTCCGTTTGGATCTTTCTTCTTGTGGATTCTCCAATCAGAGCACAGCTTCCTTGACAGACAGTAAAATTGACCAATCAGAGCACAGATGCACACAGGGATCGGGAGATTTTGCAAACTGGAAACAGAAATAAAGACTGAAAAGAACAATCTGCCCCTGTAACTTTACCTAAGAACCAACTCTCAACTTTTGCTGCAGTTTTCATCCCACAGGTACTATACACAGGTACTATACACAGGTACTATACACAGGTACTATATACACAGGCACTATACACAGGTACTATACACAGGTACTATACACAGGTACTATACCCAGGTACTATACCCAGGCACTATACACAGGTACTATACACAGGTACTATATACACAGGCACTATACACAGGTACTATACACAGGTACTATACACAGGTACTATACCCAGGTACTATACCCAGGCACTATACACAGGTACTATATACACAGGCACTATACACAGGTACTATACACAGGTACTATACACAGGTACTATACACAGGTACTATACCCAGGTACTATACCCAGGCACTATACACAGGTACTATACACAGGTACTATACACAGGTACTATACACAGGTACTATATACACAGGCACTATACACAGGTACTATACACAGGTACTATACACAGGTACTATACCCAGGCACTATACACAGGTACTATACCCAGGCACTATACACAGGTACTATACACAGGTACTATACCCAGGTACTATACCCAGGCACTATACCCAGGCACTATACCCAGGCACTATACCCAGGCACTATACACAGGTGCTATACCCAGGCGCTATACACAGGTACTATACCCAGGCACTATACCCAGGTACTATACCCAGGTACTATACACAGGCACTATACACAGGTACTATACCCAGGCACTATACACAGGTACTATACACAGGTACTATACCCAGGCACTATACACAGGTACTATACCCAGGCACTATACACAGGTACTATACCCAGGCACTATACACAGGTACTATACACAGGTACTATACCCAGGTACTATACCCAGGCACTATACCCAGGCACTATACCCAGGCACTATACCCAGGCACTACCAGGCACTATACCCAGGCACTATACCCAGGCACTATACACAGGTGCTATACCCAGGCGCTATACACAGGCGCTATACCCAGGCACTATACCCAGGCACTATACACAGGTACTATACCCAGGTACTATACCCAGGCACTATACCCAGGCACTATACCCAGGTACTATACCCAGGCACTATACCCAGGCACTATACACAGGTACTATACACAGGCGCTATACCCAGGCGCTATACCCAGGCACTATACCCAGGCACTATACCAGGTACTATACCCAGGTACTATACCCAGGCACTATACCCAGGCACTATACCCAGGTACTATACACAGGTACTATACACAGGCACTATACACAGGTACTATACACAGGTACTATACACAGGCACTATACAGTTCTAAAGAATCACTAGCTGACATTAAATTGTTTTTTGCCTGACCTGACATCTATAATAATTTATAATCTATCCCCTACCCTAACACATGGAGGGTAAGTTAACTCTTTCCCTCTGAAAAAGCTCATTGTGTGTTTATATATTTGTTGTTGTTTTTTGCACTTACTATTTTTTTTTTTTTTTGTCATTGTTTTGTTCATTTATAGTAAGTTACAGTGGGGCCAATGTTGTGTATCAGTGCCAGTGTTATAGTGCCAGGGCCTGAATATCTGCCATCAGTACCCACTGCATCTCCCTGTATATAATGTGCTGGGTTTGTAAATACGGACTGCGTCTCACTGTATATAATGGGGAGTCAGTACCCACTGCCTTTCTTGCTATAAAACTAACATAAACACATCTAAAGGGGTGGTTCACTTTTAAGTTAACCTTTAGTATGTTATAAAATGGCCTATTCCTAGCAACTTTGCAATTGGTCTTTCTAATTAATTTTTTTGAATAATTTGCCTTTCTCTTCTGCCTCTATACAGATTTCAAATGGGGGCCAAAAAATATTGCTCTGTGAGGCTACAATTTTATTATTATTATAATTTTGTATTACTTATTTTTCTAAGTAGGCCCCTTAACTATTCATATTCCCATCTCTTGTTTAAACCACTACCTGGTTGCTAGGGTAAATAAGACCCTAGCAACCAGATAGCTGCTGAAATACCAAATGGAGAGCTGCTGAACAAAAAGCTAAATAACTGAAAAACCATTAAAAATAAAAGTGAATTGAATGCGAACTACCCCTTTAAGCTAACTGATCACAAACACAAATGTTTGCAGATCCCCTAACAGAAGTGCGCGTATGAATACTTTTACATCCTAAACATTTTAGGGTAAAAAAAAAAAGCACCCCCACCCGCACTTTTGTACAGTATCCCTGGGAGTCAGTGGGAACGGCAAGAGGTAGTTGGGAGGTTAACTTTTTACGCCAGCAGCGAATCCACTAAGTGTCACATTAGCTGTAGGTCAGTCTGTGTATGGGCCATCTTTAGCCTCCCCTAGTATCATCCTGCAAAAAAAAAAATATATATTTTTATATATATATATATATATATATATATATTTGTCTGTTGCAGGATGATGCTAGCTTACTTGCCCCCCCTTGGAAAATTTTCTGCGGACGCCCATGGACCTCGATATTTAATAAATCTGCCCCTGAGTTTGCGATGACTATAAATGGGGGTGCTAACGGGAGAGATTTAGAGCGAGTTTATTGGAATATATTAGTCGGTTGGCAATAGTTTTCAAAAGAGTTTTCTGTGTTGAATAAGAAAAAAAGAACATTAATTGCAAAGCTAATCTAAAAAATCCATTTTCTATGGAGAATAAAGCCTGTTTATTGACTTTTATATAAGCCTGCGGTTTGTCATGATTGTCTGACGAAAGTCTGGATCTGGGTCAGCTAATAATATTAATAAAATACAGATTATGAAAGTTTTACACTACCAAGAAAGCCCTTTCTCTCCCTCTCTCTTGTTTGGCTCGCGCAGCTTAAAAAGGAAAATATTCCAGTTGAATCATTCCTGGTTAATGAAATGCCAGACTTGTTTGGAAATGATGAAACTCCCCCTATAAATGCCCTGCACTTTGGAACTATTTCTTCATCAACAACAAATGATGGTTTATGAGGAAGACATTAGTGAAAATATTTGTTTTTGGAACATTTTGGTTCTTTTCCTTTGAACAGAGTGGGGTGGTTGCTAATGCGCAAATTAACATGTTTCAGTCCTTTTGCTCTCGTGTTTTGTGATATTTCTCTATTTTGTGTCTCCCACAAGTTCTATTTTCTTGCAGAGCAGTTCTGAATTTCGGGCCCCAAAAATTAGCTTTACCATCGCCATGATTTTAAATTCACTAATCTCTAGTCAATTTATTATATTTTCTTACAGCTGTTTACATTTATATTTTTAAAGAAGAACTAAAACTTTTTTTGCTAGATATGTGACATCATACATTTTGGGCCCAGTGCACATCAGACTTTAGCAGGGATGATCTTTGCCTTCGGAGATGCCCCCAGTAGCTCCCCATAATAATTTTTGTTCATTAGCAGCAAATTCTGGGCTGCTGTCACTTACTTGAGTTTAGGGACCTACTCACAATATACTAGGAATGCACTGAATCCAGGATTCGGTTCGGTATTCGGCCAGGAGTCTTTTTCGTCAGGGTTCCGGTTCGGCCGAATTCATGGTCCTGGCTGAACGGAATCCTAATTAGGATTTGGAAGGGTTAAATGTCTGCGTGAACACGGAAGTGAAAACAATTTCGTTTTCAACGTTTACTCCTTCCAGATCTTAATTAACAAATGGTAATTAGGGTTCGGATTCGATTCGGTATTCGGGCGAATCCCTTGGGATGGATTTGGGGGTTTGGCCGCATCCCTACAATATACAATATCAATTACAATATAAAATTCTTAACTCAAGGCTGATGATTTTCAATTACCCCTAAGCTTAGCTTTTCAAATAGCAGCAGAGAGCACACTGAGCATGTGCAGTGTCGCTGACACTCCAAATATGGCCTAATAAGATCCAAGATGGGAAGCTGCTGTGTGGAAATTTAATTACACAAAACAGCCACTGTGTGCCTGAATCTTTGGGCTGGTACAGTGGGTTCAGTATGTAAAAATACATCAACAACTGAATCTGCTACTAACACACTCCTGCTGTCACTGACAGATTTCCTCTTCTCTCACTGGCTGATGGTTTACTTACTTCTTTATTTAGCATGAAGCTCTGCCCCTTTTGCTTTTTGAGCACTCCTCTCTCCAGAAATGAAGACCCCAACAAGGTGCCTACTGGGCATGCTCCCAGCCTCTGCTCCAATTAAAATCAGGCATGCGTAGTAGGCACCTCTCAGAGGTCATTATAGTCAGATAGAGAAGGAGTGCTCATAAAGTGAAAGGGGCGGTGCTTAATGCTAGGCAAGGAAGTAAGTAATCCATCAGCCAGTTAGAGAACAGGAAATCTGTCAATGACTCACAGCATGAGTATGTTACTAGCAGCTTCAGTTGTTGATGTATTTTTACATACTGAACCCACTGTACCAACCCAAATAAATCTGCATGCAGAGAGAAAGGTATGTTATTCTATAGGTTGTACAGAGTAAGTTTAGAGATTAAAAAAAAAGGTTTACTTATTCTTTAAATTGTTACAGTGGGAACAAATGTTAGGTTGAGGAAGCACACTAATGAAAAAGTGTATAACAAAATGATTAATTATCCACTTCACTTTAGGTTGAGCATGGAATGTCTCCTTGTCAACAGCACATCAATAGTTGCATGGATAGCAACATTTTCATTATAGTATCTTCTTGCAACCCTAGTGAAGTGTGGAATGCTAGTATGTAGCCAATGCTAATGCCTGCAAATAATGATTTGGAGATCACAGTTCCCATTGAGCTCATAAACCCGGGATGAGATGGTGGGTACCTGATGTTGTGACCTTCATAAAGAAGAATATTGCACCAGTTCTTCTCCAGATGGAGACGCTATAGAGCTTCAGATTGAAGTTGTGAGGGTCCCAGTAACATTATAGCATTTTATTAGTTATAGGACAGAGGTAAAGTTGCCCTTGCCCAACACTGAAGAAGCCTGAGAGTTTCATACAGGAGATGCAGAAATGTTTCTGGCCAAGCTCAGCATAATACCATTTTCCTTCCTTTTAATTGAGTGCACATCAAAGCGACCCACTTATTTTGACTCAAACTGTTTTGCAACTGGGCCATGAACTTTGGACTCCAGGGGACTGTGATTGGCATGTTATTCCCTTCGCTATTTGCCAGTTGGAAATGCAGTTAATGTAAGACAGACGGGAAGATGGAGCATGTCACAAGCTCGGAACACAAGGTGTTACAGACTCAGAATTTGTCTGGTTGATCTTCAGCTGCACTGATACAAGCGGACGACAGCCAGGGCTGCTACTTGTTCTGTCACCTTCACGGCTTCAGTTAGCGTGTAACCTTCATTTGTCTGTGTCTTTTTGCTATTACACAAATAAAGGCTGAGGCTTCTATGGATTGCTGCCTTTGAACGCACATTTAAGACCTGCAGTGCTATAATTGGTGCAGAAAATTCCTTTGGGGCCAATCTTCATTTTTTTGTTTAAATCAAAGTTCTAGGCTTTTTTTTTTTACAAGCTTTTGTATCATGTTTTAAAGGAAACTATACCCCCAAAGAATGTAGGTCTCAATTAAAATGTATTGCAAAAACTCATATGTAAAACCCTGCTTCATCTAAACTCGAGTATAAGCCTAGTTTTTCAGCACCCAAAATGCTTATACTCGAGTTGGGTGCCATGGGTCCCTCCAGACTTGCACCCTCTGTCCTTTGTGTGCAAATTAGGCCTCCCGCAACCAGACCCTCCAGTGCCCTGGCCTAGGCTCCCACTAGCAATACTTATTTCCCTTTACATCCCTCCGGGACCGGGTCTGCTGCCAGTTTGTCAATGTGCAATGAGCATGGAGTAGTACTCATATTGTTTTTGTTGACCCTCTTCTCCGCTTACAGAGCTCGTTTACTGTTTTTCTTTTAAATAAATATTTTAAAAACATATACCCCACTGATGCCTCAATTTATGTAATTTACTGGTTTTTATTTTGATTATTGAAACTTAGAAGTAGCTGCTGCATTTCCCACCCTAGGCTTATACTCGAGTTAATACGTTTTTCCAGTTTTCTTAGGTAAAATTAGGTACCTCGGCTTATATTCGGATCGACTTATACTCGAGTATATACGGTAAACCATATTCATAAAAATATCTTTTTTTAGTAGTATGTGCCATTGGGTAATCCTAAATAGAAAATTGCCATTTTAAAAATTAAGGGCCACCCCCTCGGATCATAGGATTCACAGTGCACACAAACAAGCCAAGGCACACATACATGCTAGGCCCCATCAGCCAATGAATGGACAGAGTTCTGCCTTTTACTCCCACACTACTTCCTGTTACAGTTAGAGCTGCATTATTTCCTGTCAGCTGATCTCTGAGGGAGCACACAGCCCATCACTAAATAGCGGCTCAAGGGAAAGGGTGTAAAAGGGCAATATTTACTGATATATATATATATATATATTCCAGTTTGGTAAGATTCTTTAATAGGCCACTTAACATAATATAAACTATCTATTGGTTACGTATTCATTCTGGGGGTATAGTTTTCCTTTAAAGGGCTAGTCTACCCAGTTTATGTAGGACATGTAGAATATGCTTATTCATGTTCCCACCCCCCTATAACTTTTATAAAGGCAATAAATCTCTCTTGTACATGTATAAGCTTGTTTATCAATTTTCGACTGTGAATTTTAAAGTTTTCTCTACTTTGAATAACCTGACAATTTAAAAAAAAACTCAAATGTTTCCTTAGTTATTAAAAAAAAAAAAAAAGAATACCTCAAATCTTTGGGGCTGATTTACTAACCCACGAATCCGACCCGAATTGGAAAAGTTCCGACTTGAAAACGAACATTTTGCGACTTTTTCGTATTTTTTGCGATTTTTTCGGCGTCTTTACGAATTTTTCGTTACCAATACGATTTTTGCGTAAAAACGTGAGTTTTTCGTAGCCATTACGAAAGTTGCGTAAAATCGCCTGATTTTTCCGTAGCGTTAAAACTTACGCGAAAAGTTGCGCCTTTTCCGTAGCGTTAAAACTTAAAAGGTGCGAAGTTTCGCGTAAGTTTTAACGCTACGAAAAAAGCGCAACTTTTTGCGCAAGTTTTAACGCTACGAAAAATCGCCAGATTTTACGCAACTTTCGTAATGGCTACGAAAAACTCGCGTTTTTACGCAAAAATCGTATTGGTAACGAAAAATTCGTAAAGACGCAGAAAAAATCGCAAAATACCGATCATTACGAAAAAAACGCAATCGGACTCATTTCGACCCGTTCGTGGGTTAGTAAATGTGCCCCTTTGAGTTTACAAACTCAAAAAACCTTGAGAATCGTTTTTTGAGTCATTCGAGTTTTTGAAAGATAATTCAAACCATTTTCCCTTAGGCTCACAGAGTCATTGAACCCCTTCCTTGTTCCATTGTGAAGTACTGGATACTGGGGCTTGAAGTCCCTCTGCTTTCTATAGTGAGTGGTGATCAGATTCTCTCAATAGCAGAAGGAAGTCCCAGAATCCATCACTTCACAACGGAACAGGGTGAAGGAGGGTTTGAATGACTCTATGAGCCTAAGGGGAGTGTGGAAATAGTTTCTACTAGTCAGAAGCACACTATCATGGTTTCCTTTGAATCTGTCGAATCATGTATGTCTGTAAAGAAAAATATAATTCTTTTTTTAGGGTTCAGATAATGTTTAGGCACCTTTTTACATTAGTGCCACCTAGAACAATATATTTATTCTGCAGAAAGCATTAAAATACCTGAGTAAAGAGACCTAGAAGCTTTCTCTGTTTGTTTAACATTGCAGCTGCCATTAAGTAGCTTCCTGCTGCAGCTCTAGCCCTTGTAGCTCTGATCACACACTCCTATGGGAGGGGGGAGTGAGTTTTGTGAATTCTTATGGGGAGGAACAGGAGAGGGGAGAGAACTGCACAGACTTTGGCCCAGGGAATTAAGGATTTTTCTGAGAGAGGAAGTCAGATACCTATAGAACATGTTTACAAAAAAGGAGACAAGAAATCCTGTGTTTCTTTTGATAGAGGACTCAGTGCAGCGTTTCTGTGAGTGCCGATGGCTGTATTTACATAGACCTTTCTGATAAAGCTTACTTAGTTTTTACCTTTCCTTTTCCTTTAAAGGGAGATATGTATGCTCTCTGAAGAATGACAAATACCACCACTTATCTACTTTTATGAAGATGTAGTGTGTCATTAGATGGTAACAGGTTATTGATCTGTACCTTCTGATTATTCTGACTATTTTATCTTTCCTTCTGTCACATTTGCATTTAAAGGGAAAGGAAAGGCTAAGTCACTTGGGGGTGCCAAAATGTTAGGCACCCCCAAGTGACTTAGACCGCTTACCTTGTACCCTGGGCTGGTGCCCCTGTTAGGAGAAAACAGCACCAGCCCGGGGTACCTGTAGCGAGCGCTTCCTCCTTCCTTTTCGCTTGCGCGCGCAGTAGAGTGAAAAGTCGAACTTAAACAAGAAAGTCGGCTTTTTACTCTACTGCGCATGCGCCGGCCCACAGATTTCGCCGGCAGAAGAGAAAGGAAGGAGGAAGCGCTCGCTGCTACCCTGAGCTGGTGCTGTTCTCTCCGTACAGGGGCACCAGCCCGGGGTAAAAGGTAAGCGATCTAAGTCACTTGGGGGTGCCTAACATTTTGGCACCCCCAAGTGACTTAGCCTTTCCTTCTCCTTTAAAGATGGTGCTGCCCCAGTCAGTCAGTGACTTGAGCATGCTCAGAGCAGCTCGGGCGTCAGTCCTTTTGAAGATGGATTCTGCGTGGGCAATATGAAGTGCAAGCTATGTTTTGGAGTCTGTACTGTAGAATACTTATTTCAATTGTCCCATTTGGTTAAAACCAGTTGTGTTCTTAGTATATTAGGTCTCCATACAGGAAAAAACCCCACAGTGCACCTCTTGTGATTGGTTAGCCTATAAACATAATTAATAAAGAATAAGTCTTGACTTGCATATAGCACCAAGCATGGTTTTATCCAATTACTCTTCAGTTACCTGATTCCATGGGCATGAGTTTATGTATTATTTGATGTTACATTTTTAGCAGTGTAGCTTTCTAATTCTTTTTGTGACATGTGTGAGACATATTGAAATACTTGCATGATTTTACAACCGTATGACTGTTTATGGTGATCGTTTCCATAAACTACACATAGGAATCTCTTAAATCTCTCCCACCGGAAATATAAACTAATAAAAAAGGATGAAATGAGTGCACTTCTTGGGGTTTGGGTTAATATAAAAAGAATCCTCTTTAATGTGGCGGACATATTAGAAAGTTATGTTGATGTCACGCTGTTTGCATCGTCTTTATCCCTGCCTGCCCCACCATAAACTGGAGTTTTAAGTGAGATCACATGTCTGACTAGGTACGTGTCTCCGCACTGGAAGATCCTCAAGAGTTCTATGAAATAAATACTGTAGGTGACAAAGCTCACTTTAGGATATATAGAATCCATTGAACTTACATATGTAATGGGGAAAGGGCAAGTCCACACTATTCACACGATTGTAATTGTTTATCATGTACCTGGCTGGCATAATGCTACCACAACAGAACATTGGACCTAACACTGTAATTTTAATAACTGATTTGTTTTATGCTCAAATCCCTTAGGTCTTGTAGTCATACACCCAACCTACAGTGCTAAGAACTAGATTGTAGACATAATACCCCCCAACTGAGCTACTCCTTAAGGAATCTGACATTGTTGACACTAAAGGTGGCCATACACGTGAAGATCCGCTCGTTTGGCGAGGTCGCCAAGCGAGCGGATCTTCTCCCGATATCCCCACCTATGGGCGATATCGGGTAAACTTAGGCTAATTCGGTCTTTTGGCCCCAGAGCCAAACGATTGAATTAGAATGCCGGAATCAGTTCAGGGACCGCATCAACGAGACGATGCAGTCCCTGATCCAACTAAATTTTTTAATCTGCCGATTTCAGGCAGGTAGGCTGGTCATTGGTGCCCCTACACAGGCCAGTTAGCTGCCGGATTGGTCTAAGAGACCGATATCAACAGGTTCAATCGGCCCGTGTATGTCCACCTTGAGGTAGGCCTTACTTGTCCCTTACTTGTGCAGATAAGTCTTTTTTGTTGAGGTTGGAATAATAGAACTGGCAATTGTCCCCCTCAGCTATAGCAATGATCATGCTCTTTGCAAGAAGCCATTAGTACTACAGGATATTGTCCTAGTACTGTTATATACTGTACGTTGGGACTAGTCATCTTCTGCTCCCTTGATAATAACACATTCATCAGGGAACTAGTTAGAGGTAAGACTATCTGTCAGCTGTTCATAACACTATAGAGGGTTACTGTATGTGTGAGATACTGCAAAGAGACATTTGTCAGGTCAAACTCTGGAGTTGCCTGCATGTAAGTTGATCTCTTCAAAGAGAAAACCAATAAGACTAATGATTCCTGTCATGGTTGGAGAGCCATTAGGCACTATGCTTCTATATGGGACCGCACTGCTATGTAGTCACTGGTTCTATTCATTTTGTAAGCCCCCACCCCCAAAGCTGGTGTAGGGGAATTGTTGCAAGTGCAAGGACCCATGATTAGAGCAGTGATCCCCAACCAGTGGCTCGTGATCAACATGATGCTCCCAGTGGCCCCAAAGTAGGTGCCATTTTTTAATTTCTAGCTTGGAGGCAAGATTTGGAAGCACAGAGACACAGTTTTACTCCAATCACATTGCTTATTTGGCACCCCAAAAGGATTTTTCTCATGTTTGTGTGGCTCACCAATGCTTTGTATATCTGAGTGTGGCTCAGATCCTTGGAATAGAGTAATGACATTAGGGGGCTGATTTACTAATCCAGGAATCCGAATCCCGAATGGGAAAAAATCGGATTGGAAACGAACATTTTGCGACTTTTTCATATTTTTTGTGATTTTTTTCGTCTTTTTCATAGCCATTACAAATTTCGTGAATTGTCGCGACTTTTTCATAGCCATTCCGACTTTCGCGAATTGTCTCGACTTTTTGGTATTGAGTTCTAAAAATTCACGACAATTCGCGAAAAAGTCGCAAAATACCGATCATTACGAAAAAAAACGCATTCGGACGCTTTTCGGACATTCGTGGATTAGTAAATGTGCCCCTAGGTGTCTAATTCCACAAAACCAAATTTGTTCAATGCATTAACTTCATGTAGGGGAGAGCCTATGTTCTAAATCAAATTTTCCGAATTTAAATGTAAACATTAGACAACTAAAACCCGGCGAGCTTCTATAGAAGTCAATAGTAAATGTACTTGTAGTCCACA
The DNA here is from genome assembly GCF_000004195.4 of Xenopus tropicalis. NCBI lineage: Eukaryota > Metazoa > Chordata > Amphibia > Anura > Pipidae > Xenopus > Xenopus tropicalis. The sequence continues at coordinate 20,990,814 of NC_030680.2, read as the reverse complement.
TGGGGCTGACAGACAGCTAGTGACAGCTCATATTCCACAGCCAAACACTTTGTACATTTACATAGGGCTGCACAAAGGTTAGGGCTGTTTGGATTCATACTACTAAAAACATACTACTTTCTCCTTTTACTATAGGTGCATAGAAGAGACTTGGGACAAGTTCAAAATGAAATTGCATTTTATTTCACCAGTCTGCCTTGTGTAGTGCAACAAAAACACAAAACAATAGGTGTTTTTAATATACAGAACCCATAAGCCCTATTAATTGGCTCGTGTTGAACACTTACCCCACAGAGCCATGGGGATTGCAGAAATTGATTTTCCTGCTGTATTTGATATTGACGGAATAAAAAAAAAACTTAAGTCAGGCTGATGGAATAGTTACATTAACTTAACTCCCTCGGTATCAGCATGAATTGCACCACAGGTTGGCTCAGTGCAAAGGTGAATTTATTAGGCTTACAGTAATATGTGGTGGCAAGTTACTACATTTTAGCTGTGTTTTCTGGGGACAAAATTTCATTTTTTGACAAAATCAAGGATGGTAAAGTTGTGAAGATTATGCCAGACTCCTTCGTAAATGTCCCCTATGGCCTGTGGTGTTACCGTAACTTTTGAATAATGTCTGAATAACAGTACAACCATTTAATTGTTTTTCTAGTGTTGATGGACCAAACCTGGTGTAGACCTGACAACAATGGGACATAGATAGTTCAGCATATTATAGATGTTATATAGAGCTGTGATGGAAATAAGAAAGGGCTAATGGGATCATCTTTGGCTGTAGCCTTTTGGGAGGACCTGCTACTGTGGCTGGCTAGTCCAACCCTGAATACTTTGTACTTTACGACCATATGGTATGTTAAGGGTCAGCCTGTCTGCTGTGGTATATATATAGATCTATACATACACTGTATGACCAAATATGTAGACACCCCTTCTAATTATTGGCATTGGCTACGCAAACCACACCCATTGCCGTCACTAGTGCCAATGCAGCATTCAGTTTCATTCTTGACACTTTTGTGTTTTCTACTTTGTAGGGAAATTTTGGGGAAGGTCCTTTCCTGTTTCAAAAGCATAATAACCACACACACAAAGTAAGGTCCCTACACTATTGCCTTGACCTCAACCCAACTGGACACTATTGGGATGAAACACCAATATGTACCCGATCCCCAACATCAGAGTCCAACTTGTAATGTATGAATGGAAGCAAATCCCACCAACAATGTTCCACCATCTAGTGTAAAGCCTTTCCAGAAAAGTAGAGGGTAAACCAGCGATACTGGTTTTGAGATACTTTTATAGTATGAATATATATTTATACACACCAACAGGGCTGCCACTTTTTTAGGGATTGTGTTCCTTAGAGCCAGGCCAAGCAGGTCAGTTGCCCTGTTACTTTAATGCTACCTCACTGTACCTCTGTTGGGCCATGCCATTCGAATTGTGCACTAGACACATGTCTTATGGTCTTCACTTGTTCACACAGGTCTATAACTCTATTAAATCCTGAAGAAGAATTTAGGAGCTGATGATTTTCTACTGGAGACTTTATCTGAAAACCTGTGCATTCTCTCTGATACCATTTAATGGGTGCGTGATTTGTAAACCTTGTTATATTCCATTGCAAATTGATAGTTGCATGTTGTGGTCTTTTTGAGTATTCAGTCTCAGTGTAATCTATGTAACTGCCTACGACCCTCTGTGATTAAAATATTCTTTCATATAAACCTCTGATACATATAATAGTGCTTGAGTAGGCTTGACAGTTAGAGCTGAAGTGAGGACGAACGAATTTAAACAAACCAAAATAGTCCTTTGAATGGACAACCACTTTTTTGTTGCCCTGCAGAATTTGCCAGCCAAATTGGTCACCTGGGTTTTTGATTTGACTGCATTGGCAACGATACTGAGACTGCAATGAGACGATGCAGCCGCGGAAGGAAATTGCAATAGACCAAAGAATAAGCCTAACTTTGCATTAATGGTAATGTCCCAGCTGCGTGCAATACATCCTTCAGCTGCAATAGATTTGGAACCAAGCTTTTGTGAGACACTTTATATATGACATGTAAGAGTTCTACAGAAAAAGGGGACAACAACACATTTAGTAAAATAAATTTGCTTCTGCCTCTCAAATTGTAGCTATTAGTGATGCACAGGTCAGAAATGTTCTCACACTCATCAGTCCTACCTGCTCCATCTGAACTCAGACCTGACTTGCCCTAAGATAACAAGGAACTCGAAGGCCCATGCCCAACCCACTGCAACATCAGAGATGGCGTTGGGTGGGTTGGTTGGTCTCCAAGAACTTTATGCCACTAGTGCAAGGCAAGCCATTGGAAGTCCAGCTGCAGTACACAGGTAAGTTGTGTGTGCTGCTCTAGGCACTGGTGAACTGTACCCAACAGTACGTGAAGTGGTGGCCCACATTTTGGACTAGACATGTCTGACCTGTGTGTAAACCCACAACTCTCCCATTTAAGACCAGTCCTCACCCCAATTAGAAATTAGAAAAATTTAGTACCTGATCCTTTTACAGTCCCCTATACGTTCTAATCAATTCAGTCTATGACCCCACAATGCTGGCAGTGTAGATTCTATGTTTCCAGGTGGCTCTGTGAGTTGTGCCACACATTCGTTTACACGCCAATATGCAGCACAGAGCTGACCACAGTCAAAGAAAGGGTTAAAGTTTTATGACCTTTTAGTAAGCCTGCCGGTAGGTCGGCTTCGAATTTAGTGAATTCCTGTTGATCTTGTGGCTCTGTGCCGCCATCTTTTCCCAGTATTAGAGCTGTTTCATCCAAGTATGCCAAGGTGCCCATAACTTCTTGTATAGACCCTTCACTATGGGGTAATGTGTGGGCAAAATGGTGTTCCTGAAGCAGATCAGGGTGGTACCAATGGATAATGCTGAGTGTACATAGGGTATATTCAGGCCTGACCTGTGCAACCCAATCCCTCTACTGGGTGCATTATATGAATGTATTTAGCCTGCTCAGCTCTGGCGTCACTCGAGGGACCAAAGAGTTTTTGCGTGAATGACTATCAGAAATTTGCAAGGTTTACTATTCCTTGGCAGTCATGGAGCAGAGATGCAAGGCTGAGAATGTCATTTGCTTTAGGTTTTTATAGGTGGTGTTACCAGTATACCATTTGTTACCACTAGTGTATGCCATAGGTAGAGTGGATGTAAAGTGGAGATAGCAGGTCATTAAAGACCTTTTAACAGCCTCCGTTCTCCCTTGAAGCACCTTGGAGGACAAAATGTTACATATTCCATTGCTCTCAGCCTCATATAAAATGTAATGTATCCTTAAAACACATGGTTTGAATAATGATGGCCTACAGATAAATGCCAGTTTGGCCTCTAGAGATGCTTTAAGGTGAGCTGCTGGCTCTATATTGGTTTTGGGTCATATAGTCTGTAGGGGCAGACTTGCCGGAATAGGACTTCAGTGTTAGACACGTCTTTAGGAATATTGTAGGTGTGGAAGTAGTTTAATAGAACAGGTCTAGTAACCCATAGCAACCAATCAGGTTTTAGCTTTAAATGCACCTGGTCACTTAAATTATATTGCCCTGTTAGTTTAGTGGGGAAACAGGACAGTTATTTGCCAAGTTGCCCTCTGGAGCCAAGTTTTATACTGAATGGGGGTGATATAGTTTATCTTCTTGATATTATAATTATTGTGCAGGGGTTAATTAATCACGCTATGTCTTTTGTGTTGGGCAGAGGGTAACCAGCAGAAGGTATCACCGTGTATGTAGTAAAGGTCCCCATACACGTGAAGATTCGCTCGCTTGGCGAGGTCATCAAGCGAGCTGATCATCACCCAATATCCCCACCTACGGGTGGGCGATATCGGGGAAAGTGTAGGCTAATTCGATTGTTTGGCCTTGGGCCCAAACGATTGAATTATAATGGCGGCAATGGGGCTGTCGGTTCAGGGACCGCATCAACAAGCCGATGCGGTCCCCGATCCCGCTGAATCTTTTAACCTGCCCAATCGATATCTGAGCAATTTCGGTTGGGTATGGCCGTCGTTACTGCGCCTACACGTCCAATAAGCTGCTGAATCGGTCCAAGGGACCGATATCGGCAGCTACAGTCGGGACCTTTAGAGATATCAGGGTCCTATATAATCAAGTTGCATTAAATTACTTAAGATTGTAAGCTCTTTTGAGCAGAGCCCTCTTTACCTCTTGTATCGGTTTTTAGTCATATTTTATGTATGTAATCTCTATTGTCAATGTATACACCCTTCTATTGTAGATTGATGCTGACTGTGTTAATAATAAAGATAACAAATATTATAGTTTTATCTTAGAATTACTGCTGCCCCCTGCTGGGTGGAGGTTAAATCAATGGGTGTCTCCTATTTCTTGCTGGAACATCCCCATAGCAGCAATGTCTATCTAATACTGAGATGGTTAGATAAATGCACGTATGTTTAGTAGGCAGAGAAAAATAACATGGGCCAAAACGTTGTTTATATATTTTGAAAATATATTTAAAAACATTAAAAATTTCTATTTTTCAACATATATTATATGTTATGTAGTACACTTAAATAGAGGTAATCCTATTTACAATATGTTTCAAATGCTTCCATTTTGAAATGCCAATCTCCATGTTTCAATAACATAATTATATAAATATACTTAACATACAATAAATATTTCTTACACATCGTGAAAATATATACCTTTTTTTTTAGTTTTCAGAAAGAACAAGGTCACATACATAAAACTTACATTTTTCAAAGTGTCTCACTTTTTAACAAGGCGGTAGGCAGGTGACATGCAGAATATACGTTTGCCACAAACAGACCACGGCAAAAACCAAAATTTATCGAAAAGACGAAAAAAAAAAAAAAAAGAAAATAAATTAAAAATAAAAAAAATAAAAAAGTCTGTGTTGCAGCTCAGTTCAGCTAAAACTGCCAAGCCTAGTATCCAACAGGTATATCCAGGGGCATGTAATAGCTTTTTTTTGTGTACATTACGTCGATTTGCGTCCAGAAGAACGCGCGTTACGTCCTCGACACTGCTGAAACTAGTCTAACTGCCTCATATCGTTTCCGCTTTATAGCTTTTGCATATTTGTTTAAGTCGTGTATACACGGATTGTGTACTTGTATATACAGACAAACATATAGGAGGACATTTTTCTTTAGACCACAGTTGTGTTGGGGGACAGGATCGAGGAGCGGGGCACTGTTAATATTTGACAGCTAAGGAAGGCCACTTCTTGACTCGTCAGACTCTCATGACTTCTCCCCCTTCGTTTTGACGGATGAGTCCAGGAAACAACATAGTCTATGAGCAGCAACCCATACTGAGAGGGGCTGAATGGAAATCCACTTCTACCTTCAAGAGATAGGGACTCCTTCCATCAATCATTATTCCTTTTGACTATGAAGCCTTATCTTCTCTTACAGACAAACAAACACACTCACACTCACACACGGGCCTTTATTTTCTAGGCAAAGGTTCAAGGCAATAGTTAGGGCATCTAGATGACCCGTTGATCATCCTAGAGTAAATGCATAGACTGAACTTTGATTATTGTACGTTGAAGAAAACAAAAGGATACATTGATGTTTATCCTGTGAGCTAGGGGGCTTCTCGTACTCCATATAAAAAGAAATGAGTTTATACATATATTTGTGTCCAAGTGTAGATGGAGAAATAGGGGCATGTTTGCAGACTGGTGCGCCTATATGTCTATATATACACTTGCACACATATATATGATAAAACAAACACCGAAACCAATATTAATCAAGGTTATTTCTAATTAATACCCACGTTCTCTTCAATGATTGAAATGCTCCCTTGGTCTGTTGAGAAGGAACCAACATTTTTTGGCTTTGGACGTTAGAAGTTATTATTTCTGGCTTTGGGCAGTAGGTAAACATACGCGTGGGATATTTCTGCACAATGCAGATAAGAAAGACACTATTAGATTAAATAAAGCAAGCAAGATAATATGGTACGCCCTAGAGAATTCCAGCTCTACTGTAGATGCTCATTATGTAGCTGCTATTGTTTCCCAAATAATGTCCCTTCCCTGGACATTGTCATTGACCCATATTAATCTATAATGGTCATTCCCTTCAGCTTCCTCCTAGCACATCTTTGGCTAGATCAATTGGGAGAGACCTGCATGTCCTTCGATATGTTGAATGGCATTATACTGTGAATTTTGGGGGCCAGTTTTGCTCTATATACATCCATTTCTTGATGAAGTCTTCTTTGTGGAGTGAAACTGGCTTAAACTATAGAAGATGACCAGATGCCCAGGATTTTTGATGGCACCAAATTAAGCTCAGTTCGTTGCATTTCAGCAACTGGCACCTGAAAACGTGGCCACCACGACCTGAAAACCTGGCTAATTCACCCCTCTTGCTAAGGCAAGTAATGTTGAGGAACTACATTCCCAAACCTGAGCCCCCTCTCTAAGCTCAGCAAGGGTTACAGTGGTGCAGTACAGACAACCACGTCTTATTTCACTTCCCGTTGAAGCGTTGATTATTTTTTTCCACTCGCACTTTCAGATTGTTAGCAGGACCTTTAATGAACAATGCTGGGTAGATGACACTAAAACATTATCTTGCTTTTCAAATGTAATTGGATTTTCCTCCGTGTCAAGGAGTGATAGCAAGGTCCTCAGCATGACTTTTCTAGCTGACCTCTAAATTGCTCAGTTTATCAGAACACCACCATTCAGATAGTTCTCATCTGATTCTTATAATGTTACATATTCATCCCTTACCCTAAAATGGACCCAGAGGCCAATTCTAAGCAATAGAAAGGCAAGGACACTGCCAGCTGTTGTGTATAGTTCAATGTCCTGGTAAGTATTTCTGTCAATCAACAGAAGTCAAATAAGTGCCCGTCTTGCTTTATGGCATGAATACTCTATGGATCTAACCTACTGTCCCACAAGGCAAAGCAGAATTAATTGCCCTTTATTTTAAAGGCGTTTACTGCTCTTTTTTATTAGCGATGCATATGGCTGATTTAACAGCGAGATAAGAAAGCTCTGCAGAGGTAGAATTAACAGAAGCAGAAGATAAATCTGGACCTTGGGACAAGCACAACACGGATTAAGCTCAGTTGTTAAGTAATAGAATAAAAGGGGATGAATATGAAACAATAGTATCCCTTTAAAATCATTCTCAGCTCCTCCGTACAAGTGGTACTGAGGTATCGGAGGCCTTTATGTGAAACTGAGAGCTCCTTATGGTCAGATATCTGGGTCAGACGTGACATTTAATCAAGTTGCCACCTACGTGACATTCACGTGTTAATCGCCCAGCCCGCCCCATGTTCTCCTGTGCTTCTTCATTCCAAACAAATTTATTTTTTATTGCCAATTGCCATTTTCCTTGGAAACGCTGTGATTACTGGAGATCTGATTTGCTTTCCAATTAGCATTTTGAGGACACTGTTATGGGGCCGACGGGACGTAGGTAAACAATATTCAGGCAGCATTTGCATTGGAAATAGGAACTAATACCAGCAGTATTCTGGCGCTCACTTACGTCTCTATCCTTTCTCTATGAGCCGTCACACTTTGTTTTATATCGATAGGCGCAATAGCCTCGCGCTACCTCCATTCCCTCCCCACCCCCAAGTTACCATACACATTTAAAGTAGCACACACAAGCCTGTCGAAGAGCAGATTATAAAGCAATTACCTCAGTTACGCTTGAAGCTTACACTTTGGTTGCCAGTGCGGGTCGCAAAAGTCTACCGCGAGCGTCAGTTTCTCGTTTGCCTTGCTTTTTTTTTTTTTTATTTATTTTTTTTCATCAGTAGTCTGATTGGAGTTTGCAAACACCTTTACAACATACAAAATGATTTTTTTTTTTTTTGTTTTTTTTAACCAGAACACATGTATTCATGACAAGCTCGTTGCAACTTTTTTCAGGAATTAAAAAAAAAAAAAAAAAAAAGACAAAAAACAATAAAAGTAAAAAATTAAATTAAAACAGTGAAAGCTGTAACAGCACCTTGACATTTGTTTAATTCCAACGCGATCAGAAGTTTAAAAGCAGTAAACAGATATAATACCGACGGGAAAGGATACTGTGTGAAATGTAAACGGAATGTTTTGGTTCAAATTGTGTCTGAAGAGAAGACATATTGTCAATTCACAACTGAAGCAGCATGCAATTCTTGGTTTTTACCTTTTTATGCTTTTCAATTCTTGGCAACAGCAACAAACCACAATGTTATTGAGGAACATAACGCAGGCTTTAGTCTTAAAGGGAGAATATACCCTGTTGGTTTATCTTTCATTTTCTTTTTCTCCATTTAGAGAGTCGAGAATGATACCAGGGCCCACTGCAGGGGCGGGCCAGGACGACCGGGCGCCCTAGGCAACCTGGTCGGCCAACCCTCCCACCTCCCCCGAACGGCGCATGCGCGCCAAAGCAGAGGAGGAGGTGCAGGGGGGGGCGGTTTGATTAGATCGGTCATTGCCTCCGTCGCTAATGACAAGCGGCGGAGGCAATGACAAAGTAGCACTAGGGGTAGGCAGGAGAGGCTCCTGCCTGGCGCCCCTCAATCGTTGCACCCTAGGCAGCTGCCTCTTCTGCCTACCCCTAGTTCCGGCCCTGGCCCACTGTATGCAGCCATCGCTCCCTTTCTGCATATTTATATTTGAAACCCTATAGCTGGGATGTGTAGACTGAGGGATCCTCCATAGACTTTCAGAGAATGTCCCCGTCTAGAAGAAGACATCCAACTCTTAAAGGAGACATATCATATAAAAATTAGAAATGTACCAATGAATTATACTCCTCTAGATACAGAAGGATTGTGCTTAAAAAATTGTGTTTCTTACTGATTTATTGAGAAATTCCCCCAAAACCCTACTAGTCCCGCCCATCTGTTCCACTTCCTGCTGGCTAAATTCTCTGAATGTGCAGGGGGGCCAGTGGCTCTCAGTACACTGCACTGTAGGATAGGAACCAATCAGCAGCTAGGCTGACCTGATAGGGAACTGAAGTCTTTGTTTGTATGACTGCATGGCTGTGATTGGCTATCCCCCTCCTGCTATGCTTCTGACAGACCGTTAGGACACACCCACCCTTCCTTTGAAACACAGACAGAGAGACGATCAATAGGGAGCTCCAATACAGGGGCCATTTTTGCAGACAGTATTCAATTTTAGCCCAAAGTGAAACCAGCACCATATATTATTCCTAATTGCCTACAAAATTAGGGTTTTTTTCCATTTATCCAATATGTCTCCTTTAAAGTTACCTGTGCAGTACTATTCCACCACCTCAGAAGAGGTAGTCACCTTGCCTTATGGCAGAAACACCGTTCTGTTTAAATCTATGGAGATACCTCAGTTGAGATAAACAAAATGGCGGCTATGTGCTAGAGAAAAAGTCTTCTCTACACCCAATAAGATGCATTATCATAGCTTACTGTTCGTGTGAAGGAAAAGAAATGAAAGATAAACTCTAGTTATATCTATAGAGCGTATATATTCCCTTTAACCCATAACGGGCTGGAGAAACCAGGAAAGCATTGCACGGCAATAGGTTCCCAGATGCTTCAGCATGAAACAGGTTACATTGTGCACAGATGACTCTGGTTTCTTTATGTTATGGATATGTTCAATAAATAGATTGTAGAACCACTTTACTGTATAAACTTCTTTTTTTTTTTTATACATGCAGTCCATAAAATTAATTTTCTTTTTCTTACGGAATAATTTACCCTGTTATGTATATATACAAATAGATATTTTCTTCTCAATATAATCTATACAAGATAAATTCACTATCTTCCCCTTTTAATGGTCAGTGTACATACACAAGAAGTGTCTATTCTTATAAAGCGCCAACCAACTTTTTTTTTGCTATCCATGGTGAAAGCCCGCACGTAAGACTGAGTAGTTCGGCACTGAGAGTTCCAGTACCTTTTGTCTATGCCTCTGCAGCCTTCTTTCATGTAACCCATAGGGTTACATTTGGTCTCGTAGAAATATTGCTTCAGTTGGCCTTTGGATACGGGGACTTTTTCGAGGACAGTAACCGTTTGCCCCGACATGTCCACTGCAGTTTTCTTGTTTGCTGCTGTAACCCATTCGCTAATACTGTCACACACGCTCAGCTCTCCGCGCCTGGCTGGGTCCGAGTGGCGCCGGACCCTCATGGACATGTTTGCAGCATCCAAGTAGTTTTTGTACTCCTCAAGTAGGAAAAGCAGTGGTGGCTCCAAAGGTACTTGACTGCTTAGCATAACTCTAGATGAATACAAGTCAGAGTCCTTGCTTTCCTCGCTCTGTCGTATGCTTTGTTCCTCTTCCATGAGTTCTTCTATGACATGCTCAAAAGTATCTGTCAGTGAAGGAAGTCCTCCTCCTCTTGAGACACCGAGACCACCTATGCTCTCAAGAGTACCATGGGTCCGAAGACCCGGATAGGCCAGGCCACTTTGTCCTCTGACACTGGCTTCTTTCATGGGGGCAGCTTTCATGCAACTGAAGTATGAAATAACCATAGTAAGGAAAAGGATGGTCATCACTCTTCTCACCTGATGGAACTGTATAAAAAAACAGAAAAACAGGAATTAGGAACATCTGACCAGCCTCATTAAGTGCTAGATATCTACTTAACCTTAATCTCTAGGCATAGCATACATGGAAAAAAAATGACAGCAATGCGGTGATGGGACTTTAACCTTCCAGAACTTAAAATCACCATTAAAGGGGTTGTTCACCTTCAAGTCAACTTTTAGTATGATATAGAGAGTGATATTCTAAGACACTTTGAAATTGGTCTTTATTTTTGTATTATTTGTAGTTTTTTTTAGTTATTTCATTCACATTCAGGAGCTCTCCACTTTGGACATTCAGCTGCTATCTGGTTGCTAGGGTCCAAGTTGCTTTAGAAACCAGGGAGTGGTTTGGATGAAAGACTGTTATATGATTAGGAGAGGGCCTGAATAGAAAAAAAATAGTTTTTTGGTTGCCGGGGTCAGTGACCCCCCATTTCAAAACTGCAAAGACTTAGAAGAAGAAGGCAAATAATTCAAAAACCAATTGAAAAGTTGTCTAGAACTGACCATTCTATGACATATTAAAAGTTAACTTGAAGGTGAACCTCCTCTTTAAGTGCTAGTTTAAGTAGTTAATACAAATAATTTGCCCCATCTACAAAGTCCAGTTAACTCACTGAGCACATGTCATCCTGAGAAAAAAAATGTACTCCTATGTTCTCAAATGATTTAGTCAACCCATCCATTCTTTCAGTAGCCTCTACATCTTCATTCATGCCACCGGCAACAATGGAAAACCAACAACAAAACAAACATTTCCTACCAGTAATCAACACAGAAAGTGAGCCATCAGTAAATTTAAGGGTCTTTTGTCTGAAGGAAATAAGAGAATATAGATCTGTACTTGTATGTCCCTTGCTTGGTTTATAATAGCTTCTCTGAAGGCTTTACTTAAAAACCTGCACTCCAAGACTTAAGGAAATTAAGCCAAAGTCTTCAAAACTTGATCTAGATATGAAGAAGAATGACCCATCTTGCGAGGTTGACATAAGATTATATCATAACCTATCCGGGCCCTGGGCCATTGGTTGGATATATTGTCACATTGTCATCTTTGCTAAGACAAGATTGGGTTTCAGAAGCAGAGCTTTTACCCACTCTTCATTTAATGAATACTCTACCACAAGTCTTCACAATCAAGGCGACTTTCTAGTATATGAGGGAGATAGCTTCACCTTGCAGTCCTTATTTTCCCATAATCATCCTGTTAAGGATTATACCAGTAGGGGTTCAGCCATCTGTGTGCCAAGTGCTGTGAATCAGCAGAAAAGAGGATAGGGAGCGACTGGGGGCACCTTCAAGAGGCCCGGGTCTTTACTGACAAACAGCTGTGGTGGTTTTTGAAAAGTTATAGGTATCATTAAAACAAAAACATGCAGTTGGGTAACATTATGGCCCAAAACATGATGCTTTCAAGACTACTTTTGTGTTAACCTTTGCATCTCCTTTGATTTGCAGATCATCTCAACAAGTCCACAATTAAGGACTAGTGATGAGTGAAACAGTGAAAAATCAGCGAAACGCATTTCGTGCACAACTTTTTTGTAGCTTGTGTGTTTTTTTTGTCGCCCGCGTCTTTTTTGTGACAAGACTGGGCCCAATTTGACACAACTGCAACTTTTTTGGATGCGCAACGAATTATCCCATGGCAAATTATCATTCGCTACCAATCCATGCCTGCCGAAAAAAAAATCTCTCATCACTATTCTGTAAATAATTGGATTCTATATGGAATCTGTAACCTCCATGACAGACGCCATAAAGGCAGCGAGATTTGTGGCCATAAAGCATGTCGGAACTGCTGCTCTTTATAGAAGAGACATAAACGTGGCTTTATTAGAAAGAAATGAAAATGTAGTCTCTGCCAATTTGAATTGGTTTATATGAACTGAATACAAAAAAAAAAAGTTTTTATTGAAATAAAAGATAATGTTTCTTTCTGTGGTTAAATAGTATGCATAATTATCCTCGGTCTTTTCATCTCAGAATGGGCCCTGGAATAGCTCATAAAGCCAGCCATTAATAAAGATGTGTAGTGAGGAAATAATATGTGTTATTCTCTAAAGACATGCTATTATAGACCCTTTTAAGGCACATCTTTAATCCATTATTCCATATTTACTTTACTATCACGCTGCACAGAATGAAACATTTGGTTTATTGAGATAAACCTCTTGTACTAGTAATTAGTGCAAACAATGCATTACATTATCACGCAGATTGCTCCTATTCTGTTATTGCTTTCTGGAGGAGAGTGAATCGGGCCTGGAATGTTTATTATTGGATTTATAACCAGGAAGAGATAACCTAGGAGCTCCCCAGAGCCAAAGCTACATGTCAGAGTATAGAGATTTAATTTTTAATGAGCGTTTCCTTTATTCTGCGAAAGCATTGTGACATCGTTATGGGACGTGTTACCAGGCAACCCCAGTGTAGCTGTTGTAACACATTCAGCTTTCTACTTTCATGAACATTGTCGTGGAATGTGAGAAGGTAAGAGCACTCACGCCACCGTGGATTTCTTTATATAGAACCACATTCAGCAGTCTGATTCTTTTTTTAAAGATCCAGGCTTATACCCAAGTCCGGACTACAATATAATACAATATAATAACAACAAAATAAGCCCATGGCATTTCAAATACAAAAAGGGCCCAGAGCCCCCCACCAACCCAATAAACAGTGACTGTCTATGGCATCTTACAGCAGCCCCTCTTGCATTTGCCAGAACCCACAGATTGACAGTCCAACCTTGCCTATACCGCTAGTAATGTAGGAGGGACCTACAATTTTCATAGCAAAAAATATATGTGCTATATCAGGAGGAAAATATTCCACCCATCTGGATATATTTGGTAGATACACAAGCCATATGTTCCTAAGAAATATAACAATAATTGAACGACAGAATGTGGTAAAGGACAAAAGGGGAGTGGTAGCAGTGTCAGACTCCTAGGGACCACCATTGAACCTGATCTCCAGAACCTACTCTCAGATATCGATGGAGATATGTGCTATGTAGTATATAGGTAACATAGGCTAATGGTAGAAATTAGAAAGGGCTAATTGGAATTTCTCAAGATAGGGGTCCACTTCAAGATCCTGTAGTACTGTGTGGTGGAGGGCAAATGGGGAGTGATATCAGTGACAGACTCCTAGGGACCACCATTGAACCTGATCTCCAAGACCTACTCTCAAATATCGATGGAGATAGTGCTATGTAGTATATAGGTAACATAGGCTAATGGTGGAAATAAGAAAGGGCTAATGGGAATTTTTCAAGATGGGCCCACTTCAAGATCCTGTAGTACTGTGTGGTAGAGGGCAGAAGGGGTGTGGTAGTAGTGTCAGACTCCTAGGGCCCCCATTGAACCTGACTTCCAGGGCCTACTCTCACAAAAATGACTTAGATGGAGAAACAACACTCGGCTTATTTGACTTCTTTATTGGGTATATGCTTAGGTATGGAAGTTAAGGGGGTTGTTCAGCTCTCCAGTTTGGAGTTTCAACAGGGTCCAAATTACCCTAGCAACCTCTCTTTAAATGAGAGACTGGAATGCGAATATAGGTTAATGGGTCTAAATAGAAAGATAAGGAATAAAAAGTTATGATAAAAATGAAATTGTAGCCTAACCCAGCAACAGTTTTTGGCTGCCGGGATCAATGACCCCCATTTGAAAGCTGGAAAGGCAAATAATTCAAAAACTATACAATTTAAAAAATGAAGGACGATTGAAAAGCTGCTAAGAATTGGCTTTTGTACATACTAAACGGTAACTTAAAGGTGAACCCCCCATTTAATAATCAATGAATAATTTGGTGCTAAATTGCGCAAGCTCCGGGTAGCAACCAGTTATCTTATCACTTTGCTACCCAATTAGAAAATGAAAGCAAACATTAGATTTGTTGCTTTGGACAAGGGTATTGGCTCAGATAAGTGCCTTTAGCGTCAATTAGACCCACTGCCTCTTCATTTATAAATGTAACTGAATTTTAATGTCTGCTTAATAAATGATGGTTGACCTTCTGCCTCGTGAGATTGCTCAAGTAGATTTATCATTTTCGTTTACTTTGGCCTTAGGTCAAGGCAAACACGTTGCTCTGAATATGCAGCATCTCCTTTAGCATCTACAGCTCGTGACTGATACGCGCCAGATGAACTAATGTGCAGCAGTTATACATTACTAACAAGGCCTTTTTACATCCACAAACCCATTTCCAGTGACAATATCCTGTAACCAGAATATGGGCCGTGCCCAGTGGCTTTTGGCTCATCGCAATGTGGGTGTAGTGACTACACTAGCATGTGTTCTGCACTAACAATGCCTTCATTCTGAGGGGTAGGCGGCCGGGCACTGAACGGATTGTCACTGCTGTCCCAGACTCATGAAGTGCTGCTGGCGCAAAGGAGGATGAGCAGGAGCAGTGATTCAGATCTTTATAGAGCCCGTCACAAAGAAAGTATAGAAGATCCATAGGCAAGATCTTTGTTTCCAATGTCTGGAGTTGCGCATTGGGCTCCCTGCCCTCCTCCTCCCTGTATTTCCTCACTGCTTTGAAGAAAATGAAGATCACTGAGTCACAGCTGTAATGATGAGCTGGAGAGATATTTTTAACTTTTGGGGGGGGGAAAATGAAAAGGAAAGGAAAAAAAAAATGAAAAACACGCATGGAGCTTCTAATAAAGGGAGAGTATTTGGGAGAACTGTGGCGGGAAACAGTGAAATATAGTTACTGATAGTATTTGCTTTATTGCCTTTGGAATGTTTGTGTAGGGTCGAGTTTGTTGGAACAAGTAAAGCAGCATATGTCTTAAATGGAGACTGTTTCTTTATCATATGCATCTATTTCCCCTTTAATATACATGGAGAGTTAGGGCTTTACTTATTGTGACCACCTGTGGTCATTAAACATGAAAAGAAGTTGCCCAGAGGGAGACCATACGCCCCTCCCGTAGTGTAAAAGCTTAGACTGGGCAGAACCAAGTGTCAATGGACAACCCTACCAACTCCGCAGCCACCATGACTCCAGTACTGAAACAGCTAAATAGACCTATCAAAATTCTGCACTTCAGATCCATCACCTTAACTTTGCACTTACAGTGGCAACACATTGGGCAGTTGACCTTAGTCATAGACAACAATACCAACCCCAATACCCATAAAAGAATGATGCTGCATTACTATTATTGTCAATGTAAATGATTATAATCCTTAGTGCAAACAACAGGCCAACACCCATTCTCCCACTCAAGTATAAATATGATAAACAGGGTCTTTAGGCCCAAGAAGGGAGCCCACTAACGTCTAGTTAATAAAAATAAAATCGACATGGGAACCTATTGTTAAATATGGTTTCTGTTTGAGTTCCATCATGCTAGAAAGGGCATTTTACAAAGATCTATTAAAGGGGAACTCAAACCAAAATTTGTTGTATATTGCAAAGTTGCTTGAAATGATATTTACTTTTCAGAAGGCTTAAGTTGTGTTTGTAGAGATTCACAACCAGTACTGAGCCCAAATATCTCATTTCAGTTGTTCTTGTGACTGCTTTTTTGCATAGTAAAAGTGTATGTAATAATACTGTGTATCCGTGTAGCCTTATTAGGAATTAGGTATGATTTTTATGTGTTTTTAGTATTTTTTTAAGTGGAGACCTGGCTGATGACTATGAAAAGCAGGTAGAATCAATAGTATAACTAGACATTACTGGGCCCTACAACAAAAGCATTTAGGATCCCCCAAACCATGTGGAAATATTCTGTTGTGCACTTACACACTTAACTTGATGATCAATAAGCATTCCTGCTGGGTTCACTCTACTCTCAGCCCCCCTGCTGGGGAGCCACCATTGGACTGTGTATGTTCGTTGAACCTTAATTAATCCAGCGCACATGGTTTCCAGATCCGTCCTTTGCAATATTATGAAGCTTACCCAAGCAGAAACACCTAATACATAAGAGGCATGTCTAATTATATGATAACCGACCATCTAAAAAAGATGATAAAGTAAGACTAATGGAATTCTGGAGCCCACACCCACTTTTTGCCCCACCATAAATCTTTGGCCAGACGACACCTTTCCAATCCCCCAAACTGGCCACTCAAACATTCACAAAAGTCCAATAATGAGTGCAGTTAGAGCAAAAATATACGGTCTTCATCCCCAGTGAAAGGAAATGTACAGTACTTTTAAATCTATGTATATCCAGCCTATGTATAGTACTTTATGAATAAAAGATGGCAGCAATTATAATTTATCTTAGCTAGAGTGGAATTAAATGTCATTAGCCCATTGCCCCAGATAGCTCATAGAAGCAATCATCTGTTTTGAAAGCTAACAGTGAAATATTCACTATTCTTACCTCATTAACCTTTAGAAAAACACAAAAAAAGAAAAATTGGCTTTTGTATGCAGAGTTCCAGATTCTTTGCTTAACCCGCTAGCCTGTGTTTGAAGCATCTTTAGTAGGCGACGTGACATCTAGCACCGATACAATTCACAGGAGGAGGACATTGTTCTATACAAAGTGCAATACGACACTGTGCCCTTTCATTAAGGAACTCAAACCTAAAGATGAAATCACCCTAGAGTGCAGGGGTAGTTTTGAAATTATTTTGATGACTTGACTGATACAAGTTAATGGCATTTAAACACTGATGTGGCTGTCCAACAAACATCAACACAATCCTTACTGCTATGTCACTTTTACCACTTGTATTTTTAGAGTTGAGGTCAGAGTATCTGTTGTCTTCTCTGCATCCTCTGATTTTGCTATTCCAAATATATTCCTTTGATATATTCCAAACTGTGTGACTCAACTATGGCTGAATAATTGATAGTGAAATGTTTTCCTATACCTTGAAATTAACTAGGGGGCACCTTAAACAAAGGTTGGCCCTCCAATGGTGGTTTAAACCAAGAAAGCCCTACAGCCACTCCCAAAGACTTCATACCAATCTCCATTCCCATGGTGGGTTTAAACCAAAAAATTCCCACAGCCACTGCCAAAGACTTCATACCAGTCTCCATTCCCATGGTGGGTTTAAACCAAAAAATTCCTACAGCCACTGCCAAAATCTTCATACCAATCTCCATTCCCATGGTGGGTTTGAACCAAAAAATTCCTTCAGCCACTGCCAAAGACTTCATACCAATCTCCATTCCCATGATGGGTTTGAACCAAGAAATTTCTACAGCCACTGCCAATGACTTTATACCAGTCTCCATTCCCATGGTGGGTTTAAACCAAGAAGTTCCTACAACCACTGCCAAAGACTTCATATCAGTCTCCATTTCCAAGGTTGGTTTAAACTAAGAAAGTTTGACAACCACTGCCAAATACTTCATACCATCCTCCATTCCCTGGGGTGGGGGGATAAATCAAGAAAGTCTGACAACCACTGCCAAAGACTTCATACCAACCTCCATTCCCACGGGTGGGGGAATAAATGAAGAAAGTCTCACAACCACTGCACTAGACTTCATATTATCCTCCATTCCCTGATGTAGGGGGTTAAACTAAGAAAGTCTGACAACCACTGCAATAAGCTTCATACCAACCTCCATTCCCCGGTGTGGGGGGATAAATCAAGAAAATCTGACAACCACTGCCATATACCTTACACCAACCTCCATTCACCAGGGAAGTTTAAGTCAATAAAGTCCCACAACCACTATCTCCATTCACTGGTTTAGGTTAAATTTAATGGAGCAGCCCTACAACAATTCTCCTTTTAACTTCTGGTTTCATGTACATGGTTCTTTTTATTTTCTTTTCAAATAATTCTTAATGATCTTCCAATATTTCTGTTCACTTGATGTTCACTTGATGTTTTCCAATGTTGAACCCCTTCTTGGTCCTTCTTAGTTGCTTGTTTCTTCCTTGCACAGCAAGACCCTTATCCTGACTACACTTCATTGAGTAACACCTTAAAAAGCAAGCCACAAAGTGGGTATATAAAGACATTTTGGGGACAACAGTCAACGGCCCTAAGGCAAACAGTGGTCATTTCTTCTCCCTGAGTCAACAGGAAATAATCGGAGATGAGAACGTTGCTAGAGCCACGGCACATTTGTTGAAAACAAGCTGCCCATAGATGTCTTAAACCCCATCTCTGTAGATCTGATCTTAAAGTAAACATGATTTTGATGATATGTATTCCTCTTAATGCATTAGTGAAAGCTTTTATATACAGCTCTAAAATATAAAGACATTTCTAACCAGAACAAAGTGTCCCTGCTACATAATTTAACACCCTGATTACAGGGGTAATCCTGGAGAAATTGAAGTTGCGTGTACTTGACGATACCTTTTAGAAGAGCAACATAATTCATCAAAGATGAAGTACGCTACATGGCTTTCAAAATCCGCCTATGGGAGTTCAAAAGCTCAGGTTTCCGTAGAGGTATAGAATTTTTTTCTTTCACTAAAAGGTATCAGTGTCACCAGCTAAAACCAACTTGTTGCATAATTTAAAGCCTTGAAACACTTGTGCTTTGCTTACAATAAAATCTAAAAAAGTAGCCATGTAGTGTATACACATGCAATTAAACCTTTAATTTGTGCCAATCCAGTCATACAGCAGGTGGAGATGCTTTAGCAGGCCATTTTCTGTTTATAAATGGTGGAGTAAAGTGAGGAACACAGTTGACAAGAATACACTTCAGTATTAACGCTCTAGCCAGGGTTGGCCTCAGCGAATACATGTGTCCTCTCTGTCCAGCATTATATAAGGGACATTAATGGCCCATGTTGAGCTCCTTGCAGAAACAAGAACTTAAGTACATTCTATTTTGTAAGCTATTAAATATAATCTAAAAAGCTTCATGCCTTCTAAGAACTAGGGATATTGAAACCACCCTCTGTCATAAATGAAGAATATTATAGGACACTATGGGAAAGTTATACCAGAATGGGCACCTATACCCACCTAGATGTGATAATGGTATGTTCTGTGGAACACATTGCATAATGTTAATATCATGGGGGGAAAATGCTTTGGAACAGCCACATTTGACTCGCTTTGTACCTCGCTAGATAGATGAATGAGGTTGAAATCAGACACTTCTGATCCTATTGTTCCTAGTGGCTATACACTCAGTCAGCATTGCCACTTATGGGTCACTTGAAGAACGTATTTCAAGTAGAGACTGTTGTACAAGTAACCAATTACAATAATCCTTACTGCTATGCCAGATTTGATGTTCCACTTCACTATTTGCCAACCTAGCACCCATAACCCCCTTCCTTATAAAATCCAGTATTCAAGCTGTAGGTTATGGCTTCCAAGAACCAACACTATCGCTAGATCCCCAGTGGTTTCTAAAATCGCCTTCCTGATCTTAACTTAGGAGTTAAATGGATAACACTGATGGAGCAAATGGCCTTGCTACTGGCAAGGATGTCAGGTTAGTGACAAATAACATCTCAGTATGGAGATGTTGAAAGAGTTGGTGTGTATTGTATGGTCATAGCCATTGTCTAGCTTTGTAAATTACAATATACTGACCAGAAGAATGGCGGCTAGCTCAGGGATGTGTCATGTGTAATTCTGTCTTACAAGAACCTTTTCTTTCTAAGAGGGCTATGTAAAGTAAATGGCCCCTTTCCAGAATCAACCATAAGTCCCAGAATCAGCAGCCACCAATATCAAGCAGAGGGATTTGAGTTTGACTTTGGTGAAACTGTAATGTTGTTAAAATGTAGATGCCAATCTGTTTCCATAGCAATAAATGAAACCAGGGATACTTATGTTGGTCTATTACAGCATGGCAATAATTCAAAAGGAAAAACAAATCTCATTTAAAAAGCTGTAATATTATCTATGTAGGATCCTTAACATCTTGCAAGCTCTTAAGGTGGCCACAATACACTGATATTGATAGTCTTGAATATTGGTTGCCTTGTTGATCAGTAAAAGCCTTGGATATCGGTCGCCTTGTCAGGCAGGACTGAAAATTTTGGTCAGGTTAATGCTGAATCGTCAGATAGGGGTAAAGAGTTCCTGCATATCTAACGATTCAGCTCTTAATGTTACTAGAGTAGATGAACGGTCTTTCCTACCACCAATGGTTGTGGAAAAGATCGTAATTGTTTTTGCATTAACAGATGTGCATTGCAGGGTGCAAAGAGTGAAAAAAGGGTGCTTCCCGCCTTGTTTTTTTGCATGAAACACAGGGATGAGACCTATGTGCCCACAATGAATACAGCACTTCTTTTTTTCGGCAGGGCTTTACTCATGAGGGGCGGTGGAAGCAGGCACATAGGCACCGCCCTCTAACTTACACATCATTGAGATGCTTAGGTGAGGGAGTGCCCTGCACCCACTGACGCCACCAGATTTTTTATGTGGTGGAAGGTGTAAGTGCAGCCAAACCCCAGATGCAATTTTGCACCCTTGCATGCACTGTACAGGTATTGAAGCGTTTTGTTCCTAAGACAATTGGCAAATCAAACTGTAGCAGGTAAGAAAATATGGAGTATAGCGAGAATGGGTAGGATTCAGTAGTGGGGAGGGGGTGTTAGTTAGAAGGGTAGAGTGGCATAGGGAGGGTTGGTGTTGCGTGGTTCAATCTTTACAAAGCCAGGCACTATTCCTTATCAAGACAACAGACAACAAAATGTTGGAACCAATGGAATACCACTTATGCCTTAAATGCAACCCAACATACACCCTTAGAACAGCACAAGAGAGTAAAGAAATAATTTACCCCCAATCAACAGTCAACTTTTTTAATTGGTTAAATGATCCCTTTAAAATGCATGATTTTATTGTCCTGCCCGTGGGCTTCTGTAGCATAGGATAATCCGTCGGGAGCACCCCTTCACTTTCCTCGTCCACCTGTACTGATATCAGCTCTGGGGTCACATTGATCCCGTGGGGCTGATGTAACGTGGCACATCCGTTATTGCTCGGCTAGCAGCATTAATGTGCCGTGGCCATGAGCAGGCCCAGACATTGCATAGAGAGGGTGATGGCTAGTGACACTGGCACACAAAGGAGTAAAGGCATCACATGTTAATGAGACCAAATTACTTATGTTTATAATCTACAGATAAATTTGGCCAGATAAAGACTTCAGTGCTACAAAGTGTTATGACCTCTGCCTCTCTCTGTTCCTTGTCTCGGTAGATGATTTCGAAATGACAAAGAAAGCACTGTCTGTGGCCATGGTGCGCCCAACCAAGCAGAACGATCTATTTTCAGATTTAATGTAAGGGCTTCGTCCCACCACATTGTTAACTGCTATATAATGCTTCCATTTCTGCCTGACTCAGAGTACGTCCTACAGATCTGGCCTCTGCAAGTCTAATGTATCAACAAAATTAAGGGGAACTATTATTTCTATTTTAACAAGCTCTTAGACAAATAGGAACAAGGAAAAAGGAGCCTAAATGACTTCCAGGCAATATAAGAAGGCAATCATTCGCGTGAAGGACATTCTGTAAACCTACACATGCCATACACCTGGGAATGACACAATGCTCTATACACATTACAAAGTGTCATATCCCGTATAGAGCCTAAGTGATGGATAGCAGATTTGCTATGACTTATGAGCCAGCTTCTCGATTCTTCACGGGCAATTTGTTTTGGGGCAATTAACTCCCTACCTATCCTTCTATTACTATTTTCATACATTCTCCTGCTTTACTGCCTTGCTGCCAGAGGTGTTGAAGCTCCTGAAAGGGAATATCCACTGGGAAAACAAAGGCACCAAAGTGATAATTTGTCTACAGATGGCAAACAGCAAGCTCTAACTGAAGTGCAAAGGTTCACAAAACAGTGGATCCATGCTTTCTTCTCTAACACATACACGTCTGAATGTCATGAAAATATTTGTTGACTGTATCAGTGCATTTTTTTTTCATTAAAATAGGTAGATTACAAAAAATGTTCTATGAAGTGCTCTGTACACTGGGAATTCCTAACTGAAACTGAATTTGATGATGAACTAAAGAACTCTTTATGATTGGCTGATGCAGCATACACAATGCAGATAGATATGTCCCTATGCTTATCTGAGATCATCGGTTTGCCAGTTGCCCTTACTTTGATGTATCAGGAACCTACTGGTGGTCCATGGATTACCCTGAAACCCCCCAGTACCTGTGGGTGTGTTACGTCTAGTTGCAAGTGGGTGGCGGATAGACACCCAGGTTGTAGTATGACTGTACCACCATGTAGCAGACAGTTGAATCCCTACCCCTTTGAGTTGTTGTTGACCAATTAGGATCGGATTTGGTCCAGAAAAATGGGCCCACCCTTGGACTCATGTATGTGTTTAAGGAGTTACTTATCTCCATAACTGAAAAGCGTTCATCCTTTGGGTACACATTTTTGGCCAGCTCATGTGACCAAGCACTCATGTGACTAATAGGCCCAAGGGTTGGCCAGAATCTTAGTCTATGATCTCATTTTAGTGTAATTCTGGTGAACTCTTTATTGCCCTATCTCAGCTTTTTTATATATGAGTTTCATTTTACATCAAAATTAAATACACCCTATTAAACATTAGGGATGCACCGAATCCAGGATTCTGTTCGGTATTCGGCCAGGATTCAGCCTTTTTTGCCAGGATTCGGATTCAACTGAATCCATGGTCCTGGCCGAACCGAATCCTAAAAATGACGTGACTTTTTGTCATGTTAACACGGAAGTGGAAATTTTTTTGCCGTATGCATCATTTAACCCTTCCAAATCCTAAATAGCATATGCTATTTAATTTCGGTATTTTCCCAAATCCCTTATGATGGATTCAGGAGTTTGGCCGAATCCAAAAAACTGGATTCGGTGCATCCCTATTAAACATATTGGGCCAGATTTGATGAAAAAAACATTTATCTCATGAAAACTCAATAGAAGTCCATGGGGGATTGTGGAATTAAAATAGGAGTTGTGTTTTCCCTGACTGTGGCCCCCTAACTGCTTATTAAATGTTCTATGCTACCCCCTATGCTTACTCTGGCTTTATTCAGTTGGTCTGGGAAATCTCTTTAGACTTTTAATCATGGACCTGCCACAATGCCACACCAACTGATCCGTTTTTTTTTAATGGTGGCTGATTGGATCGGCCTTAATTGTGGCCCATCCCATGAGTCAATGAGTGGAACATTCTAATTTTACCCGTATATTTTGATAAACAAGTTCTATATATACTTATAAGTGGACCCTGTAGAACTCCACAACGCATTTCACTGCTGCGTGTTTACATTTTCCTTGGCACTTTGGCATCTGCACGAACAGCGGGAAACAGACGTTGGATTGTTACATCATTTTAACTGGGCATTTTTGTGTTATTTACCAGCACAAAATACTCATTATTCACAGTTAAGGAACATTTCAGCTCTGATACCAGCTATTCAGGCACTGAAATGATTACTAGTTGTGAGATCCAGCCTCAGTGTGAAAAACAAAACCCTATATAGCTCTAAGCAAAGAGTTGAGACTATTTTCAGAAGCCTTTCAAGTGCTAGCATATATTAAGGCTCCAACAGATTCTGCCACATTACAATCCACAAAGCATAAAAAAAAGCTCTGCCTCATTATACAGCCTGAAACTAATAAACATTTTGACACCAACTTCTTAAGGGGCTTCAAAAGTCAGATACAAAGCTTGGCAGCTCAGTGGTACAGACTGGCATCCACAAACTCTCTATTCTTCCATCAAACAAGCCATAAAATCTGTTAGCATTCCCTTACACGGATGGATGGAAAGAAGCAAAACACATACTTGTGCCCGTGTCATTTTAATGAGGTGTAACTAGCAATGTCCAGAGACATCTAAACCCAGTGTGGGGGCATGTTGCTTTATTTTGATTTGCTACAGTCAATCCTATTTATAAGTGGGGTCTTTAAAGGTTGAATTGCAGTTTTATGTGCTCTCATGTCATTGGATGTTACAATTACCAATTGCGCTTAAATATTCCTGCAGAATTGTGTTTAGTAGAGGGAGATGTCTATGTTGATTTTGTTGTGGTGTCTCATTGTAAAGGCTATGAGAAAAATTAGCTAGACAATGACATCTTTAAGCTGGCCATACACGCTCTGATAGTATTGTAGGAAACCTTGTTTTGTTTGATATTCAGTGTGTGTATGGCAGATCGACGAGACGACCGTTATCGCAAAAGCTTTGGATAGCCAAAAGATTTTTATTGGGTGCCGTTGTGCCGTTGAATGGTTATATAAGATCGTTATTGGTACGTGTATGGCCACCTTTACTCTTGATGCCCCCAGTGTCATAAAACCACTTACCCACAGAAACTAATCCATATCTGTAAAGGGATTTTAACACATTGTTATTAACACTTATTTATAAAGCGCCAACATATTCCGCAGCGCTGTACAATAAGTGGGTTACATACATTGGACATACAGAGTAACATATAAAGCAATCAATAACCGATACAAGAGGTGAAGAGAGCCCTGCCCAAAAGAGCTTACAATCTAATGGGGATCTATAAGGATTGATGTGGCCAGCCAGCCTAGGACAATGGCAGCTTACACAAGACCAATGCTGCTAGATGAACCAGTAAAACCTAGAACAAAATTAACTTTTCATAAGTTTTTCAGCACTCAGTTTACTGCCACTTGACATATCTAGTATTCAGATCCCACAGAAGTGTCCAACACACACACACACCAGAATCATTTACTTAAACACACAGACTTTATCAATTTCATTAAAACCAATTAATACTGGCCAATCCTGCTATCTATTTTTACAAATGTGCTCAAGTGTTTACACTGGAAACAGCCAAGGATATCATATAAATCTTGCTGTTAGACAAATGGAAACCCAACTTTTGTAGGTTTGACCAGGGACTTTTCCTTGCCAAGACTTCCCTTCCCAACAGGCCTTATCCTGATAGTGGCTTATTACAAATTATACTTGGTTCGATTTTTGTTGATTATTAAGGATAAATAAAGGGCACATTTTGAATGACACTATTGTTTTCTGCTTTCTTACTGTATATATGTATAAGAATGTCTTCCAATAAATAAACCAAGGTCTAGGCGGAACATTTAACACATCCTGCACTCTTTTATTGGCATCTCTTCTTTATTGGCCTTTAGTTATAGTGTTCCTACCTATTAAGCTTTGCATTTTAGTGCATTTTAGTTGGGAAACAGTTACAAAAACAAGTACATAAACAGAAGTTCCTCTTGACCAAGATAACAAAAAATCTTACTAATGCAATTTCAAAAAGAACATTCTGTTATAATATGTTCTCTTTAACTGAAATATGAATACTTATGGTCACGGTTGAAGGAATACATTTCTCCCTCTCCGGTTATACACCACTTCAATTCATGTTCGATTACAGCATTTCGAACACTATTTTCTGAAAGTTGAAGTCCAATATCCACTTCAACGCTGCTAACTTCATAATTGTATCAATAATTAAAAAATGACATACTGTCAGTAAGAATATCTTGCAGATAAGAAGACGGTGACTTGAGTAAAAGATGAATTATAAATTAAGGAACTTAATAGACAGAACCTTTCAATTTCTAAAGCTCGTAGGAAGCTCAAAAGGTCAGAGTACTGCCATTGTTAGAACTCAGTTGAGGTTTATCATTTATACAATAACCATTTGCAGCTATAACGGTCATCGGAATAGATGACTGATAAGCAATGTCCTCTTTTCGTTGATGTCTTTTCAAGGTTTTCCAACAATGACTGAAGTCCATTTAGATCCACCATTTGCTTTCTGGATTTGTCTCGTTGTCTTAAGACAATTTCATTCTGGGTTATAAAAAAAAACCTGAACTTCAGGGATAAACCGATATAGTTTCTAGGTGTGCTTATGTCTGGACAACCTATAAAGAAAACAAAAAAACTCTACAATGATACAATACTTATCCTTTCACCGTAACAAAAAGAAAGTCTTCATCCGAAACTGGGTGCCTTCCAAAATATCTCTATTGTAATACCTGACTGGAAAGTTCTTAAGCATCCGTAGGTGTCAGATTCCCAAAAGGCTCAGGATCAACTTTAGTAAAATGTCTCGCGTTACTCTACTTGCCAGTTTCTTGGTTGAGTGGCCGGTATTACTGCAGACATTAGTGATGAACAAATCTGTCCCGTTTCTCTTTGCCGAAAAATTAGCGAATCTCAAAAGATTCCAAAACGACGGAAAATTCACGAAACGGTGAAAATGTTGCGCGTCAAAAAAAATTGCTGCCTACGGCTATTCTTATGTCGCACAGCTATTCTTTTGTCGCCGTGGCTATTCTTTTGTCATGCGGCTATTATTTTGTCGCCCGCAGCTATTATTTTGTCGCCCGCGACTATTATTTTGTCACCCGCGGCTATTCTTTCGTGGCACGGCTATTCTTTTTGTCACCCGTGGCTATTATTTTGCCGTGCGGCTATTATTTTGTCGCCCACAGCTATTTCTTTGTCGCCCGCAGCTATTATTTTGTCGCCCGCGGCTATTATTTTGGCAGAATTTCGCCGCAAGTCCATGCCTGGCGAAACATTTCCAATATCCACTTCAACCCTGCTAACTTCGTAATTGTATCAATAATTAAAAAATGACATACTGTCAGTAAGAATATCTTGCAGATAAGAAGACTTGAGTAAAAGGCTATTATTTTGTCGCCCGCGGATATTATTTTGGCGGAAGTTCGCCGCGAGTCCATGCCTGGCGAAACATTTCGGCCATCACTAGTAGACACCAAAGCAGGCACACTGAGGTTGGCTATGCCCAATCAAGGCATACAAACATAGAATAGCCAATGAGGAACATTTACGTGGTTTATATATTGACTGAAGCCCTTGCTTATTGCTCCTATATGCATAGGCCCATTGCACAAGTACAAATGGCGAACCTAAAATAAAACAATCACTTGGCCAGGGCAGACACAAAAATCGTTTGCTGGCATCTGTAATGATTGATCTCTGAACCAAGACGATTAGATGCACACTTTTTGGTAAATGAGTGGAATGTATTTTAGGTTGGCGGTGTAACGCTGACTTATTTGCAGTTGATTCTTCCAGTAAATGTATTTCGATGAAATGGAAAATATATGCTATTTATAAGTATGGTTTGTATTACATTGATTTTTCCTTAAATGGATAGTACATAGGAACAAACATGACAAACACTTACTGATATTGCACTGTATCTGCAGGGTTCATAGAGTCTTATTCATATTTTTGATTAGAATATACAAGAAAGGCAAAATATTTTGACCGAGGAAGTAAATTATGGATTTCATTGATTCCTAATCCCCTTGCGTTACTTTCGAGAGATGCAAATACGTCCCATCAGCCTAAAACAGAAATGGAAATAGGGCGATACAGATAGGTTCAAGTTTTGTCCGCCCAAACCACCATCTGAATTATTTACAGCTTGTTATTTGCTACTCGGGGAGAAACAGCGCTTGTGTTACGTGATACTGGTTCCGCAGGTTTGTTGAACTGAGCTTTATTGTAATTGACATCCTAGTGGTTTTGCAAAAAGTGCTTCACATTGTCTAGAAGTCACTCATTGATATTGCTTGGGGGACGCTGGCCGGATTGAGTAACTAAGGTCGAACTCGAACTGTTCCTGTAAATTTATGAAGTGTGAGTTGAAGCTCTGATGGGAGGGGATTCTTCTGGGATGGAGAAGTCATTTGTGTTCCTAATGGAGAGTTTTTGATGTACAGTAACTAGATTTCATTCATGTTAATTGGGTTTCGTACAGAAAAGAACACAAACAAATATCCAGGAAGGCTAGTGTGTCTGAACCAAAGTAACTTATACTAACAGTAATGCTAGGGCTGGGGATCCAGGCAACAGTGTGAGAAGGGGACTCATACAGCCCAACGGAGAATCTGACATGAAGGGCCCACTCACAACAATTATATGTTGTTAGTGATAAATGTTAGAGGTGTAATATTGTGGAAATAAAAATTGCCCATGGAACTCGTCCTAAGGCAGGCCGACTGCCTAGCAACCTGTTCTCCCTGGAAACACAACAGGAGCTGATATTGGAATTCACCAGTGGGGAATGAATTAATGGAGCAAAAGAAAATGCCTTTGCCCTAAAATATTGTGTGATATTGTATAAAGTTGTATGTATGCATGTAGGGTCCATTTAGACAACAAGAACCCCTCTGTACTCACCCATTATCAATATATATAGGGCATTGAGACATTCTGTGCATTAAGCTACCAAGATATTCCCTGTAGTGATGTGCGGGCTGGCCCGATACATGTGACGGGTTCGTGCCGACCTTGGCATATCACTTGTGGGTCGCAGGCAGGTTCGGGTTGGGCTCTTCCACTCGCACTATGGGCTGCCTCTTACGGCTTCTTCCGCCCCTTTTGTGAAGTCATTATGGGGCGGGTGCAGGTCTTATTAATACAGGGCAGAATGCGGATTGGGAGTGGGCAGGTTAAGGTGGCTCTACCCACATATCACTAATGCCCTCCCCTTTAAGCAAAACAGGGATTGTTTGTCCATAAATTGCAATGTGCTTCAAGCTGTAGAGTCCATTCCCTAGTACCCATGTGACTGTTTCTATTTCCGTACCTTCAAACTACAGCAGTACCACCTTGCTTTATGGAGGTGATTCTATTTATGCTCAGAATAACAGAGACAAAGTAGGATCAGTTATCCTTTATCGTAAAGATTAATTAAAGTCTAAAACAATTCTGCTTTAAGATGCCTGTGGCGAATTAAACAAGAGGATATGAGAATGTTTAGCTGAGGCAGAGCAAACAGATGCAGTGATCTTGGAAGATGCATAGAATTGTCCATTACCTTTATGATAACTGATATTTCTACCCATCCCAAGAACATAAGAATTTCCCAAAGCGCATATCTCATGATCTCAGCTGCCGCCAAAGCATGAAATGTATTAGAGTGGCCTTCAGTCAGTGTTCTGGCCGGCCGACAAGGCCCATCTGACAACAGCTGTATCAATTAGCGCTGCCTAGATTACATTTTCATTTGATGCACGCTTCATATCACGGTTGCCATGGGGTGGCAAAACATTCATCATGTAACCGTTTGGTTTTGAAAACCTGCCCGCAAATCCACAAAAACCATGAACCCATGTGTGTGTGTATTATTATTCCATTACGGCCAGACCACACAGCGGTGTGCGCTCCGGAAGATACAAAATCCGACTAAAGATAAACCTTGCAAGGTTAATTTCCTCTTGCGTAGCCAAATAGATAATTGCAATTAATGTTGTCACATATGTGAACCAAGCGTGACAGGACACGTTCATTTAAAGGCAGGCGCAACTAACCGTACGGACGGTGTCCCAGTGTGACTGCTGCCTCTGTAGCAGAATGCAGTCTACTAGGTCTGTCGATTAGGGAGTAGGCCAAGGAATTGGCTGCTAATTGTCTGTTGCTAAGTGTTTAGGCTGTGATACTCCATGAGATTATTATTAACACTTTTGTATGAGGATCTGTTTAGCAATGGGAGAAGCCTTTGGGGGGGGGGTGCTGGTGAAATTTCACAAATATAAACAGTGACAATGTCCTATAAGACATACATTAGGCAGCAGTGGTGGATGCAGGCCTCAGAGGCGCCCTGTACCAAGGGGTAAATGATAAAGAAAGGACTGGCATGTCCAGAATACTGGCCTGTGCTTGAGTAAGGGGCATACATTTCAGGTCTTGGTAAGTGACCCCCATTGACTTTGGTTTGTCCAAACTACTAGACCAGAGTAACCATCAAAACCTGTTTACAATAAAATTTGCCAGAATGCCATCCAAGTCTGGACTGGCAATGTGTAGATACTGGTAAATGCCAGAGGGGCTGCTGTAAGATGCCATAGACAGTCACTATTTATTGGGCTGGGGGGCTGTTTGGGCCTCTGTGTACTTGAAATGCCAGGGCCTATTTTGACTCTCAGTCTGGACCTGATGCCCCAATGGAGGATACAGGTTGACTCTACTGGGGGAATGCCAGGGCCTATTTTGACCCTCAGTCTGGACCTGATGCCCCAATGGAGGCTACAGATAGACTCTACTGGGGGAATGCCAGGGCCTATTTTGACCCTCAGTCTGGACCTGATGCCCCAATGGAGGCTACAGATAGACTCTACTGGGGGAATGCCAGGGCCTATTTTGACTCTCAGTCTGGACCTGATGCCCCAATGGAGGATACAGATAGACTCTACTGGGGGAATGCCAGGGCCTATTTTGACTCTCAGTCTGGACCTGATGCCCCAATGGAGGATACAGGTTGACTCTACTGGGGGAATGCCAGGGCCTATTTTGACTCTCAGCCTGGACCTGATGCCCCCAATGGAGGATACAGATAGACTCTACTGGGGGAATACCACGTTCTATTTTCACTCTCAGTCTGGACCTGATGCCCCAATGGAGGATACAGGTTGACTCTACTGGGGGAATGCCAGGGCCTGTTTTGACTCTCAATCTGGACCTGATGCCCCAATGGAGGATACAGATAGACTCTACTGGGGGAACTGCATTAAAAATACTAATCTGTAAAAGATTCTACCCGTTTACCTATATCTGACCATATTATTTTCACCCTTAATACAGGAACACATATAATTTAATGGGAAGGGACAATTGAACATTATTATGAGCATGAAAATTACCAAAGATTCAACACCAACATCTACATATTGGTTGCTGCTCACAACATGTCCATATGCTTTGTGTGGCAATATATTGGGGATGTCACTGGCCTCATACGATCCCAACCCCCAGCAAGGAACACTGGATTATTCTTTCCATGTGCAATTACTTTAACAACCTTCCAGTTGGTTCAGCTGATCAAATGTCCAACCAGTTGAACCAGGATACTTCTTACTTGTCTTTGAAAGGAGGTTATTTGTGAATGGATGACATTAACACCTTAATGCAAAGGTTAATCCTCAAGAAAAGGAATATTTTAACGACGGTCATCATATTTGGTAGACAGACCAGTGGCGTCTATACAGTACTATCATGACTATACAGAGTCATGATAGTGCTGAATAAAGCATAAACCTGGCTAAATAAGACTGAATTTTATATTCATTTTGAATATTATCCCAGCTCTGTAACCACATATGCGTCCATAGATCAACAGCTAGATATTGGCACCATGTATGTAACAGAGGTCCAACTTGGGGTCCATCTTCATTACAACCCTCGGCATTCTTCTCATAATCGCAACTACATGGCCTATTGGGGGTTGGTGGGACTTGTACATTGTCACTATAGAAGGGCCTATATATGCAGTCAAGCAGAAGAGGTTGCTAAGAGTTGTGCGTAAATCCCAGCAGGAGGGCCACAGATCTTTAACATGCCCATTACTTGTGTTTTTATTGATGTATTTTGGATAAAAAAGGGTATTTGTAAGCAAGTAAAAATGAAAGATACGCGGGAAGGTTACGTTCTGAAGGAGTTAACAAGGAAGCACTCAGCTGGATTTCTTTCCAGCCTCCCCTCCCCTTCAGGAGGCAATTCACAGTTTGACAGAAACTAAAGTGCTTATTTAGGAATTACTGAACGAGATGATTCAGCCTTCCAATTGAACAGCAATTTTGCAACAAAAGGAGAAAACTGAGTGCTCCCAGCAATCATCTGAAAACAAGTCAAGTTAGTAATTACCCCATTTAGAGGAGATACCCACTTACCAGCCGCGGTCGGAGGCTGATTCCATTCAGAGACAAGTGAAGTTTACATTTTGCAATATAAATAAATCAACAAGTTACACGGATTTGCCCATTGAATTTCCGTTCCATTCGGCGGCTGTCTGCCCAAAGAGACTAGGTAATATTTCAGGTTTATTGCTTAGGGCAGAAAAGGTATATGTTCTGGGCCCCACGTCACAGGGGACCCTTGAGGGAGAAAGGGAATGTATTCTTAAATTTATATTTAGATATATTCAGTATTTATATATAAGGCATGTCTAAAGGCAATTATGGGTTCAGGGCTGTCAGCCACATTCTGGAATTTGTAGTATACAACAGCTAGAATGTGGGTCGGAGACCCCTATTCCGCCATTCCTTAGCACAAGGGTCTCCAACCTTTTTGACCCATATTCAATTGTAAAAAGAGTTATTGCTCAACTTAAGTATGCAAAAAGTTCCTAGGGGTGCCAAATAAGGGCTGTGATTGGCTATTGGTAGCCCCTGTGTGGATTGGCAGCCTACAGGAGACTCTGTTTGGCAGTACCCCTGGTTTTTTGCCTCCAAAACTTGACTTCAAGTCAGGATTTCAAAAATAAGCAGCTGCTTTGAGGCTCCTGGGGGCAACATCCAAGAGGTTGGTGAGCAACATGTTGCTCAAAAGTTACTGGTTGGGAATCGCTGCATTAGGGCTTCAGTCCGGCAGTGGTTAACAAACTGCCTCCTCTTGGGGGCCTGAAGCAATGGTTTCAAGTACTGAATGCCAGCTAAGGAAAGATTTGAGGGGAATGCCTGTTTACTCTTCTAGGTACTCCTAGAAGCTAAGCATGAGGGTCAAATAAAGTGGGATTTAGTAGATTAATGTTTTTTTATATAACTGTAGTCTTGTACAGAGGTAAGGGGATCCTTTCAAAAGGCTGAGGGGGCTTTATCAACAGAGCAGGGTGTAGTAAGTGCTGAAAGGCTTGGACCTCAAGAGCCTCTGGGTCACATCCTGCTCTCATTCATTCATTTATTTCCCTGTAGATTTCCCTTTTTCCTTGATAGTTGAACCAAAAAAACACAAGAAGCCTAAACCCTGTAAATGGCTGCAGAACGAAAATATCGGATTGGGTGCTACAGATTAAGGGTTTTTGCAAACTTTGCCTTTGTCGGTGCATAACGCTGCTATCAATAGCTCTCTCTTACAGGTGTACGAGCAGTATGTATGCAGATCACGTTCTTGGCTATATTTAGGAAGGTGTATAGATGAGAATCATTATATTCTCACTATTTTTGTTTACTAAACATAAAACATTGGAACAACTACCAGGAAATCTGTGGATTGCGGTAAATCCCAGAGGGGCTGCTGTAAGATGCCATAGGCAGTCACTATTTATTGGGCTGGTGGGGACTGTTTGGGCTTCTGTATACTTGAAATGCCAGGGCCTATTTTGAAGCCCAGTCCAGACCTGGCAGCCATATTGTCTTCACTGACAAGCTTAAAAGTAACTTTCATCTGTAGACAGCAATTAAGACAATGATGTGATGACCAAATCATCATAGCCTTCATGGCTTCAAGCCACAGACAAGTTAGGCCACTCCTTTGATATGTAATAGTCACAACCAACCATATCCTGACCCCCGTCTGATCTGCCAATTTCAGGTAAGCACTGTCACTTATTGGTGTACCACCTACTGTAAGTTATGAGTTATGAATATTCTTCAATAACATACAGTCCTTAGGGCTTCCAATAGGTGTGGAAGTAAGATGGGAACAGAGCAAGATGGAGACTGTAGGACCAAGCTGCAGCCCTATAGTGGCTGTTGAGGTGGTTACTCTCTGTCAGTGGGGCTAAAGATTGGCTAGTCCTACTCCGTATAAGTAACTAGCCCCACTTACAGTTTGACTACTAAAGAAAGGCCTGCCTGCTACTAGGATTGTGCTCACTGGTAACAGGATATAGATTTGTGACACACAGATCACCGAGGGAAGACATATTGCATCTTTGCTAATTATGTATTTGTATTGAAGCCAATTTTGTTTTAGATTTCACACTTTCTTTTACACAATTCCATATTCCAAACCAACTATATTCGTCTTTCACACATTCTAAAGAAAGTATTGTGTTCTGAACTGCCAAAAAATTACTCATCCCTCCACCGCCCTCCTGTAATTCACAGTTCGTTTCTCTCGAAATTTCCACTGCGGCCACAAATAGATGCCGTTTTACGTGTATATCCAGGAGGCTGGCTGGCGGATCTACCTCAGTACCTCCTGAAATGAAAACAGCATCGAGTCTGACTGCACACTGTGCATTAAATTCCAGTTACTAGAACCATAAATAAGTGATGAGTATTGATCTCGCTGTGGTAACAGGCTAAAAACTGCAACACTGTAGAAAATATTAATCAAATATCAGTCAAGGGTGGTACCAAGCTATCTGCAAATTGAATTGGACATTACATTCATGCTCTTTTCTGCTAGGGATGAGTGAAAGCATTCAGAGCCAGGGTTGCCTTAGCCGTGCCACTCCCAATTCCATCACGGATCTATAGTTCCTATTAATGGTAGCTGACTTTCTGCTACATCTTAAGGCATGCCAGTTGGACATCAAATATGAAGATTGGTTTTTAGTAATATGGTGGGCACTATACACAATATTTGAGATATCTGAGGGTCACATATTAATCTCAAGATGTCATGCAAAAAAGTATTTAAGGTAGATAAGTAGTAAAAAGTAAAAAGAGTCACTTCTGACCAAAGGGTCTCCAACCACATAAAGGCACAGGGCCTAAGTACTTTCATACTCTAAGGTAGGAATCTCCAACCTTTCTTACTTGTGAGCCACAGTCAAATGTAAAAAGACTTGGGGAGCAACACAAGCACCATAAAAGTTCATGGAGGTGCCAAATAAGGGCTGTGATTGGCTATTAGGCAGCCTCTAGGCACCCTATCAGCTTACAGGGGGCTTTATTTGGTAGGATATCTTGTTTTTATTCAACCAAAACTTGCCCCCAAGTCAGGAATTCAAAAATAACTCCCTGGTTTGGGGGCACTGGGAGCAACATCCAAGGGGTTGGTGAGTCATGTGACACGAGTGACATCACTAGGCAGTCAAACAACAAATAGTCTTTTTGATTGTGGAATTCCAGCTATGGGGACTTGCATGGTTAAGATTCCTTTAAAGGTCCCATTTTAATAAGCATGTTATGCATCTTCCAATGAGGACAGTTATACATGGAAAAAATAAAAAAAAACAAAAACAAACTGAGCTTCAACATGATTGCTTATTGTTATTATCGAAAGCATCTGCCTTGCCTATTTTTCTTATTTATATATATATATAATATATATTTTCTCTTCCTGAAGCTAGTTTGAAAGCCACACAGTTAGAAGCACTGATGGCTGGTATTCACCAGGTTACAAAATTGGATACCCAAAGCAGAGGGTTTTTTTTTTGAGGGTGGGCAACCTTAAGGGCGCTTACAGTCACATTTGTGAAGAATGTCTATTTGCTGCAGCCCTGGGCCACCACGGTTCTTTGGCAGTCTGTGCCTTCAAAGGTGCCATTAGTAGCTCCCCGTCTTCTGCTGATTCATAGCACATACTCTGTAAGAGTTTGATGGCTTCTGATGACCCCCAAGCTCAGCTTCTCCATAGCAGCCTGAAACATACTGAGCGTGTGCAGGGTCACTGACTCTTGAAACGCAGTCTAACAATATCAGAATACAAGGTGAGGACACCTTTGAAGGCACGAGTCATTACTTGTACAAGGCTGCTGAATCACTGCCCTACTAAAGTAAGTTTCTTTAGCATTTCTAATCATATTGTATTTCAGGCATTAGTTCTCCTTTAACACACAGCTGAGAACAATGAATACACATCAGTCAGCCTCAGTACTATTAGGGTAACACCAGCAGTCAGCACCATTCCTGATACTGTATGGAACATTTGGACTTTATTTGCAGAATTATGTGCCAACACTGAGAGCAATTCCAAGTTTTCTATCAGAAACCCTTTATTTTGCAATCAGGCATGACAACTGCCATGGCGTTCTCTGTCTGGTAGACGTCCTCCTTCACTTTTACATTAGTCCTTTATAATACCCTGTACTAAACCCAATGAACAACCTTGGGATAAATTGAAACATTGATACGACCTAGGCCTGATCCCCAACAAATGTGCCCAACGTATGAGTGAAAGTCCCACCGACAATGTTTTAATATTTAGTCAAAAGCCTTCCTAGAAAAGTAGGATATAAAGCAGAAAAAGAGAATACAAACAATATCAATACCTTTGGTTTTGGAATGAGATGTGGGAGAGCCGTTTGCCACATACTGTTATAAATACAGTGTGCATAGAGTACACATAGTTGTCCATCTGCCAGAACTACTGTAAATATTGTAATAGTCATGCCATTGACAAGCTGATAGCAGTTCTACCTGCCAGAACTACTGTAAATATTGTAATAGCCATTCCATTGCCAAGGCTGATAGCAGTTCTACCTGCCAGAGCTACTGTAAATATTGTAATAGCCATGCCATTTCCAAGGCTCATAGCAGTTCCACCTGCGAGAACTACTGTAAGTATTCTAATAGCTATGCTATTGCTGATAGCAGTTCCACCAGCCAGAACTACTGTAAGTATTCTAATAGCTATGCTATTGCTGATAGCAGTTCCACCAGCCAGAACTACTGTAAGTATTCTAATAGCTATGCTATTGCTGATAGCAGTTCCACCAGCCAGAACTACTGTAAGTATTCTAATAGCTATGCTATTGCTGATAGCAGTTCCACCAGCCAGAACTACTGTAAGTATTCTAATAGCTATGCTATTGCTGAAAGCAGTTCCACCTGCCAGAACTACTGTAAGTATTCTAATAGCTATGCTATTGCTGATAGCAGTTCCACCTGCCAGAACTACTGTAAGTATTCTAATAGCTATGCTATTGCTGAAAGCAGTTCCACCTGCCAGAACTACTGTAAGTATTCTAATAGCTATGCTATTGCTGATAGCAGTTCCACCTGCCAGAACTACTGTAAGTATTCTAATAGCTATGCTATTGCTGAAAGCAGTTCCACCTGCCAGAACTACTGTAAGTATTCTAATAGCTATGCTATTGCTGATAGCAGTTCCACCTGCCAGAACTACTGTAAGTATTCTAATAGCTATGCTATTGCTGATAGCAGTTCCACCTGCCAGAACTACTGTAAGTATTCTAATAGCTATGCTATTGCTGATTGCAGTTCCACCTGCCAGAACTACTGTAAATATTGTAATAGTCATGCCAATGCTCATAGCAGTTCCACCTGCCAGAACTGCTGTAAGTATTCTAATAGCTATGCTATTGCTGATAGTGATTCCACCTGCCAAAACTACTGTAAATATTGTAATAACCAAGCCATTGCTAAGGCTGATAGCACTTCCACCTGCTAGAACTACTGTAAGTATTGTAATAGCCATTGCCAAAACTAATGCTGATAGCAGTTACACTATCACTAATAGCTATGCTATTGCTGAAAGCAGTTCCACCAGCCAGAACTACTGTAAGTATTCTAATAGCTATGCTATTGCTGATAGCAGTTCCACCTGCCAGAACTACTGTAAGTATTCTAATACCTATGCTATTGCTGATAGCAGTTCCACCAGCCAGAACTACTGTAAGTATTCTAATAGCTATGCTATTATTGATAGCAGTTCCACCTGCCAGAACTACTGTAAGTATTCTAATAGCTATGCTATTGCTGATAGCAGTTCCACCTGCCAGAACTACTGTAAGTATTCTAATAGCTATGCTATTGCTGATAGCAGTTCCACCTGCCAGAACTACTGTAAGTATTCTAATAGCTATGCTATTGCTGATAGCAGTTCCTCCTGCCAGAACTACTGTAAGTATTCTAATAGCTATGCTATTGCTGATAGCAGTTCCACCAGCCAGAACTACTGTAAATATTGTAATAGTCATTGCCAATACTAATGCTGATAAGAGTTCCACCTGCCAGAACTACAGTAAGTATTGTAATAGCTTTGCCAGTGCTAATGCTGATAGCAGTTCCACCTGTCAGAACGACTGTAAATATTGTAATAGCCATGCCACTGCCAAGGCTCATAGCACTTCCACCTGCCAGAACTACTGTAAGTATTGTAATAGCCACGCCAGTAGTATTGCTGATAGCAGTTACACTTGTCAGAACTACAGTAAATACTGTAATAGCCATGCCTTTACAATTGCTAATTGCAAGTCCACCTGCCAGAACCTCTGTAAATATTGTAATAGCTTACTTAGTCATGGCTTAGTCAATGGTTGTCACTCCTACCATCGTTTAGTGTCTGGATAATGTCAAACCGTGCTTATCCATGTTAGTGCTACTACTGTAATGTATATTTGGCCCTTGAACAGCAGCAATAATGACTACTCTGTAAGAAATACTGAACACTTGCACGTCGTCTATTAGTTCTGTCAGCACGAGAGATGATAATGGTTCCACCACTAGGGCTCCGGCATACAGTGTACCAGCAATGATAGCAGATCCACCACTCGCTTATACAAGCCCTATTGTATTACTAAACTACTCCATCGCTTGCATCAGCACAACTTGACTCATAGACATTTCCATACTTAATGCTTGAAGGGAAACTGAAATCAACAGCAGTCTCAATGCTCCCTGTACTCCTTATAGCATTTTATAAATAATTCCAGAGCTATATACGTCAATGGCAAAATGGAAAACTTTCATGCTATACCTGGCACCCTTAGAGAGTGCTATGAATGGCTTGCCCCAAGAGGGTTAAATGCAACAGAAAACAACGTAGACTGTGCCAAATAAAAACTAGAGTGTTACACTTAGGGCCTTGGATTAGATTATATTCTTAATATTCAGAGGTAATGTATAAGCAAGTAGTACTTTTATTGAAATTCAGAATTAACAAGAGGTATATTGTATATATATATATTTTGAATAAGATGTTGGAATATATATGGAGTCACCATAATAGGAGGCTTTTATAGCTGCTGCTGCTGAAGTTATGACTTGATTACATAAACGGAGGCTTTTCCCTTTAACGTCACTATACAAATATCTAGAAACCATTGAGCCTCTCTGTGCTGTGCCAAGAACATTCTTGCAATGGTTCCTTACTTGATATCAAGAACACAGAGTTTTTCTCATGCCGGAACCATGCTCGAGGTAGCCAAACCTCACGAATTCTTGCTGAGATATTAAGGGAAATACCAATATAGCCCCAAACAATATTTCAAGTTCAGCCTTTTAAAAACATTTACATTCTGTATCCACGTGGTATTCGGACTATGCGAGCCAACACGAAGGCTGGAAAGAATGTACTGTGAAAATATTCTGTATAAAAAGCCGTAAAATCTTGGAACCCATGAGCCTAAAATTGTTTTATTTACACTTTCTAATGTTTAATGGGTTTTCATTTTTAAGGTAATATCCAGCTGGAATCCTAACAATTTAGGCAGCAAGTTCTTTGTTACTGACCCATAGAGGGCACCCTCACCCTTCTGTAAGGCAACAATGGTCTAATGAAAATACAAGGAATGGATGTCTCTTCTGGGGGGTGTGGGGGGGGGGGGAGAACACATTCTTTTGATGTGCAGGTACACGCACGGCTTTATGGCAAATCACTCCGGTCGGATCGCTTATGGGGCACTTTCTTTCACTGAAAGATCTGCGAATCTTAACGCGGCTGCTAAACTGTATTCTGCACATGTGTATAAAAGAATTTAGGAAGGGTGGGTGAGGTTGAACAAAGGGGGGTTCTGATTAAGAACAGAGAAGTAGGGAACAATTGGGAGCATGCAATCCCTTAACCCCTTGCTGGGATACAATCAGCATTTCGGGCACAGGATTTTCATATATACATATAGGAAACAAATACCAAACATAATGCAAAGCTGCTAGGGAACGTGCACCCTTTCCTTCCCAGAGGCAGAAGACTTGCAGTAAGAGAGGAAAGGGAAAATAATAGATTCATGGTTAGTTAGCTAGCTGCTGTCTCTTTAACTATGCTGCTAGAACTGAGCCAGATATTAGGGAAATAAAGCCAGCAGCTATAACAGAGTGCCAACATATACCGTGGGGCTGTGAAGGAAGAGATAGATGTAAAGCAGGTGCAATTTGTTCCCTTAAGACTTAAGTGCGCAGCTCCATTGTTATCAAACAAGAAAGTCTTCCAAAAGATCTACTTGGAGAACAAAAGTGCTCCTATTGGCACCTATCCGGCCAGATAGGAACAGGACTGAAGGAGTTTCCCCCCCAGCCAGGCTAACGAGGTTATACGCAGGATAAAAGAGCTATGTTGTGCCCGGAGAGCACCCGAGCAGAACAGCGAGAGCTGTAATACGCACAGTAATCCTCCCATGCAAACATGCAATTATTTCCGTCCTTTTGCTAACCTACCCTAGGACAAAAGGCTGCTTGCCGAAGATCAAAATAAACCCCACTCCCTCTGCTTTGAACGTTGTCATGCTGGAGTAATTTCCAAAACAAGGGACTTGCCCGCGGCACGGTGCAACGGCAAGTTGTGTTTCCCTTACTAACACAGCTACACA
Source organism: Xenopus tropicalis (assembly GCF_000004195.4). Taxonomy (NCBI): domain Eukaryota; kingdom Metazoa; phylum Chordata; class Amphibia; order Anura; family Pipidae; genus Xenopus; species Xenopus tropicalis. The sequence continues at coordinate 20,950,055 of NC_030680.2, read as the reverse complement.
CACACACATATATACATATTCTCCACTAACATCAGCATTATGAAAGAGCAAGCCCGTCCACACTGTACCTGTATGTTCTGATCAGTCCATCATCATCATTGTCCTACCTTTTTTGATTTTTGCCAGACTTTTTTTTTATATATAATTTTTTTTTCAGTTGGAGACAGGTAACCTGACCAAAGTTTCTGTCTGCAAAGTCATCCTCCCATGCCGGAGATTAGAAAGCAAATTCATGCTCTGTCTGACTGATAGACACCAGTTTCCAATATCTCATCAAATCTTCATGAGTCGGATCAGGATCCCCTGCTTGTCTTCGCTGCCTGCCTCCCTCTCTCTCTCTTTCTCTCTCTGTCTCTCCCTCGCTGCCTGCCTACTGCTTGTTGAGTTTAGCAAGGCGTTTAAGCCCAGAATGTCTTGCCTTTTGTCAGTGAGAAATTATTTAGCACTCCCTTTGTATGTCTATTGGACAAAACTTCTAGGCAACAACTGCTGCTCCCTTAAAGAGACAGGACAGCTTTTTCTACCCCAGCAACACACGCACATCATAAAAAAATAATAGGTACCTGACTTTAGCAGCTCCCTGACCCATTTTTTTTTTTTTTTTTGCCTCCTAATATCCTCTGCCAAGACGCCGAAATGAACGCAACGACGGCACAGATGTAAATCAACCATTCAAAGAGATTGCAGTGAATATTTGCTTATTATTCTCCACAATGCAAACCACCTGGGGAATTTCTTTATGGAAGTCTCAGTGCAGAGAGAGCGCAGGGAGGGGAGAGAGGGAGGTCTGGCTGCACATTTGGGATAAAAATATTTCTTGCTGTAAAAGCTTTAGAAGCTATAAAAAAAAGAACATGCTGCACAGAAAGGCTTTTGGAAAAACAAAATATGTATTTCTATAAAAATTAAATTAAATTTCAGAAAGTATTTTCTCTAAATTTTTTTTAACCATCAGAAACAATTCTCCATAATATAATTCAAACTGATCACAAGATGCATTTAGGGTATATTTAGATGCTAAAATGAAATACAAACGTACATAAAACACAGGATAAAACTAGCAATTTTTCTAGATTTAGTTTCAAGGAAAGAATACAAATTTGAATTTCTATTTTTTTTTTCCAATACTGCACCTTTACTGAGCAAATGCAATCAAGATAATAGCAGCATTCTTTGTTAATGACGGCTGCAGGTAACAGGACCCTGCTGGGTGACAGGGAGGCAGCCACTGCCACATTTAGAAAAGAATAGAAAAAAAAACCCCAAACTCATGAAAACCACAGAAACAGATAAAAAGAAGAATTGGACCCACCTTATTTTAGTTAGTACTTGTCAAAGAACACATCAACACACTTGTATTGGGGATCTCAGATGAAACTCTGTATAAATTCTATTTTGTTGGAGTTTTTTGTGGTTTGTTTTGTTTGTTTGGGTGAAGTTTTCTTTCCAGCTGTCCTCAGGAAAAAAAAAAATTAAAAAGGCTACAAACAATAAACAACGGGGGGGGGAAAAAAAACCCAAAAAAATATTCAGGCTTGGTCTTCGGGGCTTGCAGCGAGGGCTATTTAAATTATTGATAGTGGAAGGTGCATGGTGGACACAATGGCATCTCTTCATTAAATGGCTCCATTTGATCTTGTTGGAGAGAGAGAGATTTCATACTAGTGTAACTCAGTGGGGTTACACACTGGCTGAGCAGCCCTCTGGAGCTGTGAATGGGATGTGGGAGGGAATCCACATTAGTCTCTTCCACTCTCTTTGACGTGGGTCGTCACGTGACACTTTGCCAGCCTCTTAAAAGACACACTACTGAATGAATTACTCGCATCACACAAGTCTCCCTGCAGTACAGAGAGAATGAGTAACCCTTTCACTGCCACGCATGTCACTGATCTGCAGTGTCTGACAGCGAGAGCCCCTAGAGGGTTTAATATAACAGCAGGAGCTCTGTCTCTCTCTCTCTGCTACAAACTTCCTTTTCTCTCTTTCACTTTCTCTCATCCTGCAACCTGTTCTTCCTCTCTGTCTCTTCTTCTTGCTTCTTTGCTCATCCTGTCTTTTTTATTTGCTCTTTTTCCCTTCTTTACTTACTTTCTTCATATGTTACCCACTCCCTCTTTTTTCCTTTCTTACCTCTTCTTTCTTTTTAATTCTCTTTAGTCTCTTAATTTATCTCTCTTTCCCCCCTGTTGTCACATTTCTCTATGTTATTGTCTTTCCATCATTTCTTCTGTTTTATCTCCCCTTATTACACCTGTCTTTCTCTCATTCTTTTCTATCCCCTTCTCTATAGCCCTCTCTCTTTTTCTTCTATCCCCTTTCCAAAACTGTCTCTCTCTTTAGTTCTATAACTGTCTCTTTCTTTTCTATTCCTTTCCCAATAACCGTCTTTCTCTTTTTTCTTTTCTATCCCCTCCTCTATAGCGCTCTCTTTTTTTTTTTATCTCTCCCCTTCTCTATAACCCTGTTCTTTCTTTTCTATCCCTTTCTCTATAACCCTGTCTCTCTTTCTATTCTCTCCCCTTCTCTATAACCCTGTCTCTCTTTCTATTCTCTCCCCTTCTCTATAACCCTCTCTCTTTCTATTCTCTCCCCTTCTCTATAACCCTCTCTCTTTCTATTCTCTCCCCTTCTCTATAACCCTCTCTCTTTCTATTCTCTCCCCTTCTCTATAACCCTCTCTCTTTCTATTCTCTCCCCTTCTCTATAACCCTGTCTCTCTATTCTCTCCCCTTCTCTATAACCCTGTCTCTCTATTCTCTCCCCTTCTCTATAACCCTGTCTCTTTTTCTTTTCCATCCCTTTCTCTATAACCCTGTCTCTCTTTATTTCCCCTTACTCTGCTTTAGAATAATATCTGTGTGGTGAGACAGTAATGGTGTCTGCTAATTTTTTTTTTTTTATGTTTACTTCCTAGGATATAGCATTAGATATGTGTGTTGGCTGCTGCGGTTACTTTGAGAGACGACTATCAATGACAATGGGTACTTAAAAGGCATTCATTCAGGAGCACATGTTTTATTCATTTCACAATAAAAGTTGCTAATAATTAATTTTTTGCATCTGACAGGGAAGCGAGGTGTCTGCACAAACACTGGGCAGGCTGTAGCAAGACCTTTAGCTCTTGTATAAGTGAGGCTTGTAGTCACCCTGTAATATCCATTCTAGCTACTGTAATAACCTTTATTGCCAAAGCTCACCACGTCTGTCACTTGGATATTAGGGATTATAACAGCCTCAGGCTGCCCATGTTTCTCTATACTCAGCCTGGTCTCCGGCTACGTCTCTCTCTGATGTCAGACAGTGAGAAATACAGATTTACTGCTTAGTATATATATATATATATATATATATATATATATAGACACACAAATGCATACATTCTTATACACCCCAGTTTTCACTTATCAGTCTGTGATTTATTAAGAATAATTCAATATACATATTAACCCTGGATTTTCCCACATCTATCTATCTCTTTATTTATCTAATTATTCTTTTATTCTTCCTTTATATAGTGCTTATTCTACAAGAAACTGGAGAACCCAGATCTATCTGTCTGTCTTTCTGTACCTAATCTATATCTAATCTATTTCTTGGTATATATATCTAAAATGTCTATTTCTAATCTGTATATCTATCTATAATCTATCTATGTTAATGCACACTGTATTATCACTGTATGAATTATGGAACAGAGGGGTGCGCTCATAATTTATCCAATATTTTGTTAATGTACAATTTGAGATTAGCAATAACAGTGCTTAGTAGAATCCTTGACTTACTTTACTGATAACATTTTCACATCTATCTATCATCTATCTATCATTTATCTATCATCTATATATATATATATTTATCTATCTTTCTATCTATCATCTATCTATCTATCGTCTATATATATCTATTTATCTATCTTTCTACCTATCATCTATATATATCTATTTATCTATCTATCTATCATCTATATATATCTATTTATCTATCTATCTATCTATCTATCATCTATATATATCTATTTATCTATCTTTCTACCTATCATCTATATATATCTATTTATCTATCTTTCTACCTATCATCTATATATATCTATTTATCTATCTATCATATATATATATCTATTTATCTATCTTTCTTTCTATCTATCATCTATATATATCTATTTATCTATCTTTCTATCTATCTATCATCTATATATATCTATTTATCTATCTTTCTACCTATCATCTATATATATCTATTTATCTATCTTTCTACCTATCATCTATATATATCTATTTATCTATCTATCATATATATATATCTATTTATCTATCTTTCTTTCTATCTATCATCTATATATATCTATTTATCTATCTTTCTATCTATCTATCATCTATCTAGCTATCTCTTTCCTTTTCTGCCACCCACCATTCATCTCATTGTCCCACCCTATTTATCGCGAAGAAAGAAGAAAATTTCAGTTTCATGTAATTGTTTCTATAGTTTTTTGGGTCTAAACCCCAATTTTTTTTTTAGCCTGGCCATACATACACTGTTGAGTGTTAGGCTTGATTAAAAGGTATTAGATGTAAATGAACATTTTGCACAGACTTTTGCCTCCCCTTTAGGGCCCATCTGTATTTTGCCTCTACCCTTTTTCATTCACATGACAGGATCCCCCAGTCGTAAATCATCCTTCCCGATGCCATGATTTTATGAAGAAAGCTCAAGAAGTCGTGATGAAACAAGTGAGGAGTTAGAATTGGCACTGCTGCCATGTATGCTATTAATAATTTTAATTGGATGAGGTCAATTACAACAGCATTGTGTCTCATTATGCTGCACATGAAGCTCCTGACTCACTGATCTATTTGGATTATAATTTATACATTATGGAACTGAGAGAGGTTGGCACTGACAGATCGCTGGCCCAAGGGGCATGCCTGGTAGCCCACTACAGACTTGAACTGTCTATTACTGTGTCCAGTCTCAAGCCCTAAGTAACAGGACATTTATATACCAAAATATGCTAAAATAAAATATAAAATATGCTAAAAACATTAAAATCACTTTCTGATTTCTGAAAGACAATAATAATGGACGTAACAATCTGAAATGAAGTATACCAGACAACAGGGAGTAAGAAGTGTACAAATTCCACTTGTTATGTATATATATATAGGCTTTAAAGTGTATTTAGTAATGTAGGTGCTGACTTGAACCAGTGCAGTTGCCAACAGCAACCAATCTACAAATGTCTAATTTAGTAATTGCTTACTGGTTGCTATTGGTGACTGCTCTTGTGCAGTTTAGCATGAATGTTCATACCCGAGTCCCTTTGACAAAGTACAAAAACACCACAAATATATCCAGGGCTGCTATGGAGAGTTCATCTAGTACTTTGCTCATCTAGCCACACCCCCCGATAGATGTCAGACCATACCCCTTTAGTTGCCTGGCCACACCCTTTTTTGGCTTTTTGTTTGGAATATTAAAAACAATAGGACAGTGATAAGGGCTGCACTGCAAGCCGAGCCAGTGGCAACTCCATAGAAAGTAGGGGGCGGTGTGCCAACGTTATTGCAATTAAAATCTAAAGAAATATATGTTCATTGATTATTAGTTGCACTCATGCGTCTCATTGGTTTAAGCATTTTTCCATGGGGAAGAAACAGAATATTACCACCCACTGAGTTCTACTCCAGACAAGACTTTTATGTTTAAAATGAAATAACACAGACTAGGGCACAATAGGGACATTTTGTTGAATATCTTGGTGCAACTTTGGGCTCCTTTGTTGAGCAAAGGTATATACAGTATAATTACAATTCACATTTAAAGCTGAAGTGACAAGTAAGTAGTTATATCTATGGCAGGGGGAGGCTTCATAGGTCCCCAGCATCAAACTGGACCCTTAGGGGAAAGGTGTAATAAAAGAGCAAAGGATTATTTTCCGTTATATATTTCAATACATAGAGAAACATATGAGCCACACTTTATCCCCTGGATGGGCAAATCTGGCCCATGGGCCTCCAGATGGACAGCCCTGATCCAGGGGGTTGAATTTGATCCTTAGTTTTGTGATGTCGCCATCGGCATATGTACCTAGAACTTAGATTTCAAAGAAACCACATCCTATTGTCTTGGGACAAGCCCCCAGTGCGGAGCATTGGATGTGGCATTGAATTCAACTTTCATGCAGCTTAACCCTGGGGCAAATAAATTCATGGCTCCGAATGCAAGTCACCTGCTGAGTGCTCCTAAGGTTGCCATGTCCAAGTCACCTGCTGAGTGCCTAGTAGCCATGTCCATTGGGCTAAGCTGGGCACACACACCACAATCAAACAGCACAGGAGAAAAAGTGCATTCAAAAATTAAATCCCCCCTTTATTCTGAAGACTTTATACCAACTGATATTTGTCAATAAGTTCTAAGGATTTCCTGCTGGGTATAAACAACCATAATCCTGTGGTAGGTTCTTTGCTCGTGATACTTTTTAGTAAACCAAGGAAGCATTCTACTTTCTTTATAATAATTCTGCTACTTAGGTTGCTATTGTATTGATAACTGTGGGTGCCAATTCATTTTAGCTTGACAGAGATAGAAGACTTGCGTCTACAACTCATCCAACTCATCCAGTTTCCTCCTATTCTTCAAAAAGAGTATGTAGTAAAGAGTGTACCCTTTTCTGAAGACACTTGGGGATTTTTTTTCTGCTATTGCAATTTCACTTGCCTCCATGATCTACTAAGAGCCACAAATTGAAGACCCCTGCTTTTCACTTGGGTGTATCTACCTACCCTGTAAAGTTATAGACTTGGAGACAAGCCATCTAACTTTAAAAGGACGTCATAATGAAAAATTATGGATTTTTGGGGTCTTGCAGAGTGGAATAATCTCCAGTGTCTGATTGACATATTGCTTGAAAGTTATTGATCATTAAGCGAAGCAGTTGTTCAGATGACATTTAGGATACTGGTGGCACAGTCTGAAACAGAATGCTGAGACTTGTGGCAAGACAGCAACAGGGGAAGGCAGAGTGCAAAAAGTTAGCCCATTGTGGCCATTTTTTGCACTTTGCACACTGCTTTCCTTGCTATAAGTAAACTCTATTGGGTTCCATGTGAAAAACTGCCTTTCTTTATATATCAAATTTTTTTGGGCAGAATTCCCCGTATCAAAGCAGGTAAGTGTTTAATTTGGAAAAGGTAGAAATGGAAGTGCCAACTTAAAGCCTTGGGGTAATCAAGAATATAAAGTACATTGAAAGCAACAGAGAGCCCTGTAGAAAAGATTGAGCAGGACCAGAAGTCCGAGAAACTTTGAGACATGGATAAGGTGATGTTCTAAAAATGATAAAAACAAATAGGCCTCTACAGTACCATAGGGCACTTCATTGAACTAATTATTAAACATGCATGCTTCAGACGGCAAAGCTGTCATTAACAGTGGCTAGTTTGTACTGTCGCAACCATAGAGTCACAATGGAGTCTTAGTGGCCACTGGTTTTAGTAGTTTAGAAAGGGACCAAGGAGAAAGCTAACTGGGAAACAGGCAGGGCAGATGTTGGGCTAACCAGAACACTTGAAACACAAGTATGCTTAAAAAGACTGTAGACACTGGGCAAACAGGCTAGTAAGCTTACTGGCAAAGCCCACACTCTGGGAGTAAAACTGAACAAAGTTTAGAGTCTAGTTAAGGTACTGGGCTGGCAGCCTTCAGGCAGAGTCAGACAGACAAGGGATAATATCAGGGCAAAGAACAAAGGTAACAGGAGTACCTACCACAGACACAGTCAAGAACAGTAAGTTAGACCAAGGAACTAGCCAGGGTTTATTACAAGATAAGGATATATATAGACAGTCTCTGCTCGGAGGTCATTAAGAGCAATTGGCAGGAATAGGCTACCTGGAATAGGTAGACTTTAATACACAGAAAGCCAGTCCCTATAAATTGATTCAACCCCAACAAAGAATAAAACATGGGTCAATACCTTACACTAATAACATGCACCTCTTAATGACCTAAAATGTCATCCCACAGAAAAATATGATTTCCAAAAACATAAAAAAACCAAAGCAAGAAATGTTCCATGACGCTCGTTTGGATCATAGCAGCCTGTTGGTTTTTATCTTTGCATAACTATGCCTTCTACACAAAGATTGCCTAGCAGATCCCTAAAGCATTCTGTGGCGGTGTTGGGGAATTCTGTGGCACAGACGTGATTAAGGCACAGACTGCATTTCCTACGAGTGGACACAAGAGAGAAGTATGAGCCATTCCAGCAGATTTTTTTTTCTTATTTAAAAAAAAAAATGAAGAAATGATTCTCTGATAGGAAAAGCAAATATTAGCTAATAAGTTTCTTAATTAGTGTGCTGATTGGTTTGAGATATTAATCACAAGCTGACATGTATATATCTACGTGTTTCATGTACAGATGTATTAGTTACAATAGGTGTTGCTTTGGTTGGCCTGTCTTTGTATGACTAATGCACAGGAAGGAGCAAATAAATGACAAATAAGTATGTGCATATTTCATGCTTCCGCCTCAGGCAGGCAGGGCTACTCCAGCTTATTAGCTCCAGCGGAATGCGGTCAACCTTCTGAACCCTAAAAATGGAGATACCTGGCACTAAAAGCACATTACTACATGCTATCCCTTAGAGAATGCTGCGCTGAGAAATATAATTAGAGTAGCGTAGGGGGAAAAAGGAGAAAGGCTCACCATACAGTGATTCAGGCCAGAAATGGGAACTTCCCGTGGCTTATGAAAAAACCCACCACAATCCACTGTGAATGGAAACGTAGCAACCCGGCAGCAACAAACAGTATTTACGGTAATACTTGGGCCCTGAATGATGACGTTAGTCACTCCGTGACCAGCCATGTGGTACCGGTCTTGCGCAGAGAGCTGCAATCAATTCTGTGCCAAAATGGCTGACTTCTGCCGTCTGGCGCTACTGAATGAATGAAATGCCAGAGGGGCTTTGTATGCAAACCATGGGCCCAAAACAGCTGCTATCGGGTCAAATGTTTCCTAGTCTGCAAAGTAACAGTAACCAATCAGATGTCTTCTTTTAGTGTTCTAACAGCAGTAGACCAAGACAAAACTGATGCTTGATGCAATCAAAGGCTTTGCCTGTAGGACTACGTAACCTCCAGAGTGCAATTTGTAGCTCCACAAAGTCCTTGCTCTGCGACTGACCTAACTCCCTCTATTCACCCACTAAGGAATACAGGCTAATAATCACTGTTTGGTCCCTCAGTCTGAGTGAGGAAGATAAGGTAGACACAGACGTATGACTGTGTGTTGAATAGTGCCTTGCTTTCTTGAGGGAGCATGACAGCTTTGAGCGGTCTTGGCTCTGGACTTGAAAACAGACATCATTTTTTCTTAATGGGATTAATTCATCTAACCTCTGTCTTGGGAGTTGATATTCTTGCTTTCGCTTGGTGATGACTGCCAGCCCTAAGTGTCAGTGTCTTAACATGGAACTTGAAAGAATTTACTTCCATGGCACAAGGCAGTGCCCTTGGGGCTAATATAAATTCTACATTATGGCACAAGAATGCTCAAGTCAGGAAAATGTTCACTTATTTTTTGGGTATGGAAATGGGCATTGGGAATGCTTTGGGCATCGGAATACCCAGCATGAGAATCAATACTTCAGTATCAATAGGAAACAACACAAGGCACCCAACATGTGCCATTAAAGCTGGAAACACACTCACAATTTCAGTTGATAATCTCAGGTTTACCGTGGTCCAACATATAAAGCGCCAACATATTCCGCAGCGCTGTACAATAAGTGGGTTTCATACATTGGACATACAGTGTAACATATGAAGCAATCAATAACCGATACAAGAGGTGAAGAGATGCCACCTTTGTTGGTTATTAGGGTGTCACATTGCTAAGACAGAACGACATGACTATCTTCTCTTAGTTGTCATCATTTCTTTATTTCAAAAATTCTGCCGATGTGAACTACTGAAGTTTAATAACTCAGCAATGTATTCCGTGAAGTGTCATCTCTAAGTTCGGATGAATCTCGAAATTCTCACAACCTGCTTTTCATATAAAAGGAAATGCTGCATTTCTGTCTCTAAAGCAGTGATAATCTGTCACGTCTATTACATTACAGAGGTGACTTTATGGGGAACAAGCTACAGTATCAAGCAATGAAAGCAACCTCTTAGGATAAGCATTTTCCGAAGCCAAACTATTGTTTTAGAGCCAATCAGAAGATGTTCTGGGCAAGTCGAAAAAATCCAATTTATGAATCCTTCTGGTGAGGGAGATAAATGGTTAAATCTTCCACTCTGGTCATTTTTTATTAGGTGGTAAAAATTTCCAAACAATTAGGAGTAGGCAGGCCAGGCTTTAGTGGTTGAAAAGCGTGGGGCAAGCGATCCAATGTTGGCCTTCATATTGAAAAAGCCAATTCCTCCATTTAATGGACAACAATAAGCAGGGGAATTGGGATTTCTTCAGTATGTGCATATTTTAACAGAAGAACCAGGCAAAGATTTGTCTGTCCATTTACCTATCTATCTATCTATCTATCTATCTATCTATCTATCTATCTATCTATCTATCATCTATCTATCTCTATCTATCATCTATCTATCTATCTCTCTATCATCTATCTATCATCTATCTATCATCTATCTATCTATCATCTATCTATCTATCTATCATCTATCTATCTATTATCTATCTATCATCTATCTATCTATTATCTATCTATCATCTATCTATCTATCATCTATCTATCATCTATCTATCTATCATCTATCTATCTATGTATCTATCTATCTCTATCTATCTATCTATCTCTCTCTATCTATCTATCTCTATTAATCTATCATCTATCTATCTCTATCTATCTATCTATCTCTATTCAATACACAACATTCACGTAGCTCCATAAGTATATCTATCAGTGAAGATCTAGGATCCTGAAAGCCCTACAGTGACATGTAGACATATTTAGTCAGTGCTGTGAGCCTGTTTAATGTGTGTGGGTTCTTCGTGTGGCCCATCTGTTGTGTGTGCACTGCGAGCACCATTCTATGATTCTATGATATCACTATGTTAATAAGTAGGGGCAGATGGCACCTCCCTTTATTACTACTGTATGTTGAAATCTTTTTGCTGCTTTGTTATGTCAGTGAGTCTGTCCTCTTATTCACAATATAACGGCACAATTTAAATAAAAGAATTGTTATTGAAAGAACAAAAAATAATGCAAATCTGTTCTTCCCCTTTTTTAACAAAAATAAAACTGTTAATTGTTTGTAGCTTACTGTTGTTGTGGGTCATGTGTTCATCCTTTTAGCAGTGCACCCAGACCATATTGTTTCTAACCCTGTCAAGAATGCTTTGGGCACAAGAATGCCCGGAGCACAAGTAGGCTCTAGTAAGGAAAAGGCTAGGAATACTCTGGGCTTGAGAATGTTGTGGGCACAAAATGCTTTGGGCATGGGAAAGCTCTGGAAGGATCAGCAAAATGTCAGTATGGTAATGTTCTGGGCATGTCAGTGCGCTGGGCATGGGAATGCTCTATTACTGTCTGAGCACATGTATGCACTGAGGACAGGAATGCTCTGGGCACAAGGACTCTTTGGGCAAGAGTATGAAAAAGCTCTAGAATGTTTTCTGGGATCAGGAATGCTGTGGGCATGATAATTCTCTGAGCATAAGTACACTCTAGTCAGGAAAAAAATCTAGTATGTCTTGATCGTGGGAATGCTCTGGGCACAAGTTTGCTGTAGTCAGGAAAAGTCACAAGAATGTTGTGGGCATGTTGCGAGCACAAAGCAGTTTCCCTGCAGCAAGCAATATAGTAGCTCCCACTCCTATATACATATGCAAATATTCTGTCCTTTATTTGGGAATATCTGTATTAAAAAAATCATATTTTTGTTTCCAGTTACACAAAAGTACCATCATTTTTTCTCTCTCAAACAGAGGTAATAAATAAACCACTGCAGTGTTTAAATACCTCAAGGGTTTAGTCATTGTTAAAGATGATGTCTTTGTGTTTTCATTTTTTTTCTACTTTTTGTTATTTTCCCTGCTCCCGGGTTTTCCCCAAGTCTCTCACATATGGTTTTGGCCAAAATGACAGGCCCCTTCGTCTTTGTTTATAGGGAGCTGAAGAATGAGCTCCCAACATCATGTAAGAATTCCGACCACGGCAACACTTCCATGTGGAATGTACCAACTGACATAATAGCTCCGTCTTCCAATCTGTCAGCATCCCAGATGACACATGTTCTTTAAACAGCCACGCACATTAAAATGAGCAAGGGCCGATACGAGCTTCTCAGAGTACGAATTTGCAGGGAATTTAACTGAGAAAATAACTTTTTTTTTTACCCTGCTTTTTATTTTTTCACTTCTGTAAATAAAAAAAAAACATTTTCTATTCTATCATTTTTAAAATGAATATAAAATGTATATAAGTTGGGCACATCTCCCACACCCACACTGCATCATTTGTATTGTATATATCCCCAATGTTTGCCAGCACCTTCACAGTTTTCAATAACAAATAGCAGCTTTAACCCCAGCGCCATTTACCCTCTAACACAGGTGTGGGCAAACTACGGCCCACTAGCCTTTTCAATCCGGCCCACGGACTCCGGCCCTCTTAAAAGAATTCCGGGCCCCAATTGGTTGGGCCCCGTGCGTGCGCGTGACCTCAGCACACACGGGGTGCAACCATATAATAGGATGCAGCGGGGAGCCGGGGTCAGAAGCAGCCGGAGGATTCAGGCAGCCGCAGGTCTGTGAAATGGAGGATGCTGGTGGGAGGAAGCTGGGGAATGGAGCTGGAGGATGCTGCTGGGGGGAGCTGGAGGATGCTGGGAAGTACGCTGGGCAATGGGGCTGGAAGATGCTGCTGGGGGGGTGGAGCTGGAGGATGCGGGGGAGTGGAGCTGGAGGATGCTGGGGTGGGGAACTGCAGGATGCTGGGGAGTGGAACTGGAGGATGCTGGGTTCGGGAGCTGCAGGATGCTGAGGAGTGGAGCTGGAGGATGCTGGGGTGGGGAGCTGCAGGATGCTGGGGAGTGGAGCTGGAGGATGCTGGGGGGTAGTTTAGAGGCCCCGTGATTTCTGATGGCAGGACTGGGCGTAACGCTGGCCCGGCCCGCCTGTAAGTCAATGTGGTCCCTGAGCCAAATTTGCCCACCCCTGCTCTAACATCATCAGTGACATTTACATCTGCAGTGAAGAATGCAGGCTTACACAGGCACAACTTACTTGATAAAAAGTTCTAGCGGGTTTTAGCATTTGTAATGGTTAAGCTGAGCTCAGGAGAGGAACCAGGACAAAAATATGTCTCTCCAGCAGAGTGCACAGCTGGAGCAGAGTTTTTACGGAAACCAGCAGTGAAAGGAACTGAGCATGCTCAGTTAGCCAAAGCAAATAACTGAGGGAGGGGGCCGAGTGGGTTACAGGAGGAGATGGAATCCTAGATGAACAACAGGAGCAGCAGGTATTTAAAGATTTCAAAGAGGCTGTTCACTGATTACATTTTTTTGTGCGGGTGGTGGGGGGGTTTACATGTCCTTTACAACATTCTGGTCACTGTGGGCACCCTATCCTGTGTGAAAAGCACTGTTTATGTGACTGCAAGATATTAAGCCCGTAACAGTTTAAAATATGTGTTTTTATGGAAATAGGATCATACAAAACTGCTGATCCCACTGAAGAAAAAGGAAAATTTTGCTACTGCAGAATCCGCTCCATTTAACCGCGTACCTCAAGAAAACTTCCTCCAGCCAACCCGCCGACTTCAGGAAGAGATGAATTTCCCCTCTGACATGGATCGAATTTGGCTCAGTGCGATTTTTTTTATTTAATTATTTGAAATATGTCAAGGTAACAAGATCAATATCAACATCATCAAAGAATGATGATGTTCAGTGTGGGCGTTTCCTGCCAATTGTCCATAAAATACAGTAATAGCTCAACTAGTCCTTCCGAGCCGTTTACAGGTTTGCACACCCACATTTTCCTTCTTAATTATCTCCACAAGGAAAGGGAACGTTAGGTATGATCTATGGCTTTCCCCGAGTGTCAGCGTGCCCACACACCTTCTGTAATTCTCCAGATATCAGACACCTTTCATGTTTGTTGGGTTACCTAATTATCCATTCTGCCAGATGGAGCCGTGGCCAGCCAATGGAAACAGTTGTTTTACAAAATATATATTTATAGAAGAGGGTTTTTTTTTTTTTAAAACATATCTTTGTGGATTGTTATTCTTCCCAAGAGCAAAGGTAGGAAAACAGGATAAAGTAAAAAAAAAATATATATATATATAATTAAACAGGTCAAGAGTGTCGGCACTCATAGGATTTCCGCAAAAAGGCAAAGAAAATTTAAAGATTTCTTAAATGCAAGTGGTGAGATTTATTGTGTATAATTATATACAAATGTAAATGAACATGTATATAGAGATATTTTGTTTTATTATTACAGAGAAAAGGGAACCGTTTAACCATTAAATAAACCCAATAGGGCTGTTCTGCCCCAATAAGGGGTAATTATATCTTAGTTGGGATCAAGTACAGGTACTGTTTTATTATTACAGAGAAAAGGGAATCATTTAACCATTAAATAAACCCAATAGGGCTGTTCTGCCCCAATAAGGGGTAATTATATCTTAGTTGGGATCAAGTACAGGTACTGTTTTATTATTACAGAGAAAGGGAATCATTTAACCATTAAATAAACCCAATAGGGCTGTTCTGCCCCCAATAAGGGGTTAATTATATCTTAGTTGGGATAAAGTACAAGGTACTGTTTTATTATTACAGAGAAAAGGGAATCATTTAACCATTAAATAAACCCAATAGGGCTGTTCTGCCCCAATAAGGGGTAATTATATCTTAGTTGGGATCAAGTACAGGTACTGTTTTATTATTACAGAGAAAAGGGAATCATTTAACCATTAAATAAACCCAATAGGGCTGTTCTGCCCCCAATAAGGGGTAATTATATCTTAGTTGGGATAAAGTACAGGTACTGTTTTATTATTACAGAGAAAAGGGAATCATTTAACCATTAAATAAACCCAATAGGGCTGTTCTGCCCCCAATAAGGGGTAATTATATCTTAGTTGGGATAAAGTACAAGGTACTGTTTTATTATTACAGAGAAAAAGGAAATCATTTTGAAAAATTAGAATTATTTGCTTATAATGGAGTCTATGGGACATGGCCTTTCCGTAATTCAGAACTTTCTGGATAATGGGTTTCTGGATAACGGATCCTATACCTGTACATTATAATGCGAATTTACCTGCAGCATTATAAAGTGTTCACAAAAGAGAAAAGATGGCTTGAACTAAAATCCCTGCACACTGTATAATCTATAACCTTGTTGCCCGCAGGTAACACAAGATATCCTTTCTTACCATTAACACTTACAGGGGTTATTGACGTTTGTACATTCAACAATCTTAAAGTTAAATAGAACAATCTTTGCCTTATACACAGTTAACAAAAATGTGCAGCTGAAGAGATATTCACCTCAGAATAATCCCTCTGCTGATCCTTCACTTCTGCACAGACCCTATGCTGGGGAAGGGGGGGGGGTCAGTGACCCCTATAAACTCTACAGTTGCTTTTTTACTTCCTTATAAGATGTCACACATAGTACTGGCAGCAAGCTTAACTCCTATTGGCTCTGCCTCTTGTCAGTCTATCACTGCACAGACCCTGTGCTGGGGGGGGGGTCAGTGACCCCTATAAACTCTACAGTTGCTTTTTTACTTCCTTATAAGATGTCGCACATAGTACTGGCAGCAAGCTTAACTCATATTGGCTGTGTCTCCTGTCAGTCTATTACTGCACAGCCCAAAAATAGCCCAATACGCACAATGAAAAAAATGTCTGAAAAATAAAAGTATATATGGGAAAATATGCCTTTTTACAGCGTATAATCACTACCCAAGCCCTGTGCCCCCCCCTCCAGTCTCTTGGATGTTTCCCTTCCCTCTGTGCCCAGTCCCTGCAGGTTATAGTAGTTCTGCTGCTTCAGGTTCAGCAAATAGGAATAGAAAAGGGCTCTTCTGTCTATAATTGCATGCTGGGTATTGTAGTTTTATATTAATCTTAGCTGTAGGCTAATTGTAAGACACAAAGTATACAAAGATACAGTATGTTAGATTTGGGATATGCTGAGTCTGTTTGCCATTGCAAAAAAAAGAAGAGAGGAGAAGGAATGACTTAAGAGGTTTAAAAAGTAGCTTTTACTGTGGCCTTTTTACTATTTTGGATTTGGACATTGAAACTGAACAACCCTCTGTGCCCTATGGCAGGTGTTAAGGACAGTCCACCAACGCCGTGGTCTTCACCTTGTCCAAATTTTATTTTTCCCCATTGGTCGCCCATGCCCAACATCTATGCATGGTGTGAGATCCCTCTCCTCTGAGAAATAAGCAAACATAGGACACGCCTTAATATTTGACAATAATGATTTTTTATGTGGTGTAGACAGTTTGCAATTGGTCTTTGGTTTTTATTATTTGTGTTGTTTTTTTTTTAATTAATTGTCACTGTTTGTTCAGCAGCTCTCCAGTTTGGAATTTCAGCAGTTGTCTGTTGCTAGGGTTCAAATTACCTTAGCAATTATAGAGTAGTTTGAATGAGAGACTGGTTTAAATGAGATACTGGTAGATGAATAGGAGAAGACAAATAGAAAAGTAAGTAATCAAAAAGTAACAATAACAAAAAAATTGCCTCACAGAACAATAGTTTTTGGCTGCCGTGGTCAGTGACCCCCATTTGAAAGTTGGAAAGAGTCAAAAAAGGGCAAATAATTGCCAAACTATACTAAATAAATAATGCACACTATTTGAAAAGTTGCTAAGAATTGGCCGTTCTGTAATGTACTAAATTATTGTAAATGTGAACCACCCCTTTAACATAGTATTGTTCCGATTAGGCACTGGAGAAATGCCGGCCAACAGTTTTGAAAAATTGCTTGCAATATCCCGAAAGACAGAAGGGTTCAGTGAATGGCAACTAAATTAATTGCAGAGATAATGTCATCATTTATTACTTGAATGTCACTGCAGCAAACAATTAACCATATCAGAGTGGTAAAATCGATGTAGTAAGTTGTCCAGAAACCCTCTGGCGTATGGTACAGGTATGGGACCTGTTATCCAGAATGCTCGGGACCTGGGGTTTTCCAGATAAGGGATCTTTCCGTCTGCTGAAAATTGTTTAAATATGGAATAAACCTAATACGGTTGTTTTGTCTCCAATAAGGATTTATCATATCTTAGTTTGGATCAAGTACAGGTACTGTTTTATTATTACAGAGAAAAAGGAATCATTTAACCATTAAATAAACCCAATAGGGCTGTTCTGCCCCCAATAAGGGGTAATTATATCTTAGTTGGGATCAAGTACAGGTACTGTTTTATTATTACAGAGAAAAGGGAATCATTTAACCATTAAATAAACCCAATAGGGCTGTTCTGCCCCCAATAAGGGGTAATTATATCTTAGTTGGGATCAAGTACAGGTACTGTTTTATTATTACAGAGAAAAGGGAATCATTTAACCATTAAATAAACCCAATAGGACTGTTCTGCCCCCAATAAGGGGTAATTATATCTTAGTTGGGATCAAGTACAGGTACTGTTTTATTATTACAGAGAAAAGGGAATCATTTAACCATTAAATAAACCCAATAGGGCTGTTCTGCCCCCAATAAGGGGTAATTATATCTTAGTTGGGATCAAGTACAGGTACTGTTTTATTATTACAGAGAAAAGGGAATCAATTAACCATTAAATAAACCCAATAGGGCTGTTCTGCCCCAATAAGGGGTAATTATATCTTAGTTGGGATCAAGTACAAGTACTGTTTTATTATTACAGAGAAAAGGGAATCATTTAACCATTAAATAAACCCAATAGGGCTGTTCTGCCCCCAATAAGGGGTAATTATATCTTAGTTTGGATCAAGTACAAGGTTCTGTTTTATTATTACAGAGAAAAAGGAAATAATTGTTTAAAATTAGATAATAATGCTTATAATGGAGTCTATGGGAGATGGCCTTTCCAGAATTCAGAACTTTCTGGATAACTGGTTCCAGATAAGGGATTCTGTACCTGTACATGGAAAAACACTGGCAAGGAAAATGCCTATTTTGCCCCCACATACGTGCATATTGGCAGGAATGGAATCCATCTGTCACGGCACACAGCATTTTTCCGCTGGCAAAGAAAACACCATGTGGGCCATTAGCCTTTAAGTCTTTCATATTAAGGGAGGTGCACAGCACGAGGAGGTGATCTCAGATTTTAGGAAGTCAATACGCTTCCCCCAAGTCAGAGAGCTCTGCGACTCCAGCAGGGAACGTGACCATGGAAGGCTAACAGCCCACATAGCCTGGGCGCACATAGCAGTCTATTTCAGCCGGTGGAGAAATGGGCAACACCTTCTGTGCCTTCTCCTGTCATTGACATGAATGGAGACCGCCTGTCGCCACTCGTAAGATGGTTCCATCCCAAATAATGCTCTGATGTCCAGAGCAACGCCTATCACTCATGTCACTCAATGACAGGAGGCAGCATGGGTGTGGCGCTGGGCGTTTCTCTGCCGTCAGAGCGTGCCATTAGACTAATGCAGTGCTAATGGTGGAGACAGCACGTCACTTCGACTTTTTGACTCATCTCTAAATGAGACTGTGATGACTGAAATAAAAAGCTTACAGCACTGATATGACTAAGATTCTGAATTGCCGTTATGGAAAGCATTTTACCGGCATTTTACTTGCTCTTAATCTTTGGGCGCTAAGGAATATGACTGGAGAAATGTCCTTTGCAACCTTATTGCACTCCCGCCTAATGGTTTAAAATGTAGTGGTTGAGCACAATTTCCCCCTTTTTTTGCTATAATTTATACAGGAGTAGCTCCATGTTGTAGCTCCCACCCTTCCCAGCTACAGTCAGGGGATCCCAGTGGAGCCAATAAAAGGGCAACATTTAACCTTGAAAGCAAGCAAGTTGCAGGTAAAAATCCCTTTGTTAAATGTATATTGAAGCAGTAGCATTCTTAATGAATCAGATAAATGTAGGAGTATAGGACTGGCCAGACCGGGGATGACTGTGACGTAGTTGGTCGGCTTGAATATATTGCAATATATGGACAAACAATCCCTGTTTTGCCTAAAGGGGAGGGCATATCTTGGTAGCTTAATGCACAGAATGTCTTAATGTCCTATATATATTGATAATGGGTGAGTGCAGAGGGGTTCTTGTTGCTGTCTATAAGTATTTTGTATTTGCTCTATTTTATTCCTTTTTATCAGTATTTGATTTCTGAAGATTTGTCTGTTATGGATTTTTGCAGAAATCACTATAAACACACAGCCGTGATTTATGGGGTAAAGTTTGGACGTGAGAGCAGAAATCAGTCATTTCAAACAATGTTCTAGTGATTCAATGAAATTGCTTGAGATTAACCACACAAAGCACAATTAACAAAAAATAGAGCACAGAAACCACTATTATAATGAAAACACATGCTTAAATCACAATAATAATTGATGGGAGTCATTAAGCAATGTCAGGGTATTGAGCAAACAATTTGCTTCGGGAAGTGATTCATAAATTGGGCACAGAAGAATATTTTATAGGTCTTAATTGTTCCATTGGAAAAAATTCTAGTTTTTAAAAGTCCAAAACTCAACAAAGTTTTTAAAAAAAACAAAACTTGAATCGCTATAAAAACATTTGAAGAAAATTGAGTTTTTTAGGGTTTTTTTGCATTTAATAAATCTCAGAAATTAGAGTTTTGCAAACTTGAATTGGAATACATGATTTTTACCGTGAAAATCCTGAATTGCAGCAAAAAGCCAAACTTGGATGTTGATAACTCTACCACTTAGGGGCTGTTTTATGAAGGATCTGTATGTTATAACAAGCAGTTATCAGTCCATTCAGATTTAAGAAGCCCTTTTCCTTATTGCTAAGCCCCCACTACTGTGCATTGTGTTAGCTTTAATGCAATTTTCTATTTCAGGGTTTAGCGATTCAGTGCGGTGTTAAAGCTTAGTGCTGACACGGAGCTCTAACACCCAACTGTACATTCTGTAAGTGTTAAAGAATCAGCACTGAGCTTTAACACTGAACTGACTAAGATTAACAATAATTGCATTAAAGGGTTTAGGGAATCAGTGCCGTTTTAAAGCTCAGTGCTAACTCTGAGCTCTAACACTCCATAGAACAGAATGTCATTTTATAAATATTGATTAAAAAATTCCCATAATTACTTTAATATCTGTAAAAGCAGTCAATAATTACAGCTGATATATATTTCCAAGTGGGAATTATTTTGGGTTTATTTCCCTTTTGCCTTGAAACATATTTCCACATATCTGTATACCATTTTGCCTTTTCTACTGAGATACAGCCAAAGTACCATGACAATTATGGAAGCTTTGCTTTATTTTACTCAATGACAAATAGAGCAAGTATAAAAAAAACTTTAATGCATTTTTAGTTTACACTATTTTTTTGTGTTTTTGATTTATATTAAACTTTGTTTTGTGACAGTCCAGCTTGGAATTAGAACTCTTTTTTTCCCATTGCTAGGGTCAGAATTATCCTAGCAACGCGGCAATGGTTTAAACATCAGCTGAATACAAAAGGATTCTGAATAAATATGCTTTCTGGTTGCCAGAGGGCCCTGACCCCAGCAACCACATAGAAGATTAAAGTGAGACAGTATTGGAGCCTCTGTGTACTTGAAATGCCAGGGTCTATTTTTACTCCCAGTCCAGACCAGGTAGGGACTGACTAGATCACACAGATAAAAAGGACATACTATATTAAGTTAGATATAATCTATCATAAAGAGAGTCATAAAGAGACTTGCCACCCTATGGGTGTTGCTTTCCTGCAGCTATAAGATTTGTGGTGTTACAAGCTCATATACAAAACAGATACTTGGTTTCCCTTTTCTCTGTAATAATAAAACAGTACTTGTACTTGATCCCAACTAAGATATAATTACCCCTTATTGGGGGCAGAACAGCCCTATTGGGTTTATTTAATGGTTAAATGATTCCCTTCTCTCTGTAATAATAAAACAGTACCTGTACTTGATCCCAACTAAGATATAATTACCCCTTATTGGGGCAGAACAGCCCTATTGGGTTTATTTAATGGTTAAATGATTCCCTTTTCTCTGTAATAATAAAACAGTACCTGTACTTGATCCCAACTAAGATATAATTACCCCTTATTGGGGCAGAACAGCCCTATTGGGTTTATTTAATGGTTAAATGATTCCCTTTTCTCTGTAATAATAAAACAGTACATGTACTTGATCCCAACTAAGATATAATTACCCCTTATTGGGGCAGAACAGCCCTATTGGGTTTATTTAATGGTTAAATGATTCCCTTTTCTCTGTAATAATAAAACAGTACCTGTACTTGATCCCAACTAAGATATAATTACCCCTTATTGGGACAGAACAGCCCTATTGGGTTTATTTAATGGTTAAATGATTCCCTTTTCTCTGTAATAATAAAACAGTACCTGTACTTGATCCCAACTAAGATATAATTACCCCTTATTGGGGGCAGAACAGTCCTATTGGGTTTATTTAATGGTTAAATGATTCCCTTTTCTCTGTAATAATAAAACAGTACCTGTACTTGATCCCAACTAAGATATAATTACCCCTTATTGGGGGCAGAATAGCCCTATTGGGTTTATTTAATGGTTAAATGATTCCCTTTTCTCTGTAATAATAAAACAGTACCTGTACTTGATCCCAACTAAGATATAATTACCCCTTATTGGGGCAGAACAGCCCTATTGGGTTTATTTAATGGTTAAATGATTCCCTTTTCTCTGTAATAATAAAACAGTACCTGTACTTGATCCCAACTAAGATATAATTACCCCTTATTGGGGCAGACCAACCCTATTGAGTTTATTTAACATTATTTTCAGTAGACTTAAGGTATCGAGGTCTACATTTTGCAAAATCCAGAAACCCCCATGTCCTGAGAATTCTGGATATCGGGTCCTATACCTGTTCCAATGCTAATTAGTTTTTTTTTATTCCACTGAGATTTCAGTTATTTTCAGTAATAAAACAGATGTCTGAAAGTCAAACAGATGTTTTCTGCATATTTTAGCTGCGCTGGTGAGGAGCCGCTGAGCGGATGCAGAACATTGGTTTTATTGCACATATATATATTATATGTATAGGGATGCAATCTATTATCTAGGCTGCTTGGGATGTGGGCTGCTATGGATAAATGATCTTTTAGTCATTTGGAGCACCATTAGGATACTAAAAACTTGTTTTTAACCCAACCTGATGCTTGATTGGTTATCAGCAAATACTTATTATTAGTGTTACTCCTCTTACAGACTCTAGGCAGATCAATCACAAATTAAGAATCATTTCTATGGTACATATATAATTATATATGTATAAATATATATTATTATATATTTGTATATATCTGTTCATCTCTCTCTACATCTAACTATCAGCTACTGTTGGTGAAAACTGTTTTTTCTAAAGATGCAGTCAGTATTCAAATATTAGCTATATCTTCTAACCCATGTCAGTCTATCTTCTTATCTATCATCTATCTATCTCTCTATCTATCTATCTATCTATCTATCTATCTATCTATCTATCTATCTATCTATCTATCTATCTATCATCTAGCTATCTATATCTATCTATCTATCTATCTATCTATCTATCTATCTATCTATCTATCTATCTATCTCTCTATATATCTATCTATCTATCTATCTATCATCTATCTGTCTATCTATCATCTATCTATCTACCCATATATGTCTGTCTACATTTTCCCTATCTGTCTGTCTATTATCTATCTATCTATCAATCATCTATCTATCTATCTATCATCTATCTATATATCAATCAATCTATCTATCATCTATCTATCTATCTATCATCTATCTATCTACCCATATATGTCTGTCTACATTTTCCCTATCTGTCTGTCTATTATCTATCTATCTATCAATCATCTATCTATCTATCTATCGATCATATATCTATTATATATGTATCTATCTATATATCAATCAATAAATCATATATCTATTGAGGATGACATCTGTTTAAAATAATGATTTGCTTTGGGATTTACCTAAATGTGAATAAACTTTAAATAATAATGCATCCTTACCATCTATTTATCTATCTGTCCACCACCCAAGTCTATATGTATCTAGTCATCTGTCGACTTATCTGTTTGTCTACCTCTCTGTCTGTCTTCAATCCACCCATCTATCACCTATTTATTTATCTATGCACCTCCGATGTGTCTTTATTTTGTCTGTTTATCCGTCGCCTTTCTATTTCCCAGGTACTGAATGTAATACGTTACTTTCTGCAGCTTCAAATATGTGCACTGATCAGTCCCATGATTTTATTATAAAAGAAAAAAAAGTCGAAACTGCTGTCACCTCCCCAAATTCTAAAATTGCCCTTACTAATAGGATCCGGGAGTGCAGCTTCTGTGGGAAAAATAAAGAAGAATGCAGATGTGCTGCCCCCAATGAAAATAATTCTCGAATAACCTGGTTTCTGTTATGAACTGCCCACACCACACACTGCCGGTAGGAATCTATAGGAGAACATCTAGACATCTCTATTTATAAGGGAACCAAAGCCCCACAGGAATCCCAGTCTTATTGAACTTTATGTTTTAAGCAGAGAGTGCAGACGATTGTGTATTCAGCAGAGGACTTTGGGAATCCCCAAACTGAACCGATTCACTGCTACTCCCCGTGACGTCAGTCAGACTCAGCTTCTGTGCGGAAGGGGGTGGCGCCGGGAAGGGGACTGCTGCTGCGGGCGTTCCTTACCTAGATAACAAGCTCTTTGCGTCAGTCTAATTCTCAGTTGTTTTAGTTTGCCTTTAATTCATTATTTCATTGTTATTTGGTAAAAATAAAAAGAAAGAAAAATCTGCATTAAATACGAAGGAAATTTTCGAGGCGTTCCGGAGCTGAATTTTAACCGTTTCAGACGGCGACGATAAAAGTATCGAATTATTAAACGAGACGTGAGACTGTATAACGATATTACACACCTTAATATCTACGTTCATGCGTGCATTAATTCCAACTCGTAATTATTATAGTAAGCGCGTCCCTCCGCCCGTGTAGTAAATTGCAGGCTCATAAGCTAAATTAATAAATAATATAAAAAAACTAAACAAATTGCTACTTCGGCGCTTTAGCAAATTACAGATTTCCCTAGCCTATAATCATCCCCTTCTGTTACAAATGATCCTGTGCTGAAACGTGGGTGTAATTTGGTGCACTTGAGCTGTCAGACAAATTGGCAGGTAGAGCAAAAAGGAATCATTTCATTGACACCCCCCCCCCTTTACTAGATTACAAAGCTGCTGGAGCTTTGTGCTGAGCAACGGGATGTGAGCTTTTCCAGCACTGAAGGGGTTAATGCTTGGGTTTATTATCAGGGATCCTTAGCAACTGTAATTTGGTGCCAGGGAAGTCACCGGTTCAATGACAGCTGATTTTTTTTCCCACCCTTGCCTGAGCAGAGCGTTCTAATATTTACCTTGATTGAAACGAGATTACTAAATGCGACTTAATCGCCCCGTGCCGCTTGTCGGTGCTGAGTTGCTACTAGCAGGGGTAATAGAGACAATGTGCCTTTAATTGCTCTCCTCTAATCAGCCTCCACTCCAGTAGGAGCGATCCAGCCTTCCAGATCCATATTTAGAGACGCACCATCTGGAAAGGTGGGTGGCTGGGTTGCTGGTGGTTGGAGTTCCTTTGCAACATGTTTGGAAATTTCATCAGATTGATGGGGGGGGGGAGAACCCTCCAGGAGCTGGGAAAAAACAGGTCGATCTAAGAACAATTTGTGCTCCATCCATTCTCCACTTAAAACAGGTTTACAAAGATAAAAATCTCCCCCCCAACTCTCCTCTCTCCCCCCCCACCGTCCGTCCGTCTCATTATATGTGTATAGCTCTCTGTCTCACACACACTCACACACAGAGACACACACGCCCTGGTGCCTTTGCCTTTTACGATCTGTTATATAAGGTGCAAGCTCTTTTTATGTATAGCGATAACATCTTGTCGTTAAAGGTCTCGTGCGATCTTTATGCAGGAGGGTTTTTCCTCTCCCCTATTAGATATGTAGGAAGATTAATGATGGGGATGGGAAGAGCCTGGGAATTGAAGGAGGGGAGATTGGAAGAGATAGAGAGATAGCAAGGGGAGAACATGGAGGGGGGATTATCTGGCTATCAGCAGCAAAAAACAGCGAGTGAATTGACAGATTCGAACTGCAGATAAAGAGTGGGGTACCCCCAGGGTGAATAGAAGAGAGAGCCGCAACAGGCACCCCCCTTTCTCTGGCAAACTGTTTATTATATAACGAAAATACCCAGCCGACACAATTATATAATAAAATGGCTTTAACACGGTAATGTGTCTCTGCCGGTGCGTCTGTTCCGAGACAAAGGCAAAGTAAAACCAGGCTGGGTATCAGCCAGTTTCTTAAACAGCCTCCCTGGTATGCCCAGATCAATACTAGACATTAGCTACTGTTGGGTTACAAACACGTCCACTCCAAGCATTTTGATTTAAAAATAAGGGTTTAACGGGTCCCCAGGTGTTGGTGCTTTTTTTTTTTTACCTGTTCAGCATCTTCTAAAAAAGGCTAGAATGTTAATCCAGAGCGTCACTCCATTAAGTAGGGGGTTCCTTCCAAACGCTCAGAGGGGGTTAACCGTCGCCCCCTCTCTCCCTCGCACTCTGTAACCCTTTCTTTGTTCTGCATTCTCCATAGTGCTATTCAGCCCAGCTTAATGAAGAATGATATTATGCCAATCCCCTTTAATAGCCTGGGACCCACAGGCATACCTGCTATTTGCCTAAAAAAAATCTGCTGACTTCCAACTCTTATTTTTAGCAGCACGGCTACATATTATTAGCTACAATGCTACGCAGGGCAATTTAAAGCCCAGGCTAAATCTGTCGCAGGCAGATCTGGGTTGCATTTGCTTTTTGCTGTTTTGGTTCAGGGATGGAAGGGGGGGGGTAGTTATTTCAATAATTAATATCCTTGTACTCTCCCACACAAATAACACACCAAGCAAAGGGTTTAAGCATAGCCCCAGACTGTTTAATGCCTTACAGCAATACAAGTCCTAATTAACGCAGAATTATCGGCAAGCTGATGCGCGTGGATTTCAGATGCAGAATGAGTGAGAATCGCAGCAACCCGGCGACTGAATTTTACTTACCTTCATTAAAGCTTAAACAACACCCCCCCCCCCCTTCCCCAAAATGGGTAGATCCTGCAAGAAACAAAAGCCTTCCCTAAAATGAACACAGAAAACAGCCTATTCCACAAAGGATTTAATTAAAAAAGAACAAAAAAAAAAAAGGCTCCAAATCGGGAGAAGAATTGTGCTTGCTATGCGACGAGCCTGTGGCTACTGGAAGCAAATCCAATGAGACGCGTGTGTGTGGGGGGATCAGGCAGAAAATAAAGGCAGAGCTTGATCGGGACCAGCGCTCCATTCATTGCTATTCATTGCCTCTGTCCGAGGTGCTGAAACCTTCCTCCGTGCCCTCAGCACTAACACACAGACCATACACACAAAGCCTGCACATTTCCTGTAATAAAGTGACACTTAATATCGCTCAGCACTGGCCCATACCCACCCTCTGTCACGTGAATATTACCTTGCCAAACCCGTCCCGTTCCTGCTTGATCACATGTTGTGCAGACCCTTATGCTTAGAAATGCCATTACCTTTCCCAATAGCCACCTAAGAAGGCTAAGCAAAGCCACCCTGAATGCAAAGGGGGGAACTCTACTGCCTTGCCCTGAAGTCTCCACCAAACTGATAAAAATCTGCTGCCCTCCTTGCCTTGCATCCACCAGCCTCTTCAATCCAATCTCTCACAGAGAGAGCAGGAACAGCAGCAGAAAACAGCAAGCGTCAGGCAGTGAAGAACCAGTAATAAAGATCCTAGCTCCAAGTTGGCTCCCTATGCAGCCTGTAATCAGACTCTTAAATCATAGCATCTCAATTAAAGTTGCACAGAAGCCCAGTTGCTCTGGCCTCACTTGTGTTTGGAATAACAGACCCTCAATCATGGGGGGGTGGGGGGCAAAAATAGAAGAAAAAAAAAAATTAAAAGAAAGGGGAAAAAGTATGCCCTAAAATTGCATGGCTGAGCTTTGCTATTGAATAAAAAGAGAAGGAAACTGGAGTGGTACTCACCATTGTTTCTTCCCTGTCCTGGAGACACAAGTGTCTTAAAATCCAGTCTCTCTAACAGATGCAGGAAGGTAATGCGTCTTGTTTGAAGTCATCATGTGAAGACTTCTGCTTTGCTCAGTGAATCGCCCACCACTTGGTGTGACTTATGAATCTAATATCCGCAAGCTTAAACTCTCAACCACCTTGGTGACTACAGAAGGCAGAAAGCAACTGGCAGAGATATTGTTCTCAAAAAAAAAAAAAATTACATATAAATGAAGGCAGTGCCTTATACTTCAGGCAGCTTTGTTTTTGTTATGATTTTTTTTTTTAACTTCCTAATCAATGAGGGACAGGCATATAATTAATATGTCAAATCTTCCCAGCTAGTAGATATTAACTGCAAGCATTGGGAAGTCCCATTCCTCCGGGGAAGTCTTCTATTAAACTACAAAGCATGACTTTATATGCAAGTTTCCTGGTCTCAGCTTGTGGGTTTGCCAGCTGTCTAAGCCTGGGGGAGAAGGCAAGCTAGCAGGTAAGAGCACATTTGTGTTTAACAACGGGGCTCTGTGCACCGCAGAAGCAGCAAAGCCTTTCACTTGTTGCATTGACTTCTCCGAGTTATTATAAAACACAAGAGCTGCAGGGAAAGTTGCTTTGAAAGAACTCTGAGATGTCTCTCTCGTTTGACAAAAGACACAATGGACATGAATCGTCTCTCTGCTCTCATTAGAGTTTGTAAATCCTTGCCTTTTGCATTGATTTAATGGAATGTTTATTGCCCTCTGGGAGAACTTTAGATTCTGCACGTCAGCTCCCTGTACTTTGTAGGAATCTAAAAATACCTGAATATCACTTCAGATGCTCAGCAACAAGTTAATGAGCCTGCATGGTGCCCGAGCGGGTACATACAAATATACCAGGCAGATGTTATTGCGTCTTGGGCAGCTGCGTAAAATCGCCATGGGCAATGACGCAGACTCCCGTCAGTTAGAACTGTCATTGGAAATGTTTGTTTTTACCTTAGTAACCCTGTATAATGGCACCGGTTTTATTCATAGGAAAAGTTAAACAAGAGAAGGGCAGTTGGCGATGAGCTGTGCGTACTTAGCGTGTGACTGTACATAGCAGATTCGTGTCTGCGCTGCGGCAATTCAGCCGCCGGGGAGATTTATAGCTGATTTATGAGTCGGATTTACCGGTGGTGGGAGGCTGTTTGTTCTGTCTCTGCGTGAAAGTGATCATGACTCCTACATGGGTCTGTAGGAGTCCTGATCAGCAGTGGAAGTGCCGTGTGTGTCTAAACATTGGGTGCCCTGCGAAAGTGGCGCAATTGGGTATCAGTGAAAATGCCATGTGTACCTATGCACTGGGTGCCAGTGGAGCTGCTTAACCTGCCTGAGCAGGCTGATGTCAATGTAAATATCCTACCCTGCAGCCTACCCTGCAGTGGCAAAGCACTTGTGAGACAGTGAAAATGCCATGTGAGCCTACGCACTGGGTGCCCTGCAGTGGCAAAGCACTTGTGTAACAGTGAAAATGCCATGTGTGCCTACGCACTGGATGTCCTGCGGTAATAGAGCTGGCTAAGCACTGGGTGTCCTGCGGTGATAGAGCACTTGGGTGCCAGTGGAACTTCTTTAGCTGGCTAAGCACTGGGTGCCCTGCAGTGATAGAGCACTTGGGTGCCAGTGGAACTGCTTTGGCTGGCTAAGCACTGGGTGTCCTGCAGTGATAGAGCACTTGGGTGCCAGTGGAACTGCTTTAGCTGGCTAAGCACTGGGTGCCCTGCAGTGATAGAGCACTTGGGTGCCAGTGGAACTGCTTTACCTGGTTAAGCACTGGGTGCCCTGCGGTGATAGAGCACTTGGGTGCCAGTGGAACTGCTTTAGCTGGCTAAGCACTGGGTGTCCTGCAGTGATAGAGCACTTGGGTGCCAGTGGAACTGCTTTACTTGGCTAAGGACTGGGTGAAAATGCCATGTGTGCCTACGCACTAGGTGTCCTGCGGTGATAGAGCACTTGGGTGCCCGTGGAACTGCTTTAGCTAGCTAAGCACTGAGTGCCCTGCAGTGATAGAGCACTTGGGTGCCAGTGGAACTGCTTTAGCTGGCTAAGCACTGGGTGTCCTGCGGTGATAGAGCACTTGGGTACCAGTGGAACTGCTTTACCTGCCTAAGCACTGGGTGTCCTGCGGTAATAGAACACTTGGGTGCCAGTGGAACTGCTTTAGCTGGCTAAGCACTGGGTGTCCTGCGGTGATAGAGCACTTGGGTGCCAGTGGAACTTCTTTAGCTGGCTAATCACTGGGTGTCCTGCGGTGATAGAGCACTTGGGTGCCAGTGGAACTTCTTAAGCTGGCTAAGCACTGGGTGTCCTGCGGTGATAGAGCACTTGGGTGCCAGTGGAACTGCTTTAGCTGGCTAAGCACTGGGTGCCCTGCGACGATAGAGCACTTGGGTGCCAGTGGAACTGCTTTACCTGGTTAAGCACTGGGTTCCCTGCGGTGATAGAGCACTTGGGTGCCAGTGGAACTGCTTTAGCTGGCTAAGCACTGGGTGTCCTGCAGTGATAGAGCACTTGGGTGCCAGTGGAACTGCTTTACTTGGCTAAGGACTGGGTGAAAATGCCATGTGTGCCTACGCACTGGGTGCGCTGCGGTGATAGAGCACTTGGGTGCCAGTGGAACTGCTTTACCTGGCTAAGCACTGGGTGCCCTGCGGTGATAGAGCACTTGGGTGCCAGTGGAACTGCTTTACTCGGCTAAGCACTGGGTGCCCTGCATTGGCAGAGTAGGCAGGTGTCCAGAACTGCCTACCCTACACTGGTGTAACAGTAGAAATGCCCAACATTGACAGAGCCCTTGGGTAACACTGGAAGTGCCTTGCATGTCTAAGCACTGGGTGTCCTGATTGGCATGCCTTGCAGGGGCACAGAACTTTGTTATGGTGTTTAGCCCTGACAGAGCACTGACATAAAGTATAACTGATTTTAGTGCCAGTACTTTTGAGAGAACACCAGCGGGTATAGTGTCTTGGCACCAGAAGAGCACTTTGGTGCTAGGTCGTTGGCACACCTTGCAGTGGCACAGTACTCAGGCACTAGTTTCCTTGCTCTGCATTGCTGTATGAATGGATATGTGTCATGAAGTGGGCAGAAATATTGCAAACTGTCAAAAACTTGCCATTTGGTCTGCTGCAACATCTGTAAGATGTAGCCGCTAACTGGCACCCTAGCTATCATAAATACAAGTCTGATATGGCCAGGTTGCCAGTTAGTGGTTACATCTTACAGAATGTTGCAGCAATTGGAATGGCATACTTTTTGAATTGAAATTTAATTCATATGATTAGTGGGCATGCCATTTCCTGGCAAAGTGCATAGGTACTTGGGTGGCTATACCTTGTACTTGCAATTCACATGGGTGTCAGGCAATGGAGATGGCTTGGACTGGCAGAAGACATAGGTGTCTGTCTTTATGGTATCATTTGGCAGCATCCATGCAGGGCACTGGGTGCCAATCAGTAAATATGCCCCAGAGTATGTTTGGCATTGCAGCAACTGCAGTACACATGGGAATATTGCCCTTTTGCCCCAAACAGAGGGAAAGTGAATATTCAGTTACTGCTCATCCTAATGGCAAAGTGCTGCCCAAAACACCAGCCCGGCTCAAATCTTACAAAATAGGTTTTGGTAGCAAATTTAGCTGCGTGATTCCACTCTGTCGGCTTTCCCGGGGTTCAGATGCCTCTTGGTTTCACCCACCCAGCTTGTGGGGAGAGTGTAAGGGAGTTGCTGAAGGTTTGAGATCAAGGCCGTTGTGTGACTCATCTGTCAGCCAGTCAGTAGCCCCCAGCCTGCGGCTCTGCAACCCGTGCAGCAGCATTGCTCCGAACGGAGCCCACATCATCTATAACTTTCATTATAAGTGATTCACTATCTCTATCTATCTTTCTATCTATAATCTATCTATCTTTCTATCTATTGATCTACCTTTCTATCTATCTATCTATCTATCTATAATCTATCTATTTGTCTCTCATCTATCTATCATTCTTTCTTTCTATTATCTTTTTTTTTCTATCTATCATCTTTCTTTCTATCTATCTATCTATCTATCTATAATCTTTCTATCATTTATCTTTCTAGCATGTATCTATCTATCTATCTATCTATCTATCTATATCATCTCTCTATATATCTTTTTATCTATCATATATCTATCTATCATTTATCTATCTATATCTATCTATCTACAGTATCTATCATCTATCTCTCTATCTATCTATCTATCTATCTATCTATCTATCTATCTATCTATCTATCTATCTATCTATCTCTATGTATCTTTCTATCTATCATCTATCTATCTACCTACCTATCATATATCTGTCTATCTGTCATCTTTCTTTCTATCATTTATCTATCTATCATCTCTCTATCATCTATCTATCTATCATATATCTATCTACTGTATCTATCTATCTGTCTATCTATCTATCTATCTATCTATCTATCTATCTATCTATCTGTATTTATCTATCTACCTATCAATCTATCTCTGTCTATCATCTAGTTATTTATCGATCTAAAACACATTTCTCACCTTTTAACTGCTACATTGCTGGAGTTATGTAGTTATTATGAATATAATACAAATAACTGCCTGCTATAACTATTACTGCCTTATTACAATGGATCAGGGCACTGTGACTTAGTGTGGGCTGGGGAGGCTCCTGTTGGCCCTTTACCTGCCCAAGTGGCAGCACTGACAGTCGCAGGCAGATGGCACCTGTAGTTGGTTAAAGGCCGCCTGGTCACTCTGTTTGCGGGTGCCCTGCCCCAGTTGTGGGGACTTCATGGCTCTAATAATAATAAAACAGTACCTGTACTTGATCCCAACTAAGATATAATTACCCCTTATTGGGGGCAGAACAGCCCTATTGGGTTTATTTAATGGTTAAATGATTCCCTTTTCTCTGTAATAATAAAACAGTACCTGTACTTGATCCCAACTAAGATATAATTACCCCTTATTGGGGGCAGAACAGCCCTATTGGGTTTATTTCATGGTTTAAATGATTTTTAGTAGACGTAAGGCATGGAGATACAAATTACGGAAAGATCCCTTATCCGGATAACCCCAGATCCCGAGCATTCCGCATAACAGGTCCCATACCTGTACCAACATTTTTAGACAAGACCAGGGATTTTTCTCTTTCTTATTTCACATGTATTGCAGGTTTGATAGATTTGTCACTTGCAGTACCCACTGCCACCTATTAGGAGGGAGGTCCCATAGGAACATAAAGACCGGTGCTGCTAGTCTCTGATTAACATTGCTGTTTAAAAGAGAATATCCATTTTTCTAACAGCGTGTTGGAGACGACCCAGATCCCAACAGAATCCAGATGTCAGACTATTGGATACACACATCATAAGGTTTTATAGCTCTTCGAAAACGAAGGCCAGACACAAATGATCTGCCTAAGATCGTACCATTTAAAGGGGTTATTGTTCCACTGTAAAGTTAAAAGCCATGCATCCAACGCTAATAGGTTTGGTAAAATATTAAAGGGGCAATATATAAGTTGTTAAATGCAGTATATAGGGCTTGAGCTGACCATACTGTCTGCCTATTGTTTTAATTAAGAAAGTTCTACAGTTCTTGGTTTACAGAGAAAGAAGTGCAATTGTAAGCACCATTCGTTGCTGCTTCTTTATAGCAGTTGTAAGAAAGGGATAAGGCATTTAATCAATATATCATTGTCACTTATAGTATAGGGAACTCCTCCTTATCTGTAAATCCGAGACAGGGGAGGCTGCAAGCAAAAGGGGTCTGTGCAGCGCTCATTATCTCTATTTAAACAAACTCTTTTAATTATAACAGGATGAAGAGGGAGTAGAAATGGTAAATATACAATTTAATACTTATGGCATAATGGTCACTATATATGAAACATTTCTTACTAAATTGTCCTGTTATATAGGGAATAATGTACCTTCCCCCATGTAAAGTCATAAGGCCAAAGGCCAAGTGCTTTTATGCAGGTCTACATCACTAAGCAACAGTTATAAACAATTACAGGTATGGGACCTGTTATCCAGAATGCTTGGGACCCAGGGTATTCTGGATAAGGGATCTTTCCGTAATTTGGATCTCCATACCTTAAGTCTGCTAAAAATCATTTAAATATTGAATAAACCCAATAGGATTGTTTTGCCTCCAATAAGGATTAATTATATCTTAGTTGGGATCAAGTACAGGTACTGTTTTATTATTACAGAGAAAAGGGAATCATTTAACCATTAAATAAACCCAATAGGGCTGTTCTGCCCCAATAAGGGGTAATTATATCTTAGTTGGGATCAAGTACAGGTACTGTTTTATTATTACAGAGAAAAGGGAATCATTTAACCATTAAATAAACCCAATAGGGCTGTTCTGCCCCAATAAGGGGTAATTACTGTATATCTTAGTTGGGATCAAGTACAGGTACTGTTTTATTATTACAGAGAAAAGGGAATCATTTAACCATGAAATAAACCCAATAGGGCTGTTCTGCCCCCAATAAGGGGTAATTATATCTTAGTTGGGATCAAGTACAGGTACTGTTTTATTATTACAGAGAAAAGGGAATCATTTAACCATGAAATAAACCCAGTAGGACTGTTCTGCCCCCAATAAGGGGTAATTATATCTTAGTTGGGATCAAGTACAGGTACTGTTTTATTACTTTCTGGATAAGGGATTCCATACTTGTACATCTCTAAACATTCTTTATAAGGATACAATTTACAGGATAGAAAACCAAAGCATCTGATTGGCTGCTATGATCAACATCATCAGTAATGTTTTACTTCTCTTCTTCACACAGCATGATCAATATACCCCTTAGTTTGTTTCCCAGATGTCCTTGGAACTATGACTGAATGACCTTGTTATAAGCTAAGGGGGGGCTTCAACTGCAATAGTTGTGGCTGTGTTCCATCTCATGGCTTCAGGGCACCCAGGAAACTTTCTAAATGGTGTTTATAGAAGACAAATTTTCCCTATGAGAAGATAGAGGGAATGTTGACTGTAGCAAGAGTCCAAAATAAATGGTAAATGATGTAAGGCTGAAACTGCAGGCAGGGTTAGCAACACCTCCATAGTTACAGCAGCAATAAGCACATTAAATAGGAAATAATGGGCACATTCAGAGGCAATAAGAATAATGAAGTCATTGACCTTTTAAACGCACATTTATATGGCAGGTCGGGCAGTGGAATTTAGATGTATGCCCTGTAACAGCACAAAGCAGATGAAGTATAGAACACAATGGCAGGATAACCTTGCAGGCCTACCTCTGTAGCATTGGGCCGCTTCAATCAATGAACAACACCCTTCAAATGTCCTGTTAAGAAGCATTATGAATAGGTTGTAATGGTTCAAGGGCTCGCTAGAATATCATTTGAAATTAGAGGTTCAGAATCATTGGCTTCTCCCTTTATTACATGCTTGAGGGATCTCTGTAAGTCGGCACACGAGAGTGTAGGCAAGCACAAAATTAACATTATACACATTGCCTTGACCTCCAGCTGTGGCGACTGCAAGTTTGCTTTCCAGTCAAGGCCGAGACAGACATGCAGGAATCAATAGAGACAATGCACCGGATTCGCTTAATTAGACGGGAAATAAAGTTCTCCGAGCCGAGCGTTATCATCTCCAGTAGCTCCCGTGGTTCATAAATGACGATTTGAAGAATATTTCATTGTAACTGCTGGCATTTATTGGCTAACTAGGGGGGAGGGGCTTATTTAGTAACACGGGTTGGTCAACAATACACTTTGATCAGATGACTTTAAACGAAAGAATGAAAGCAAAGATTTGATTGGTTGCTACAAATAACTGCACCGGCACAAGGTAGCACTAATGTTAGAAAATTGGCCCCGTGGTTAATCTTTCAAATATCCTTCATATTTATAATATTTTATATATATTTATCCTGATGACGGTCCCTTGGGGATCGAAACGCGTAGAAATGATGTCCAAATAAAGGACCTTTTTGTTACATTGATTCCTGTGCCGTGTGTGCTCTCTTTGGAGTTGATGCATTTTTTTGGGTCAGCACCCCGGCCATTATTCATATGAGTGGTGAGTGCCGATATCTGGAGGACTATATATATATAATATTTTATTAGGACCTCTCTATGTTATGCAGTAGTAACCTACTGTAACCTCTGCCGCTTACGGATATGGAAAAGCCTAATCCATCATTTTAGTATTCGCCCAAATACAGCCAGGTACGGATGTATGGGCAGGCCACAAAGGCCCAGCCTAGGGCGGCAAATATCAGCGGGCAGCGTGCCCCATTTGGCCGCATCTCCACTGGGGACTGGGTGGGAGATTTAAACAGCTGCCAAAATCTCCCATACCACTCCCTGGTTGCTATGGCAATTTGGACCCTAGCAACCAGATAGCTGCTGAAACTCCAAACTGGAGAGCTGCTGAACAAGATGTGAAATAATTAAAAACTAAAATGAAGGAATGAAAAAAAAGAAGACCAATTGCAAATTGTCTCAGAATATTACTCTCTACCTCATAATAAAAGTCAACTCAAAGGTGATTTAAGTATCTCTCAAGCATCAGATGCATTTGTTTACACTGGAAATTAAAAAAGGTAGAATATCAGTTATTTAGCAATTCAACATTTATTGGCTTACCTGACTAATGACCTGAGTCAATATTTAAATAGAGCACTAGCCATATTGCCCCTATTCTAACCAGCCACATGTCTCTGGGGT
Organism: Xenopus tropicalis; assembly: GCF_000004195.4. Taxonomy (NCBI): domain Eukaryota; kingdom Metazoa; phylum Chordata; class Amphibia; order Anura; family Pipidae; genus Xenopus; species Xenopus tropicalis. The sequence goes on along the minus strand of NC_030680.2, from coordinate 20,913,974 downwards.
GGCAGGACTTTACTCGATGGCTAAGGCTGGCTACACACGTGGCTTTGGGACATCTGATTGTTCTGAAAGAAAACAATTGCCTGAAATTCGTGTTAAATGGGCACACATGTAGAAAACCTAGGCAGATTGGTGTGGGGGCAATTGGCCAGATCAAATTCAATGTGTAACCAATGGTTAATATCAAACTCCAACCCTACGGACCCAGTGCTGGCCAAAAGGAATAGGCTCAGATAATCATCACAAACAAAACCAAGCAATGCTACTTGGGAGAGCTAAACGGATTCAACCCAATCCCTCAGATGTTTGCTTTTAAACAGGTGACCAGTAAATGCTTCCAGCTAATTGGTTGCTATGGGTTACTGCTCCTGGGCAAACTTAGTGCCTTTTATTACATAACCCCCAATATCTATTATTTTTTGGTTGCCTAAATCATTCATCAGAACTGCACACATGCATTTCCAGGTCACCTTGGTGTCCCAAGTTCAGTCACCGAGTTTTCATTTTAGCTTATCAGTTCTGGGATGCTTGTACCACAAGTTCACTATCCAGTTGCATTGCTATAAGGAGCCTTATGGGCATTGCGTGTCACACAAGAATAAATCAAACTTTATTTAAACTGTGAAGGATATGTGACTAGCTGTATTTAACTAAGGATATGTGACTAGCCTATTAGATGAGTTCTTGAACAATCAGAATATCCCAGGCTATTGTGATACTAATATCTACAGTTATTACTAGTGGTTGTATATATAGTTTATGTATGTGAGTGTATAGATTGGTAGGTGTGGGTTGTGTGTGCTGGGTTTACTTGGATGGGTTGAACTTGATGGACTCTGGTCTTTTTTCAACCCTATGTAACTATGAGTATGATCAGTACTCAGAGAGAAATGGTTGGAGATGGCAGAGGATGGGGTTGAAACATATGGGGCTGAAACGCGTTGGGCTATTTAAATGGCACTTTTGATGGTTTAAATAAATTGTTCTGTCTTTAATGAGCCTACTACTATTATCTTAATAACCCGTTTGTATTAATGTATTATACTGTACAGCGCTGCGTACATAAGCTTTATAACTAAAGATATACATACTTGTATGTATGTATAACTTTATTTATAAAGCGCTACTTATGTGCGCAGCGCTGTACAGTAGAATACATTAATACAAACAGGGGTATTAAAATAGATAAATACAAAGTATTACAATAAGCACAAATAAATACAAGATACAGTTGCAATAAGTTAAGAGTCAAAGACACAGGAGGATGGAGGTCCCTGCCCCGTAGAGCTTGCAATCTATATGGGAGGGGAACTTACAGACACAAATACATACATACATACCATTATTCACTCACATTAGTTAACACTATCTTTTCTGCCTTCTGTTCTACTATAACCTACTATAGAAATAGAAATGCCTTCAGCGCAAAGGAGGAACATTCCGCTGGCGCACACCACGCGCCGATTAGGCCGACAAACCTGCCGCAGTGTGTACCATAGACTCAGCATCTGGGAAGTAATATTTACAAAGAAGCAAACACCATGGAAAGAGAAATCCGCTTGTAACACTTACATAGCACAGCCAAACAAAAAGCTGGCAAAGAATAAAACATGGAAAGGTTTTTTTTTTTACAAAGCAGAGAAAAAAAAAACCCCACCTCTGTCTACACTGTCAGAGTTCCGAACATCAGAAAAAACCCGCTTACATTCTCATTGACATCTATTCTCACTTAAAAGCTTCATCCAAGCTCTGCAGCTGTAGGTGATACTGACTCATCCAGCCCAGGCCTGAAAAACACAGCAGGGAGAGCAAACTTTGATAAAGTTGTAAAAAGCAAGATAATAATTATGGCGTTTTTTTTCCCTATTATCCGTCCTTATGCTGCAGGTGCCATCCGACGCACACACATCCCTCCCTCACATATGAGAGGGCGAGGGACGGCACAGACTGGAATACACCAGCTATTGAAATAATATCATCTTAAGGTGGAACGCTTGGGTTGTAACTATTTAACCCTTTTGGTGGCACACAATGTATGTAGATGCTGTGGCGCCCAAATTGGTTGATTTGGCTTTCCTACCGTAGGCTGGCAACAGCTGAAAGGCAGCATTGATAGGGTTAAGACAGAACTGAAACCTAAAAATGAATAAGGCTAGAAATACAGTATTCTATATACAGGTATGGGACCTATTATCCAGAATGCTCAGCACCGGATACAGGGTCTTTTTTCATTTGTCTTAAGTGTAATAAAATATCATTTAAACATTAAATAAACTCAACTGGATTGTTTTGACTTCAGTAATGATTCATTATATCTTAGTTGGGATCAAGTACAGGTACTGTTTTATTATTACAGAGAAAAGGGAATCATTTAACCATTAAATAAACCCAATAGGACTGTTCTGCCCCCAATAAGGGGTAATTATATCTTAGTTGGGATCAAGTACAGGTACTGTTTTATTATTACAGAGAAAAGGGAATCATTTAACCATTAAATAAACCCAATACGGCTGTTCTGCCCCCAATAAGGGGTAATTATATCTTAGTTGGGATCAAGTACAGGTACTGTTTTATTATTACAGAGAAAAGGGAATCATTTAACCATTAAATAAACCCAATAGGGCTGTTCTGCCCCCAATAAGGGGTAATTATATATTAGTTGGGATCAAGTACAGGTACTGTTTTATTATTACAGAGAAAAGGGAATCATTTAACCATTAAATAAACCCAATAGGGCTGTTCTGCCCCCAATAAGGGGTAATTATATCTTAGTTGGGATCAAGTACAGGTACTGTTTTATTATTACAGAGAAAAGGGAATCATTTAACCATTAAATAAACCCAATAGGGCTGTTCTGCCCCAATAAGGGGTAATTATATCTTAGTTGGGATCAAGTACAGGTACTGTTTTATTATTACAGAGAAAAGGGAATCATTTAACCATTAAATAAACCCAATAGGGCTGTTCTGCCCCCAATAAGGGGGTAATTATATATTAGTTGGGATCAAGTACAGGTACTGTTTTATTATTACAGAGAAAAGGGAATCATTTAACCATTAAATAAACCCAATAGGGCTGTTCTGCCCCCAATAAGGGGTAATTATATATTAGTTGGGATCAAGTACAGGTACTGTTTTATTATTACAGAGAAAAGGGAATCAGCAGAAAAGAAGACGGTGAGGCTACTGGCGGCACATTCAAAGGCACAGATCTTCCCTGCTAAAGGGCTGAGGTTGCTATGGGCTGGTACAGAAGGGCAAAAACATAACATAAAGCATTTCTAGCCTAATTCTTTGTTAAGCTTTAATTGTCGGCATATATATTAGCAGTATGCGATTTGGAGGGGAAGGAAGGTAAGTGGGGGGTCTTTGGGTACTACCAGTAATTTTCTCTTTGTTTCCCAGTTCCATTATTTCATATTTTTCCTATTTTATCTAATTCAATTCCTATTTTTCTTCTCCACCTACCCCCATTCTAATATATTGCTCATAGCTAACATTTGAAAACAATATGTAAGTACAACTTGTAATTGGCCTGGGGATTCATAAAGGCTATAAAAGGGGACATCTCATAATGAATGACAGAGCACATGGGGATATTTATTACAAAGTTATTGTGTATTAACCATGACCAGACTAACATTCAAAATAGGACCTGGCATTACATTACATTGAGGCCCCCACGGGCACAATAAAAAGTGCCAGTCTATGTCAGTTTATGGCAGCTTCTCTGGCATATGCTACAATATCCAGATTTCCAGTCTGGGACGGGATATAACCATCGTTTTTAGACTGCTTACTCTTACTGAGTAAAATACTCATTTCTTTAAAGGGGATCTCCAAGCAAGGGCTATTTTTTGTAGTTAAAAAATATAATCCTAAGCAACTTCCCATTAATACTTATTGGAAAGTTGCATTGAATGATATATTTGTTTATTATGCTAAAAAAATAGTTATTGGGTGGAGGGCCATAATAAAAAGATTGATGTTGGGAGGGAATAGGGTTGACACCTTTATGTAAATCTTTCACAGGCTGGTGGGGGGGGGCAAAGGGGACGAGGCAATGACATGAAAGGGGCAGGACTATAGCACAAAAAGGGGAGGGGATATGACACACAACGGTCAGAGGGATGGATGTAGAGCGACTGGGCAGAAAAAATTTAAGTTTTGGGTGGATTGTGGGGGGATCAAGGGTTTATCTTAAGGGTTTTACAAATTCAGCAGCAGCTACTTTGCCAGTAAAATTGCAATATCCGGCCCTGGCCTTGGCAGATGCTTTACTGACTCGGCTGGTACAATACTAGCCATGTGGCAACCCTACAGGGGAGTTGATAAGAAAACGCAAAGCATTTCCAGGTACATAGCGTTTCTGGGTTGTACAGTGCTGTGGTCTGTGAGTCAACTCGAAAAGTCCAGAACTGGATGATGCCATTGGATAGCAAGAAGGAAGGGGAAATGGGAAGGCAGAATCATTACCAGGACTGGACTCCTTTCTTCCCCAGGTTATGGGGTCTCCTGGATGGTAGTTAAACCAATGGCACAGTGAGAATTAGGCACTATCCCTGGGCATTAGAAAGAGTTGGCAAAGTAAAGTAAGTTCCAAAGTCTGCCTCAGGTTGAATAACCCATAACAACTAATACACTGTTTGATTTCAGTCATGTAACCAGTAAATTATGGTTGCTAATTAGTTGATCTGGCAGACTTTTCACTGCTTTGCAACCTGTATTACATAATTTACCAAACTGCCCAAAACTCAGCTGGGTTCACTTTTCTTATACGAGCACTAAAATCACTAACCCAAAGCAGAATACCATACAATGACTGGGTAGAATTACTAGCAGCAGAGTGTTCAGCAATAACATTGTGACCATATCGATAGATGTTAAGCCAAGTCCTGGTCCCTAAACTATTCATTCTGCTATGTGGGTCTCCTTTATGGAACACTAACTCCACTGGGGCAGGGACTGATGTGACTAATGAACAGCCTCTGCATAGGGCCATGGGACATGTTGTTGATATACTGCAGGGATCCCCAACCAGTAGCTCCCAAGCAACATGTCGCTCACCAACCCCTTGGATGTTGCTCTATGTGGCCTCAAAACAAGTGCTTATTTCTGAGTTTCTGACTTCCAAAGCAAGTTTTGGTTGCATAAAAATCAGGAGTAATGCCAAACAGAATCTCCTGTAGGCTGCCAGTCCATATAGGGACTACCAAATAGCCAATCACAGCCGCTATTTGGTACCCCGGGTACATTTTTCATGCTTGTGTTCCTCCCCAACTCTTTTTTTTTAGATTTGAATGTGGCTCAAATAAAAAAAAAATGGATAAGGGGCCCTGATATACTGTTTAAATAATGTATAATTACCTTGATCTTGAAAATGGACTTGTCCTAAGCCATGGGAGGAGCTAACCTAGCATGAAGAAATAGTGGAACAGTGGAAAAACAAACAAAACTCCCCTTACCACCATTAATTCCTCTCTTCTCCCCATAAGAGACATTACATATGGCATGGAATATTAAGGCAATATGAGGTTGGTACCATTTCATGTCGTCTGTCCAGCGTACAGACTCCACCGGTAAGTCAACTACAAATGCCCCAGGCCCCATTATCGCCTTTTGGCATACATTTGTATCTTCTCTCTGGCAGCCACGCATACCCCATGGCCTCGGCACTCTGCATACACTGACTTTGACATCCGTGGGCACATAGACTCAGTGAAGACGCAGTCCCTTACAGGCTGGCGAGACTCATCCTCCCCATGGCCTCTCCCACGTCATCTCTACAAATGACTCTAGTTCAATGCTGCCTCCTTATATAGAGAAATAATCATATCTGTCGTGTCTAAGCATCACCTTCAGATATTCATCCAGTGACCTTTTATATTTTATTGCGCAATTTGCTTTGTAATACCCAAACACAGAGTAAATTGACTAGACATTAATACATTCTGTACGTTGACTCAGGGTTAGCTGGGATGCTGGTTTCTCTATTAAAGCCGTACCTCACTATTGAACCTTAGAAGGCTTTGCTATGCCAAGTACACATAGAGCCGAGACAGCAAACGGCAAGTTAAAAATACCCCGAGTAAAGAACGAGAAGGAACGTCGGGCACAAACGCAAGATTTGGGTTCTCTTTTTTTTTTGCTTTCAATAGAACTTGAATCACAGCACTCCCTTAGCGGAGTTTGAAAGGCCAGCTGGAGAACGGATGTCATATTAAAAGTCAACTCTTTTATTAATCCATTTTAGCAGCATTATAGTGGCACATCGGGTCAGTCCAAAAAGTCTGTTTTCCTCAGTCGTGGAGCTCTGACAAGACAGGCTGAAGCCCAAGTGTAAGGGCATGTGTACGGCTGAAAAGGGTATGAAAATTAAGCAAAACATTCATTTGCATTGGGATTAAAGCTATAAAGGCTCATATACGTGCAATTGCATTCAGGGTAATTATTCTTGGGTAATTCTGGCAGTCAGTAGCCACTACTGCTAATGCCATTGTTACGGCGAGTGGGAATTGGTGCCCCAGAGCTAAGCCATTAAGCAATTAATATTTTGTCTCATTACACACACTGGCAACAGTCACAACTTTATCAACTTTTATTACATTTTTGCACCCTTAGGCCTCAATGTTGCTTGAACTCACCCCACCTCCCACCCCCCCACTACTAGGCCTTACTGCCACTTGCACCCATCCCACCACCACTCGTACCCCCTCTCACCCACTTGCTGGTCCCTCCTGCTGCCATTGTTCCGGCATGAGCAGTCCACTGGGGACTGAGGGGGCAGGAGAATCAAACGGCTGCCTAAATCTCCCACCCAGTTCCCAGTGGAGAGGGCAGCACGTCAACCCCCAATATTTGGCCTGCCCACAAATCCGGGCCTGCCTGCACTGCATTTGTGCCCTAACAGGGTTGTAACTTCAGGGGCCTGATGCCTCTACAATATTTTTGGGGCCTGTGATGGCCATGAAATTGAGGGTGACCTGGCACCCCACTCAAACGCAGTCAAACTTCTTTAGAGCAAAGGCCACTTAGCCTGTTGTTACCAGGCCCCTTCCTCCTCCCAGGCCACCCAGTGGGGTCCCCTATAGTAAGAGCACTAAGTCCCATATATATATATATATATCGAAACATCACAGTGAATATCTGCTAATAACATCACTATGAATTTTTTAATTATAGCTATTTTGCCCGAGGCTATATTAAACTTTATTGGAACCTTAGGGCAATTTTTTTTTTTACTCCTTCCTCAACTCAGTGCTAACGCAATGACCCATCACCCATCTCTAGGTGATAGTTTATCAGGAGAAAATGAACCAGCCTGTATTATATTGGAATGTGGGAGTAAATTATGGAGAAAACCCAAGCACATAGGAAGAACATACAAACTGGAATTGAACCCCAGTGCTAACCACAGACCTAATGTGCTTGAAATAAGCTGCCTTCTTGAGCTCTATAATACCTTCAATGAATGTGTATACTTCTACTGAGAACGATGATGTACAAGAATCCTTATTCAATTCTGTTATCAAATATATCTGCATTTCACATTGACTTATTCATCCATACAGTGTCGGTACTGCTGGGGGATATTATATTTAGTCATTCATTTTCCTAAACACAAACATAATAAAAACTAGAATTTCTCATGCAGGATTATTCTGTTACTGAAACTCTGAATTGTGGTGCACCACGTTGTATTGGAAAGCTATAAACTGATCTTTTAATTGCTGAAATGAGGTTAATGGCTGACCTTCTCAGTTATCCAGTAATACTTTAATGCCCATGGACATCCAAAGATACTTTAGGAACTTTGGGGAAATTGCAGGAATGCTTTATAGGTCATAAAAGTGCAAACGGAAAGTGTTCCATAAGAGATAGTCGAGGGCCAAAGGGCTTAAAATGGGGTTGAAGTCTTGGATTAAGGAGGAAGCTGTATTTAGAGAGTCTGATTTGCGGTACCCAAGGGGTTAGGAAAGTTCAGAGTCGAATTCAGGCATCAAGGCAGCAAATAACATAGTCACGAACAGAACTGAAAGTCGGGAACCAACAGATCAAGCCACAATAGTAATTACACACACCCAGGAACGGCACAGGGAAACACCTGTATTTGGGCATTGAACTTGGGTCTCTGGTAACTTTTTATTTCAAATTTTCTCACCAAAGCGCAACGTGACGACGTCACATGGAGCTGCATCGCTACGCAACACGTAATATAACATTGTGGCCATGGGTGCTGCCATCTTGACAGGGATACTTTGGGCTGATTTTGAGACTGGGATAAATTCTTAATGCACAACTGCACAGTTTTAGCGTTGGACTAGGTCTCCAAGGGCCATCACCCTCAGAGGTGTCATACCTTTGGTGAAAATAACAAAAGGCTGATGGACACTCCACCCTGAACCATTATACATACCCTAGCTATCTAAAATAATCACATAGCATGAAATTATTGAAGGAGGACTCTTAACTAAGATGTGTAGGTAAAAACGTTATGGAGGCTAGAAGAATCGATGAACTCTCTTAGCACCTTCTTCCTATTTTCTAAACAGGTGAGTAAAAGATAAAATAGTTATTAGAAACTAAGACAACCTCTTAAAGGGGAACCCCACCCAAACGCAACTTAAGCTTTTTGAAAATTAAGCACTATTCCAAGCAACTTTGAATTGTACATGAGTTATAAAATATGCAGCCTTTTCATGATTTTTGATGTAACAATATAGTTTGGAACAGTTCCCTAAGCTCCACCCCCTGTTGATCTCTACTTTGAGACTCAAAAAAAAAAAAAAATGTAGCAACAGTCAACTGTCCTCAGCCTGCTTTCAGCCTGCATACTCCCAATCCCACAATCCCCTGCACACGTGATATCAATAAGGAAAGGAACATCACAGTGCAATGCATTATGTAGTTCTTGCATGCTGTCTGTAAGCTGTGGGATTGATGTTACAATTTGTAACATCAATGTTTTAGTCCCTCCTCCCCTGCAGAAATGAGAACTGTTTTGCAGCTGGATTTCAGCATATAAAAATGGTATTTATTCATACTGTTTGAAGGAAGAGATTACAGTGATAGGTATATTAGGGGTTTCTGGGTTGTCTGGGACTCTTGAACCTCTTAAGATATTGCGCCTTGACAGTGTCATGATATGATTATCATTTGGTCAAAAACTGGTATGACTGTAGCTACAGACCAAGGAGACTCTTGGCTTTGGGCCGCAAACCACAGTAAAAGCCACAGATGACATGTAGTGATGAAGGTAACATGTATGGGACCATAGTTTCTCCACCAGGCATTAGAAAGGTCTGTAGAAAGGTTTCTTTTGAGGAGGCGCTAAGGGAGGATTTATCCTGTGGTTTGATGAATAGATGAACAATTAGACATTAGTCAACTACTCCTTCTCCAATGCTTGTCCTGACTGCCTGCCCCATTGGACCAGTTTAGCAGTAGTAAGTAACTCCCTCAAACAAGACTAAGTCCCACAATCAGTGTCGGACTGGCCTACCAGGATACCAGGAAAACTCCCGGTGGGCCCAGGTGTCAGTGGGCCTCCTTGCTTCTAATTATTTAGCTTATTCCATGGTCATTCCCTATTTCTGTGTGGGAATATGGAATCTTGATAGATGGAAGAATAGAGTATAGTATGTAGAGAAAAGAGATTAGGATAATAGAGTTTGAAGGAGGAGAGGAAGAAATAAAGTTTTGAGAGTGGGCCCATTTGTCCAGGGTTTTCTGGTGGGCCCCTGCCATCTCAGTCCGACACTGTCCACAATGCAAGCTCTGTAATTTACAGACCTGTGAAGAACGTTCCATAGTTTTTACCTGTACTTTCATTGGGCACATTTTTATTAGTATTTGGTTGAACTTCCCCTTTAAAATAGAAGACCACAACAAATAGATTGATCCCCTGCAAAAATGATTTTGAAAAGCAGATTAAGGCAACGATCCATTCATTTCCCAGCAAGAACTAGGAAGAAAGCGATGAAATTGGCTAATTTCCCAACTAATCAAAAACGCCCACCTTTGTTATATCAGAGCAAAAAAAAAAACCCAGATATTTCCTAAGGAATAAATAATGTATTACGGAAGATTGATACTACTACATTACATGTTGCCATATGTTAGACTGTACCCTGCCGTGTGGAGTCACAAATAAAGATGTATTTTTCTTTTTTTTTTGTGTCTTTGACATTTCTCTTTTCCGCTGTTAGATGAATGAATGAATCCTCGGTGGTTTATATTCATTGGCAGCATCATCCAACCGTGACTGCAAGACCCTTATGGAACCAGACAAACTCTCTTGCGATTCTGACTTCCAGATACTTGCAGCCAATGAGAGGTGACTGTGATTTTTCTAACTGACTTAGTAAATCTTTTATGAATACTCATGGAGCTAAGCAGTGAGTAACCAGTGTATAAGCCCATCTGTTTGTCCAACTTCACAGGCCTATACTATCCTGTGACCAATAGAATTAGATAATATATAGTGTACATAGCCATCAGAACCTTTTAATTATCTGGAATGTCTCTGCTGTTGAAATCTGGACCAGAATTTCTATGCTGCAGGGGGCCCCCCACAGGCCTATAGCACACACCATAACAATACAGTATTTTTATGGAATGCCTTGGTGGTCACATTCTCTTACAGTGACATATTGGCATGTAGGGACAATTTTGCAAGTATCTAGGGCAGTGATCCCCAACCAGTGGCTCAGGGGCAACATGTTGCTCCCCAACCCCTTGGATGTTGCTCTCAGTGCCCCCAAACCAGGTAGTTATTATTGAATTCCTGACTTGGGGGCAAGTTTTGGTTTAATAAAATCAAGATTTACTACCAAATAAAGCCCCCTGTAATCTGATAGGGTGCATAGAGGCTGCCTAATAGCCAATCACAGCCCTTATTTGGCTCCTCCATGAACTTCTATGGTGCTTGTGTTGCTCTCCAAGTCTTTTTATATTTGACTGTGGCTCACGAGTAAGAAAGGTTGGGGATCCCTGATCTAGGGCACTGGTAGTTTTATTTAGTTCAAGTCCAACCACCCCCCCCCCCCTTCCCTTGGAGTTTCAATCTTTGTTCAGGTCTTTCTCCTTAGTTCAGGGATATACAATATACATAGATATATATTGGTGTCAGTCATTCAGCCATAGTTCCAAGAATATCTGGGGTTGCAAATAAAATTTGCTATGTGGCAATAAAACTAAAGGTGGCCATACTCGGGCCGATTCTAGTTGCTGATATTGGTCCTTTAGGCCCAGGGCCAAACGACCCAATTAGCCCGATATCACCCACCTGTAGGTAGGGGTAATGGGAGAAGATCCACTCACTTGGCGACCTCGGAAAGTGAGCCGATCTTACCGTGTATGGCCACCATAACACAGCAGTTTTTTGTTGCATGGCAAATTTTTCTGCTGTGACTTTTTGCACCCGTTTCGTAAAAAAATTCGCCAATGGCCAAACGTGGTAATTCGCCGCGAATCCATGCCTGGCGAACGATATTGCTCATCACTAGCCATAGACAGCCACTATTTAATGGGATGGTGGGGGTCTCTTTGGGTCTCTTTCTACTTGAAATGCCAGGGCCTATTCGCATTCACGTCAGTGGAAAGCAAACCAATATGGGTTGGTGATGTTCCAACCAGCAATGGCATAACGTCTAATTAATTCAACCATTACATAGTCCAAATAACGATTAGACTGCTTATTAAGCAATGACTTAGCAATGACTTAACATAAGTCAGCAATGTGAGTGCCATTACTCAGCAGGAAAATCCCCACAAAACAAAATATTCTTTTCTAAATCTATAATAGCGCAGCATATCCCTTTAATGGCCCAATATCACAGTACTGGTCAAACTTGTTTCATGTGAGCTTATAAAGCGAGTCTGCTGGTTCCATACCCGCAATAGCAGGGCAGGCCATGGACACAACTCACAGTCAGTGTTGGAGCTATAAGCACTGCTGCACCCTGGGTTTGCACGAATGCTCTATGTTTTCAGCGCCAAAACACTCAGGTAGGTGACATTTTGGCAAATTTCTATGAAATATTTCTATGACAGGTAGAATAGGCCTTACTAGCTTTACTCAAGATCTATTGCAGTCCGCAATACTGTCATGGGAAATCATGTTTTCTTATACAACACATCAGTTAATAGAGCTTCTCTAGCAGAAATTTCACATGGGACTAGCCATATTCTTCATTTCCCAGGGTGCCACAGTGACTTGTGCTCTGATAAACTTCAGTCACACTTTACTGCTGAACTGCAAGTTGGAGTGATATCCCCCCCCCCCCCCATCCCAGCAACCAATCAGCAGAACAATGGGAAGGGAGCAAGATAGCAGCTCCCAGTAGGTATCAGAATAGCACTCAATAGTAAGAAATCCAAGTCCGGCTTGGGACTCCTCCAGTTACATGGGAGTAGGAGAAACAATAGGTTAGCTGAAAGCAGTTCTAATGTGTAGTGCTGGCTGAAAGCTCAGACTCAGGCACAATGCACTGACATGGCGCCTACACACCAATATTACAGCTACAAATACATTTGTTGGTTCAAGAATAAAACTTTAAATAGTCGGGTGAATTATTTGCTATGTAAACGGTGTAATTTAGAAATAAAAAGTACACTCTAAAAATTATGACAGTGTCCCTTTTAAGTGTTTGATGGCAAAATGTGATAATAGTCACATTGGTACTTTGGGTTGAAAAACACAGAGGTCCATCAAGTTCAACGCCGTTCAACCTACAAAGACCTACCTATACACTTGCATATATAAACTGTATATACCGATGCCTAATCTAAACTAACTAGATCTTGAGATTACTGTAGCTTTGGATAATATAATTGTCCAAGAAGTCATCCAAGGCATTCTGAAAGAATCTTCCATAATAACATCACCCCATGCATTCCCCAATCTCACTGCCCTCACCATGAAGAACAACCTATACCATATATGTCAAACACAAGGCCCGGGGGCCAAATCCGGCCCACCTGGCTGTTTTATGTGACCCTTGGTGGCATCAAATCAGTAATCAGATTTCAACAGTAGCAAAGCATCTATTGGCTGCTATGAGCAACATCTTACTCCACTTTTTACACATTGTGATAAATATACCCCTTAGTATCTTACTAAGTATATTAATAAAAAATTTGGTACGCAACTTAGCCTGTGTTTTAGAATTAGGCCCCCTTATGTGATGAAGACACCCCTGATCTATACTGTTTCACATGAACGTTCAGTTTCTAAATGGTTGGCCTCTGGTTCTTTTCTATGTAAAAAATATCCCTGCTATCTTTCTATAATGTCCTCTAACGTAAGTGTAAGTGAGTAGCTATGTCTCCTTCCTCAGAGAAACAACCCTAATCTTTGCTGTCTTTCTTCATAGTTTAGTTCATCCTTTTTTTGCCAGTTTTGCTGCAGTCTCTGCACTCTCCAGCTCATTAATATCCTTCTTAAGGACTGGAGCCCAAAACTGCACTGCATACTCAAGGTGAGGCCTTACCACAGACCTTTAAAGAGGCAAAATCATATTTTTTTCCTCTGTAATAATAAAACAGCACTTGGGTTTAATTGACGTTGAAATGATTTTTCAGTGGACTTAAGCTATGTACAGAAAGATCCCTTATCCAGAGCATTCTGGTCTATGGGGGCCACATTGCTAGTGCAGAAAGCGCAATTACGATCTTGAAGAGCTGAACTTCCGGTTTAAGAACCACAAATTCAGCTCTTACCAGGAACGGCTTTTTGCTGCCCTGTTAACTTGAGTTTCTCAACTCGCAATCATGGCAGCATCGCCCCTGAATACTAGACAAGGACTTTTCCCATCAACCCTTACGTATTTGCACAATATATAACCCCTGTAATATCACTATTTACATCTAATTGTTATGGGTGTAGGTTGTGAATATCAGGTTCTCTTGTGGGCCCAGTGCAGACCCAGTCCAACACTGATATTGGTACCTAGGAGCCTAGGTAGGGGGACTGCTATCTATATAAGAGACAGTCCATGCACATAAATCATTGGTGCCCAAGAATTGGGACCCGTAGATCACACATTTTACCGATTTTATTAAAAAAAAATGCATCTTCAGAGAATGGTTTCCTTGATTAAATTATAAAAATAAGGGCCAAATTGAGAACAGAATATTGATACTTTTATTAATATTACAGCCCCCGCCCCAAGGAGCTACAGTATCGTTTTTGTACTCATTTTCAAAGTTTAGGAGGAAAATGGAGGAAACTCAACCAAACATGAGGAGAACATAATTATCTGGCAGAAAGGGGCTCCAATTCTCCAGACTAAGCTGAAATTAAATGGACAGAGGCCCACAAGTTTATTGGGAATAGGCCCTTTTTTTAAAAGAAAGCCAAAGTACATTAGATGTGAAAAAATAGAATGAAAATCAAGAAAAAAAATGAATTCTGTTTTTTTAACCCTGTGATGGAGTTACATCACCACCAAATTGGGATTTAGATTAAAACAAGATAAAAGAAAAGACCCTGAACATAGGAACACGGGGAGAAATACAAAGCCTTAACAAAATTGAAATTTAATGAAATTGAATTATAAAACCAGTAGAGAAAGTGGGGCGGAATAGTGCTGTTAGATAAGGGGGATTAGCAGAAGGAATGTCAGCTCCAAACTATTTTAAATGATGAAACTACTTCTAAAAGATTAAACAAATAATCCCACTCGGTTATTCCAAAACCAGACAGGAAAAAAACCTATATATAGTTGGATCTCAGTACCATTAAATTGAATATATTGAATAGATGTATGTAAGCAAATCCCCAACTTCCGTTTATTATCTCCTGGAATTACACAAGGGTCTGGAAGGTTCATCACATCCAACTGAGCCTGGGAAAGGGTTCATTGGGCTACTCCTATTCCTTTCTACCCCTTGTGAGGATATAAAACACCTAACAGGGTAATATACAAAAAACGGCAAAGTTGGCAATGGATTTAGTAACTTATAGCAACCAAGAGAAAAGCCGACATGGTCTTTCTCCACCCAAGAAAGATGCAGCGATAAAGTCCTGAAAAAGGATCCTGCTCATCAACGCATACGCTTTGGGTTATGGCACACAAGCCTCTTCGTTGCCTGCACAAAATTGCACCCCAAACATACAGCAAACCACCCAAAGATACCCCTTTATTGGGACAAATGGCAAAGCCAAACTTAGCATAACCGGGTGAAATTGTCTTCTGCAGTTTCATGGAATTACATCATTCAAATGTTTTACCCACAGTGAGAGTCTTTTATCTTGGTACTGACATAATATAGTAGTCCAGTAGGAGGGAAAAGTGTAAGCTTACTGCTAGATATGGTGGGTCTGGCTGCAGGGGATTATAGGCAGTTGGGGGATGTTCTTTTTTCCCATAAAAACAATCAACGCACCAGAGGTCACCCCTTTAGATTAGAGGAACGGAGCTTCCATTTGAAGCAGTTTAGGGGGTTCCTCACGGTGAGGGCAGTGAGGTTGGGGAATGCCCTTCCTAGAGATGTGGTAATGGCAGACTCTGTTAATGCCTATAAGAGGGGCCTGGATGAGTTTTTGAACAAGCAGAATATCCAAGGCTATTGTGATACTAATATCTACAGTTAGTATTAGTGGTTGTATATATAGTTTATGTATGTGAGTGTATAGATTGGTTAGTATAGGTTGTGTGCTGGGTTTACTCGGATGGGTTGAACTTGATGGACAATGGTCTTTTTTCAACCCTATGTAACTATGTAACTATGTAACCTCAAGCTGTGTTTTTTACATGTGCAAATAAAGGTTGATCGAGTTTAATACCAACTGTTGCGGCTTTTTATGCTGACCTGGAGTGCACTGCCAATGTGTGAAGTTTTGGGTCTGGGTGCACGTCCAAAAACATTCAGGCTGACACAAATCGATGTACAAAGGGAATTCCAAAAACTCTTGGGCTCATGGATCATCACTGGGCAAATATGCCTGAGGGCAGTAACCAATCAGTGATTGGCCTTTTTTAGCTAGCTGCAAATAGAACAATAAACACAACCATTTGATTGGTTGCCATGGGTTGCATATTTGCCCAGTGTTGATAAATTACCCCCTACAGTTCAGATGCTGTTTGAGGTGTATCCTATGGTTTGGCAGACCCCTTTCTAAAAAAAGGTCCAGGCAATGCAAGATACAAGGCAAGGCACGTAATCATTAATCCACTCACCGCAATGCGAAGGGGGCTTACACCATTCATTTGAAGCTATGATATCTCAAGCAGATAAGTCCATCATGCATCATATATTATTTCATTTTCCATTGTGTACAAACTCTTCACATTAACCTTTATCAAGAAGAGCCATTTAAAAAAAACCTTCAGCCTTCATTAAGGCAATTTATGAGCTTCTAATCACCATAGCTAAAGAAATGTACATATAATGTAGCAGGAATAACATGTCTATCATATTAACAGTTATACATTTATATATATATATATATATAGAGACAGTATCAGTAAATATTGCCCTTTTACATCCTTTCCCTTAAGCCACCATTTTGTGATGGGCTGTGTGCCCCCTCCGAGATCAAACTCTTACGCCCCAACTTCAAATACAGCATTTGAACTATAAGTATAATAGCGTGTCCAAAGAGAGTATAAAGGTCCCACTGTTTATAATCATATCCAAGGGCAATAATAGCAAGAAGTAATTTAGATGATGGTTGCCAGATTGGTGAGCAGAAACACCATATACTTATCTCAAACAAGCCAGTGTCACTATTCCATCTCTAAACAGCAGGGGACCTTTACTTGAAGATCGTATCGGCACTTGCTCAACCAATTAAAACCCAACATCTCAAACAATCCAAAGAAAATGGTATTTCTTCCCCCAAAGAGTTGTGGGGAAATAGCAAACTAAAGGAAATATATATATATATTGTGTTTGGAACAACATTATTTACTCAGGGTGAGCCATGGGAAAAAATGGGGCATGCATATATACTATATACTGTATGTCTTGGTCAGCATGTCTATGAAATTGCTTTGTCCTCTGCATAATTTGTCCATATACCAATACAATGAAAATGTCTACAAAATAGGTCACTTTACAATTATACAGGGATCCCCAACCTTTTTAACCTGTGAGCCACATTCATATGTTGAGTTGGGGAGCAACACAAGCTTGAAATGCTCCTAAGGTGCCAAATAAGGCAAGTGATTGGTTATTTGGTAGTTCCTATGTGGACTGGCAGCCTACAGGAGGCTCTTTTTTTTATGCAACCAAAACTTGCCTCCAAGCCAATAGTTCAAAAATAAGCTCCTGCTTTGATGCCACTGGGAGCAAAATCTGAGGGGTTGGTGAGTAACATGTTGCCCCTGAGCCACTGTGTGGTGATCATTGCAATAGTGGTACCATAAGTAGTCTTCAGCAGTAACATCTGCTCTACTTTTTCTGCCTTGGCTTCCCATTTGCATCAAGTGATCCTTGTCTTTTGGTCACTGCTACGCTACTGAGTTGGAACAAGGGCCAAACTGAAGAAGGCTGGATTTTCTGGTTTGGTTGGTTGAAAACGGAGCAGCCATGGTTGAATCTGGTTAAATACCTGAATCTCAAATCTCAACAAATGAGCTGATCTATGGACGGTTTGGGGGCGTCAGTTTTCCCTGTTCCGATGATTTTATGTTTGATTCAGTCATTCCGACTGTACTATACCATAAAATTAACTGCTGTCATGTTGCTTTGGGTTACCAAACTTGTCTTTTGGTCACTGCTACAAGTAGGACCAAGGACCAAACGGAAGTAGACTGGATTTTCTGGTTTGGTTGGTTGAAAACGGAACGGCCATGATTAAATCTGGTTAAATACCTGTCTCTCAAATCTCAACAAATGAGCTGACCTATGAACAGTTTGGGGGGCGTCCGTTTTCCCTGTTCCAATGATTAAATATTTGATTCAATCATTCTAACTGTACTATACCAGAAAACTAACTGCTGTCATGTTGCCATGGGTTACCAAACCCATGCAAAAATTGCTTATCCCTCCATGTCTATTTACGGGTTTTCAAACAGTGGGTAAAACCATATAAATATGAATATTCTGTTTTTTTTCATCATTTTGGTAATAAATTCAGCCAAAAATATTAGCTGGAAGCAAGGAGAACCTAACTGTAGCTGTTTATGTTCAACAGACTATCTACTAATAATACAAGCATGAAATAGTAAAACTTGCTAATTACATTATCACACCTTGTTGTTTCTCATTGTGTAGTATCAATAATATATACTTAATTAACAATGTGACATATGCTGTGTAGAACAGACGTTAGAGGGATTTAAACTGATTTATTCAATGGGTCCCATTAGCACAAATGTTAATGTTGTGTTGTGTGTGTTTTTGGTGTTGGTAATTGCAGGACTAAAACAGTTTTCTCCCCCCAAACAATAAATCTTCCTCTTCAGTGGCGGTGATTCTTCCTGTGCTCTTTATTGAATGCTTGCATGACTCATGGAAGACATTTAGACTGTTAGATGCAGCGCCTACTTTATAGCTTTCATTCTACCGTGAGAATCACGAGGACAGATACGTTAGTTCCAATTTTCAGAAAATCATTGGCTTCGTGGCCAGGTTTGGGTTCAGGAAAATAACGTAGTCTCTTGGCTGCTGTGATTTTTCCTAGTTTTGTCTTGGCCACTTTGCCGATGAGAAGTCACTGAGACAATATGGAGGTGTCATGCCAACCTCTATGGCACACATGTCTACCTCAACATGTGGATATCCCAGCAATGGAAAGCTCTGCAAGCAGCAGGTCTTGCCTTAGAACTCATCAATGTGTTTTTGGGTTAGAAGTCCAATGATACAGAGGTGTGCAATGAGCTCCTTAATCTGGAAATCAGTTTGCCCGCAAGAGATAAAATGTTACCATTGACATTTATGGCTTTGACACAGCAGGTGATTTGACTGGCATGCTGCAATCCAAACCCACTTTTCCTTTAGTCATCTCTTCCCAGGAGTGTAACTTCATGGCCCTGAGGTCCCCAGCAAGAAATGTGGACTTCATCATCCCACACTTGTACTTTGTGCAACTTTTGACACCCCCTAAGCACCTATTTACATGCACAATCTGTGTCCTTTCTGGTTTCCCTCATGGTTCCACCCATGGTCACAGGTTTACTCTGTTCTACACCACTGTTCCTGTTCTAAAGAATTGGAAATGTGCTCATAGTGTCAGTTGTTCCCTAGCTATTCTCAATCATCAAGGCATTTACCAATGACAGGAGCAGATGGAAGCCTTTTTTTACTGCTATCTCCGTTGGAGCACTAAAGTGGTCAAATCAAGCCCTTAATTGTTTAGGTGAGTGTTGGACATATCCTATTGTTTAAGGGCCAACATCCAACCTCAGCTGAAAAGGGCCAATACCCAGTCCCATTTTAGGTGTATAAGTAGGTTGAGATGGGGGCTTAGGACTGTATGATTGACAAGGAAGAGGACACTAAAATAAGGGACTAAAGGTCCCCATACACGGGCCGATTCTAGCTGCCGATATTGGTCCCTTAGACTGATTCGGCAGCTAATCGGGCCGTGTATGGGCACTACCGACGGGCCTGCCTGACTGATATCTGTCCTGAAATCGGGCAGATCTCGGTCAGGCAGGTTAGAAAATCTAGTTGGATCAACGATGCGATGCAGGACCGACTTTTCCTATACCCGCCCAGGGCCAAACGATCGAATTAGCCTGGATTCTCTCGATATTGCCCACCCGTAGGTGGGGGATATCGGAGAAGATCTGCTCGCTTGGCGACATCACCAAGCGAGCGGATCGGCCCGTGTATGCGGAACTTAAGGACCTTTAGCCATACTACTGGTGTAGACGTGGTTGATGATTTAGCTATTGCTGAACTCCCAGCAGCCCCAGTCAGGTTACATTAGGTGAACTGGCAGAACAATAAAGCAAGTTGGACAAAGTTAACAGATGTTGTTTTTCCAATGTCCAAAAATGTAGCTTATTCATTGTATTATTTTTATCTTATTCATTGTATAAGTAACCATAGCAACATGGAAGTTAAAGAAATGCTGCATTAGTCTTTCATTATTAGGTTAAAATACGCACAATGGGGATGACAGAGAGGGTGCATGGTTTTACGCTTTCTCTTTGCACAAACACCACCCGAGTGCTCGCTGTAGTGAAATGAATGGACGTGCGGTTTTCTAGATCCAATATTCTGTGTGAAACCTTGGAAAGGGTCGATCTATTTATCTGATGAAGTAGTCATGGGCTGCATTGGTTAAAGGGCCCCCCTGAGTGATCCAATTGCTATAATATCAGAGGGCTCCTTTACTATTGCCCTGGGGGTACGTGTATGAGCACTAAGAGGCACTAATGTGCACCCCCATACACAGAGCTCTTACCCCTGGGGCAATAGCAACCAGGGGGCTTCTAACCTGTGTATTTTAAAGACGTATAAGCTGGGGAACGCCCCTTGGAACAACAACTGCCAACCGCACAGTGGCACATTTATATACTCTTGGCCACCCCCTCTCCTACCCGCTGCATATGCATGTACCTCCCACCCCTCAGCATAAAATGATAGTAAGGGCATTTAAGAAAGATATTAATTTGTTGACTTGTTTTTTTGCACCTTTGGACCCAACATGTGTCCAAATTAGGGATGCACCGAATGCCGGATTCCGTTCAGGGTTCGTGTCGAATCCAGGCTTTTTTTGAAGGATTTGGCTGAATCCACGGTCCCGGCCAAACCGAATCCGAATCCTCGTTAGCGTAAATTAGCATATGATAATTAGCATTGGGAAAGGGTTAAATGGTCGGGGGAAATCTTTTTTAGCATATACTAATTAGGATTCGGTTTGGGATTCGGCAGAATCCGTCGGGGTGGGTTTGGGGGTTCGGCCGAACCCAAAAAAGTGGGTTTGGTGCATCACTAGTCCTCGTGTATTGTTTTTTGTTAGAATAAGAAGCGCTATTCCTTACAGATAGATAATACTTCAATGCACAATGTGTTTATATCTAAAGATGGCCATACACTATAAGATCCACTCATTATTTAGCAAGGTCACCAAATGAGAAGATCTCTCCACTGACGTGCCAACTTAGGATGGTTTACCATGGGAAATTACCATGGGAGTGGAACCTGTTGGAGCATGGACCTCATCATACCTCCCAATCAACATCTGGCCAATATTAGGCCACATATTGGTCAAGTAAGCCCGCCGAAGTCCCCATACACAGGCAGATAAGCTGCCAAATTGCTCTGCAGGACCCAAATCTGTAGCTTAATTCTGCCTGTGTATGGCTACCTTTACATATGTGTGGGCAACTTCACATGATCCTCAAGCCTAATCCTTTTAACAGAAGGACATATATAGAGTAAACTGTAGGGCACAACCAGTAGGTCAATGTTTATGATGCTAAGGAAAGAAGTGTTTTTTTAATGGCATTACCTTGGACACAACCAGCTGAGCAGCCTTCTCCCAAGGTCTCACCTACCTTCTATCTATGATCCTGCCCCAGACCTTAGCAAGGATTATTAAACTGTACCCTACAGCCCTGCATGACAACCTTTCTACAGTAGGATTTGTTGCTACAAACAATATTTGAGATTTATGATATTTCCCATGCCTCGTTGGGTGCTCTCGGCAAGTCTTAAGTCAAACACAGAAACCATGAATTCTTTAAAAACCCCATACTTTGTTTGAGAACTTGTACAGCTGCATCATACGTTTGGATGGGGAACACAGCCAGTCGTGGGAAGCAAGACCATGGAGAATAGTGGGAAAAAAAAGAATTCTGAGTCTTACAGCCGAGCAGTTCAGATGCTCTATTATATCAGTGCTCTTAAAAACCTGCAGAGGCAGCCCTAGGGTCAGAGCGCTTATATTGCTCCAGGCATGAAACCGAACAACGATCCCCATTGTATAGCACCGAGATGCTGCAGAGATGTTTAATTGGGTAGTTGTACCTTTATTGTGAAACACAGAGAGTGATATGGGGATGGTGTTAAAGCAACAGCTCTAGCTGGGTGGTCCCTGCTCTGGATTTGGCTTATAATTCACTAAACATTTTAGAAAAAGGCTTGGATTTGTGTATAGATCTGTGATATAGACTTGGATTCATCAGGGAACGGCAGTATTTGCTACAGCCCCTGTTCTTCTGGAGCTGGAAGGGTGATGAGAAAATGTTCCAATGTGTGTGGCTAAAGGATGTGCGCTGAGTGAAATACACAGTGCAGCTACGGATGTGTGTCATTGGGTATATACTGTATAAATATATAATGATTTACCCCAAATAATAGAATGTGCAATGCACCTATGGCTGTAAGATTCCTTTGTTTGCCAATGGATATGAATAATGCAGCTCTGGCTGTAAGGCTCTATAACTGAATGGAATGGATAGTGCAGCTCTGGCTGTAAGACTCTATAACTGAATGGAATGGATAGTGCAGCTCCGGCTGTAAGACTCTATAACTGAATGGAATGGATAGTGCAGCTCCGGCTGTAAGACTCTATAACTGAATGGAATGGATAGTGCAGCTCCGGCTGTAAGACTCTATAACTGAATGGAATGGATAGTGCAGCTCCGGCTGTAAGACTCTATAACTGAATGGAATGGATAGTGCAGCTCCGGCTGTAAGACTCTATAACTGAATGGAATGGATAGTGCAGCTCCGGCTGTAAGACTCTATAACTGAATGGAATGGATAGTGCAGCTCCGGCTGTAAGACTCTATAACTGAATGGAATGGATAGTGCAGCTCCGGCTGTAAGACTCTATAACTGAATGGAATGGATAGTGCAGCTCCGGCTGTAAGACTCTATAACTGAATGGAATGGATAGTGCAGCTCCGGCTGTAAGACTCTATAACTGAATGGAATGGATAGTGCAGCTCCGGCTGTAAGACTCTATAACTGAATGGAATGGATAGTGCAGCTCCGGCTGTAAGACTCTATAACTGAATGGAATGGATAGTGCAGCTCCGGCTGTAAGACTCTATAACTGAATGAAATGGATAGTGCAGCTCTGACTGTAAGACTCTATAACTGAATGGAATGGATAGTGCGGCTCTGGCTGTAAGACTCTATACCTGAATGGAATGGATAGTGCAGCTCTGACTGTAAGACTCTATAACTGAATGAAATGGATAGTGCAGCTCTGACTGTAAGACTCTATAACTGAATGGAATGGATAGTGCAGCTCCGGCTGTAAGACTCTATAACTGAATGGAATGGATAGTGCAACTCTGGCTGTAAGACTCTATAACTGAATGGAATGGATAGTGCGGCTCCGGCTGTAAGACTCTATAATTAAATGGAATGGATAGTGCAGCTCCGGCTGTAAGACTCTATAACTAAATGGAATGGATAGTGCAGCTCTGGCTGTAAGACTCTATAACTGAATGGAATGGATAGTGCAGCTCTGGCTGTAAGACTCTATAACTGAATGGAATGGATAGTGCAGCTCCGGCTGTAAGACTCTATAACTGAATGGAATGGATAGTGCAGCTCCGGCTGTAAGACTCTATAACTGAATGGAATGGATAGTGCAGCTCCGGCTGTAAGACTCTATAACTGAATGGAATGGATAGTGCAGCTCCGGCTGTAAGACTCTATAACTGAATGGAATGGATAGTGCAGCTCCGGCTGTAAGACTCTATAACTGAATGGAATGGATAGTGCAGCTCCGGCTTTAAGACTCTATAACTGAATGGAATGGATAGTGCAGCTCCGGCTGTAAGACTCTATAACTGAATGAAATGGATAGTGCAGCTCTGACTGTAAGACTCTATAACTGAATGGAATGGATAGTGCGGCTCCGGCTGTAAGACTCTATAACTGAATGGAATGGATAGTGCAGCTCTGACTGTAAGACTCTATAACTGAATGAAATGGATAGTGCAGCTCTGACTGTAAGACTCTATAACTGAATGGAATGGATAGTGCAGCTCCGGCTGTAAGACTCTATAACTGAATGGAATGGATAGTGCAACTCTGGCTGTAAGACTCTATAACTGAATGGAATGGATAGTGCGGCTCCGGCTGTAAGACTCTATAATTAAATGGAATGGATAGTGCAGCTCCGGCTGTAAGACTCTATAACTAAATGGAATGGATAGTGCAGCTCTGGCTGTAAGACTCTATAACTGAATGGAATGGATAGTGCAGCTCTGGCTGTAAGACTCTATAACTGAATGGAATGGATAGTGCAGCTCCGGCTGTAAGACTCTATAACTGAATGGAATGGATAGTGCAGCTCCGGCTGTAAGACTCTATAACTGAATGGAATGGATAGTGCAGCTCCGGCTGTAAGACTCTATAACTGAATGGAATGGATAGTGCAGCTCCGGCTGTAAGACTCTATAACTGAATGGAATGGATAGTGCAGCTCCGGCTGTAAGACTCTATAACTGAATGGAATGGATAGTGCAGCTCCGGCTGTAAGACTCTATAACTGAATGGAATGGATAGTGCAGCTCCGGCTGTAAGACTCTATAACTGAATGGAATGGATAGTGCAGCTCCGGCTGTAAGACTCTATAACTGAATGGAATGGATAGTGCAGCTCTGGCTGTAAGACTCTATAACTGAATGGAATGGATAGTGCAGCTCTGGCTGTAAGACTCTATAACTGAATGGAATGGATAGTGCAGCTCTGGCTGTAAGACTCTATAACTGAATGGAATGGATAGTGCAGCTCCGGCTGTAAGACTCTATAACTGAATGGAATGGATAGTGCAGCTCCGGCTGTAAGACTCTATAACGGAATGGAATGTATAGTGCAGCTCTGGCTGTAAGACTCTATAACTGAATGGAATAGATAGTGCAGCTGTGGTTGTAAACTTATACAACTGTAATGGAATGGATATTGCAGCCCTGGCTGTGCTATAATTGTTTTTTTTTCTAACAAAATGGAATGGATAGTGCAGCGCCGGCTGTAAGACTCTATAACTGAATGTAACAGTGCATCTCTGGCTGTGCTATAACTGGCCTAACTAAATGGAATGGATAGTGCTGCTCTGGCTATGAATCTCTATGACTGCTGTGCTTATCCACTGCAGCTGCCAGGGTCATACCTTCTGTATAATTGCTCTGCTTAGTTGAATGAAATATGGAGTATGCATGTCCTTGCGCCTCTATAATTGCTTTGCCCAGTATAACTGAATGTACAATATAGCTGCTGGTACATACCCCAATAATTAGTTTGTCTCTGCATAACTGAATGGCATGTGTGGGCCCGCTATAGGGGCACATAGCACTCACAGATATGCTAGAGCAGAGGTTACAAACCCTGGGGTTACCCCACAGCAGAGAAAGTGGACAGGATCATAAATGGGGTCATTATTTGCTCTATTAAATATCTCCAAACCCCCATTCTGAATGCCAGTTTGGATACTTGCACTGAGCCCATATTGTTCAGAGAATACAAGATGTTTACACGTCAGCATGTCAGAAAGCGTGTCCAGACTGGCAATCTAAAAACCCTGGCAAATGCCGGAGGGGCTGCTGTAAGCTGCCACAGATATTGGGCTGGTGGGAGGCAGTTTGGGCAATTCCGTACATGATATGCCAGGGACTATTTTCTATCTGAGATGAGATGGAAAGCAGGCTGTATTGGGTTTACAATTCAGCACAGGGGTAAGGTGGAAGCAAACGAAGCATTAGATACAAGCCCCAGGACCTGAAACCTACTGATTTTTGGTCACCCAGACCTCCCTATCTACTCACTGCACAGTGGTAGGTGTGAATATGGGCCCTTCAAGCCACCATTCATGAAAATCCTTGCACCTACTGTATATTTTGTCTTCTATACTTGCACTGAATGCTGAAAAAGGTCAATCAGAAGGTAGCAAGTCCTGGTCACCTGTTTAAAAGCATACATCTTATTAGCTGCTGGGCAAACTTTGTGCCTGTAATTAAATATGGCAGAGGGCTAAAAAGCACCTTGGCATTTACACTGGCCTATTGTAATGGACTGATAGTAACATTTCTGACTTGTGCCAGCACTAACCTGCTGCTTATCTACCTGTACCCAACTAGGCCTTGAGGTCCTCCTTCATTTTATAACCAGTATTTGGCCTGAGAGTTGGTACAAGTTTATTACCAACAGGGAGAGGCTCTTCTTTAAGTCTGGCATACACCTGACCCTGGGAATACATTTTTTGGCCAAAGCCCAGCCAACCCTCAAAGGATTTCAGCCGGATCCATTCATCCCTACCCAATAGAACAGAGAATGACTCCCTTTATGTGTTGCTCCTACTTGTGGCATTTGAATCATGCTCAAACAGTATTTAGTGTCGGACTGGGCCACCAGGATACAAGGAAAACTCCCGGTGGGCCCAGGGGTCAGTGGGCCCTCCTGCTCCTGATCATTTGGCCTGCTTCATGGCCATTCTCTATTTCTGAATGGGAACAAAGAGGAGAAATAGATGGAAGAATAGATGCTAAAGTAAATAAAGGAGACTAGGAGAATAAATAGGTTGGGCGAGGAAAGGAGGAAAAAATATAGTTTGGAGAATTGGCCTATGGCCTAAGGTTTTCTGGTGGGCCGTGGGGGTCCCAGTTCGACACCATACTACTGACATCCCATACGCTGGAACGCCCTCATCAGCACCAATGCACCTTGTCCCAAGTTTATAAAACAGGTGTACATTTTGTGCCAGAATTAACACATTAGGTGCACGTTGGGCATCCAATGAGCACAGCTATGCTGCAGTTCTGGGAAACAATGTTGCGTTGGGAGTCAAATAAGCCTGATTAGGAAATGAGCCCTATGGCGTTAACCGTGCCGAACAATTAATATTCAGTTAAACAAGCATCTCTGTTCCTTCAGTTTAAAAATAGAAGATGAAGTGACTGAAAAAAAAAACATAAGGTCACATGTTTAATCCCATCCCACAGTATCTGATGGTCCTCCCACCCAGACGAACAATTAAACATCTCTAAAAGTTGATCAGCGCTCATATTACCCACTTCTCCTTTGGATATTATGTGTTCTTCTCTATCCGGCAGCTGTCAGTCTGGCAAGCCTTTCTCGAGTCCCATCTGCCTTTCTCGTGCGTTCGTCAGGTAGTGTGGGCAGCCCTGCAAGTAGCTTTTGGATCAGCCTGGCAGATCGTTGGATGATGAGCTGTTGGATTTGTCTCATGATCACGTTTGCCATTTTGTTTCATTTAGCACTGATGTAACAGCCAGTCATGACTTTGTATGTTCACGTTACATAAAAGCACTCTCATTTGTGCCGAGGCCAAGCTGAAATGCCTTAATATAGAAAATGACTTGCATAACTATTGTTCCCATGTGTGCGCCTCTCTGTGTCCTTGAAGAACTTTTTCTTTTTTTTTTTTTTCAAATGAGCTCAGTATAATTTACTGTATAAATTTGCAATGAGACTGGTATTTTAATTAACTAAGGGCTCAACAATAAAGTTCCATCTGTCCATTGCTTTAGCATATACTGTGTAGGGCCAGTTTTGTTCTTTAAGTTTGGGGGGTTATATTCCATGTCTATGTATGGGGATAACTGAAAATCTGAAGTGTAACTGGATAATTCCAGGCTAGTCTGGCCTTGGATATTCACTCATTTGGCAAGGTCACCAAACCAATCTACCCCAGATCTGGCCACCCAAGGGTTGGGCCATCCAATCATTAGGTCAGTGGGCCAGTAAATGGATCACAGTGCACCCACAGGAAATGCAGAGAAGGATTTAGCCTCAATGAATATCTGGTGAGCCCCAACTACATATCCATTGCTGTGTTTATCATCTGAGTTCTTATTGTCATTTTTAAATAGAAGGGGAACTCTGGCTTCTGAACCAAAATTTGTTAAAAAGCCCCACACAACACAGAAACCCTTAATATACCTATCACTGTAATCATCAACAAGTATGAATAAAAATAATTGTATATCCTGAAATCCAGCTGCAAACAGTTCCTCTCTTTCTGCATCATTTGAAATCCTGGCAGGGGAGGAGGGACTAAAACACTAATGTTACAAATTCTAACAACTTCCCCACAGCTTACAGACAGCATGCAGGGACTATATTACCCACAATGCATTGCACATTGATGTTCCTTTCCTTATTGACATCACATGTGCAGGGAATTGTGGGATTGGGAGAAGGCAGGCTGAGGGAAGGCGATTACTGTTACATTTTATTTGAGTCACAAAGTAGTCAGCCAGATCAGATGGGGAACAGGGGGCGGGGCTTAGGGAACTGTACCAAACCATATTATTACATTGAAAATCATGAAAATGTTGCATATTTTCTAACTGATGTATTTGCGAAGTTGACGAAAGGAAATTATATTTGGATTGAGAAACTCTACTGGAATTTTGTTAAATTTGGATGATTGGTGGGGGGTTGGCCCAAAACAAATGAGATGTAAAAGCTTTCTGTATGTTTGCAACAAAGAACATTTTTCAGCAAAAAATAACAAACAGGGTCTTTTAGTGACTACAAAAATAAAGGAAACACCCACATGGAATCCCCACTGAAGTTATTGATTCCACTACCTGCTCAAGGCCCAGATTGTCTATCTAGGCTTGAATATTGAAACAGGGCCTTTTTTCAGGAATATTTATTACCCTGAGGGGGGAAAAAACGGGCCTGGTCTATAATGGTTGGAACATGGGGTGTGTTGTGGCCACTAATCATCTGAATTCGGTCCCCTAGAAGTTGAAGGTCTCTGCATTCCTCAATGTCTAAATATATTTATAAATAGGATTTTTAGACAATAAGGCTTGGATGTAGAAGTTATCAAAGTTTTGTAGATAAAGAACTTATATATATATATATATACAGATTATACTTTAATGTAGCTGACATTTTAGTAGCGATAGATCAGTGCTACTGTTGTTCATAAATATATACAACTGTTGGTACTCAAACCAGGGAGTGAGAGATGATTGGAGAGGGAGGAGGAAAAGGGAGGGGGAGAGGAGCAGACTCTTGTCGTGCCCTGAAAGATTTTTCTGAGAGAGGAAGTCTGACACAGAAGAACATGTTTACAAAAGAAGACAAGAAATCCTGTGTTTCTTTTGATAGAGGACTCAGTGCAGCATTACTGTAAGTGCTTATGTATTTACATAGACCTTTCTGATAAAGCTTACTTAGTTGTTACCTTTCCTTCTCTTTTAACCTTGATAATATGTTAAAGTATGCTGGGATTTATAGTCCATCGACAACTGAGCCAAGATGTCTTTGAGCAGTGCAGTAGAGTTTAGTGTACCTTTAAGTTAGTAGGGATTTGAGGTTAAGTTAGAGGGGGTTTGAGTGAATATATTTATTGGTAGGGGGTACAACCAAAAAAGGTAAAGGTTCCAAAAGCCAAACCATAGTTTTTGGAGGCATTAAAGTAAAACTATACCCCTGAGCTCTGTAGGTCTCTATAATGCATTAAACAGCCCATATGTAAGGTCCTGCTTCATCTAAATAAACCATTGTGCTATTGGGTAACCCTATATAGAAAACTGTCACCCCCTGGGATCATACGGTGCACCAAGGGGGTCCCCAACCTTTCTTACTTGTGAGCCACAGTCAAATGTAAAAAGACTTGGAGAGCAACACAAGCACCATAAAAGTTCATGGAGGAGCCAAATAAGGGTTCAGATTGGCTATTAGGCAGCCTCTATGCACACTATCAGCTTACAGGGGCTTTATTTGGTAGGAAATCTTGTTTTTATTCAACCAAAACTTGCCCCCAAGTCAGGAATTAAAAAATAACTACCTGGTTTGGGGGCACTGAGAGCAACATCCAAGGGGTTGGGGAGCAACATGTTGCCCCTGAGCCACTGGTTGGGGATCACAAAGTTCTGGACAATTAAGAGCTGCATTATTTCCTGTCAGCTGATCTCTGAGGGATCACACAGCCCATCACTAAATGGCGGCTAAAGTGTGTATAAAGGCAATGTTTACTAGTATATATATTCCAGATTCTTTAATAGAACACTTAATATGATATAAACTGTATGTTGGTTAAAGTGATACTGACACGAAAAAAATACTTTTCAAAATATGTATATACATAAAAAGCTACCTATAGGTTGTGTTGACGGTTTTTCGCAGACAGGTTTGGTTTTGTAAGTAATTGTTCCTTGAAGTACCTAAACCTGACTGTTTTGCCAACCTGACTGTCCCTTCTCAGCCTGTCAGTTACAGCTTCTAATGCTAACAGACAAATATGGCCGCCCCCTCATAGAGGAACACAGGGGATCAGACAGGTTATGTAAACGCCTCAGGCAAAAATTTTTATGGCAAAATTATAAAGTTCTTGCAAAGACATTGTTATGATAGATGTAAAAAAAGATTTACTTTCTGGTGTCAGTATCACTTTAAGTATTCATTCTGGGGGTATAGTTTAACTTTAACTCATGGGCGTGGCCTGCGACGGACGAGACCTCGGGGGCGTGTCTGTGCCAAACGTGCTCGATACCTTTCCTGCAGGGAGTTGTACAGTAACGAACATTTTTGTAATTATTTTGAATGTGAAAAAAATGAATGTAGCGACTTTTGCTTCTCTATTTGGCGCCGAAAGCACCGGTTTGGGCCTTAGCGCCATCAGGGACCTATGGGGGGTCTCCGCCTCCCTGCAATACCAACCCCCTCCCAGATCTTTGGTTGGTTCATTCACATTTTATAACAATTTTCACGACAACTACAAAAAAATCCTCGATTCACGTCCCCATATTGGCTAACCATACGCCATAAATATCAATCATTGTATCATTTTCTCAACCTTCTAGCTGGAAACCTGCAGGGAATTCCCTTCTGAAACCCTCCAATCCCATTACTGTACATCCTCCCCATGTGTGAGCCTCACCCATAAAGGCGCCTGCAGTTTCACATACAGTCCCTGAGCTCAAGCCCTTGTTCCAGGCTAGTAAGGAAAGTGCTCAGCACAGGTAAGTAAATAATGGCAGCAATAAAGAGAGATCTTTCCGCCTTTCATCTCCAAGTCCAGCTGAGTTTGTTTCTGATTATGATCTGACTCACGTGCGGCGCTGCACTACAGCATCAGATTACAGAGAAAATCAATTTCCAGTTTAGCCAGTCAGAAGGAATGAGCTTAGGTTGGCTTCTGGCGTGGGGCTGTGCTTATAGCCTTGTGCCTTGGCTGGAAGCAGCAGTAACTAGGCTCAGATGTTTGCTTTTCCTAACACATATATGTAAGTTGTACCTCCCAGGCAATCAATAGGATGTTGGAGACTGGGTCTGGATGGGTTAATTATAAAGGGGAAGTAAACTTTCCCTAACGCTTGCTCATTTCCACAACCCTAGAGTATCCCAAGCTTAATTAGAGATATAAAACTCAATTGCTAAAGCCAGTTTTAGTAGCAGATATAGGGCCAGATTCAGTTTGATTGGAATAAACTTAAAACTCAACTAAAGGCAATGGGGAAATCTTGAATTCATTTTGGATAATCTTTTCTCATCAGATTGAATCTGGCCCATAGTCTTCTAATAATTATGAAGAATGCATGTTTATACACAGCATTTTTTTTAGAATTTAGAATGGGCTCCACAGTCCCATGATATCAACTCACAGCTTTAATAATAGGCTCCCAACTCTCTTTACATTTAAATGTTAAATAGTTACATAGGGTTGAAAAAAGACCATCAAGTTCAACCCATCCAAGTAAACCCAGCACACCTAACCCACACCTACCAATCTATACACTCACATACATACACTATATATACAACCACTAGTACTAACTGTAGATATTAGTATCACAATAGCCTTGGATATTCTGATTGATCAAGAACTCATCCAGGCCCCTCTTATAGGCATTAACAGAATCTGCCATTACCACATCACTAGGAAGGGCATTCCCCAACCTCACTGCCCTCACCGTGAGGAACCCCCTAAACTGCTTCAAATGGAAGCTCCGTTCCTCTAATCTAAAGGGGGGGCCTCTGGTGCGCTGATCGTTTTTATGGGAAAAAAGAACATCCCCCAACTGCCTATAATCCCCTCTAATGTACTTGTACAGAGTAATCATGTCCCCTCGCAAGCGCCTCTTTTCCAGAGAAAACAACCTCAACCTCGACAGTCTCACCTCATAGTTTAACCCTTCCATCCCCTTTACCAGTTTAGTTGCACGTCTCTGCACTCTCTCCAGCTCATTAATATCCCTCTTAAGGACTGGAGCCCAAAACTGCACTGCATACTCAAGGTGAGGCCTTACCAGGGACCTATAAAGGGGCAAAATTATGTTCTCATCCCTTGAGTCAATGCCCTTTTTTATACAAGACAGCACTTTATTTGCTTTAGTAGCCACAGAATGACACTGCCTGGAATTAGACAATTTGTTATCTACAAAACCCCCCAGATCCTTCTCCATTAAGGATCCCCCCAACAAACTACCATTCAGTAGATAGCTCACATTTATATTATTTCTATTTCTAGCAAAATGTGGCTCAAAAAGTCTGGAGACTTTAGAACTTTTATTAGATTACACAATTAGTGTACTTTTAGGTTTGGTAACAAAAGGGTCTATCCCAGTGCCATCAGAACTCATGAGGCCCCAATACTACCTAGTAGTATGACCTGGTATGCTCTCAGATCAGCCCATGGGCCAAACAGACTGAGACAGAATGGGGCCACACATGGTATGTCCAACTTTGTAGTCATCTGATCATTCTTGTAAAGAGCAAGAACAATTGGAACAATAGGAAGTGTAAAGGAGCTGTGGCAGACTGGATTTTCAAACTGAGCCACTTCCGAACCAACCAATATCCATAATATATGGAAATAGGACAGAACCCGTGTCCACTATACATGCACAGATCTTTATACTATCTTACCTGTGCCTGTGTGGCCATCTTTAATCTTCTGCCTGACTGAACCCCTTTTAGAATGGGAACCCCTGTTAAAAAAAATCTCCCCTAAATAAGTCATAGCCACCAATTCACCCAAACCGCATCTGTTCTAGGCTCTACCCCACTCATCTTGAAGTTTGAAATTCTTGATCATTCCATTTTTCCAGGCCCTATTGCCACTAGGGGCATCTGAATGGACTCGCACCCATATCCTTTAGTTGGCCCAGCATACACCAACATGGTATATAGTTCTTAGTACAAGTTGCCCCAGGGACTGGTCCGATCTCCATTCTGGAGTCAGGAAGGAATTTTTTCCCCTCTGCGGCAAATTAGAGAGGCTTCAGATGGGTTTTTTTGCCTTCCTCTGGA
The DNA here is from genome assembly GCF_000004195.4 of Xenopus tropicalis. NCBI lineage: Eukaryota > Metazoa > Chordata > Amphibia > Anura > Pipidae > Xenopus > Xenopus tropicalis. The sequence goes on along the minus strand of NC_030680.2, from coordinate 20,880,822 downwards.
TCAACTAGTAGTTAGGCAGGTTATATATAGGCATTAAGGTTGAACGTGATGGACGTACATCTTTTTTCAACCTAACTTACTATGTTACTATGTATGTTTCTATGTTTTGCTATGTGATTAAATGCAGCCCACTGCTGTCCTCCTTAACACAATATACTCCATGTTCATAACATTGTCTCTCTGACTCTGGTTTTACATGGTGTAATAAATAATATAGTGTATTTTGATCTACAAACAAATCCCCAAACAACTGGTGCAAATATGTATATTGGGAATTTTAGCGCATTTGGCTGCAAATGAAAGTTTCTGCCATCTGTACGAGACATTGGAAAGTCCGCCAGTAGCCTGGTGTGCAAACGCCATCAACTCGCTCATAAAACACAGCGTCTATGAATCTATGCAAATGAATGCAGTCTCCTGAACATGATATTAATGTTAAAATTTCAGATGACTCACCTAAGAGACAGTATCCAGCCGTAGTTCATTTTCAGCTGAATAGATAATCCTTCCATCTCCTGGTTTCTGTGCATAATGATATATTCGCCATACACAGTTGGCTTTCTCTCTTAGCGTACGTGTAAACTGATCTTACACTGCCCTGCACCCATAGTAGGACACATCAACCCTGAACTCAGAATAAAATTGATCATTTCTGTGTTCATCATTGATATCCTGTTCCTGTGGCTGAAATGCCAAAGAAGTCCACACCACAAAAAGTTAAAATGTGCTATTATGTAATACAGCAGAACCCATCACGATGCATTGAAGATATTGGCCATAAAAAGAACTTTGGGACCAGTATATATCGGTCATATGTCTTTTAGCATCTTAGAGTTGGGGAACAGAGAATGGACATTGAAGCTTTCTGAAGATATAGATATCCCCAACCAGTTGCAGTCAGGAGAAAGTATGGATTTGATAATGTTGGGTTCAACCCAATACCTCAACAAAAGAAGTCAAGAACTGGACTAAAGATCAGGTCAAAGAGGATCTAAATACTGTTTCTCAACCACACTTTATTCAAATGTTTCTGTATGATAAATCTGGTTAAAGCATGCTGGTAGATGCAGTCTAGCAACATTAAAGGAAATGTTAACCCTATTTCAACTTCTCAACATTGTGTCAGCATAGGGCACCTTCCTCCCACCCAAGCCACATTACTTTCACTTCCCAGCCCTGCATTATTTTCACTCCTATGCCCTGCACCACTGCCTTCTTTAATTACTATATTAACCGTTTCACCTATTTCCCGTTCCAACATCATCATTCCTCTTCTCAATACACATGTGTTCATAGCCCTGACATCTCCAAGGAGACCTTTTTCAATCTTGAGCAACATGTTGCTCCTCAGCCCCTTGGATGTTGCTCCCAGTGGTCTCAAAGCAGGTGCTTATTTTTTAATTCTTGGCTTGGAGGCAAGTTTTGGTTGCATAAAAACCAGGTGTATTGCCAAACAGAGCCTCCTGTAGGCTGCCAGTTCACATTGGGGCTACCAAATAGCCACAGCCCTTATTTGGTACCCCAGGTACATTTTTTATGGCTGTGTTGTTCTCCAACTCTTTTTACATTTGAATGTGGCTCACAGGGTTGGGGACCTCTGCCAAAGCAATGTTGCTGGGACAGATTTATGGACAATTCACATGTAAATGTAAGACTACTTTCAAAATTACTTGACTTGCCTTCATGTTATATATTTCTAGGGAACCTTCCACTTTGGCATTCAGCAATCAACAATTCAATGAGTTAATAACTCTATGGGAAATGGCACAAGGGGATGAGTCTAACCCTGAAGTAATTAGTAGCTATGTGCGTTGTTTTGAAACCATGACTGCCTCAGAGAAGTATTGAGCATTTTGTCAGCTGCCCATAGAGCGACTAATGTCTGTGGGGAGAAGAACCCTCAAAATCTCCCCGTGTGCCATTAAGTAAAAAATCAAGCTTATTCATAAGCTGGGAAGTTGCCTTGTGGGCGAGGTGTTATTTGGGAAATAAGGTGTGTCTTAACCATGTAGATGCGGTCACCTCCCAATTTAGGCTAAAATCAAGTTATTCATAACTGAGAAGATGTCCTGTGGTCCTGTGTTTTTTACGGTATAATAAGGTGTGCCTTTACCATGTAGGTGTGGTCACTGTTTTACTATTTTACCTAAAAATCACAGACAGAACAAAATGTATTGACTTATGTTGATGCACACAACATGACAGGCCCAGTAGACACCATTGTAGTTATGATAGCAACCAATCAGGTATTAGCTTTCATTTTCTAACTTGTAATAGACTGTAATGACTTTTGGACTGTTGCTGTCCATCTTTTTCTTTATAGCATATTTTAGCACTCCAGATAATAACATGATATTCTCATGCAGAAAAAGTCAGGCAGGTTGGAAGCTGGTGTTAGGTCAGGCCACAGGTGAGTGACCAGCAGGTAGGAGTAACCCGGGGAATGTCCATTAATGGCTGGATAATGAGCAAAAGCCATAGTAAAGGTGATTTAATGAGCAAAAATAAGGCAAGTAACAAAACAGTCCGGTAACAGGCAAAATGGTCAGGGCTGGCAGAAGACTGGCAAGGTCCATAGGGCAGGCCATGGTCAGTAGCAGGCAGCAGGCAAGTGAGGTCGAGCAAACAGGCCAGAGGTCAAACCAGGGAATCCACTGAAGGTGGGTACCGGGTAGGGACAGGAGAACGGCAGCAAGGAACTAGGCAGGAACATGGAAACCAGGCAGGCAACACAGGAACCAGACAGGGCACATGCAGGGAACACAGAATTGCAGGATAAAAGGCTAGATCAGACTCAGGTGCAATGATGATCGAGCAACTGGGAGTTACAAGGGCCAGGTTTATAAAGGCCCCTTATTACTAGACCAACAACACATAAAAGAGGGAGGCAGGTAGAGATGCTGGATGCACATTAGGGCAACTAACCAAACGCTGCTCAAAGAGCCTCCAGTGGCTCAGTAGTTTAATCCAATCACAGTTTAGCACACAGTCCAAAGACCAATTCCCCATAGATCCTGACAGCTAGATAAAGTTTCTGAAGGACAAAATGTAACCCCAGATAGGTTAGGTCTTACTATGCGGCTCTGTTATTGATTGTCCCCCATCTGTGCCTACTGCCTGTTGCTTATCACTTGACTTGTCTTCTATCCAAGTCTTTGTTGTTGCCAGCTGAGGTCCCACAGGAATACGCGGGTATCCGGGTATCTTTCCAGTTGAATATCAGCAGTAAGTTTCTCTAAATTGTTCTTTCTAAAGTAATAATAACATTAATAAATGTTCATTAACATCTTTTTGAAGAGCAATTGTATCCAAAACAGACACTCTAAGATCTAAAACTAACTCTGGGTGCCTTAATATTTTGATTTGTTGTGACATTTAAATTTCAGTTAACGTTCCCAATATAATTGGAGGTTTGTTATGTTTCGGCTGCTGTCTAAGAGGCATAAGGGATGGGAAGGTGGGAGACAAATTGCAAGGAGCTAACAACGCTGAGTCACAAAGACTAATAACGTACAATGGTTATGGAATAGATTTCAGCTTTAGCAAGGAAGCAGCTGACTCAGTAATTGACTCGTCCCTCTTGGATTTTACTCACTGGAAAAGCTATCGGTTTGAAGGCTCTTCAAGCTTCTGCAGGGAGGATGTGTAATAATATGGAATCCAGTAAATGAACATGATGGAATCCTGATAAATAAGGGTGGAGCAGCTGAGCCATAGCAGGTTACATACTTCAACAGGAGGTGAAAATCCCATAAAATATATGTGACATTAGTGTTTGTAGAAAAATATATGTAATATGTAATATCTAATGCTTATAGTTGGTCATCAAAGGGGCACTTAAGGCGAAATATGTTATACCTCTATCTTCAGACTCCAGCCCAGAGCAACATCCAACGGGTTGGTAAGCAACATGTTATTCTGAAGCCACTGGTTGGAGATCACTGTCTAGCCATTGCCTATTGATTGACTATTTAACATGCATATAAGCTAGCCAATCACAGTCCAGTAGCCTTTGTGTAAGACTGTAACCCTGCTATAAATCTTTCTGCAATTAAAATTTGTTAGTCCTTTCCTCTCCCCATTAGGTAGACAAATATACTATAAATCTGGGCAATCTTCACGTGCCTATATTTAATTTAATCTGCCGGATGATTACTATCTACTGTCCTGGAAACCAGCAAACCTAAATGAAAATATCATAAAATATAATGGGGCTTATTTATTAAAGGAAAACTATACCCCCAGAATGAATACATAACCAACGGACAGTTTATATCATATTAAGTGGCCTATTAAGGAATCTTATCAAACTGGAATATATATATCAGTAAATATTGCCCTAGATCTTTTCCCTTGAGCCGCCATTTAGTGATGGGCTGTGTGCTCCCTCAGAGATCAGCTGACAGGAAGTGATGCAGCTCTAACTGTAACAGGAAGTAGTGTGGGAGTAAAAGACAGATCTTTGTCGATTAATTGGCTGATGGGGCCTAGCATGTACTTTATATACTCGAGTATAAGCTTAGTTTCTTCAGCACCCAAAATGTGCTGAAAAAGTCACCCTCGGCTTATACTCGAGTCGGGTGCCATGGGTCCCTCTAGACTAGCACCCTCTGTCCTTTGTGTGCAAATTAGGCCCCCCGCAACCAGACCCTCCAGTTTCCTGGCACGCTCCCAAATTCATCTTCATCTACCGTTCTCACCTGTCCCATTCTGCACTAGACATTGCACTTTATATTCTATATAATCTCTATATAGTTTTGAATGATTTTAACTCTTTGTGTTTTAGCTGGGTTGCTAATTGAGCTAAGGGGGTAGTACTCTTAAGGTATAATTATTGATACCATATTGTTTTTGACGTATCCGCCCCGCAGTTTGAGGACCCCTGCTCTAGACAGTAAGTTTACCCCTTTCCCCCACCCCTGGGCCTGTGGTCAATGTGCTTTTGGTGATTTTTGTCTGTTTGTATTATTGTTTCTATTATTTATGAGAGTTGCTTTTAGATATTTAATAAAAGTTAAGTTTTATTCTTCAGACCCTGGCAGGCATTTTGGTGGAGGATGCAGTTAAACTGAATACTTCAAGGAGCTCTCTTCTCCTATTATTTATTTGTGAATATAGTTTTTTCAGTTGCATACCACCTGACTCTTTGTGGTATGGTTCCTTTTGTATATAACACTTTATACAACCATTGCTGAAGGCATTGAACCTTTTTTTTTCCAGCCCTAAACAGCAAAAATAGCCCAGTTATCTCAATAGATTGGGTAACAACAAGATGAATGATGTGGCGGTAGCAGGTTGCAGAATATTCTCGTATCTTTAATTAGTTACAGTGTGGGTGGCGCCAAGGAATCAGGTTTAGGAAAAGTTTACGGCCCCCCCTTAAATGAGAGTAACCTTGATACGGGGAGGATTAATTTGATTTCTCATCTCAACCTTCGTATTTCCAAGAAAAACTGATTACTGTAATATTGCATTTCCAGAGATAACTGGGCTGTTAAATGCCTTTTATATTAATACAAACGAAATTAAATCTACGTTATGAATCACTCCTTAATTGTCACATTTACTGCACGGAGTCATGTCATTCTTAGAAACAGAAAACCATTATAGCTTCTCAGATTGGCGCGGCGTAGTAAAAGGCACTACTGGTATTCCCATAAATATGGATTATATGTCATGTACTGAGCCTTCTTATGTCACACCCAGCGCGTGAATAGCAAGGGATGTGCCCAATATACAGATTTTAGCAAAATGGCACCACCTGGGAACATAGATTTAAGGCAGGGGTCCCCAACCTTTAATACCGGTGAGCCACATTCAAATGGAAAAAGTGTTGGGGAGCAACACAAGCATGGAAAAGTTCCTGGGGTGCAAACAAGAGCTATAATTGGCTATTTGGTAGCTCCTATGTCAGTGGTCCGCAACCTTTTTGCACCACGGCCCAGTTTCAAGCAAGACAAATTTTCCAAGGACCTAAGTTGGGGGGGGGGGTGCAACTAGTTCATAGTATATAATTTAATTATGACATGTATAATGTAAATGTCATTATTACATTTTATATTATGCACTTTATTTTTATTGTTATTGATATTATTACATTGTAAAATATAATACAGCTCACCATAATACAAAATCAATGGAAGACCAGGTGACCTGGTTTAGCACAGCCCGCAGCCTGGCACCGGTCCACGGCCCGGTGGTTGGGGACCCCTGCCCTATGTGGCCTGGTATCCTACAGGAGGCTCTGTTTGGCTTTACACTGGGTTTTTATGCACCAAAACTTGTCTCCAATCCATAAATTCAAAAATAAGCACCTGGGCGTGCAAATAAGAGATATAATTGGCTAGTTGGCAGCCCCTATGTGGACTGGCAGCCTATAGAAGGCTCTGTTTGGCTTTACACTGTGTTTTATGAAACCAAAACTTGTCTCCAAGCCAGAAATTCAAAAATAAGCCCCTGCTTTAAGGCCACTGGGAGCAACATCCAAGGGGTTGGGGAGAACCATGTTGCTCATGAACCACTGGTTGTGGACCACTGATTTAAGGCTTTGTTTATTAAATGGGCAAGGTGCAGAGTGTAATACAGAGACCTTATCCGCACACCCTAGTACTCCAAAATTAAATGCCCGGTGCACACTGCTGGAGGGATCGGCACCCTCCAAAACCAGTACAACCACAAAAAAAGCAAATGGCACTCAGGGCTATAAACAAGGGAAAAACCCTTAGAATTTTATTGCGGAGGTGCAAAGTTTCGGGGCGTCGTGACCCCTTTATCAAGCATGCTTGATAAAGGGGTCACGTCGCCCCGAAACGTTGCACCTCCGCAATAAAATTCTAAGGGTTTTTCCCTTGTTTATAGCCCTGAGTGCCATTTGCTTTTTTTGTGGTTGTAGAAGGTGCAGAGTGTAACAGGTGGGTGCAAAGGAACCTTTTTAATTTTGCTCGTTGCACTTTGCCCCATACAGTTGTGTGAATGTTTGGGTTCCTAGACGTATCGCTAGAATGGACCACTCTCTGTGCAACGTTGCCCACAGAGAAGGCGGTGGGTGGGTGGCATTATTATTATTATTAACATTTATTTATAAAGCGCCAACATATCCCGCAGCGCTGTACAATAAGTGGGTTTCATACATTGGACATACAGAGTAACATATAAAGCAATCAATAACCGATACAAGAGGTGAAGAGAGCCCTGCCCAAAAGAGCTTACAATCTACAAATAGAAAGGGCTGAGACACAAGGTGTGGGAATGGGCATGACCAGAGTTGTGAGAGGTGTGGCACAAGGTGTTGCTAAACTAGATTAGGGGCATCTGGACAACCCATAAAAGATGCAAGTTAGGGAACACCTGGGGCCACAATGATATGCCGAATGCAACTATCTCCTTAGTGTATGAGTACTGTATGAGTTTGTGTCACCACTGGGTTAGGGAGTGGCTAAGGGGGGTACAAAATATGCTGTCCCCCATTACTAGCCGTAGTGACACGTTCCTATAAATTACAGCAACCTGCCAATATCACTTTAAAAGAAATAAGAGCAAGCTGTACTCTGTTCTCTGGAAGATGTTAGAGATTTGTGTTGTCTCCATGGCAATAGGAATTTACAACTTAGTTGCCGATAAATATTTAAAAACTGATCCTTAATGTAATTAAAATGTTCTTTCTTCTTATAGAATTTTCCTTTCATACTTTGCAATAGGAATATTACTCTGGAACCCAATAACATACATTACTGGTAAATAACCTTTGCTCTGCTAGGATGTGCGCTGGCATGGAAAGGGCATTACCAGCATTGGTTGGGAATACGGGATCTGGGCTGCAAGTAGGGCTGCCACCTTTTCTAGAACAAAAGTGCCGACTTTCCTACAATTAATTTTTTTTCCCTATTAATTAGGGATGCACCAAATCCACTTTTTTGGATTTGGCCGAACCCCCAAACCCTTTGCTAAGGATTCGGCTGAATACTGAAGCTAATCCAAATCCTATGGTTTGGAAGGGTTAAATCAGGGAAAAATGGGAAACATTTTCAGCTTCCATGTTTACCTGACAAAAAGTCATGTGATTTTTAAGATTCGGTTCGGCCAGAGGCATGGATTCGGGCAAATCCGAACCCTGACGAAAAAGGCAGAATCTTGGCCAAATCCCGAATCCTGCCTTCGGTGCATCCCTACTATTAATAAAATTGGCATCAAGTATCATTTCTACTGGCAAATAATCTAAAGCTGAATTTGGGATAACATGGGGAGATGAAAGTTTAGCACTTTGCTCTCAGTAAAACATACAGACATGGGTCACACAGTTTACTCGTGGCCCCTGTACAAGGTATAATAGCAGTTAGACATGAGCAGGGGCCCAAAGCATCATAGCAGGGCTGTAATTTTATGGGAAGCAGCCAGACAGGAGCATGATTGGTTATCTTGTATGCATGCTAATAGGGGAATAAAGGGAGAAGGAGAATTTGTGGTCAGGATAAAAACCTATTTTTGCTTTTAGTGCCCCATTAAAGGAAAAGGAAACACTCAACATGAGTCTTGGGCATGGGTTAGGGTTCCTTAAAAAATACATACATTGTCAAATCATGGTAACTCGCAATGCGTTTAAGATCACCCTTTGTTTTACGTGATGTCATGAGTGACCCCCGATCCCTCTTTGCAGGTCTCCTCTATCCCCTGGTCGCTGGGTCTGCCTCTTCTACAGTTATGCCTTTTGCTGATACTTGTCTAAAGGTCCCCATACATGGGCCGATTCTGGCTGCCGATATTGGTCCCTTAGACAGATTCAGCAGCTAATCGGCCCGTGTATGGGCACTACCGACAGGCCTGCCCGACCAATATCTGGCCTGAAAATCTAGTTGGATCGGGGACCACATTGGCTCGTTGATGCGGTCCCCAGACTGACTGTGCCTATACCCGTTGTTATAATTCAATCGTTTGGCCCCAGGGCCAAATGATCGAATTAGCCTGGATTCTCCCAATATCACCCACCTGTAGGTGGGGGATATCTGGAGAAGATCCGCTGGCTTGGCGACATTGCCAAGTGAGCGGATCGGCCGTGTATGGGGACCTTAAGACTATTAGGGGACTATTTATTATACTGTGTAAAAAATGGCGACACAATTTGCCACACGTAGGCATTTTTTTCTTCTTCATACGCATTCTTTTTCTTCCGCCGGAACCTATGGAAAATAGTGGCGTCAACAAAATTCGCCATTTATTTTACACAGCTTTTTACACTGTTTATTCGCCAAGTTTCATTTTACACAGCATAATAAATAGGCCCCTATTTAGTGACCATCCTGTCCTGAAGGATGATTGCAATAGAAGAAAAATATTGGACGCTACCCTATAAAGTGAACTTACCCTGGAGTGATTCAACAAACAAACGTATGCGGTTTAGGATAACAGGTAATTGGGACCAGAGGTGGCCGGTTCAGCACAGCCCTCGGCCCAGTGGTTGGGGACCCCTGATTTGTGCTAAATAGTTTGAATCGAGGAAGAAAAATAGTAAATTAATAAATCTCCCATTAGGGGGCCTATTCATTAAAGTACGATTGAGTCCAATTGCTAAAACTCTTTTTTTTCTAAGTTTTAGAACTATGCGTATTTTCTGCTTTTTTCCAGTTATTTCCATGACTTTTTCGTACTTAACAACAATTTGTGCGACAAAATCGTATTGTCGCAACGAATATGAAAGTTTTGGATTCATTCAAGCTTCGGTATCCTGACTTTTCTTGGGCCTGGTTGAACCTATGGCTCGGGAGCCAGATGTGGCTCTTTTGATGGCTGCATCTGGCTCGCTGCCAAATCTTTAATAAAAAAAAATAACGGGGGGTGTGGCCTGCACTTGGCGGATAGAAGATGTTTTCTAAGCCTTAGAACACGTCTTCTATCCGCTAAGCGCAGGTCACGCCGTCTTCTGCATCGCATCTGGCATCCTTGACACCCACCCTACCTTGCCCCGCAACATCCGCGGCCAAACATATTGTATGGCTCTCACGGAATTACATTACATAAAATATGTGGTGTTTATGGCTCTCTCAGCCAAAAAGGTTCCTGACCCCTGCAGTAGAGTAAAAGCCAACTTTACTTGCCTAAATTTGAATACGCCCCATTTGAGAACCAAATCCTCATTAAACAAGACCAGAGCAGCACAATAATGTTATCCAACTTCAATTTCCCAGTGAAAATGTTGTTTTGCCTTCCGCAGGCCGGCGCTTTATAGATCTGCCTGATGCGTCTGTCATGGGAGAAGACGCGCTTGATGCATTTCCATGAAGGTCAGGATACAAATTAGGGGAATATTGAGAGGGTCCATGACATCAGAAAGCGGCGTGACTCATCCGCCCGGCGCTTCATGACAGAGGGGAGAAATCGTTGCTGTCACAATATTCCTCATTCTTTCTTTTTCGAGATGACTAAACATGAGCTACATCCGTGCGCCGTTACATTGCCAGCCGGTGATAAACTTTCCCCGACGCTGTAAGAATTGCTGCTTTTGTGCCGCTCTCCTCACATCTGCCAGGCTTATTTGCCGCCGTCAGGCTCTGCTAAACGGTTTCATTTTGAAGAACTCAGCCCAATAGGTGCAGTGTTTGGAAATTCAAGAACAATAAGGAATTTAATACGTATGTATAACTTGACAGCACTGGAGAGAGATTCCCATAAATGCCACGATGGCAACATTATTATTATTATTATTATTACCCATTATATAGCACTGAAGCTTTAGTCCTTCAGCGAATGCTGAAACGTTCACATCAGACCCAATGGTTTACAATCTAATTTCAGCGAGGCACACAAGGGTCACATTCATCACAAGCCAATGAACTTTCCAGGAATTGGATTATGGGGAAAAAAACCCTCACAAACACAGAGGAAAGGCATAAACTTTATGCAGATGGTGCCAGGTATTGGTAAGACTTACTTCCCTGCCATGCCCTGGCTCTGCAAGGAAGATTTTCAAGCTTTGTAAGGAAATCTTAGCAAAAATAATTACTGCAGGATCTTCAAGTTAAAGAACCACATAAATATTTCAAACTCTCTGAAGCCCACAGTAAATAAATGGTTTCATCCATGCCCTCATCATATCCCGCATAGGCTGCTGTAACTGACTGTTCTCTAGACCAGTGATCCCCAACTATGTTGCTCCCCAACCCCTTGGGTGTTGCTCCCAATGGCCTCAAAGTAGGTGCTTATTTTTGAATTTCTGGCCTTGGAGGCAAGTTTGGAAGCAGACAGAAAGTTTTACTCCAAGCAGAGTCTTCTGCAGGCCAGCAGTTCCCATGCAGCTACCAAATAGCCAATCACAGCCCTTATTTGGCATCCCCAAAGATTATTTTTAATGCTTGTTTTGCTCACGAGTGAAAAAGGTTGGGGATCCCAGCTCTAGACTCCCTGTTTAAGATAAGCACACTCCAATCCATCATAGACATTGCTGCCCAACTCATATATCTCTGCTCCACAAGTGCCACCCCTCTCTGCCAGTCACTGCACTGGCTACCTGTCATACACAGAATTCACTTCAAGATTACATCCAGGGCTTTTCACACGCTGCACCCATCTCTGGAATGTTCTACCCCATCCCATTAGACCCTCTCAGAACCTCCAGGCTTTTAAATGATTACTTAGAACCTTTAATGAAACCTTACAACCTAAGCCCTCAGGAATTGACCATCTTCCTAACCCTATTAATCTTCACTTTCACTCTCATTAACTACTGTTTTTTTTCAGTTTTTTTCTTAACATGTCTATCCTTACCAACTTAACATGGTAACTTAACTATCCTTATCCCTACTATACTATCCCTAACTATCCTTATCCCTACTATCCTATCCCTAACTATCATTATCCCTACTATCCTATCCCTAACTATCCTTATCCCTACTATCCTATCCCTAACTATCCTTATCCCTACTATCCTATCCCTAACTATCCTTATCCCTACTATCCTATCCCTAACTAGCCTTATCCCTACTATCCTATCCCTAACTATCCTTATCCCTACTATCCTATCCCTAACTATCCTTATCCCTACTATCCTATCCCTAACTATCCTTATCCCTACTATCCTATCCCTAACTATCCTTATCCCTACTATCCTATCCCTAACTATCCTTATCCCTACTATCCTATCCCTAACTATCCTTATCCCTACTATCCTATCCCTAACTATCCTTATCCCTACTATCCTATCCCTAACTATCCTTATCCCTACTATCCTATCCCTAACTATCCTTATCCCTACTATCCTATCCCTAACTATCCTTATCCCTACTTAACATGTCTATCCTTACCAACAGAACCCTCACTGTATATCTTACGTCCTCCCCCTCTTAGATTGTAAGCTCTCAAGAGCAGGGCCCTCTCTCCTAACAATAGCCAGTTGTAACTGGATATTGTAATAATGGGTAAGGGGCATTATATGGGACAGCTTCTGTCTCCCTTCAAAAAAACATTGCTGCTGAACATAGGCAGCGGTGTATCATGGGGCAAGCCCAGGTCTCTGCTCTCTATTTTGCAGCAATTGCTCTACTGGCTGCTCTGTTTTTGCCCATAGTTTTTGAGGGGCGACAGGGGCTGTCCCATCTCCTTTCCCCCTATAGGTCATTCAGATACACAAGTTAGTGAGCACTGGTGGGAACAGAGCAGAGCACTTTTGCTGCCGTTAGTGTTTTTACACTTGTGTTGGGGTGCAAAGTAAACTACTTTTACTGTTTTGTAATTAATATTGTCTACTGCAAAAATATTCAGTGTAATGGAGAGTATTCTGGTGCCCCACAGCAAGGGTACAGCTATTCAAAAATAAATAAATAAATAAAAAATAAATAAATATATATATATATATACAGTATATATTTACCTAATCTTGATTTTTCCTGCCTTTCCCTATTCCCATTTGGCTTCTTGAAATTAAAGAATTATAACACAATATGGGCCTGATTCACTAAAGGGCGATAAAAATTATCGCACGCTTTTTCGCGTTAAAAAACGCAAAATAATTTGTGCGCGATTCACCATAGTATTATCGCGTGCGAAAAATCGCCATTTTCGCATGCGGTATTTCTCGCACTAGTTTTACCGTTTTGCGTTAATTTCCGCGCTGAAAAGGATATGATCGCATGATTCATTTTAACTTTTGTGCGCTAAATATTGCATTCGGCTATGCGAAAATTAACACCTACTACAGGCAGGCGAAAAATTATACAAAAGTACAGTAAATGATTTTTTGCAATAAAATATGGACTTACAGTGTTATTTATTCAAGTATGTGTTTCCCCTAGAGTGACGCAGCCGCCAGTTTGCAGCGAAATGTTCATTTTTAATACAGTAATTTTCTGCAAGTATTGGCGTGTATGGCTAACATGGCGTGCGTTCATTTGCGCAACTATTTATATTTGGCTACAAGTGATGAAATGCTTCGCCAGGCATGGATTCGCAGCGAATTTTTGGACGTGTGTTGAATTTTTTTCGCGGCGGATTTTTTCATGCGTTTCGCAAAACAATCCGCCAATGGCAAAACACATGAAAAAATTTGCCACACAAAAATTCACCGCACATCCAAAAATTGATACAAGTGTCAAAAAATAATAGTCACAGCAACAATTTTTTTGCCCGCAAAACATTTTTGCCGTTTCGGGGATCTTTCGAAAGATTTGCTAATTTTTCACTAAAGAAACCAGAACACATTTGCTCATCACTAGTGGCTACTATTTATATGATACCATTTATATGCTACCATTCATATGCGGCGATTATTCGCGTATTTAGCGCATGTACCGGCAAATACCGCATTGAAATAGCCTTTCGCGAGTTAAATAACGCATGCAATATTGCGCGTAAAAAAGCGCGAGTATGCTTATAGTGAATCGTGCGAAAAATCGCCAAAATTAAGCCGCGGTAAAAATTTTAGCGCACAATAAAAATAGCGCACGTTTTATCGCCCTTTAGTTAATCAGGCCCTATGAGGGCTAAGGGGAGCAATATGGAAGGTTGAAGCTAGCCAGTCTGGCAGGTAGCGGGTTTGTGGACAAGTATCAAATATTCCTGGCTGGATGGAAATATATGCTTTGAACTATGTGCCCCCTCCCTTTCTTCCACTGTAACACCTTGCCCAAATTAAAGTGGGTAGAAATCCCCATTCAAACAATAAAACATTTAATTTCAGTATAAACCATCCACAAGTATATTCACCTTTAGAACAGACTTTATCCAACAAATATTCCAAACCACGGTTTATGGATGGAATTGGAATATTAATCCAATTGGGCAATAAAGAGCCGGAACAAAGGATGTTTAATTCTGCAGTCTATTTGTGAAGCATAAACTCAAAGCAAATATTTGAGAAACAGATTAGAATTTGATAACCCCCATTTTTTTTTGTCTCAAAGGCAGTAAATACAGGAGAGGATGTTGAATCAATGTCTAGCTGCCTGCCAAAGGAATATGGGAACCTTTGGAAAGTGGTCGGAAACCTCAGAATCACTTGGTGAGCTTATGTGGGTTTATCACAAGTTGAGGGCTAAGATAAGTAAAATTCTTAAGGGCTCTGGCACACGGGGAGATTAGTCGCCCGCGACAAAACTCCCTGTTCGCGGGCGACTAATCTCCCCATGTGCCAGAGCCCTAAAAGTAAGATTCAGAAGCCCCCAGATTCCAATTGTTCTGCCCAAATTATGTCAAAAATGAAAGTACAGGTATGGGATCCCTTATCCGGAAACCCATTATCCAGAAAGTTCCAAATTACGGAAAGGCCATCTCCCATAGACTCCATTATAGGCAAATAATTCTAATTTTTAAAAATGATTTCCTTTTTCTCTGTAATAATAAAACAGTACCTGTACTTGATCCCAACTAAGATATAATTACCCCTTATTGGGGGCAGAACAGCCCTATTGGGTTTATTTAATGGTTAAATGATTCCCTTTTCTCTGTAATAATAAAACAGTACCTGTACTTGATCCCAACTAAGATATAATTACCCCTTATTGGGGCAGAACAGCCCTATTGGGTTTATTTAATGGTTAAATGATTCCCTTTTCTCTGTAATAATAAAACAGTACCTGTACTTGATCCCAACTAAGATATAATTACCCCTTATTGGGGGCAGAACAGCCCTATTGGGTTTATTTAATGGTTAAATGATTCCCTTTTCTCTGTAATAATAAAACAGTACCTGTACTTGATCCCAACTAAGATATAATTACCCCTTATTGGGGGCAGAACAGCCCTATTGGGTTTATTCAATGTTTAAATGATTTTAGCAGACTTAAGTTATGGAGATCCAACTTACGGAAAGATCCCTTATGCGGAAAACCCCAGGTCCCGAGCAGTCTGTATAATAGGTCCCATACCTGTACTGCCAAAAAGTTCTGTAAATTTTTTAAAAAAAGGAGTTAAAACCCTAAAAGCAGGAGTTTATTTCATTTCAGGATTCAGCGAATGTTGCTTTCCCTTTATGCCTCTTCCTCTATACACTAGTGATGGAGAAGGTCTGTCTGGGCCAAAATGGTTATATGGATAGGGGTGACAGACACATTGATGGGATCATTCTGTATATAGAAGTAACAACTGCAAAAAAAGTCTGTTATCTATAAAATATATTCCTTTCTGGGCATCATTAATTTGATAAAATACAGGGAGGACACATAACTCCCCAAAAAATGTAAAATTCAATATGTGGACAATGATGCCCTGCGATACGCAGATGCTCCTACGTCTGTCCCGAGCACCAACAACTTGCTGGCATTCACAATTGGGTGGCATGGGACTTCTTTTATTATATGAAATCAATATTATATTCTTGTTTTTTTTTTTTTATTTGAGTCATGTAAGGGTTGTTATAGCAAGGGTTGCTATGGCATCATTTGGTGTCATTCTGAAACCAGCAGACAAAAGAATCTCTTGCAGAACAACCATTAAAAAATAAGGCGTTAGCTATGAATGGAGCTGCAGTGTGCAAAGAGCAATATACAATGCAATTGTTTTTACACCAGGCTGCATTTTCCCCCCATAATTCTAGAATTTTTGCACCAATTCTACCAAATATTAGTCTGTAATCAAACATGGTGAATGTCCAGATGATGCCCAAAGGAATTTGAAAATATCTGGTCTCCTTGGCTAAAGTTGCTACGTCTATACATAATGACTTTCTTACTCTCTAGCCGTCCTTTCGTTCTACTTCTCTCTTCCTCTCCTTCTTACATTCTATCTCTCCTAAAGGAGAAGGAAAGTCATTTTGGCATTTTACTGCCAATAGTTTTGCCACTTTAGAGCCACCTAGAATTATATATTTATTCTGCAGAAAGCTTTACTATACCTAAATAAACAGCCATAGAAGCTTTCTCTGTTTAAGATAGGAGCTGCCATTTTAGCTTGGTCTTCCTAGCTTCCTGCTGTAGCTCTAGCCATGGTAGCTCAGATTACACATTCCTAAGGGTGGGGGAGTGAGTTTTATGAATTCTTATGGGAGGGGGGAGCAGGAGAGTGGAGAGAACTGTGCAGACTCCGGGCCCCGGGAATGAAGGATTTTTCTGAGAGTAAGTCAGATACCCTAAGAACATGTTTACAAAAAAGGAGACAAGAAATCCTGTGTTTCTTTTGATAGAGGACTCAGTGCAGCATTACTGTAAGTGCTTATGGCTGTATTTACATGACCTTTCTGATAAAGCTTACTTAGTTTTCCTTTCCTTCTCCTCTAATGTTGAAGTTAATAAAAATCAACCTTTAAAGAAAAAAACATGGTGAAAGTCAACACAGCTTTTGAGTGGTTCACAAGGAAAAACCTTGGCTACCGGTACTATCTTAGCCATGTTGCTATGAAATAACATGTGGAGATTACTGTGCAGTTGTGGCTTGTGTGATATCCTTAATATTCTGCATGGGAGCAACCGGATCTGCTCCATTATGGTCCTAGAAAGTTCCATCCCCAGGAGATCAGGCACTTTATGCATAAATTCCCTACTCCTGTGTCGATACCACTATAAAGCATGCTGGGAGTTATATTTCAGCAACATTATGTAAGATAAGTGTAAACCAAAACCATTTCCCCAGCTCTTTAGGACCAGAAACCTCATTCAAATGCATACACGTCCTCCAATGAGAATCCCACCTACAGTATATTGTGTATACCTGGCTCCATGTTCTTTATCTCTTCAGTTGGAGCTGGAACCATTGTTTCGATCACAGAACAGATCACTTACACTTTTGATTACAGTGTAACTTCATAAAGCTCAAAATCACACAATGATCTGTATAAGATAAATGACTCAATATGTAGAGTATAACAGGTGAGGTAACTCAACATTCTCAATGGCAAATTCTTGGTGAGTTCTTGGTCATCTGCTTTAGAGAGCCGCGGGGCAGCATTAGGGAGAGTTTAGATCCCCTTTAAAGAAAAATGAATATGAATATAGAACGTGTTTATAGAGTGATTCATCTGATGACTAATTTTCACATTCTTCACTGCAATGCCTTTATTACCTTGAAGATTATCTAATATAGAATTATTTTTAAACATCTTTTTTGTGGCCTGAAATGAATACAGAATAATGAGTAGGGATATAACGGCAACCTTTAGTTTGTCTAATTGCATAAATGGAGCGTACGCAGTTTGTTGGTTTTGTTTGGTGACCCCTTTTAAAGTCTACATTTCTCTGTTGTTGGTCACAGTCAGGGAAGCCTGGTGGAAACAGAGGTGGGACATGTACAAATGCTTTAATGTGAGGCAGGGTTAAAGCTCTGTACACACTGTACCTGTCTATGAGGGGTGCAACTAGAAGTTGAGTTGATAAAAGTAATCATCAACTAACACTTGGAGATTACTGTGCAGTTGTGGCTTGTGTGATATCCTTGATATTCTGCATTAGAGCAACCGAATCTGCTCCATCATGGTCTTAGAAAGTTCCATCCCCAGGAGATCAGCATTATGAAGAAATTCCCTACTCCTATGGTGTGTGAGTATGGTGTCTCAATAGAACTCTACAAACGGAGTTAAGTTGGGTCTGAAGCACATTCAGGTGTCACTAAAAGTTACAGGACTTTACAGAAAGAAATGTTTCAAACCACCTTGAAACATGGTCGCCAAATGATTTTTGCATGACTTGACAACCCACATCTTGGGTCAAATTAGGTTTATCCAATCCCATTACAACTAAAGCTGGCCATACACGCACCGATACTATCGTACGAAACCTCGCAGGAAGCTGCTGATATCGGACGACTCGCCGATTGGCCAGGTTAGAAAATTTTGATTGGGCGCCATAGAAGGCGCCTGACCAAAATCTGCTGTCAGGGCTGAATTGGCAGAAGGAGGTAGAAATCCTATTGTTTCTACCTCCTTATCTGCTGTTTCAGCCCTGACTGTGTGTAGCGGATCTGACGATGTTTCGTGCGACCGATGGTCGCACGAAACATCGTTAGATCGCCACGTGTATGGCCAGCTTAAGGACTGCATAAATGGCCAAGGTCACATCATGGAGCTTCATACCTGCCTAGGGCCTTTGTAGCTGCTGTAAACAAACGGCAGCTATTTTAATAGTGAACAAACAGAAAAATCTCTACTAAAATAAAATTTAATGATTACAAGTAAAACACAGGATAAAGCCTATTTGATAAGGCCTTTATATGACTTTGCCATCTGAATATCTGTATAATCAGAACTCTTTAGTTAGGGGCTTGTCTATGACTAGAGGGCTAGGCTTGTCATCCATGAACAATTACATTACATTAACATTTATTTATAAAGCACCAACATATCCCGCAGCGCTGTACAATAAGTGGGTTTCATACATTGGACATACAGAGTAACATATAAAGCAATCAATAACCGATACAAGAGGTGAAGAGGGCCCTGCCCAAAAGAGCTTACAATCTACAAGACAATTCACAAACAAAGAAGAAAGTAGTTATATGCTGTGTGCTGATTGGCTGCTACTCTGTTGGTAGTAGGCCACAGGCGGTAGTAGGCCACAGACTTTTACATCTGGCCAGATCTGGGTTCCCCCTTTCAGCATACAAGACAACCTGAACTTGTCTGAAACCTGAACAAAACACATGAACTTGTATGGACGACACACTCACTTGACCATGGAATGGAGAATTTATATTTGTACAGTCACCCGGGCCGGATGGCATTTGAGCTCTGAACTGAACTGAATAGTGAGTGCAGAATTAATACTATTATTATGGAGTTCAAAACCAAAAGAGAAGCTGAGCCATGTAGCAGATTAGAGGTGTTTGCACAGAGAGAGAATGCCAAAGTCAATGAACCAGTCAAGGCTCAGGAAACAGGAAATCAAACCAATTGAAAACAGTGATGTAGGTCAAGTCAGGATTAACTAATATAGAAACAAACACAAATTAGACCAAGGGCAGTAACAGGGAAAGACTGGGCCCAGCCAGTCATCACCGGCCTGACAACAACAAGCTGTAGAAATGATGCACTGAACTAGTGAGAGCTTGGAGGGAAGGGTAGAACTGGTCTGGTCACTTCAAAGCTGAGGGACAAATAACCCACAACTTTGTTTCTCTACCAGTTGTAGGCAGAGGTGAGGGGCTTATATGGCACATGTATGGACACTGTGGGTTCTTCAGCATCAAATTTCAATTCGAACCTGTATGAACTTCCAATGTAGAATTAAATAGAGAGTGGAAGGGATGTCCATCTGGAACAACGTTGATCCATGCTAATTTTCCTTATTTTCCAAAATCAGCCATGATGAGCGTGTCATGTAGAAGGCCCACTAATAGCAAAATGTTTCAGAATGGGCAAGCACAGGGTTTTATACGGAACCCTCCACCCCAAAGGTGAACTGGTGGGGCTGAAAAAAAATTAATGGTTTTTAGCCAAGGTTCATATTAACTTATTATCATGGGTTACAGTATGCTGGGAGCTGTAGTCCATCACCATGAGGGATAGCTTCATAAAGCAACAGTGCTGAATCCAGAAGCCCAGAGGGTCCCATAAAGAAAAATCCTTGCCCAAGTTCCCCTTGATCCCTTGTGTTTTCAAACAACTGCCATTAGAGCGATACATGATTATAAGTAGCACTGGAATCCTAAACAGCCCTATAATTGACTTGCCCCGTGTAATCTGGAATGAATGTGCATTTGTTATTATGGTTCAGACTTATTAACAATCACATTTTACATTTTTGTGATTTATGAAGTGCAAAAACCTAAAAAAAAAATCAAATGTTTATAATTCTGCCCCTATATCTGGGGTGCCCATTTTGCAAGCTACTGGACATAAGCGAGAGGGCATGATGAAGGTTTGGATCCCCTTAAATCCCTCTACATCCACCAACAACAGTGTGTAAGCCAATATCACCGGTGATGTTGCCCATAGCAACCAATCAGCAATTAGAGTTGAACGGTCAACTACAATTTAAAAAGCATCTGATTGGTTGCTATGGGCCACACACTGTAATAAATGTGCCCCCAAGGGTAAGAATAACTTTTAAACATATTTATCTGCAGCAGCAACTGCATCTGCTCTGTTTATTTCCAATGAATATGTACAATTTGACTGTATTAAATATCTGAAAAATAAAAAACGCGTGATTGTTGAAAATCCTCCTCGCACTATAGACCCTCAACATCTTTATATTTTTACATTCAAATTTGGGAGTTTTTTGGATTAATAAAACTCTTGTTTTCAAAACTTAAATGAGAACCTCTAAAATCACACAAATAGGCATTTTAATAGATTTGCCCTTTAATGAAGTTCCTCAGCTTTTTTTCTGGATGCAGCCAATGCCCTTGCTGTGATCCACTGACAGATTTCCCCTGGTCTTATTGGTAGTGATGAGTGAATTTTTACGGCAGGCATGAATTCACACCGCATTTCCACATTTCGCCTTTTTTTGCAAAACTTTATCGAAAATCCGCAGAGGAATAAATTCTAAGCGTGTCAAAAATAGGCATGGTCATGTAAAAATGGGTGTGGTCGCGGCAAAATAGGCACAGTTGCGCCAAAAAAAATAGGCACAGTCATGTAAAAATGGGCGTAGTCGCGTCAAAATAGGCTCAGGTGTGTCAAAAAATAGGCATGAGTGTGTAAAAATGGTCGTGGTCGCGGCAAAACAGGCACGGTCGCATCAAAAAATAGGCGTGCTTGCGTTAAAATATGCGCGGTCATGACAAAAAAAGGACACATGTGACAAAAAATTCACCCACCAAAATTTGCCTTGGAAAAATTTGCAGAAATTTTTTAGTTGCGTGGCAAATTTGACGCGGTCGCATAAAAAAGGGTGCGGTCACTGGAAATTGGGCGTGGTCATGCCAGAAAAGGTGTGGTCGCATCAAAATTGGGTGCGGTCACGTCAATTCAGGCGTCAAAAAGAGCGCAGTTGTGTCAGAAAGTGTGGGCGCCAAAAAAAAATAGATACGGGCGACAGAAAATAAGCCTATTAAAGAATCTTATTTTATATAAGCAAATATTCCCTTTTACATCTTTTCCCTTGAGCCGCCATTTAGTGGTGGGCTGTGTCCTCCCTCAGAGATCAGCTGACAGGAAATAATGCAGCTCTAACTGTAACAGGAAGTAGTGTGGGAGTAAAAGGCAAAACTCTGCCCATTAATTGGCTGATGGGGCCTAGCATGTATGTGTGCCTTGGCTTGTTTGTGTGTACCGTGATTTGTATAATCCCAGGGGGGCGGTACTTAGTACTTAAAATGGCACTTTTCTATTTAGGATTACCCAATGGTAAAAAAAGTAGGATTACTAAAAAGTATATTTTTATGAAAATGGTTTATGTAGATGAAACAGGGTATTACATATGAGCTGTTTATACAATATATTTGTATAGAGACCTACATTGTTTGGGGGAATAGTTTTCCTTTGACAAGAAGCCCCTTGGATTTGATTCCAAGCTAGATTGCTCCTGAATGAGAACGTTAAATCATTAAAAAAGTGCACAAAAAAGTCAATTACAAAAGATCTGAAAACATAATCCAGAAAGTTCTCTCTAAAGTGAATTGGTTGTTATACTGCCGGCACGTTGTGTACACTGTATGGGAGCATTCAAACGCTGAAAGTGGCAGTTTTTAAGAGGTGTCTGATTACCGGCTTTAGACAAAAATGTGTTTGCAAACAGACAATTATTCACAGCAGATGTCTTTAGAAGTGGATTTTTTCAAGCTGAATACCTTAAACAAGCAAAACAGAAGAATCCCGTGCAGCTGTTATACATTTCTGCCCATACCGGAACCATTTTCATTGTCTGTGTGATTGAGCTTATTCTGTTTCCTTGTGCGGTAAATAAATACCAGTGTATGGTTGTGCACAGTTTACACAGTTGCCTAAGGGAGTCCCACAGTGATAGTGCCAGGGTACCAACGACAAAAGGCAAAAAAAAGAAGGATTTGCCTCTCTTGTCCCAACATGAATATAACGCCGAGAGTGGTAAATCCAACCAACTTCCACGACTGCTGTCATCAAACAGAAGCTGAAGTTTCATCCATTGCAAAAAAATAGCCCCTGAGCCCTAAATAAACAGAGATTGACACAGTTTGTTCTTCAAAGTCTCATAAACTATATATGGATAAGTCTTGCCTTAATCACGAATAAACAAAACACAGGGTTTGCCTACACTGAATTCTACAGAATGTCCAGGAATGACAATAGAAGTATGTGTGGGCTGCCCCGGCGAATTAATGGCTACAAAAATGCATAAAATTCCTAGAATGTGTCATGCTTCAGACAAACTGAATCTGGAAATATGTAGGTGTCTTCTGCTTCTTGAGTTTGTGATTAGTGATGGGCGAAATGTTTCGCCAGGCATGGATTTGCGGCGAATTTCCGCGTTTGTTATGTTAAATGGATGAAAAAATTTGCTGTGGAAAAATTCGCTGCGCGACAAAATAATAGCCGCGGGCGACAAAAGAATAGCCACGCGACGAAAGAATAGCCGTGGGCAACAAAAGAATAGACGCGGGCAACAAAAGAATAGCCGCACGACGAAAGAATAGCCGCGGGCGACAAAAGAATAGCCGTGGGCGACAAAAGAATAGCCGCGGGTGACAGAAGAATAGCCGCGGGTGACAAAAGAATAGCCGCGGGTGACAGAAGAATAGCCGCGGGTGACAAAAGAATAGCCGCAGGCGATAGTTTTTTTTTACGTGCGACATTTTCGCCATTTCGCGAATCTTTTGAAAGATTCGCAAATTTTTCGGCGAAGCGAAACGGGACAGATTCCCTCATCACTATTTGTGATTTTATTTGGTCTGTAGATGTTACCAGGCCATATAGGCCTATGCATTGATCCAATCAGCAGAACTGACACCATTTAGTAATGCCAGCAGTGTAACCATTGTGTGAAAATTGTTAAATCTAGAGAAAAAATGTAAATTATATTTTTATATAGTTATATTTTGAGGGTTTACATTTCCTTTAAAACCTAGCATGTCCACGCAGGTCATACTAAAAAAACTGACTTGGGTCAGTTACAGAGAAAAAAAAAAAAAAAAAATTTACCTTTTAACCATTTTGCCATTCCAGGTTCATTCCCAAACACTAACACCAAACACTTTGAGGCACATTTGCTAATCCACGAACGTCTGAAAATCGTCCGAATGCGTTTTTTTTCGTAATGATCGGTATTTTGCGACTTTTTCGCGAATAGTCGCGTATTTTTCGAGCTCAATAAGAAAAAGTCGCGACAATTCGTGAAAGTCGTAATGGCTATGAAAAAGTCGCGACAATTCATGAAAGTCATAATGGCTATGAAAAAGTGGCGACAATTCACGAAATTTGTAACGGCTACGAAAAAGTTGCGACGGTGACGAAAAAAACGCAAAAATACGAAAAAATCGCAAAATGTACGTTTCCAATCCGATTTTTTCCCATTCGGGATTCAGATTCGTGGATTAGTAAATCAGCCCCTTTGTATTGTTTTTTATATAAACTTTTGGTCACTCGGCAAGGTGCCCAGCAAACATCTTGAAGACAGAGAAAATTAATTTTAGTGAAGGAAAAAAAATGGCCGTTAAGCAAATAAGCAGCTGATTGGCTCACTAACATGCGGTACTGAGATGACAGGTTCAGAGATCTTTAATGATTAAAATTATTTTCTTTAGCTTATATTGGACAATAGGGCTCAGTCTTTTAGGGACTTCATAATATAGCAATACCAATACGAACATATATATAGTGAAAGTTCTCCAAAGCAGTTACAGTCTAAGGGGCACATTTACTAATCCACAAACGGACCGAAAGCGCCTGAATGTGGTTTTTCGTAATGATCGGTATTTTGCGATTTTCGTCGTTGTGACTTTTTCCTAGCCGTCGCGAAAAAAATCGAGTACGAAAGCACCCAATACGAGAAAGTCGTGACAATTTGCGAAAGTCGTAACGGCTACGAAAAAGTCACGACAATTCGCGAAAGTCGTAACGGCTACGAAAAAGTCACGACGGTGGCGAAAAAAATCGCAAAAAATACGAAAAGGTCTCAAAATGTTCGTTTCCAATCAGATTTTTTCCGATTCAGGATTCGGATTCGTGGATTAGTAAATCTGCCCCTAAGAGTTCTTAGATGAGAATGACTCAAACTATCAAATACCCCAAGCATATTGGAACTATAGAACCTATGAATCCCAGTATTGGCTATTTTATAAGCATCTTTACATGGTGGTGTGGCCTGATGCCACTGGGTGGAGGAGCAAGGACAACCATTAGCAATCATCACAACAAAAGAGAGCAGGCACAAACATCTTGCTGAGAGACATCTTGAATCTCTCTCTAACATATTCATTTTATGGACTTGAGAACCTCAAATATTGACAGGCTTGACTACTTTTGATAGTGAGGAACAATACTTTAATGACATAAATATTGCAGCTTGACCTACCGCGGATCTTTCCATGATATGTCCGCACTGAGCTGACCAATACCAGGCTGATCCAGATCACAGCATTAGGAATGCAGATCAAAAGAAGCCAATATGAGCTCACTCCGACAGGATCAATTTTCTACCAATAAGTAAGTGAGCCAATAAGTTCCCATGTATAGTTGAACTGAAAAAGCTGCTTGGATGAGCAGTGAAATGTCTTCAATGATTACTTACCAGTTGCTTTAGATTTGCTTATACTAGAGGCCCATGTCTGGTCACCTAAATGCAGAAACGGGCACAATTTGGAGTTAAACTGCAATTTTTTACAGCCCTACTAAATAATCTTTGCATTAATCAGTTCCATAGCTTATGAAGAGTTAAAAAAATCCAAGATTGCTGGTTACCTACCTATTTAGCAGAGTTTCTGGTTGAGAAGGTAGAGGCTTTTGTAAACACTCTTGTTTTGCCCAATAATTTGTTAAACTAAGAACTACGCATATCTCTCTGGATCATTGCATGACTCTAAACCAGGGATCCCCAATGTTTTTCCCTCGTGAGCCACACTCAGATGTAAAAAGTGTTGGGGAGCCACACAAGCAAGAAAAACATTCTTTGGGGGTGCCAAATAAGGGCTGTGATTGGCTATTTGGTAGCCCCATGTGGACTGCTAGCCTGCAGGAGGCTCTGCTTGGAATAAAACTGTGTCTTGGTGCTTCTAAAACTTGCCTTCAAGCCAGAAATGCAAAAAGGGACAGTAGTTTGAGAGCAACATCAAAGGGCACCATGTTCTTCACGAGCCATTGGTTGGGGATTACGTCTGTAGAGTCAAGACCGTACATTTCCAATCTCCTCGGGCAAGCAGTCAAGATGAGACAACATTCCTAAATTTATACCAGGGTATTTGCTGCAGCAGTCTGTAGCCTAGTCCTGAAATAAGGGTCAAATCCTGGACTTCAAGGTTGGGCTTGAATGCAAAATGTGGAAAGGTGGGATTGGTGCAGGTGATTGGTAAGTACTTATCATACAATTTAAAACCACTGCATAGACTCAATGAAGGGAGATGATCCCTTGACTTGGTTATTGATATCTTCAATACTATGGTGCACCATGAGCAGACAGAGCAAACAGTCAACATTGACAAAACTCTGAATCTTGCCTTGCCGTCCATTTTCTCCCACGCTATCACAACACAACCCTTAGCTTAAATACCTTCACTGTATTAATATAATCATCTTACTAGACTTAAGCAGAGGCATTACCCAGTGGCCCAGGGTGAATATCGGCAGCTTCTATCGGCCCGTGTATGGGGGCCTTTAGTTTGCCTGTACAGATCCATGCTTGCATATACAGAGATATTCTATGGAACTAGAGGGCAGTGAGGTTGAGGAATGCTCTAAAGGCAGATTCTGTTAATGCCTATAAGAGGGGCCTGGATGAGTTCTTGAACAAGCAGAATATCCAAGGCTATTGTGATACTAATATCTACAGTTAGTATTAGTGGTTGTATATATAGTTTATGTATGTGAGTGTATAGATTGGTAAGTATAGGTGTGTGTGTGCTGGGTTTACTTGGAAGGGTTGAACTTGATGGATCTGGTCTTTTTTAACCCTATGTAACTAAGGGCCATTTTTACTGGCCTTACCTTGATAACTGTGCAGTAGGAATGCTTTGGGTATTTGGGTCTTCTACTGTCTGGAAAACAGTAATTGTATGTCTTTTTGTGAACCCCATGGCCTTTATATCCCCAAACCTTGGGTTTTATTCCCAACTCTAAATATTCCTGGGCCTGAGCAGCCCAAGTCTGTTGTCTGTAGAACCCGATGCCTTCTGACCCCAGTTGCCGCATCCATTTCATGGTCTCGGCTATGATCTATGGTAGCTCTTTGGTCCCCTTACTGTTTCAGCACCGGGAGGGAAAAACTCTAAATAATAAAGAGTTTAAACAAAGCAACACATATTTTTTCACTCTGTCAACTCATTATTTGGTAAGAACGTCTTTGGAGCCTTTGAAGTTAAGTTCATATGAAATTGTTTTTCGTGAACATTTTTGCAAATGAGTTGAGGATTTGAATAGAACATTTGCCTGCCGTTGAGCTGGAATGGTCGGCAAGTCTAAGGCAGATGCCAGCTTTCCTGCTATTTGCATTTTGTATTTTCCCCGGCCCGGTACAACCAGCTCGTTACAAAAATGACAAACGGTGTAATTTATGAGCGGACGGATGCTGTTTAAGCATTAACTAATAACTATGATCTGCGGCAGATTCATTAGAAAGGGTAAGCATTGTAGGGACGCGGCTACCGGCTCACCTGCTGAAAGCGGAAAGGTCACAGGTGAAATGAGTAAATTGCTGAATTTGACAGCATAAATGCCAGTATTTTAAATAAATGACAAACAACAGCTAAAGGGCTTAGTGCTATGCCGCACTGATTGTTGTATTTGCATAAGCATCAAAAGAGCCAAAGCAGCCACTTGTGGAGGTGGTAGACGAATCAGTGACTAATGTCTGCACAACATCATTAATAAACCGCCTTAAAGGGAAAATTACACCGTTTTTATGTGGCGTTGTCACATGTTCGTTCTGCCCCTGGAGGATGGAATATGTTGGGGGGGGGGGAGTCGTGACAATATTACATATATACACTGCCATACTTTGCATGTGATTGGGGGTAACTAAATGCCTGCGCTAATTGGTTCCATTTTATTCTGCTGGGTTGTACCCACAAGCAATCAGGTTTGCATAGAAAGCAACACGCTGCGTATTTATTTTGTGCACAGAACGTACACGTTGTACTATGTACTGTATGTGCACAAAAAGCAGGTATTTTGCAGGATGCGGGTAGGACTTATGGGTGCAGGAAAGTGGGTTTTGGGAAGGGTTGCCATTTTTGCTGCTCAGAAAATCCAGGCAGGGAGGTGAAGAGTGACGGCACTGGGTGTGGCAATGGCATCATGAAGTGGGCCGCTGACATCATGGGGTGGAGCTATGATGCGGCAGTTGGTGATTGGACAATCGCGGCATCAATCTTAAATAATTGGGAGAACCATGTAGGCAACCATGTAAGAAAACCAGGCTGTCTGGGTCAAAACCGGAGAGGTGGCAACCCTAGTTATGGATTGGACACAACTTCTGATGAGGCTTCTGTGATGGCACTTCCAGTTTCATGGTGACCAGCAGGTAGTGTGTTGGGAAGATGGCAGTTGCATTTCTAAGCAGTTAAAATGAAGATTGCAGGTCTGGATCACAGGTCCAGGTCCTGTCTTGGTTTCAGTAATTAATACCCTACTTTGAGCATATTTTCATTTAGGCATATAGTTACTTAGTTGATCATAAAAGACCAATGTCCATCAAGTTCAACCCTTCCAGTGCACTTAGTTTCATAGTCCAGACGTGAGAGCTTCCATAGCACCCAGTCTGAGAAAGGGACAGCACCCATAGTTGCAATGGAATAAACGACACGGCCAAGCATTTATATCTGCTGTGGGGGTGATTCCTGGATGAGGAGAGGATGGGAGGTTGTACTTCACTAATCAGACCCTTCCCAATGGTTTCTACTGCAGCACGGTGTTTATTTGCTGTCATTTACATGTCAGTAGTGCTACGAGAACCCTAATGCTGCTTAGTTATAGAGTTCAATGCATCAGATCATACTTTTTTTAATATATAACCTCTCTTTTCCTATATCTCTTTCCCATAAACTTTGCTATTCCATTTTGCAGGCATAGACCTGCTACATGTGCCTCTTTTGTATTATTTTTTACACCCTTTCTATCTAAACCCTTTACATTGTACTTTTTTGGGAAGAGGTAATGGAATAGCTAAGGATTCTAGTATTGGAGCTTGTGCAAGCACAAAAATAAGTACAGTAATACACTAGAGACCATACCAATGCCATTGGTGCTGCTCCTAACCTCATCATTAATTAGTCCCAAGGAACATCATGGGCGCCATTTTACTGGATCAAAAGGATCACAGCATTTTTGGAGAGGAATAGACTTGTCTTCTTCAGGATGTAGGTGGGTGTGTTGCATCCAAAAAGTTGGTGTAAGAAAGCTGTTTTCTTTAACGGCATTAGCATTTGATTCACTTTGAGCAAGTCAGTTGCAGCTATTGACGCACCAGTTAAGGAACCTGGAATTACCTTCACATCCAGGCTGGCAGCAGTTCCAGGGTTCC
The DNA here is from genome assembly GCF_000004195.4 of Xenopus tropicalis. NCBI lineage: Eukaryota > Metazoa > Chordata > Amphibia > Anura > Pipidae > Xenopus > Xenopus tropicalis. The sequence goes on along the minus strand of NC_030680.2, from coordinate 20,851,822 downwards.
CTAGTTCCATGCACTTGTTTGCTATTCCTCACAGAAGTCTTGGGCTGATTGCCTTCAAGTTGCTAGAAGTATATATGGGCTTAGGTGCTTAGGCAATTCTAAAGAACAAGAGAACTTTAGAACTACCCCTTTAGATTAGATGATATGGCACCCATGACTTTTTATTGGTGAACCTAGGGGGCACATTTACTAATCCACGAACGTCCGAAAGCTCCCGAATTAGTTTTCTTCGTAATGATCGGTATTCTTGCGACGTTTTCGTCGGCGTCGCAATTTTTTCATATTTTCTGCGACTTTTTTCGTCGCCGTTAGGACTATATTTTCCGCAACTTTTTCGTCGCTGTCGCGAAAAAATCGGATTGGTTTTTCCACCGTTTACAATTGGTCATTACGAAAAAATCACGACGGCGACAAAAAAGTCACGCAAAATACAATAAAGTTGTGATGGCGACGAAAAAAATGCGCAAATACGAAAAAATCGTGCTGGCGACGAAAAAGTCGCAAAATTTTCGTTTCCAATCCGATTTTTTTCCCATTCGGGATTCGTATTCGGGGATTAGTAAATGTGCCCCTAGGAGTAGTAATGAGCAAATTTGTTTGCTAGGCATAGAATCGCCAATTTTTTTTGAGAAACTGCAGCAAAACTGCAGCAAAAAAAAGAGGCACCACAAAAAAACGCGCATTCACAGTCCCTTTCTGAGACGTTGGTTTGGGCCAGAAGAAAAAGCAATGCTGTTCAAATAGACATTTCACTTATGTTAATGGCGTATTGATTCATTTGCTCAGAGAAGGCCCAACTGGTTGTAACTTTCTATTCATTTGGGCTCAATCAGATATGATGATTCCAAGGGGAGTTTTAATCTACAAAATCTTCCCCATTTGTGTATTTTGGCAAATAAATGTGCCTTTGAATAACTCAGATTAGGGGATTAATGTATTTAAACTGAAGGAAAAAATAATTATACCCCCCCACCCCATTACAGATTATCAGGCCATTATTTATTTGGACTTCTTAGGATGACCTCTGCTAAGGTCCTTCATGGTCTCCTTCTATGTAATAGAGACCATTTTCCTTTTGTTATAATAACTCATGGGCAGACTGACAGCCTTCACCTAGAGCAAACTCCTATGGTCCCTTCAACATAATAGGGATAACTGTCCTATTATAATTATCCATGGTCTTCCCGACCACCATATATTTGCACTAGAGAGGTGCATCTGGTTTGCAGAGCTCCAACTGCTCCAACTATCAACTAGAGCAGGGTCCCCAAACTTTTTACTTGTGAGCAACATTTAAATATAAAAAATGTTGGGGAGCAACATAAGCATGAAAACAGTTCCTGGAGGTGCCCAAAAAGGGCTGCAATTGGTTATTTGGTAGCCCAATGTGGACTGGCAGCCTACAGGAGGCTCTGTTTGGCAGTACACATGGTTTTATGCCTCCAAGCTAGAGATCCAAAAATAAGCACCTACTTTGAGGCCAATGGGAGCAACGTCCAAGGGGTTGGTGAGCAAAATGTTGTCCCCGAGCCACTGGTTGTAGATCACTGACCTAGAGCAAACTCCTATGGTATAATTGTCCTACTAATATACTAATTTATGGTCTGGCTAACCTCCATATATTTGCACTAGAGAGGTGCATCTGGTTTGCAGAGCTTTCACCTAGAGCAAACTCCTGTGGTCCCTCATGGTCTACTTCCATGTAATAAAGATAATTGGTTTTTATCTCATGGGATGGCTGAGAGCCATATATTTGCACGATAGTTGCAAAGTAAAGTATGGTCATCTGGGGTCCTTCATATTATCCAGAAAAATCAACTTAGAGAAGAAAATGACTCCTTTTATAAGTCATTTGATATAATGTCATAATAAATGAGAATCTAGAATTACAAATACAAAGGATAGAAATCATCTCAACTCAGGACACTTTCTTATAAGCAGAGGAAAGCTGTTATAAATGTGACCAATGGGAAATGGGAAAAACCTTTTGACTATAAATCTGCATCTTATTTTCCCTTTGTTTTTTCCCATTAACTTGTATGAAGGCTTTAGCTGGCTGGACACAAGCTTTCCGATCACCCTCAATACTCCTCCTATTGTGTTATAATTCCCTTAGAAAAACAGAAGGGGGCATGGCTTATCAGTCCGGGGGTGTGGAATTCATTCATTAGTCCATCGGGACAGAAAATGGTGATCCCCCGTGCTAGTGACTTATTAGCAGGAATTAATTGTCCTTATGTTTTATTCTACCTAAATGTTATAATCAGAATTAAATATAAAAACATGCATTTGCTGTAAGTGCCCAATTACATGTAGAATTTAATGCATTATATAAATGGCAAAGTCAAACATATATATCATTTGTACACATGGCTACCCCTACAGCTACAGTTATTCGGTACAAAACCTACGTCATAATATTATCAATGTTCTTCTAAAAGTAGCCAAGTGGTGTTTGGAGTGACACTATTGGCCGGTGTAAAGGAAAGGTTAAACAGCACACAGTGTTATGGTATTTATGTATGAGTGCGTTAGTAAGTGCTCTCTCTGTACAAGAAATGATTCCAGCTTGACATAACCTAAATATTAATACTAGTAAGGTAAAGAAGTCCTCACTAAGAAGCATGTGTGACGGAATGTCCCCAGGTCTGGGTTTTCTCAGATGTTACTTGTGGGAATTACATTTTCCACGTGCTGTAGATGGAGGACAACAACAGTTGGGATGTAGGGGCAAATTTAGAAAAAGTCTTACAAACTCGACAAATTCCAATTAAACTCGATTATTGCTGTATTTATAAAATGTTGTGATAATGCTTGAATCGTTTATGCGACAATTTCCAATTTACGTTCCAAAATCCCGAATTTTTTGAGTTGAAAGTATTGTTAAAACTCGGAAAATTCGAGGTTAAATGGACGTTCGTTTCCATGGATCCTCTTTATTTTTCCCAAACAGGAATTGCTCCAGCAGCCATTTTAGGAGCATTGGCACTCATTGTTGGAAAACAATAATGTGTTTATGTTTCACTTGGAACTGGGTGAACCTGAAAACAATGATGGGATTAACTTCCCCTTGAAAACGTGTGAAATAGAAAACAATGATCGGATTAATTTTCCCTTGAAAACGTGTGAAATAGAAAACAATGAGGGGATTAAATAAGAAGGAAAGGTAAAAACTAAGTAAGCTTTATTAGAAAGGTCTGTGTAAATACAGCCATAAGCACTCACAGAAACGCTGCACTGGGTTCTCTGTCAAAAGATTAGTTGTGTCTGTTTTCCTGTGCCAGAGACACACAGCTCTCTCCTCTCTCCCCTCTCCTGCTCCCCCTTTCTTCAAGAATGCTAAGAACTCACTCCCCCCCTTAGGAATGTGGATCTGAGCCAATCAGCAGGAAGCTGACTCATAAAGTTCCGACTTGAAAACGAACATTTTGCGACTTTTTCGTATGTTTTGCGATTTTTTCGGATTCTTTACGAATTTTTCGTTACCAATACGATTTTTGCGTAAAAACGCGAGTTTTTCGTATCCATTACGAAAGTTGCGTAAAAAGTTGCGCTTTTTTCGTAGCGTTAAAACTTACGCGGAAAGTTGCGCATTTTTCGTAGCGTTAAAACTTAAAAGGTGCAAAGTTTTGCGTAAGTTTTAACGCTACGAAAAAAGCGAAACTTTTTGCGCAAGTTTTAACGCTACGAAAAATCGCCAGATTTTACGCAACTTTCGTAATGGCTACGAAAAACTCGCGTTTTTACGCAAAAATCGTATTGGTAACGAAAAATTCGTAAAGAATCCGAAAAAATCGCAAAACATACGAAAAAAACGCAAAATACCGATCATTACGAAAAAAACGCAATCGGACTCATTTCGACCCGTTCGTGGGTAGGTAAATCAGCCCCATAGTCTAACAAACTGAGCATGTTCACTTGGTCTGGGTGTCTGTGCAGGAGTGAGGCATTATGGGAACTTTCTTTACACAGCTCAGCATTTTTCTTTCAGTTTGGCTTCTGATCATCTGAACGGGGGAGACTTAAGGGCACTATTGAGAGAACTGAAGGTATGCCTGCAGTTTGGGATTAACTCTTTATTAGCCTTTCCTTCTACTTTAAATTCCACAATGAGGGGATTAACTTGCCCTTGAAAATGTGTCAAGAAAAGGCTGCCACTGACTATTCTATTCCTCTACTATTCTAAGCCTCCATAGGACAGATCAAACCTGTAGAATTTTTATATTCAATAAAAAATTTAACCAAACATTAATTAATCACGAATTATGGGAGTCGTTTTCCAAAAACTCGATTTTTTTGGGAAACAATAACAAGAAAATCAAGGTCTGGCGAAAACCAATTCACAAATCTCGAAATTATCTTGGACAGGGATCCCCAACCAGTGGCTCGGGGGCAACGTGTTTCTCACCAACCCTTTGGGTGTTGCTCTCAGTGCCCCCAAACCAGGGAGTTATTTTAGAATTGCATAATAACCAGGTGTCCTGCCAAACAGAACCTCCTGTAGGCTGCCAGTCCACATAGAGGCTACCAAATAGCCAATCACAGCCATTATTTGTAACCACAGGAACATTTTTCATGCTTGTGTTGCTCCCCAACTCTTTTTACATTTGAATGTGGCTCACAAATAAAAAAGGTTGGGGATCCCTGAGCTAAAAGTAAGAAAAAATCCGACTTTATCTCAAAATTGCTCAGTAAATGTGCCCCTTAAAGTTCATGTGTTACTTCTCTGTCTGGGAAATGCCCTCTCCAACATGGAGACACAGTAGGGAGTGATAAGGAGAAACTTTATGACCTTTTCAGGAACTCAGAAGCTCTACAAGACCATTCTTATGTGTCACAAGGGCAACTTGCTCCGACTAGATATTATACATTTGGTTTGAATGGGGGTTTAAATGAAAAAAGTCAGGCACCAGTGACTCATGGTAACATCTATGAAACCTGCAATACATCTCCCAACGTATGAAAAATAAAACAAAACCTAGAGGTGACTTTTCCACATCTGGCTAATTGCTACTGGAAAAACCTTATGATTTTACTGCTATGCTATTCAGTGCTTGAGGTTAGCCGCCTCGCGATGGAATAAAGACATCACCGTTGATATTTTTGAAACGCTCCCTAGCTACAAAATACTGATAAAGGAATCTTGTAAACATCTGCCTGGTAACATCAGCAGCAGCAGGAAGTTGCCATTTTACCATAACTGAAAACAGTAGAAATCTACTGACAGTTGAGTGCATCCTCCAATCAGCTGTCAGTAGATTCTGTTGGCCTATGACAGCAATAAATTCACCAAAATCTCTTGTGTATCTTTCCTGCAGGAGATTCTGAACATGTGCATCCAAAACTGTCAGCTGCGACTTGGATATTAAGTCATTGGACACAAAGGGCACTGTAAGTCATAAAATAAAATCTCAGTCTTTCTCAGCATGGACAAAATGGGATTTTGCCGGGATTTACTAATATTAGTGACTTCTTTTTTTTTTCATAAGCTGCCAAAAAGGGTTCAAGTGCCACCACAGAACTCATAGATGAATAATGTTTTAGTAAATATTGGGAAAACATATTTTTATTAAAAAAATCAGTGCATGCAAAAAAACCCCCCAAAAAGAACATTTTTTATTAATGGAAAGAATTAAATTAGCGTATTTTTGCCTTAGAATCTGAGAAATATTCTTAATTTAACCATGAAGGCTAGGAATCCCAAGTACGATGCTTAGGGGCAGTGAGAAATTAGAGATCAACGTTGTAAAATTCCACCGCTCTCTATTCGTTTCTTTGGGGTAATTGGTAAACACAACTTTCACCCAGTAGGAAATAGGCCTCTAAAAATCCCATAGATAATTCTGCCCCAAAGTGTTTCTTGTTTAAAGGAAAACTATACCCCCAGAATGAATACTTAACCAACGGATAGTTTATATCATATAAAGCGGCCTATTAAAGAATCTTACCAAACTGAAATATATATCAGTAAATATTTCCCATTTTACATCTTCTCCCTTGAGCCGCCATTTTGTAATTGTCTTGGGAAATCACCTGACAGGAAATAGTGTAGCTATAACTGTAACAGGAAGTAGCGTGGGCGTAAAAGGTAAATCCTATGATCCCAGGGGGCGGCCCTTAGTAGTTAAAATGGCAATTTTCTATTTAGGATTACCCAATAGCATGCACAAAATACATTTTTATGAAGATGATTTTTCAGATGAAGCAGGGTTTTTTACAAATGAGTTGTTTTATGTGAGATATTTTTTATAGAGACCTACAATATTCAGGAGTATAGTTTTCTTTTACGTTTTCATGGGTGGAAAGATCAAGGCAGGAACTAGGATTAAGGTGGCCATACAAGGGCAGATATTTAGCTGCCCATTCGAGTCCTTTAGACCAGTGCTGTCCAACTTCTGTTGTACCGAGGGCCGGAATTTTTCCGACCTACGTGGTGGAGGGCCGATAATGGAAGCCAGTTTTGACCACTCCCCTTTTTGAAACCGCACCCACTTGAAACCACACCCATGTTATCACATGACCATACCCATATTAATGGTTGTAGTACAGCAAAAACCTGCCATACTCTGCCTGCCCTACCCTGCCTGTGTGCCATACTCTGCCTACCCTACCCTGCATGTTTGTGCCATACTCTGCCTGCCCTACCCTGCCTGCGTGCCATACTTTCACTGTGTGTGCCATTCTTGGCTGGTTTGTGCCATACTTGGCCTGTGTGTGCCATACTCTGCCTGCCCTACCCTGCCTGTGTGTGCCATACTCTGCCTTCCCTACCCTGCCTGTGTGTGCCATACTCTGCCTTTCCTACCTTGCCTGCGTGTGCCATACTTTGGCTGGTTTGTGCCAAACTTGGCCTGTGTGCCATACTCTGCCTGCCCTACTCTGCCTGTGTGTGCCATACTCAGCCTTCCCTACCCTGCCTGTGTGTGCCATACTGTATGGCACACACAGGCAGCCTACAGTGACACAATGCTGGCACTGCTCCTACAGTCTGCACAATAACTATATATTAAAAAACTTTTTAATTGCAGTACCACCTCAGTATATGTTCTTTTTGTAGTGTGCAGGGATTATTTGTGGGTTTCTACTGCTCCTGAGGTGTGAACAGGGGAACAATGGGGGTGATTACAGCCTGAGCCTGAGGTGTGAACACTGCAGGGGATTACATATTTAAACAATACAGCCTGATTACAGCCTGAATCTGAGGTGAGAACCATGCAGGGGGGGCAGTTAATCACAGTACTGATACCATTTAATGCTTACGCAAGAGTAAGCCATCAAAGCAGCCAGACAGGTGGGGGGCCACACAGAGGGGGGTCGCGGGCCGCCAGTTGGACAGCACTGCTTTAGACCAATTCGCCAGCTTATCTGCCCATGTATGGCCTCCTCCTTTGGGCCTACCCGACCTATCAGATCTCGATTGGGCAGGTTCGATTTTCCATAAGCTCAGGGACCCCATTGGTTCAATCTGACATCGCCTATGCCCATGGTTGTAATTTTAGATGGCCATATCGGGAGAAGATCTGCTCGCTTGGAGACCTCTCTTATGTATGGCCACCTATAAGCAGAAGAAGCACGTGGCACGACGAGGGGGGGCACATACCCTCTGCCTACCCCCAGTTTGGCTTTCTCTACTTCCAGCTTCAAGTGATAGGCTGTGTCTAAGCTCTTTGCATTGCAAAGTTGCTTCTCTGTAGTTCCTCTACCCGGCTCCTAACAGCCCCCCTACTTGTCCCCCTCACTCATCACCTCAATGGGGGGAGGGGGGGATCAGAGCTGGGGGCTTCCCTTGGGTACCAGATACATTTGGCACTGGGAAAGATGCCTGGGAATTCTTCTCCAGTTGTGTGAGGTTCTCATAAGCATCTACGTATCCTGAATAACTGTATATAAATATTATCTCACTTATTATTCCATACTATGGGAGGGTGGTACTCTGTATCTATTAAACAGTCTTTTAAAAGATTTATTTTTCATTTTACAGCTAAACTGCTTTGTTTGGTCCAGGATTCTTATAGGAATGAATTAATTGAGCTTTGCGTGGCTGAAAGTACATATGCTGTATCTACATGTGCTAGGAAAACCTGCTATTTCCATCATGGTTTACTGGGAAGCAGCCAATTGGAAATCCAGATTAAATGTGTGTTTACTCTGATTAATGGTCTTTCGCATTACAGTTCTTTCTTACTGATAAACAGAATAAATTCTTTAGTGGTGGAAAACTCGAATCATTAGCGCTAAATGTGTTTGTCATTCGTATCTCCTCTCTACAGGTCTTCAGCGTCCCAAGCATGAGCTTTTAACAGGAGTTTAAATAAAGAGATTAACCAAGGAAGCCCTGTACCTACATAGACACTGGGGAATCAATACAAATAGTAATACAAAAATCTTCCTATACCATGAAAATATCATGAAAGCCTTTTGATTTCCTCCCAGAAGGCCCTGCAGCTATTGTTGATTACTAGAACCTACAATTTTACAATTCTGCACCTTATCTATTGTGGGACGCTAAACATTTAAAGACATAATTAAGATGAGAGCTAAACTGCTCTTTCCTACAAATTAGATAATATACACAGTTCTACTATAAACACGCTATTGAGGTCCACAACTCAATGATGTTAATTAAATTACCCTTACCCGCAATATATATGGTCACTATTAGGTATAGGCAAGGGAAAAGAAATACGTTCTTAATATAACGTACCTAGTTGAGCATGTCGGCTGGCAGAATGTTAATCTTCCTTTGTATTGTAGCTGGTATTGTGGGTGCAGTGTTCTGTAGTTCCAGCAGCCTCAGGATCAGTTCCATTGATCTATTTTTGGGTTTCTGTAATATTTTTTATGTAGGAATGTTGGTCATTGTATCTCAACATTGGCTTGAAGACTAAGGGGGAGATTTACTAATCCACGAACGGTCCGAAGGCGTCCAAATGCGTTTTTTTTCGTAATGATCGGTATTTTTGTGACTATTTCGTATGTTCCGCGACTTTTTCGGTGCCGTCGCGACTTTTTCGTATATTTTCCGCGACTTTTTCGTTGCCATCGCGAAAAAAATCGGATTGGTTTTTCCGGCATTTACAATCGCTCAATAAGAAAAGATCGCGACGGCGGCAAAATAGTCGCGCAAAATACGATAAAGTCGCGGCGGCGACAAAAAAGTCGAGACAAATACGAAAAAATCGTGACGGCAACAAAAAAGTCACAAAATTTTCGTTTCCAATCCAATTTTTTCCCTTTTGGGATATGGACTCGTGGATTAGTAAATCTCCCCCTAAGAGTATATATTGCTAATTGTAATTTTTAACCGCATTGTCTGTAGTGAGTGGTATCCTGGATGCCAGTTATTAAAGGCCATCATTGAGTCCCATCAGTTGCCAGCTAGTCTGCCCAGACCTGAGAACTAGTTTCCCCATCCATTCCGTAAGTACACAAAAACCTGAAGAAGTCAGCACTCTACAACGGGTGTAGATTTCTTATTGTAATGTTTACTGCATTGCCTGGCTGTCACTTAGTGTACTGCTATCCTAGGCACAAGTTATTAAAGACCTTCAATGAGTCCCCTAAGTTGCCAGTTAGTCTGTCCAGACCTAAGAATTTGTTTCTCGATACATCCCATCAGCATCCAGAACGTCACAAAAGTCAGTCAGTGTAAATTTCTTATTGTAATTCTTAACCACATTGCCTGGTCATCACTCCATGTAGAGGTATCCTGGGCGCCAGTTAAAGATCATCATCAGTCCCATCAGTTGCAAGTTAGTCTGCCCAGAGGCACCCAAAAAGTTGCAAAAGTCAGCACTCTACAAAAGGTGCTAATGTCTTGATCTCTACATGTAGTGGTAACGTGGGTGCCAGTTAGAAAAGATTCTCATTGAGTCTCATCAGTTGCCAGTTAGTCTGCCCAGACAGTTGCCAGTTAGTCTGACAGACTTGAATTCTGATACATACCTTCAGGGAAATAAGTTGCGGAAGTCATCACTTTTCTACAGCTCCTTGAGAATCCATTTGTTTGGTTCATAGGCTAAATAAGTAGGCAAATGCCTTGTCACCATAAATTAATCCCTCCATGGACACCACCTGCCAGTGCCATTTTAAGGTGCCAGTGGGCCCAGGGCAAAGATTTTGTTGGTGGGCCCTCTATGGCTGCCCCAATACATCTGTGATAGTGTTACCCTGAAGCGGGTGAACTAGGATATAATAAGGTGGGCAGTAAAGAGATGATCTGTGTTTACCAAGGTGCACCTCCCTGAACTAACCAAAACTAAACCATTATCACAAACAATATTTTTGTATTATTACAGGTATTGGACCCATTATCCAGAATTCTCGGGTCCTGGGGTTTTCTGGATAAGGAATCTTTCTCTAATTTGGATCACCTACCTTAAGCCTACTAAAAATATTATTTAAACAGTAATTAAACTCAATAGGATTGTTTTGGCTTTAATACGGGGTAATTATATCTTAGTTGGGATCAAGTACAGGTACTGTTTTATTATTACAGAGAAAAAGGAATCATTTAACCATTAAATAAACCCAATAGGGCTGTTCTGCCCCCAATAAGGGGTAATTATATCTTAGTTGGGATCAAGTACAGGTACTGTTTTATTATTACAGAGAAAAGGGAATCATTTAACCATTAAATAAACCCAATAGGGCTGTTCTGCCCCAATAAGGGGTAATTATATCTTAGTTGGGATCAAGTACAGGTACTGTTTATTATTACAGAGAAAAGGGAATCATTTAACCATTAAATAAACCCAATAGGGCTGTTCTGCCCCAATAAGGGGTAATTATATCTTAGTTGGGATCAAGTACAGGTACTGTTTTATTATTACAGAGAAAAGGGAATCATTTAACCATTAAATAAACCCAATAGGGCTGTTCTGCCCCCAATAAGGGGTAATTATATCTTAGTTGGGATCAAGTACAGGTACTGTTTTATTATTACAGAGAAAAGGAAATCATTTAACCATTAAATAAACCCAATAGGGCTGTTCTGCCCCCAATAAGGGGTAATTATATCTTAGTTGGGATCAAGTACAGGTACTGTTTTATTATTACAGAGAAAAGGGAATCATTTAACCATTAAATAAACCCAATAGGGCTGTTCTGCCCCAATAAGGGGTAATTATATCTTAGTTGGGATCAAGTACAGGTACTGTTTTATTATTACAGAGAAAAGGGAATCATTTAACCATTAAATAAACCCAATAGGGCTGTTCTGCCCCCAATAAGGGGTAATTATATCTTAGTTGGGATCAAGTACAGGTACTGTTTTATTATTACAGAGAAAAGGGAATCATTTAACCATTAAATAAACCCAATAGGGCTGTTCTGCCCCCAATAAGGGGTAATTATATCTTAGTTGGGATCAAGTACAGGTACTGTTTTATTATTACAGAGAAAAAAGAAACCATTTTTAAAAATGTTGATTATTTGATTACAATGGAGTCTATGGGAGATGACCTTTCCATAATTCAGAACTTTCTGGATAATGGGTTTCCGGATAAGGGGTCCGATACCTGTATGAAAATTGGAGAATCCAGTCTTTTATAGAGGTGGACCTGGTGGACCCTGGGCAAATGCTCCTTTTGCCCATTTAGTACAATTGCCCTGCATCCTTCTTCATATACTTGGTAAGGGTTAGGAATAAGGAATTAGAAGGAATGATTAAAAAATAAAAAAAACTCAGTTCTGTAACTATAATAGGGGAGAAGGAGGGTACATGGAGGGAAGTCTGGAATAGGGCTGGGGTTTTAGTTTGTGCTCATAAAATGACTAATTATTAAGTTGCAGTGTATCAGTATCATTTTAAAATCTTTTGTCCATCCCATTTGTCCTTCCCAACCTACTTTTGCCATAGCCCGTATAATGTGCAAACAGCTCTCCAGGAATACTAGCTACACAAACATGAAGAATACCATAGGAACAGAATCAATAAAATATGTGAACAAACACCAACTAATACGTTCAATGAATGTCAAGTCTGATAGTCACCAAGGACGCCAACAGATGGAACCTTGTGATGGAGATGATAAGAGATGAATGGTTTCTCATGAAGTCCACTATAAGTGATGAATAATGAAAACGATGGAAGGTGAATAATAATGGAAAGATCAATAGTGCTGAATAGTGTATATTGATGGGGTATAATGATGATGTGCGGACATAGACTCCATCCCAGGGAGCTTATTTAACACGCATGCATTCATTGCAGACTGCTGCTTTGCTAAAGGGAAGACATCTGTGATTTTTGCTCCTTTTCCCAGTACATAAGAAGAACCTCCTGTTTTGCCAAACGTATATTCTAATCTTATGTGTTTATAAAATTATACATGGCAAACAAAATGAGCAGTTTCAGATGAGGCAGATATCTGAGCTCCATCTGTAGTAGCCCCAAAAGTGACTTTAACATGCCTGTATCAGTGTGTTAGAACCAATGACTGTAGGGCTTAAGGTGGCCATATAAGTAGCAATAACGATCTTTTGTCTGACCATTGGTCGCAGGAAAGATCATTCCCATCCTCCATTGACGTTCAGGGCTAAGTTGTCAGATATGGGGGTAGAAAGAATAGAAATTCTACCTCCACCTGCCGATTCAGCCCCTGAACGTAGATTTTGCTAGGGCCCGATCAAATCTTTTAATCTGACTGATCAACAAGACGACTTATATCTGCAGCCTTTGCGATATTGGTTGTTTCGTTGAGCCGCCATACGTGCACTGAATATCGTACGAAACAAGGTTTCATACAATAATATCGATGCGTGTATGGCCGGCTTTAGAGCAGGGGTTCTCAATCTTTTTTACCTGCAAGCAACATTTAAATATAAAAAAAGTTGGGGAGCAACACAAGCATGAAAAAGCTCCTAGGAGGTGACATATAAGGGCTGTGTTTGGTTATTTGGTAGCCCAATGTGGACTGAAAGACTCCAGGAGGCTCTTTTTGGCAGTGCCTTTGTTCTTTATGCAACAAAAACTTGTCTCCAAGCCAGAAATTAAAAAATGAGCACCTACTTTGAGGCCACTGGGAGCAACATCCAAGGGGTTGGTGAGTAACATGTTGCCCAGGAGCCACTAGTTGGGGATCACTGGCTTATAAACTTCACTGGAGGAGGCCCGTATGATGACCAGTTAGGACTTGCTCTTCTAGCCCATCTTGAGGGTCAGTTAGATTTTGGTTAAACGCATATTTGCTGTACTAGATTTCTTTACTAGATTTTTGGAGACTATGGCTTTATGGTTGACACAACAATGTTTTCATTTATCTCCAAATTCTTATGAGCTGAGGGTGGCCCTGGCTAAATGTTGGGCCTCGCTGTGGGAATTGGACTGAAAAAGCCAGAAGTCCACTGGTTTAAAGCATATTGTACTCTGTTAATAAATAAATACCATCATTTATGCATATATCCCTAGGTGATTTGCTCAGATTTCTAGAGCAAAGTGCCAGGAGATCCTGCAGTTAAAGAAACAGCTAATGTCAGGGTTTAGCACCCCATTTCATATACCCTCAGAATGGATACATAACTGAGACATAATTGATATCATATTAAGTGACCTATTAAAGAATCTTGCCAAAGTGGAATATATATATCAGTAAATATTGCCCTTTTACATCCTTTCCCTTGAGCCGCCATTTTGTGATGGGCTGACAGGAAATAATGCAGTAAATAATGGGAAGTAGTGCAGAATTTTCTCCATTCATTGGCTGATGGGACCTAACATGTATGTGTGCCCTTGGTTTGTTTTGTGTTTGTTTGTGTTAAAATTTTTCAATATAGGATTACCCAATGGCACATACTACTAAAAAAAAGTATATTTTTATGAAAATGGTTTATATAGATGAAGCAGGGTTTTATATATGACCTACATTTTTTCTGAATGCCCAGCTTGGGTGCAAGTTTAATAAGCGGGATGCTAAGAACAACAAGCAGGTACTTAGTAAATAAACATGTATATGCAATAAAAGCCCCGGGTACAGTAACCCATAGCAACCAATAAAATGTCTGCTTTACAACAGTTAATCAGTAAAAGCTAGCTACTGTTTGTTTGCTATAGGTAATAACAACTGCAGCCAACTTGGCTCCTTCTATGACATAACCCCCATAGTGGTCAGTTGACCTTGTGGCCGTTCCGACTGTGCCCTTTGTTATTTAAGCAGCGGCTAGCAGAAGGCTGGAAAATGTTATTTGCAAATCATAAAATAATATTTTTGGTATGAGCATGAAACCAAGTAGTGGGAAAGTCAACATGAGTCAGTCTGTTTTCTCTGGGACTTGGCTGGCATCCTCGCAGCGAGTGGGTGGGAGGGTTTCAGTGACACGGCCTTCTGTTTAGTGGAACATCTTTCCAAGGAGCTATCTTTGCATTCAGTAGGAGTAGGACTGTGTTCTTCACTTCATGCTGCCAATAAATGTTCCACAATAAAACATTTCAGTCTTTGGAGACGGGGGATAGTGCAGACAGATTATGTAGACTTACGAAATCTGCATAAAATGAAATAAATCAAATTAAACGCGGCTAAGCGTCTTCAACGTGAAATAATAAGCGGGGGCGTCATTTGTGATCCGTCTCACCCTAAAAAACAAAATAATAATTTACCCCTGGCCTTCAGAGCAGCCTGTCAGTCACTGGGGTCTAATGGTAATGGAGCCAAGGAGAACTAGGAAGGAGTATCTGTTTTGTTTAAGGGATAATCTCATTTATAACATTCCTATACAGGTATAGGACCCAATATCCAGAATGCTCGGGACTAAGGGTATTCCGGATAAGGGGCTTTCCATAATTTGGATCTCAGTACCTTAAGTCTACTAAAAAAATCAATAAAACATTAATTAAACCCAATAGGATTGTTTTGCCTCCAATAAGGATTAATTATATCTTAGTTGGGATCAATTACAAGGTACTGTTTTATTATTACAGAGAAAAGGGAATCATTTAACCATTAAATAAACCCAATAGGGCTGTTCTGCCCCCAATAAGGGGTAATTATATCTTAGTTGGGATCAAGTACAGGTACTGTTTTATTATTACAGAGAAAAGGGAATCATTTAACCATTAAATAAACCCAATAGGATTGTTCTGCCCCCAATAAGGGGTAATTATATCTTAGTTGGGATCAATTACAAGGTACTGTTTTATTATTACAGAGAAAAGGGAATCATTTAACCATTAAATAAACCCAATAGGGCTGTTCTGCCCCCAATAAGGGTAATTATATCTTAGTTGGGATCAAGTACAGGTACTGTTTTATTATTACAGAGAAAAGGGAATCATTTAACCATTAAATAAACCCAATAGGGCTGTTCTGCCCCCAATAAGGGGTAATTATATTTTAGTTGGATCAAGTACAGGTACTGTTTTATTATTACAGAGAAAAGGGAATCATTTAACCATTAAATAAACCCAATAGGATTGTTCTGCCCCCAATAAGGGGTAATTATATCTTAGTTGGGATCAATTACAAGGTACTGTTTTATTATTACAGAGAAAAGGGAATCATTTAACCATTAAATAAACCCAATAGGACTGTTCTGCCCCCAATAAGGGGTAATTATATCTTAGTTGGGATCAATTACAAGGTACTGTTTTATTATTACAAAGAAAAGGGAATCATTTAACCATTAAATAAACCCAATAGGATTGTTCTGCCCCCAATAAGGGTAATTATATCTTAGTTGGGATCAATTACAAGGTACTGTTTTATTTCTACATAAAAAAAGGAAATCAGTTTTAAAATTCTGAATTATTTGATTAAAATGGAGTCTATGGGAGACAGGTTTTCCGTAATTCGGAGCATTCTGGATAATGGGTTTCCGGATAAGGGGTCCAATACCTGTATTTGGTAAAATTTGCTAATCTTTCACCAGAAACTCAGAAAATTCCCAAATTGTTCTATTTATCAGTGCCAAAGAGTTGCAGAGAGGACAATACAGGGGCTATAGATTATAGATCTCTGGTCTACATGTGATTTAATTGGGTAGCTGATTGGCTGTTAATACTTTCTATCCTTTACATACACATGTTTTCTTGGTGGGAGGTCCAGGTTTTGCTGCAATGTGTTTGTAGTCAGTTCTGCTGCCTGCAGAAAAAGATCCTTATACATATCCTTATACATATTCAGTCTATTGCAGGGGTTCCCAAACTGGGACTGGTGCCCCGAGCTTGGAGCAAAGGCAGGTACCAGTAGGTTAACTTTTGAGAAGAATGTCTATTTTCTCTCCTAGAATAAATCTGAAAGCCTAGTTTGAAGATCAATTAGGGTGAGATTTGGGGGTGAAAACTTATAAAACTAGGTATTTTATATACTTGTAAAACTTTATATTCTTATGGCTGATGCAGCAGTTTTGTCCTGTACCTGTAACTTGGTTATTGGCAGGAAAGGTCCTGACCAAAGGTTGGACGAAAAACTCCCATCACCAATGGCCTATAGCAGGGATCCCCAACCTTTCTTATTCATAAGCCACAGTCAAATGTAAAAAGACTTGGAGAGCAACACAAGCACCATAAAAGTTCATGGAGGTGCCAATAAGGGCTAAGATTGGCTATTAGGCAGCCTCTATGCACCCTATCAGCTTACAGGGGGCTTTATTTGGTAGGAAATCTTGTTTTTATTCAACCAAAACTTGCCCCCAAGTCAGGAATTCACAAATAACTACCTGGTTTGGGGGCACTGAGAGCAACATCCAAGGGGTTGGGGAGCAACATGTTGCCCCTGAGCCACTGGTTGGGGATCACTGGCCTATTGGGTTCAAGGCAATGTTACACAACAAATATTCATGTCTTCAGATGCTCTGCTAAATAAACAGTCTGTTACTAGGAATTAAGAATGATTCTCAGCAGTTTAGTTTTTCAGTTAATCAAGACTTTCCTAATTTTCAGGAACGTTCACGTTTATCAAAGCAGATACAACTCATCAGAATTTGTTCAGTTTCATGAAGATGTCGGGCACATTAATTTTAAACGGGTTATCATTCTGGCTGATTTTAGTATGAGTGCAGTGGTTAGAAAGATAGGGATATAATGGAGATGATAGAATGGTGCGAATGTGTGGAATTAAATAGAACAAGTGAGATAGAATGGAAAAAATATGCAGGATAGAATGATTAGGGAACAAAAACCCTCCTTATGAGTGCAGCTATTTAACATTAAGGCTAAAGGTCCCCATACACGGGCGATTCTAGCTGCCGATTCTAGCTGCCGATCGGGCAGGTTAGAAAATCTAGTCGGATTGGGGACCGCATCGGCTCGTTGATGCAGTCCCCGAACCCATTGCCCCATTGCCGCCAATATAATTTGATTGTTTGGCTCCCAGGGCCAAAGATCGAATTAGCCTACACACTCCCCAATATCGCCCACCCATAGATGGGGAAATCAGATGAAGATCCACTTGCTTGACAATCTCGCCAAGCTAGCGAATCTTAACGTGTATGGGCACCTTAATGCTACACAGGGCTTGGCTGAGCAGTAGGTATATATAGTACAACCCTTCCTCTGGTGCTTGGGGTTCAAACCCCTTCTTTGCCCTGATATAAGACATTTATGCAAGAACGTCTGCATCCCAGATATATCTCAGTATTACCAAAGAGCTTGCTTTATGCTGCTTTCCTTGGGTTGCCTGACGTGGTAAACGGGACCTTGGTTTGACAATAGCAATACAGAAAATGACTGTATCCCCATTATTTGAGTGTATTTGTTTTCCTCCCGCACCTGCTGACTCATCAAGTCAAGGGCATAATCAAATTGCAATTAGCAAGTCATTATCTATTAAAGCATGTTTACTTCACTTGATATTGCTTTAGTTAAAAGCAGTTTTAGAGACCAGAGGGCAGGAGTGTTTAAGAGGAAAAAAAAAACCAAGTAGAAAACAGATACAAAAGGTCGGTGGGGTCCTCGTTAGGCAGGCAAGGTAGCTAATAAAGATGAGGAAAAGGCAAGGCATGGATTCTATGAAGGTCAGGAGAATATGTTCTCTTGAACGCGGTACAACCCCATGGCGCATTAGGTATGCCTGCCAACTCCATGGAACAATATGTTTACTTGGACCAATGCCACCCTTACGTCTGCATCAGTAAATCTGTTGTTTTCAAAACAGTGAGATCTTTTATTTATTTCATTATTTTTGGTGGGCTAAAAATATAGTCCTTCAACTGTGCAGTAAATGTTACCAAATCCCATAGGGAGATCACATGATAAAGGATAAGCAACGTTGTTTAACCCCGGGGAAAACCCTCGAGAGGCCTTCTCAGAAGCAGAATGTGGAATCCTGCAGGATCAATTGAGTCTTTGCTGGGACTTATTATTATTATTATTATTAACATTTATTTATAAAGCGCCAACATATTCCGCAGCGCTGTACAATAAGTGGGTTACATACATTGGACATACAGAGTAACATATAAAGCAATCAATAACCGATACAAGAGGTGAAGAGAGCCCTGCCCAAAAGAGCTTACAATCTACAAGGAGAAAGGGTTGAGACACAAGGTGTGGGAAATATCGATCAAACTGACCTATCAGACAATAATCCAGCGATCCAATAAGAAGTGATATTTATTATTGTTAACACCCTTCAGAGATATGGAATCTCATAATGATGAGACTCTGATGGCAAATCCATTTGGAAGCTATGGACAATATTTTCCCTATGCATTCGATCAGTATTGATCATTTACTTTTCCTCAATGACCGATCCAAATTTGAGTCATTCCGTCTCATTCCGAATAATATACAATTCAGTTTGATTCAATCTCAGCCTTAATAAATCCCAGATCCTTTGTAAATCTGCCTCTGGGGGGCCCATTTATCAACATTCTGATTTTCGTGGTTTTCGACATTATTGAAACCACAAAAAAACTCATTTGCACTAAAACTACATTAACCATTTATTGAAAGATACAAATTGAAAAGGCACAAATGAACGAAAATGCAGATCAAAAATGAAAAGAATTTGAAATCCTAAAATTTTATGTTTTCACAAGAATCTGTCCCGTTTTGCTTCGCTCAAAAATTATCTGTAAAAACATTTGTGAAATGGGGAAAACTTTGTGAAATGCGGAAAATGGCGTGCGTCAAAAAAAATGTTGCTCATGTCAAAAAGGATGCAAAACAATTATTTTTGACGCGTGGCGTTTTATTGATGACTTTTTGTTGCACAACGAACCCACGTCTGGTGAAAAATTTCGTTCATCACTATTTATAGCGCAAAATTATGACTGTTAGTAAATGGGCCCTTAATCTCATATAGATTTGTCTTTGTCTCTGGATATTTGTTTTTTCCCTTAATAAATCACCAATTTTCCCTGTTTTGTGTAATTAGTAAAATCCACCATTTAGGGCTCTGGCACACGGGGAGATTAGTCGCCCGCGACAAATCTCCCTGTTCGCGGGCGACTAATCTCCCCGAATTGCCATCCCACCGGCGAAAATGTAAGTCGCCAGTGGGATGGCACACACTGCGCAGGCGATTTCGGCAAATCGGCGAAGTTGCCTAGCGAGGCATTTTCGGCGATTTGCTGAAATCGCGCCGCCGCGTGTGAATCGCCGGTGGGATGGCAATGGATGGCAGCTCGGGGAGATTAGTCGACCGCGAACAGGGAGATTTGTCGCGGGCAACTAATCTCCCCGTGTGCCAGAGCCCTTATAGTGCAAACAACTACGATTTGTGAAAAAGAAAGAAATACAATAAAGTAAATGGGCCCCTTAATCTCATATAGATTCAGATGGGCTCATTAATGTTGTGAAGGCTTCTATTTAGTAATATAAGGAAGGGTTGGGTGACAGCCAAACGTATGAATTGCTGCTATTAAATAGCAAATTAAAGTTTACAAAAATCCTAGACAGTTCAAAGAGCTATTAAGCCTATATTCATACATAGATCAGATAGATCACTGTTTCCTAGAACATGGGACTTCCCCCCACAATGGGGGCCCAAAGCAGTGGACGAGGGGCCCAACTTTATATTCCTGGAGTTGTAGCGTGGTTAGTTTTTCATACATGAGGGCTTTTGTCCACTAGTACATTCAGGGTAGAGCAGGGATCCCCAACCTTCTATACTAGTGAGCCACATTCAAATGGAAAAAGTGTTGGGGAGCAACACAAGCATGGAAGAAGTTCCTGGGGGTGGAAATAAGAGCTATAATTTCCTATTTGGTAGCCCCAACACCAGTCCCTGGTCTAAGGGATCCCCAATCTTTTTTACTTGTGAGCTACACTCAGGGGGAGATTTACTAATCCACGAATCCGAATCCCGAAAGGGAAAAATTTGGATTGGAAACAAAAATTTTGCTGTCTTTTCGTCACCATCGCAACTTGTTTGTATTTGCACGACTTTTTCGGCACCGCCCATCTTTATCATATTTTGCGTGACTATTTTGTTGCCGTCTCGATTTTTTCGTATTGAGCGATTGTAACCGGTGAAAAAACCAATCCGATTTTTCGCGATGGCACCGAAAAAGTTGCGCAGAATATACAAAGAAGTTGCGACGGCTACAAAAAAGTCACAAAACATACAGAAAAGTCACGACGGCGACGAAAAAGTTGCAAAAATACTGATCATTATGAAAAATTGCATTTGGACGCCTTCGGACCTTCCTGGATTAGTAAATCTGCCCCTCAGTGTTGGTGAGCCACACAAGCATTAAAACATTCCTTGAGGATGCAAAATAAGAGCTGTGATTGGCTATGTGGTAGCCCAATGTGGACTTCTATCTTGCCTCCTAGCCAGAAATGTGAAAATGGGCACCTACTTTGAGGCCACTTGGAGTAACACCAAAGCTAGTGGTGAGCCACTGGTCTAAGGTTTTCTTATGGGCCAAAAAAATATTTTGGAGGGCCACATCCTGCTCATGGACCTCCAGGAGGACAGCCCTGATGTAAGTAGTAATCCAACTGAACAAATGTACAAAGAGGCCCTTTACAACATATATTCCCTTTCCCAATTCCCATATTCTATCACCCTACCCAAAATCAGATGCGTATTTTTAAACCGAGAAAAAAATCGTGGCACAGGCTTTTTAAATGAAAAAAAAAATACGCCTTCTGCAATTCCTGTGGAATTTTCAACATCCTTTGCATTACCAATAAGTGAGGAAATGTGATAATATCCCTATTAATTATTTATTGCTGAGTCAAGCGTCGAGATTGATATTAAAACAGCTAACGAAATCTCAGACAAGTAGAACGCTCCTGCGATTGTTTCAGCTCGTTGATTTCCAGAAGCCCATTATTGTCATGTTTCCTTTGACTCATTCATATTTTTTCCGTGGCAAATAGCGTATTTTGAGTAATATGATTCCAGTAATGTTGCTTTCCTGTTGAAATGAAATAAAGCGGATATGACTGCTTTACTATTCAGAAAGCTTGCTAGTAATTTTCCCCTACTTTTCTCAAATCAGGCTCCAAATATGCTCCAAACCCTTCCCTTCCTATTTCAGTCTTTAACCCATTGCAGCCTTGCCAAAAGGCCTAATATCACTATTCTATTTCCCTTTATGAGGCATATTGCTCTCTGTTGTATGGAGACATTTCCATGGATGTAAGTTCATGAAAATTCACCAGTGTATTGTGCCCATACAGTTGAAGTGGGTAAAATTCTCTAGAGAATTTATGCCATAAAAAAATGACTTATGGCAGTAGATGATGTAGACAATGAGATACAAAAGTGGCTGCTTTACCTTTATAATGGTGGTTTGCCAACCCATGCATTTTTGGTGAACTATTCCAAATGTTTACTTTCGCCCTTAAGCAAATATATCCAAAAGTGCCTAACTTGTTCAGCGCTTGAAATAACATTCAGTTAAAATGGGAAATACTATGGGGCAGATTTACATTAGGCTTTTCCAAGGGTTTTGTTGGGTTTGCTTGTCAAAGAGAAGTCGCACTTTTATACAGGTTGTTCCTCCTATGCCTCTTCATTGAGCCTGCAACAAATCTCGATGCCAACACACTTATATGTAGGTCACGAGCTCCACTTAATACTATATTTCTCTCTTCTTCTCAATCTATGGGAGTCTACTCCAGGGATCCCCAACCTTTCTTACTCGTGAGCCACATTCAAATGTAAAAAGACTTGGAGAGCAACACAAGCACCATAAAAGTTCATGGAGGAGCCAAATAAGGGCTGTGATTGGTTATTAGGCAGCCTCTATGCACACTATCATCTTACAGGAGGCTTTATTTGGTAGTAAATCTTGTTTTTATTCAACCAAAACTTGCCCCCAAGTCAGGAATTCAAAAATAACTACCTGGTTTGGGGGCACTGAGAGCAACATCCAAGGGGTTGGGGAGCAACATGTTGCCCTGAGCCACTGGTTGGGGATCACTGCTCTATACAATCTGCAGTTTATATGTGTCCACGCATGTCTAAACATTAACCACAATGAATTTAAACTTGCAGATGGAGTATTGGGAATAATAATATTGAGGACACATTTTAGGAGGTTTGTCTCATATAACATGGGCCTCTACTAACTAATAACTTACCACAACATGATAGCTCCCCTTCAAGGAATGGTTTGAGGTTGTCTGCTGTTTGTCTAATCCAAACTACAACACCATGTGAATTAAATTAGTTTAATCAAACATCTAAAAATTATACACTTCACGCAATGGATTCTCATTATGACTCTTTAGTATGAAATGCTGAGCATGATTTCTTTTTTGTTCTATCCATTTTATTAAATGTTTGTATGTGTATCTTTCACTTGTGCTAATTATTCCTAGCCGACTGGCCGACCAAGCCACCACAGACCCAGTCAGAAGCTTACTGGCTTGCGTTTGAGGTCAGAACAACAGCCTCTTCAGCAAGGATCAGTAAAAAGTCAAGCAGACCTGAGAATCCAAAAGTGGACCTCTGTTGACATGTCTACATAGGCACGGGCTAAGGGGCCAAATGGAGCAGCCTAATTTGGTCTGCTACCTGGGGGGCAAATATCTGCTTGTTTGGCAGCCTCAAAAAATGAGCAGATGTAGGAACAGAGGTTTTGACTCATCAAATGCTTGACCCACAACTCTTAAAAAATGCTATTTAGAAAATGAGTCCATGATCCACCACAGATTAGAACTCGGTCTACAGAAATCACAAGGAAATGTATAAATCACTTTCTTTTAAACTACCATATAATTGTAGACCTTACTCCAACCCTGTCTCTCAGACACCATATTACTATGACCCAAGGCACCATTACCCCCACACCATGTCGAGCTGCCGGGATACACAGCCGTTGATGTTCTGTATCATTCATATCCACAACCCTGTGGTTGTTGTATTAAAAGTAACAATTGAGTCCCTTTTATGGCCTTGGGTCCTAGTTTGTAGGCAACTGTGTGCCTGGTTATGTCACAACAAAGCCTTCAAAAAGCCATTATTACTAAAATAATTTACTGATATTATTTAAAGTATAGAGGCTGAGTTGGCATGCCATTGCACCAAGAAGGACCCACGAGGCCCGAAACATGTAGTGCTATGCATCTCAAATAAAGGTCTAGGACTTTAATTGTACTATTCGGATCTTCAGTGGATTCTTCTATGTCGACGTGTTAACTTTAGGTAGAAGTGGCGAACCTACTGCACTGTTTGAGGCGGTAAACTATTGAAATTTGCAATATATCACAGAAACATTTTGCTGTATACCAGTTCCAAACCAGGACTAGTTAAATCAGATAGAGGCCACACTGGAGCCAGCACTACACATTAGAACTGCTTTCAGCGAACCTATTGTTTCTCCTACTCCCATGTAACCGGAGGAGTCCCAAGCCGGACTTGGATTTCTTACTATTGAGTGCTATTCTGATTCCTACTGGGAGCTGCTATCTTGCTCCCTTCCCATTGTTCTGCTGATCGGCTGCTGGGAGGGGGGGGATATCACTCCAACTTGCAGCGCAGCAGTAAAGTGTGCCTGAGTCTGAGCTTTCAGAAGGAGCCAGCGCTACACATTAGAACTGCTTTCAGCTAACCTATTGTTTCTCCTACTCCCATGTAACTGGAGGAGTCCCAAGCCGGACTTGGATTTCTTACTATTGAGTGCTATTCTGATACCTACTGGGAGCTGCTACCTTGTTGCCTTCCCACAATTTGCAACTCATCAGTGTGACTGAAGTTTATCAGAGCACAGGTCACATGGCTGTGGCACCCTGGGAAATGAAGAATATGACTAAATTGTTCTAGTGGATTGTTCACATGTTCATAGTTTTCAAATAGGAATATTCTGTATCCGTAAGAGCCACGCCCACAGACACATACGCAACCATGCGCTAATGATAAGCGGGAGGAGATGAGAATTTAACAAGTAATTATTTTCCTGAATTAGTGAAGATCTAAAACCGCGAGCCCAAAATAACAGCCTGTTTCCTATTTGCACTGAAGTGGAACCAGACATGTAACACCTTTTAGTGCTATATTTTCTCTACCGCTGGTGAAACACAAAGCTCTTTAATATGAAAATGAGTTGTATAAATAGAATTCCGTAAACCATTTCAAAGTATCTAGAGTGTGAGAGTTTCCATGTTCAGTGTTTAGAATTTAAGAAGAGATTTGCAGGTATCAGGGCTCATACATCACACAGAGCAGATATTAATGTGTTTTGGCACAATACACAGGGGCAATAGCACACATGTACCTAGCTGTGAATAACATACATCTGAGAACAATATTCACCCACCATCAGGGTCTGAACATGGACACCTACATGTATGCCCCTTAGCTGCACGGTATTCAGTAGGAGCTAAGACTTATGGGTGGAGATGCTAAGATGCATCCTGCCCATGCAATTTACATCCTAGGGGGCTGATTTACTAATCCACAAATCCGAATCCCAAATGGAAAAAAATCGGATTGGAAACGCACATTTTGCAACTTTTTCGTATTTTTTGCGATTATTTCGTCACCGTCGCAACTTTTTCATAGCCGTTATGACTTTCGTGAATTGTCGCGACTTTTGCATAGCCATTATGACTTTCGTGAATTGTCGCGACTTTTTCGTAGCCGTTATGACTTTTGTGAATTGTCGCGACTTTTGCATAGCCATTACGACTTTCGCGACTTTTTCGTATTGAGCGCTCGAAAAATTAGCGACAATTCGCGAAAAAGTCGCAAAATACCAATCATTACGAAAAAAACGCATTCGGACACTTTTTGGCCTTCTGTGGATTAGTAAATGTGCCCCTAAATCTTTCTACATGGGGTGACTGGTATTAGGTCTGCTGCTTCCTAAGGCATCATCGTTCCTGCAAAAGGCTATTGCCCATATGTAATAAAAGGCGCAAAGTTTTCATGATCAGGCAACCACTTGCTTTTAAACAGTTGACCGGTTAAAGCTTTCTGCTGATTGGTTGCTACGGGTTACTGCTCCTGGGCAAACGAAGAGTCTTTTATTACACAACCCCTTATGTGGCAACTGTGATAAACTTTTGAGCAAAGTTTCTCTGAGGAGTAGTGGTTATACATCTTAACAGGAAATACAATTTATTTGTAGAACCTGTAGGTTCCCCTTTCACCTTTAATTATCAGGATTCCCACTACATTTTTCTGCTGGATAAAGTATACTGATGACCAGTCACACTCTATAGTAATTCCATCGTGTTGCACTTACTTTATAAGGTGATCTACCCATACAGTCAGCACATGATATATCCCCTTTAACCATCAAGACTACTGTAGTTTTCTGCTTGCTAAAGTATGTTTATGACCAGTTGCACTCTATAGTAAGTCCAACGCGTTTTGCTTACTTCACATGGTGATCTACACATACAGTCAGCACATAATATATCCCCTTTAACCATCAAGATTACCACTGTAGTTTTCCGCTGGATAAAGTATGTTTGTGACCTCTCACACTTACTAGTAAGTCCAACGCGTTTTGCTTACTTCACACGTGATCTATGCACTCAATTAGCACATGATTGAGTGAAGAATATAGTTATATAATCTAGATGTTAATATAGTTATTTTAGATATAGTTATAGTTATTATACAGTATTCTGTTTAGTATGTTTAGGATCTGTCACACTATATAGTAAGTTCAGCGCGTTTCACTTACTTCATATGGTGATCTGTGCACGTAATTAGCGCATGATATATCCCTTTTAACCATCAAGATTATATTTATATAATCTGGATGTTATTATAATTATTTCAGATATAGTTATACAGTTTTTTGCTGGATAAAGTATGTTTAGGATCTTTCACATTATATAGTAAGTCCAGCGCGTTTCGCTTACTTCATATGGTGATTCACCTCAACTAATTTACTGCATGTCCCGGGCTGAGTGCAGATTTCCGACTGCTTATTACATGTTTGAGTTGGCATCAATATATATATATTGTTTTCTGCTATTTTTGTATTAGGCATTAAAAGAAGAAACACAGCCGTGTATATTGGATAGGAATCCATCTTATATTATAACACCGAGTGTCTATCAAGGGCTGAGCCTTGTGCTCATTGCAGAATTACTGTAACCTTCATATCAGGGTTATTGCACCTGAAGGAGATTACCAATCATTATTGTTTCTGAATGATTCTATTTATATAATGTTTCAGAAGCAATTATTTATAAATTCATGTGTTGCTTCCCTTGAGAGAGTTAGAAATCAACTCCTTTTCTAATTATATCACTTCTTAGTGCGTCACACATATTGTATAAATTCCAAGGACATGTACAGTTTCTCACAGCCTAATAATTGCTATACTCATAAACAGGGGCTACGGGTGTTTTTTTTTTTTCTGCTCGGCAAAATCATTTTGCATTTTGCAAATCGAAAAGTATATTGGAAACTCTTGACCCAAAAAATAAGCATTTGTTACATTCATTGGCAGAAATGCTCAGATAATTAGTCTGAATCAGTTTTAGGCAATAATGGAGAACTTCCCCAAGAGCTGATTATAGGGTAGAAAGAGATCCCTGAAGTTCTACTGTAGAACAAGCCCAGTATATTCAAAAGTATATTGGAAACTCTTGACCCAAAAAATAAGCATATGTTACATTCATTGGCAGAAATGCTCAGGTAATTAGTCTGAATCTGTTTTAGGCAATAATGGAGAACTTCCCCAAGAGCTGATTATAGGATTAGAAAGAGATCCCTGAAGTTCTACTGTAGAACCAGCCCAGTATATTGAAAAGTATATTGGAAACTCATTCATTGACAGAAATTATCAGGTAATTAGTCTGAATCTGTTTTAGGCAATAATGGAGAACTTCCCCAAGAGCTGATTATAGGGTTAGAAAGAGATCCCTGAAGTTCTACTATAGAACGAGCCCAGTATATTCAAATGTATATTGGAAACTCTTGACCCAAAAAATAAGCATATGTTACAATCATTGGCAGAAATGCTCAGTTTTAGGCAATAAAGGAGAACTTCCCCAAGAGCTGATTATAGGGTTAGAAAGAGATCCCTGAAGTTCTACTGTAGAACGAGGCCAATATATTGAAAAGTATATTGGAAACTCATTCATTGGCAGAAATGCTCAGGTAATTAGTCTGTATCTGTCTTAGGCAATAATGGAGAACTTCCCCAAGAGCTGATTATAGGGTTAGAAAGAGATCACTGAAGTCCTACTATAGAACGAGCCCAGTATATTGAAAAGTATATTGGAAACTCTTGACCCAAAAAATAAGCATATGTTACATTCATTGACAGAAATGCTCAAGTAATTAGTCTGAATCTGTTATAGGCAATAATGGAGAACTTCCCCAAGATCTGATTATAGGGTTAAGAAGAGATCCCTGAAGTTTTACTGTAGAACAAGCCCAGTATATTGAAATTATATCAGAAACTCATTCATTGACAGAAATGATCAGGTAATTAGTCTGAACCTGTTTTAGGTAATAATGGAGAACTTCCCCAAGAGCTGATTATAGGGTTAGAAAGAGATCCCTGAAGTTCTATTGTAGAAAAAGCCCAGTATATTGAAATTATATCGGAAACTCATTCATTGGTAGAAATGCTCAGGTAATTAGTCTGAATTTGTTTTAGGCAATAATGGAGAACTTCCCTAAGAGCTGATTATAGGGTTAGAAAGAGATCCCTGAAGTTCTACTGTAGAACAAGCCCAGTATATTGAAAAGTATATTGGAAACTCTTGACCCAAAAAATAAGCATATGTTACATTCATTGACAGAAATGCTCAGGTAATTAGTCTGAATCTGTTTTAGCCAATAATGGAGAACTTCCCCAAGAGCTGATCATAGGGTTAGAAAGAGATCCCTGAAGTTCTACTGTAGAACAAGCCCAGTATATTGAAAAGTATATCGGAAATTCTTGACCCAAAAAATAAGCATTTGTTACATTCATTGACAGAAATGCTCAGGTAATTAGTCTGAATCTGTTTTAGCCAATAATGGAGAACTTCCCCAAGAGCTGATCATAGGGTTAGAAAGAGATCCCTGAAGTTCTACTGTAGAACAAGCCCAGTATATTGAAATTATATCGGAAACTCATTCATTGACAGAAATGATCAGGTAATTAGTCTGAATCTGTTTTAGGCAATAATGGAGAACTTCCCTAAGAGCTGATTATAGGGTTAGAAAGAGATCCCTGAAGTTCTACTGTAGAACAAGCCCAGTATATTGAAAAGTATATTGGAAACTCTTGACCCAAAAAATAAGCATATGTTACATTCATTGACAGAAATGCTCAGGTAATTAGTCTGAATCTGTTTTAGGCAATAATGGAGATCTTCCCCAAGAGCTGATTATAGGGTTAGAAAGAGATCCCTGAAGTTCTACTGTAGAACAAGCCCAGTATATTGAAAAGTATATCGGAAACTCTTGACCCAAAAAATAAGCATTTGTTACATTCATTGACAGAAATGCTCAGGTAATTAGTCTGAATCTGTTTTAGCCAATAATGGAGAACTTCCCCAAGAGCTGATCATAGGGTTAGAAAGAGATCCCTGAAGTTCTACTGTAGAACAAGCCCAGTATATTGAAATTATATCGGAAACTCATTCATTGGTAGAAATGCTCAGGTAATTAGTCTGAATTTGTTTTAGGCAATAATGGAGAACTTCCCCAAGAGCTGATTATAGGGTTAAAAAGAGATCCTGAAGTTCTACTGTAGAACAAGCCCAGTATATTGAAAAGTATATTGGAAACGCTTGACCCAAAAAATAAGCATATCTTACATTCATTGGCAGAAATGCTCAGGTAATTAGTCTGAATCTGTTTTAGGCAATAATGGAGATCTTCCCCAAGAGCTGATTATAGGGTTAGAAAGAGATCCCTGAAGTTCTACTGTAGAACGAGCCCAGTATATTGAAAAGTATATCGGAAACTCTTGACCCAAAAAATAAGCATTTGTTACATTCATTGACAGAAATGCTCAGGTAATTAGTCTGAATCTGTTTTAGCCAATAATGGAGAACTTCCCCAAGAGCTGATCATAGGGTTAGAAAGAGATCCCTGAAGTTCTACTGTAGAACAAGCCCAGTATATTGAAAAGTATATCGGAAATTCTTGACCCAAAAAATAAGCATTTGTTACATTCATTGACAGAAATGCTCAGGTAATTAGTCTGAATCTGTTTTAGCCAATAATGGAGAACTTCCCCAAGAGCTGATCATAGGGTTAGAAAGAGATCCCTGAAGTTCTACTGTAGAACAAGCCCAGTATATTGAAATTATATCGGAAACTCATTCATTGACAGAAATGATCAGGTAATTAGTCTGAATCTGTTTTAGGCAATAATGGAGAACTTCCCTAAGAGCTGATTATAGGGTTAGAAAGAGATCCCTGAAGTTCTACTGTAGAACAAGCCCAGTATATTGAAAAGTATATTGGAAACTCTTGACCCAAAAAATAAGCATATGTTACATTCATTGACAGAAATGCTCAGGTAATTAGTCTGAATCTGTTTTAGGCAATAATGGAGATCTTCCCCAAGAGCTGATCATAGGGTTAGAAAGAGATCCCTGAAGTTCTACTGTAGAACAAGCCCAGTATATTGAAATTATATCGGAAACTCATTCATTGGTAGAAATGCTCAGGTAATTAGTCTGAATTTGTTTTAGGCAATAATGGAGAACTTCCCCAAGAGCTGATTATAGGGTTAAAAAGAGATCCCTGAAGTTCTACTGTAGAACAAGCCCAGTATATTGAAAAGTATATTGGAAACGCTTGACCCAAAAAATAAGCATATCTTACATTCATTGGCAGAAATGCTCAGGTAATTAGTCTGAATCTGTTTAGGCAATAATGGAGATCTTCCCCAAGAGCTGATTATAGGGTTAGAAAGAGATCCCTGAAGTTCTACTGTAGAACGAGCCCAGTATATTGAAAAGTATATCGGAAACTCTTGACCCAAAAAATAAGCATTTGTTACATTCATTGACAGAAATGCTCAGGTAATTAGTCTGAATCTGTTTTAGCCAATAATGGAGAACTTCCCCAAGAGCTGATCATAGGGTTAGAAAGAGATCCCTGAAGTTCTACTGTAGAACAAGCCCAGTATATTGAAAAGTATATCGGAAATTCTTGACCCAAAAAATAAGCATTTGTTACATTCATTGACAGAAATGCTCAGGTAATTAGTCTGAATCTGTTTTAGCCAATAATGGAGAACTTCCCCAAGAGCTGATCATAGGGTTAGAAAGAGATCCCTGAAGTTCTACTGTAGAACAAGCCCAGTATATTGAAATTATATCAGAAACTCATTCATTGACAGAAATGATCAGGTAATTAGTCTGAATCTGTTTTAGGCAATAATGGAGAACTTCCCTAAGAGCTGATTATAGGGTTAGAAAGAGATCCCTGAAGTTCTACTGTAGAACAAGCCCAGTATATTGAAAAGTATATTGGAAACTCTTGACCCAAAAAATAAGCATATGTTACATTCATTGACAGAAATGCTCAGGTAATTAGTCTGAATCTGTTTTAGGCAATAATGGAGATCTTCCCCAAGAGCTGATCATAGGGTTAGAAAGAGATCCCTGAAGTTCTACTGTAGAACAAGCCCAGTATATTGAAATTATATCGGAAACTCATTCATTGGTTAGAAATGCTCAGGTAATTAGTCTGAATTTGTTTTAGGCAATAATGGAGAACTTCCCTAAGAGCTTATTATAGGGTTAGAAAGAGATCCCTGAAGATCTACTGTAGAACAAGCCCAGTATATTGAAAAGTATATTGGAAACTCTTGACCCAAAAAATAAGCATATGTTACATTCATTGACAGAAATGCTCAGGTAATTAGTCTGAATCTGTTATAGGCAATAATGGAAAACTACCCTAAGAGCTGATTATATGGTTAGAAAGAGATCCCTGAAGTTCTACTGTAGAACAAGCCCAGTATATTGAAATTATATCGGAAACTCATTCATTGACAGAAATGCTCAAGTAATTAGTCTGAATCAGTTTTAGGCAATAATGGAAAACTACCCTAAGAGCCGATTATAGGGTTAGAAAGAGATCCCTGAAGTTCTACTGCAGAACAAGCCCTTGGCTGGAACATACATCATACACTGCGTATATCCTCCACACAAGTGATTATGTATAACACAATGTACCTATTCTTCTATCTCCAAAGTAACATATGAGGAACACAAGGCAGAAAGCACAAAGACAAACTTATTTTTCCCAGTCCAACCTTGAATGTTCTCTTCCTCTTTAGCCCCGAATCATCACTATCTTCTTGCACTAATTTCATTTTTCATGTTCTTCGGGCATACGGTTTTTCTTATGATCATTGTTGAGAGTAATTGCGTTCTAGTCAGTCATTGTGGAACATAATACAGATAGTAACATCTTTTTTTTTCTTTGAAGATTCTATTTTTGAGAGCTTTTTTTATGTGAAGCTCATCTCTCCTTAGTGCTTACTCAGGTAGGTGATTGACTTGTTTGAAGTCCTCTTCTGTAACCTCCTATTTCTATAGAAAGATAAAAAATTTTTTGTACATGGCACGTCATGTCCCATGTCCACCATGGTGTGCTTTGTAGCCCTACCAGTTGCAGTCTATAGTAAGCCCAACGCGTTTTGCTTACTTCACATGGTGAACTACACATACAGTCAGCACATTTAGCTTTCTTTATCTAGACAGCCATGACTGACATTTGACCTCCATGTCTCTCCACTCTTACTGGACAGGGCACAATTCTAGTAATATTGGGAGCTTTCGAAATGGCTTATTACTTATTTGCTTCAAAGTTTGAGACTCTGGAGAAGCCATATGCGCCTCTGGCACTTGTGTGGATGCAATTGGTAGGTATCGCCACAGAGGCGGGGCAGGCAATATATGATTGACAGCCCAGATTTTTAATTACAATTACTTTGACTTTATATTCAGCACTTCCTAGATGGCAAATGCATTAGATTTTGGGGTAATACAAAGCTTGCCTTAATAACAGTGTACTCAAAATGGCTTCTTAGGTTGACAGGTCCCCTTCAAGCTTTTTGATAAGCAACTTTGCAATATACATCAATTAAAATTATGCAGCCTTTTCGTGACTTTTAAGCCTAAGCCCCGCCCCCTGTTCACCTGCTGATCTGGCTGACTCATTTGAGACTCAGATAAAATGCAACAGTAGTCGCCTGTCCCCAGCCTGCCTTCAGCCTGCATCCTCACAATCCCACAATTCCCTGCACACATGATGTCAATAAGGAAAGGAACATCACACTGCAATGCATTGTGGGTTATGTAGTTCCTGCATGCTGTCTGTAAGCTGTGGAGAAGTTGTTACAATTTGTAACATCAGTGTTTTGGTCCCTCCTCCCCTGCCAGAATTTCAAATAATGAAGAAAGAGAAGAACTGTTTTGCAGCTGGATTTCAGCATATAAAATGGTATTTTTTCATACCTTTTGAATGAACAGATTACATTTATAGGTATATTAGGGGTTTCTGTGTTACGTGGGGAACAAGTTTTGGTTTGAAAGCCAAAGTTCCCCATTAAGTGCAGAATGTTAAAGGTTGGGGCAATAAAATTTGAACTACAAAAAATGGAACCTGTATTTGTTGTGCCAGGATTAACCACAGATATCACAGTGGCAGGCAATATTTAAGTCCTTGAGAGGTCAGGACTGGTGACAGTCAATACCAAGTCTGTGGAGAAGGTCAGCGGTCAGAACAAAGAGATAAGCAGATGCCAAATCAGGATGGAACAGTAGCACATTCAGGAAGGAGCCCATACAAAGGAGGTGCAATAGCCAGTAATAGCATGGACACAATGGGGTGTGTGTATTGATGTTATTCATTATTGGTATTTGGGTCTGAACCTGACTATTGCACAAAGCTATCCCCACTCCGAGTGGAACCTGCCCCCATTCCAGGCACTATTGCTTTATTTCACTTGGTTTTTCATCATTTCATAATCATCATTTCCAACATCTTATGCTTATTGTCCTTGATGGTTATTGTACATTTTGCTTACTTGCTTAGATAAGTACCACATATTTTTTTTTGTGCTTTTCAAACAAAGAACCCAATAAAAAGTTATGAAAAAATACTAGTCAGAGATTTCCTCAGCTATGTTCGATGTCAGAACTTTGTGGGGCCTTCAGTGTGTAAGCTGGTGAATGGTGGACCTCTGGGATGTTTGTAAAATATAATACACAGAGCAGAGGGTCTAATTTATTTTAGGTACCCCCCTCCAGTGACCAAAATCCATAACTTTCTACCTTGGGTAATATCTCGCCTGTTTACTTTACTGCAGAGCAGTGTCCCTTATGGTGGCTTACTAGTAAAGAGGTCCAACCTCTAGACAGAGGCTGACAGTTTTGATCACTGGGGGGAACCTAAAAACTATCCTGTCTCCCCCCCCCCAGTATTTGTTTACTACCCTTATCTTTAAACATGGTGCATTTGCAACAACAAGTGATAAGGACATTTCAGTATCACTGCAAAGAATATTCATAATGTATTTGCACCAGATGATGACAATTTACTATATTATGTATTATAAATATTGTACATTTGTGTAATTAAATTGCAGATGTTAAGGTTTTTTTTTTGTAAAATCATCACAGTGGATGCTTCAATTATGGAAAGGAAAAAGAATAAGCCTTACGGGAAATAAACGCAGCCGAAATACGTTACACAACCAAAAATGTTACACTTTAAGTAAGGAGCCGTCCTAATGTGGAATGCACGTCATTAAAAATGAACTACCAAAGTTAAATATTAAAGTTTTATATGAAATATTAATAAGAATAAACAAAGTCGGTTTAAAAGGGGACAAAATTAGGGCTCTTGCGAAACCAACGCTCCCAGCCGCAAAAGACTATTTTCAAAGCCAAAAATTGCCCCCTGTTTCCCAGCAAGGAGAGCCGAAAATATCCGAGCAAAGAGCACGACTGCTATAGGTCAGATTCCCCCGTCCCGATGGTGTCGGATACATCTAAGAGCTGCCCACAAATGATGATGGATATTAAGTCTCAGAGAAATCTATAGAACAGACTTCACTCCGGCACGGGGAAAAAATCCTTCCGCTGACAGAGACTCATGCAAATTCATTAGGCATCTGACTCTAATTTATTAAGCTATTATTAGCGATGGCAGAATAATTAGAATTATTTATGTAATTTATAATAATAAAAATGTAAAAAAATCAGCCTTTTCTAGTTTTCTATAAAGAGGAACAGCTCTCGGCGGTACCGATTGCCTGACGTTCTTTCAGTCTCAGAGTGTCACGGTTGGCCCCTAAACCAGAACAGATGCCAAGTTCCCTGGTCTCAGCTCGGCTTCACCATTATTGTGACCGCCTTTGGCTTCGGGAGGAGCCCTCAGCTACTCAGATGCCACCTGGACTTAACGAGGGGAACAAGGCGAGGAGTTCTGGCAAGCAAAGGGGCACGACTGTAGATTAAGTCAGTTAGGCCGAAGATCACGGTACAAATAGGATTGGGCAAGTTCGTCGTCAGGCAGGCCGGGTCGAGGCAGGCAGAAATCAGGGATCGTCAGACAGGCAAGGGTCAACCAGATAATCAAATAGCGGAATAAGGCAAATTCGGAGTCAAACGTACAAGCCGAGGTCAGGATATGGATATCAGAATAGTCAGGGACAGTCCGGGTCAAAACACAGGAAAGCACCAACAGGATACAGGAATACAAGTACAAGGCTCAGAAAAGGCACCAGGAAACAATCCTATCACGGGCAATGAAAAAGTGGCAAAAGTCCCTTTAATACTTTTGAATTTCGCGCCATTGCGCGCTGACTTCATCACGCCAGCGCGCATGCGCCTTAACTTGCGGAAGTGCGCGCGCGCACTTAGGAGGAAGCCGGCACTGAGGAAGGACGGCGCGGCGGGCGTCCCCGCCGAGCCGGTAAGGCTCTATTTGTTACACAGAGTTTCTGGACTCAAAGGATTTTTAGGAGTTGACCACCTCTATGGAATGTTCATTATTATTATTAACATTTATTTATAAAGCGCCAATATATTCCGCAGCGCTGTACAATAAGTGGGTTACATACATTGGACATACAGAGTAACATATAAAGCAATCAATAACCGATACAAGAGGTGGAGAGAGCCCTGCCCAAAAGAGCTTACAATCTACAAGGAGTAACATATAAAGCAATCAATAACCGATACAAGAGGTGAAGAGAGCCCTGCCCAAAAGAGCTTACAATCTACAAATTGGATAATATCATTAAAAAATGTAGTTTGTAGGTGTCTAGTAACCCATAGCCATCAATAAGCTGTGTTCTTTTAAACAGGTAATGAGTAAATTACCAGTAAGTCCCTGAGTTACTTTCTGTCAAAAAACCTGTACCGATGTCAAAACCCAAATATGGATTCCTGCTAAAAGGACCAAGCTACATGCTATCTGACAATCAACCATACAAAATATATAATGAAGGAGCTTGCAGGCCTGGCTATAAGGGTGAAGACACACAGAGCTACTTAGTAGCAGCTACTTTTTCATGGCTACTAAATGCCAGAAAATCCCCTGCCATAGACAATACTGAGAATTGCTTCTGCTAAATAACACGTAGAGACAATTATCAGTAAATGATCAGCATTGTCTATTTTAGTAGCCGTGACAAGTAGCTGCTACTAGTAGCTCCGTGTGTCTTCACCCTTACATGCTAAAAGCTAATTTACTGGTGAACCTCTCCTTTAACGTCATCATTCTATTATGTTGTTACCAGGAGTCAGCAAAATTAACATATCAGCAAACCTCTGTACTGTACATGGTGCTGGTATGTGGGCATTAATCCTCAGGATCCCCATATCAAGTTCCTTTCTAAATGATCCAGCTCAGTGATCCCCAACCAGTG
This sequence comes from Xenopus tropicalis, assembly GCF_000004195.4. Lineage (NCBI taxonomy): Eukaryota > Metazoa > Chordata > Amphibia > Anura > Pipidae > Xenopus > Xenopus tropicalis. The sequence continues at coordinate 20,815,618 of NC_030680.2, read as the reverse complement.
GCTCTGGGGCAACATGTTGCTCCCCAACCCCTTGGATGTTGCTCTCAGTGCCCCCAAACCAGTGCTTATTTTCGAATTCCTGACTTGGGGGCACATTTTTGTTGCATGAAAAACTGGTGTATTGACACGCAGAACCTCCTGTAGGCTGCCAGTCCATACAGTTAACCAAATAGCCAATCACAGCCCTTATTTGGCAGCCCAATGAACTTTTTCATGCTTGTCTTGCTCCTCATACATTTGAATGTGGCTCATGGGTAAAAAGGTTTGGGGATCTGAATTCTAACCCAAACCCCTATTGGTTCAGATTTTTATGGGATAGTGTAGTGTATTGAAATAGAAAGTTGGGGCAGATGGGGCATAAAAGGGTGTGGCTGAGTTGTCCTGAAATAAGGTATGTTAATGGAACCCTACCTTCCTGCCAGTGGTCTCCCATGTAATATTATTTTGTGCATCCAGGGTTCTGATGGTTTTACAACTGCCCATTCATGACACTACATTTCTTTGACAGGGCCGCAAAATTTTGCTCTTTCATGAAAAAATGCGATGATGATGATGAAATGCAGAATTTCGCTGCGAATCCATATCTGGTGAAAAAATGAACTCATCACTATCTATATGTGCAAAAGTTTAGGCACTGCCATGTTCAGCAGTATTAGCGCTACCATGTACAGCCATTTCAGGATTCTATTGACAAAACATTCTGGAATTGCATCTAAATAGGTTTTCGGATTTTATGTCAGGATTCTATTGACAAAACATTCTGGAATTGCATCTAAACAGGTTTTCAGATTTTTATGTTTCTGTATTTACGTCGGCAGTAGTTTAAGCACTACCATGTTTAGCAGTTTTAGAACTACCATGTACAGCCATTTCAGGATTTCATGTACAAAATTTTCTGAAATTGCAAGTACAGGTTCCAGCAGCATCAGATTCTGCAATTCTATGTACGATTGTTTCTGGATTTACATGTGCAGTAGTTTAAGCGCTACCATGTTTAGCAGTTTTAGTGCTACCATGTACAGCCATTTCAGGATTCTATTTACAAAACATTCTGGAATTGCATATAAATAGGTATTCAGATTTAATGTACAGTTCCATATACAACTGTTTCTGGATTTACGTGTGCAGAAGTTTAAGCACTACCTTGTTTGCAGTTTTAGCACTACCATGTACAGGTATCAGACCCCTTATCCGGAAGTTCCGAATTACGGAAAGGCCATCTCTCATAGACTCCATTTTAATGAAATAATTCTCATTTTTAAAAATGGTTTCCTTTTTCTCTGTAATGATAAAATAGTACCTTGTAACTGATCCCAACTAAGATACAATTAATCCTTACTGGAACCAAAACAATACTATTGGATTGAATTACTGTTTAAATAATTTTTTTTCGTAGACTTACGGTAGGAGATCCGAATTACGGAAAGACCCCTTATCCGGAAAACCCCAGGTCCCGAGCAATCTGGATAACGGGTCCCATACCTGTACAGCCATTTCAGGATTTCATGTACAAAATTTTCTGAAATTGCAAGGACAGGTTGCAGCAGCATCAGTTTCTGCAATTCTATGTACAACTGTTTCTGGATTTATATGTGCAGTAGTTTAAGCACTACCATGTTCAGCAGTTTTAGCACTACCATGTACAGCCATTTCAGGATTCTATTTACAAAACATTCTGGAATTGCATATAAATAGGTTTTCAGATTTTATGTACAATTCCATATACAACTGTTTCTGGATTTATATGTGCAGTAGTTTAAGCACTACCATGTTCAGCAGTTTTAGCACTACCATGTACAGACATTTCAGTATTCTATTTACAAAACATTCTGGAATTGCATATAAATAGGTTTTCAGATTTTATGTACAGTTCCATATACAACTGTTTCTGGATTTACGTGTGCAGTAGTTTAAGCACTACCCTGTTTGCAGTTTTAGCACTACCATGTACAGCCATTTCAGGATTTAATGTACAAAATCTTCTGAAATTGCAAGCACAGGTTCCAGCAGCATCAGTTTCTGCTATTCCATGTACAACTGTTTCTGAATTTACATGTGCAGTAGTTTAAGCACTACCATGTTTAGCACTACCATGTACAGCCATTTCAGGATTCTATTTACAAAACATTCTGGAATTGCATATACAGAGGTTTTTTAGATTTTATGTACAACAATTTCTGCAATTCCATTTACAACTGTTTCTGGCTTTACATGGGCAGTAGTTTAAGCACTACCATGTTTAGCAGTTTTAGCACTACCATGTACAGCCATTTCAGGATTTCATGTACACAATTTTCTGAAATTATAAGTGCAGATTCCAGCAGCATCAGTTTCTGCAATTCTGTGTAGGAAAATTGCTGGATTTACGTATGCAGCCGTTTCTGGAGTTTAAGAACTACCATGTACAGCCACTACAGGATTCTGTGTAGAAAAGTTTCTAGAGTTCCATGTACAACGGTTTCTGGATTCCATGTACAGTAGTTACTGGAATGCCATGTTAGGCAATCTCACAATCTACAGCTGTTTTCTGATAACAGAACTAAAAATAAAATGTCGGCTAGGTTTCAGTTTTGAAAGGACATCAAATTCCTCTCCTAAATTTGGTTACGCTGCTGTAACAGTTATACAATGAAATAATTGTCTCCATTTTATCCAATTAATGTGAATCTACACTCATTCTGGCCCTGAAATAAACCCATCTGAGGATTCTATTTACAAGAGCATGTTACAGGAAATTTTCTTAGGATGCTTTAAAGGAATTACTCTGAGCTCACTTTGGTTTACCACCATGTTCACGGCTTAGTTTATTATTCAACAAGGAAGTATGATAATGCTTTTCAGCCACTCATTCTACAGCTCTTGGGAATATTAGCCCCGTCAACAACCAATAAAAGCTTGTAGTGAGAAAGCGCTATTTACTGTAAACTGGTTGCCGGATGGTAATGGTGTTTCCCTTAGTCTGTGTTAGTATTCATACAAAAGGCTTCAACTGAGACAAAGGCAAATCCCACTCTGGCATCTTAAATGGGCTCACAAAGGAATTTATAGCTTAAATAAAGGCTGCTGTTTCTGTACTTAACTGTATTCTATTCAAATGATATAGATATTCCAAAATGTAAAACTTTTTGTCTATGCTCTTTGCGAAGCACCTTGTTCAGGTTATTTTCTGCAGGAAAGAAACTTGACCCTGTATAAATGTCTCTGTTGGACACTTTTGGGGGATCCAAAGGCAGGTTCCAACATGGTTGCCCAGAACCCATAGTTCCAAGAAAGACCAAGTGCTGGGTGCAGGGCTTGGATGAGGGAGAGGTGTAGGGTAGGTGTGCATCAGGTTGCATTCGGCGCATACATGTGTCTGTGTTCAAACAGCCCCATAAGAAAGAATGGGATGTGTTTCGTCCTGTGCTTCCCTGTGGTGGAATGTAGGAGAATTTCCTTGTAGGCCAGTGATCCCCAACCAGTGGCTCAGGGGCAACATGTTGCTCACCAACCCCTTGGGTGTTGCTCTCAGTGCCCCCAAACCAGGGAGTTATTTTTGAATTCCTGACTTGGGGGCAAGTTTTGGTTGAATAAAAACAAGATTTCCTACCAAATAAAGCTCCCTGTAAGCTGATAGTGTGCATAGAGGCTGCCTAATAGCCAATCGTAGCCCTTATTTGGCTCCTCCATGAACTTTTATGGTGCTTGTGTTGCTCTCCAAGACTTTTTACATTTGATTGTGGCTCACGAGTAAGAAAGGTTGGGAACCCCTGCCGTAAGGGAATACAAGACGAAATGCTCCTCTGTACGAACCCTACAACTGCAGTCTCAAAACTGTATCAATTTATTCTATAACAAAAATACAGAGAGACTGTAAGACCCTTGACTAGTCAAAATCTAATTGGAGCTAGATGTGCTCCATTCCCTCCCCGGGAAGTCTTACCTTCCGTCTTATTTATGTAATGCCAAGGCTAGGGATGAGGGATGTTTTTCCTGATACAAAAAAAAAACATGTTTTCTCATGGGAAAAATGTGAGAAAATTCCCATTGGCTCAAATGCTTTTGGAATGGTAAAAAACTCCCTTTTCCAGTGCATTTGCTGCTTGACTCCAATGCATTTGGCATGAGAAAACTGCAATGATAATATGCCTTTTGGCTCCAATGGCAGAATTTAGTCATTTTTTCTGAATAATTTGCAGTTTAGAAAAATTTTTGGTTGAAATGGGGGTCAGTTAGCCAGTGTCGGACTGGCCCATCAGGATACCAGGAAAACTCCCGGTGGGCCCAGGGGTCAGTGGGCCCTCCTGCTCCTGACCATTTGGCCTGCTTCATGGTCATTCCCTATTTCTGAATGGGAACAAAGGAGAAATAGATGGAAGGATAGATACTAACATATAAATAAAAGAGACTGGGAGAATAAAGAGGTTGGGTGAGGAAAGGAGGAAAAATAGTTTGGAGAGTGGGCCTATGGTCTAGCGTTTTTGTGGTGGGCCCCTGGGGTCTCAGTCCGACACTGCATTTAGCTCATCACTAGCCATGGCACGTAGGGGATATTGGCTCTGAGACTTGATACCCAATTTTTGTGGTTGAGGAACCCAAAAATACACTGGAGGTCATATTTTAACACTGGGCAAATTTGCCTGTGGGCAGTAACCCTTGGCAACCGATCACATTGTTGCATTGATTTTTTTTATCTGCAGCTTTCTGAAAAAAGCCAACTGCTGATTTATTGCTATGGGTTACTGCCCATGGGCAAATTTGCCCAGTGTTGATAAATGAGCCCCACTGAGTTTTAATGACACTATTGGCTGAAGGGATACAGAGGGAACCATTGCAGCCTTTAGTCTTAATGCAATGAGTTGTGGCACGGGTGCAACTGTCTCCATCTCGCTTGAACTGTGATGTCGTCTCCGTGGGAAATGTGGTCATTCACTTAGAAAATAAGGCCCAATATATGATAATCAGGCTTTTGATAAATCGCATATATTTTTCAAGTTGTTTTCCTTTCACCCTTGATAAATACCGGCCGCGTACAATTGCATTGCTCATCTCAGCTAATATTTGTTTCCCACACAGAAGTTGCTGCTTGAACTCCATTTCATTATTAATACTGATTTCCCCTGAGCAGATATTGCCGGAGTCGCTTTCAGACTGAACCAAGAACCGAAGATTAGATATTTTTTTTTCACTTTTTGTACAAATCTGATCTGATGAGAGAATGATGATTTGAGTCATTGGAGAAACAGGGTCAGATCTTACGCTAAGGGAAAGATTCGCTAAAGCGCAATTCTTTTTCCCTGTACAAATTCGAAAGAAATTGAAATGTTTTCTTTCAAAATTTTCTTTACCACCATTTTTCCAAATTTCCTCAGAAACGGTATTTTCCCACCTATTTTCTAAAGCACTTTGACTATCCCTCTGGGTTTCTCTCTAAAATTGTTTGCCGCCTCCATGTTCCCTAGAGACTAATATTCTACTACTATACAGTAGGTGACATTTACTTATAAAGTAGGTTGTACAGAAAAATAATACCCAGTATAAAACAGTTCCCAATTTATAGTAAAAATGGTGAACAAGAAAAGTAATTTTTTCTCCAGCAAAAAACGCTAAAGAGACACTGTTGTGACATAGCAGATAATTCACTCTACCATATAAAATGTTATTTTTGAACCAACAAATGTATTTGTAGCTGTAATATTGGTGTGTAGGCGCCATCTCAGTGCATTGTGCCTGAGTCTGAGCTTTCAGAAGGAGCCAGCGCTACACATTAGAACTGCTTTCAGCTAACCTATTGTTTCTCCTACTCCCATGTAACTGGAGGAGTCCCAAGCCGGACTTGGATTTCTTACTATTGAGTGCTATTCTGATACCTACTGGGAGCTGCTATCTTGCTCCCTTCCCATTGTTCTGCTGATCGGCTGCTGGGAGGGGGGGGGGGTATCACTCCAAGTTGCAGCTCAGCAGTAAAATGTGACTAAAGTTTATCAGAGCACAGGTCACATGACTGTGGCACCCTGGGAAATGAAGAATAAGGCTAGCCCCATGTGATTTTTGAAAAACAGATTACAATGCAGGATTCTGCTGGAGAAGCTCTATTAACTGATGGGTTTTGAAAAAAATGTTTTCACATGACAGTATTCTTTTAAAAAGATTTTTACACTCAACTCAAGTTTCCTAAATTTCTACCTTTTAATTAATTTGAAAAATCAGGGAATTTTTTCCCAAAAATATTTTCTTGTAAATATATATATTTTTTTGCAAAAAAGTTCCAAATTTATAGTAAAATTTCATGAAAGGGATATTTAAGCCTAGGAAATGGTAAATAAATAATGGTAAATGGGTAAATAAGGTTAGAAAGAATTTTTTGTAAGAAAAATGTGACCAAAAATTAATGATTATTTTCCCCAGTGTTAGCTAATCAGTCTTTATGTTTTTGAAACCACGAAAAAAACCTCACTGTTTTCTAAAACCACAAATGCCAAGTGAGTTATTAAAACAGCCTTCTAAAAAAAGCACAAACAAAAAAAAGTGAAAAAAAAACTTGAATTTTTCGTTTGGCTCACAAATAAAATAATTGAAAAACTCTGAAAACCTCTAAGACCACGAAGCAAAGAAGAACGTTCAGTTTTGCCTGGGAGAGCTCCCATTGACTACATGACAGCTTTTAGATGACGAATTTCAGATTTGTTGCAGTTTTTACACATAATAAATGGGGAAAATGCATTTTTTTTATTAAAAAAATTGTATTTTTGTGCAAAAAAATACAAATCGTGAAAAAAAATATGAGCATTGGTAAATACCCCACTTAGGTTCAAACTATCCCTCTCATAGTCACTTGGTGGGTTATTTGTTCCAGTGCCATTTCAGCAACTAAATATAACTATTGGCCGGTTGCTATGGGTTGCTACCCTGGAGTAGATTGGTACCTATACTAGTAAATAAGCCCCAACAGTGGCAGGAAAACTACCATATGCCATAGGTCTAATATTGCCCCAAACTGGTGCCAATTGTATGTAATGACTGTAAAAGAGCCAATAGGTCCCTCTTGCCTGTACAGCTCAGATATTCCTGTTTGTGGGGGGGCCTGTAAGAACATAAAGGCTCTTTTGAGTAAAATTCTGAAAATCTCCATCTTTGCCATAGGAACGCTCTGTAGCAAAACATGTTTATTGTGTCTGAAATAAATCAGCCTGTACAATTCATTTCTTTATGTTCCTCCGGCCTTTGGTCAGTACAGAAGGATGATGGAGGGATCATAGCGACACCCTATTGTCTGTGCCTGATCTCTCTCGTACTGTCAGCTTTCCCTTAAATTCCACTCCATTTACGTTACAAGGTCCCTCAGTCATTTTCACTAAGATGTGCCATTCACCTAACCACCCCCTCCCTGCACTTCTACACAATCTGTAGGCTCAGCAAAGCCTCTATACTGTCAACCCTGCTCTATAGCTCAGCAAACATTTGTATTATTGCTCAGTACCTCTGCACACATTAAGGTTCTGCTGTATTAATACATTCCCTTACCCATCCCTTCATACAAACCAGTTTTTGTAGGAAAGCCCACTACTGAATTATTAATCCACCCTTACAATTTCCACTGGGGATTAACAATTCAGCGAGGTGTTAGAGCTCCGTGCCATTTCTACATTCTAACAACCCCCCATAGATCAGAATGGTGTTCCGTTGCTCAAAACAGTCAAATACCTGAAGATCTGACACATTCATCTTCTTTGATAAATGTTCTTAATCTGTAAACAAACTAAAAAAATCTTAATAACTCAGAAGAGGTGAAAATGTTCGGACAATTATTTGGGTGTAACTGCGCTGTGGCCAGGGCTGTAACACGGTGTTAGAGAGGAGGCACATACCTAGTTTTGTAGTTCCTCACCACCCCAGCTGGTCACTGCTCTGTCCTGTTCCCCTCCAACCTGCTTCTACCCCCTCAACCCCTTGATCAACCCGGAACTTGTGTAATGTGGGTATCAGGGCAGCAGGGGAAATTGGGAACATTTATTGCGGAGGGGCAGGAATGGGAGGAAGTGTTGATGAGCAGCAGGTCCTGCCTAGGGCACAGAAGCCATTGGCCCAGAACTGTCTGTGACAAATGATGCTGTGGAAAGAGTGGAGCTCCCCCTTGGTTTGGGGGTGTTGGTAGATCCAATGTTCCCAAAGTGGCCTGCAGCAGTAGGCACAACTATGATAAATACTGAAAAATAGGTAGGAGGAAGGTAGCGAAGCCAAGCACAATTATACCCAACTGCAAGTACATTTAATGAATGAAACCATAAGAAATGATGCCTGATATTATTTACCCACAATGCACCATTTTCTCATAACGCCAGTATAATTACAGCTGTGAAGGGAGAGGCACTTCGTGCGCATCTGATACAACTAGACTGAAAGTGGGGGTGTCACTACTTTCTGCACTAGGCAGGAAAATTAAATTTGTGCCCAATTATTAGGAAATGGATGGAGCGGTGCTGAGCATTTTGCGGGAGCAGCTTTGGACACAAGTAGCTTTAATGACTGGTGCCAATTCGCACAACCACGTTGCGCTTCTTTATGTGGCCACAGTAATGGTTTGTAAATGAACCCTAATGAATCTGTATGGCAAGACACCATAGGAAAGCCGAGCTACTAGGGCAAACCCAGCATAGGAATACAGGTGTACAGGATCACACAAGAATGAAAAGCAAATCTGTAACGTGAGCACTGGGGCCATTGGTAGAGCCAATACAGCCGTATCCCAGTTACAATGCTAATGTTTTGCAGACTGAGCTTGACCACATTCCTTCACACCATCTCCATTAGCTGCCGGCTACTCTTATTACTGCAGGACCCCTATCTATTTAGGTCATTGCTTCTCCTTTGAACGTTCACACTTCAATTAAAAATGCCATCCTTAGAACCTTCTCTTGGGACGACGTTAAACTCACTTTCGCACCTAAAACCAATCCATGTTCATCTCTCCCCTTCCATTCCATAAAAATGCCTCAAACGGTCTCACTGCAATTTTACCTTTGATGACTGAGACAACTTAAACTCAACACATCAAAGCCTGAGATGGCCATTCATCATGTGGATATCATTCCCATAGTCTGTGACAGTCAACAACTTAATCATTTAGCTTGTCCAACATGTCCAGGGTTTGTCTCCCTTATTGGCCGCTGTAGATTACATTACATTGGCTGCCCTGCTACTCACATCTCCAAGCTGCACTTCACCTTGATTGTTGCTGCAGCTCCTTTGCCTGCATTCATCTTAATAAAGCCTTTCTTCCGAATTTATTTTAAATTCCACATATAAATATCTTGCTCTGTCATTCAAAGCCCTTCCATCATTTAAACTCAACAACACTAAACACTAAACCACCCCCTACCCTCCCACGCAGTCAGAGAACTCAGCAACTTGGCCTCCTCTTCCTTCAACACAGCAATATCAAGTAAGCAACACTTGCTTCATAGCTCACCCTGTCTCTGGAACCCCAATCCATCACTATATGTCAACACCCTGTCTCCACACTCTCAAATTAGTAATAAAACAGGGATGACTCAGAGAATCTTTTAATCCTTGGGAACATGCATCCTAATCAATGTCTAAATTGCTTCTCAACTAGTATTGATTTTAATTGATGCCACAATATATTCTCGCGCCTTTCTTGTATACCCAAATAAAATATAAGCTCTTTAATGTAGGGATATACTCACTAGGATTTATTATAAGTGTTCTTGTATTTTATTCAATTTATATGTAAGGGGGTAGGGATTTATCCTTCATTTACTGGTATGTATATCTGTCGCTGTGGGCTGGCTTTGTAAGGGGTTTGGGTGGCAGATCTCAGTATAGAGTTTGGCATGTTCTTTGGGACATTTTCCTATTGGCCCAGGGGTGTCAGGTGGGTTCCCCTAGAGCAGGGGTCCCCAACCTTTTTTTACTTGTGAGCAACTAAATATAAAAAAAAAAAGTTGGGGAGCAACGCAAGCATGAAAACATTTCTAGGGAGTGCCAATAAGGTCTAGGATAGCCCAGTTTGGACTGGCAGACTACAGGAGGTTCTGTTTGGTAGTACACCTTGTTTTTAAGCAACCACAATTTGCCTCCATACCAGGAATAAAAAAATAAGCACCTGCTTTGAGGCCCCTGGGAGCAACATCCACGGGGTTGGGGAGCAACATGTTGCCCCTGAGCCACTGGTTGGGAATCACTGGGCTATAAAGCTAGAAGTACACTTTAAAAAAAAACACTTGTTTGTTGAGGATGTTGTTGGCCCCTGGCAGGGGTCCAAATTGGGATCAGATTGTTTGTACCCCATGCCAATGATCTGATCATAACAGGTGCCTATTCAGATTCATCCTGAAGGGAATTCATTGTAACACCCCAATGTGGTCCTCTCCCAACAGGATTTTAAAATCTGCTTGATAGATATCTGGGCAGATAGTCTGCCAATTTGGTTTGGTGTCAGCAGTTAATGTCAGTCCTTGTACCACCACCTTAAACGGTAGTAGGGCAGCCATTTTAGGTCTCTTTGAACTCCACTTATGGAGGTGTAAAAAGAGGCAAAGAGGGAGCTTGGCGTAAGAGATACATCTCAATGAAAGTTGAGGATAAGGGACCCCATTAACAAGGACTTGCTAGTGTGAGGGCTAACTTCTATGTATGTGTTTCTTACTGTTGTAGCATGACATAGAATAGGGTAAGCATAGTAGAGCAGTCAAAGGTTTTTCCAAAGATAGCCTTTCCTCTTTCAGGGAACTTGGGTGACACATACTAAAAGTTTATACAATCAAGGTTGACAGTAGCCAAAGCCTGGGACCTTAGAAATCGATAGTGACAAGAACAACTTTCACAATTATTGTATATTAGCTCTATCCACACCTACCTCCATATCTCTATGCCTTCCTTTCCCACCCTGTGTGCCATTGTTCATGCCTTTGTGGAATAAATGAGTGGAACATTAGAAACCTTTCTGGCCCTACATAAGGCAAATCTACTCTGGAATCTACTGTAGATTGTACTGATGGCCAGGAGTCTTGAATGTCTTGAGTATCTGATAATTATATATTAAAGAAATTCAAGACCAACTGTCATTTGTAGATTGTAAGCTCTTTTGGGCAGGGCTCTCTTCACCTCTTGTATCGGTTATTGATTGCTTTATATGTTACTCCTTGTAGATTGTAAGCTCTTTTGGGCAGGGCTCTCTTCACCTCTTGTATCGGTTACTGATTGCTTTATATGTTACTCCTTGTAGATTGTAAGCTCTTTTGGGCAGGGCTCTCTTCACCTCTTGTATCGGTTATTGGTTGCTTTATATGTTACTCCTTGTAGATTGTAAGCTCTTTTGGGCAGGGCTCTCTTCCCCTCTTGTATCGGTTATTGGTTGCTTTATATGTTACTCCTTGTAGATTGTAAGCTCTTTTGGGCAGGGCTCTCTTCACCTCTTGTATCGGTTATTGGTTGCTTTATATGTTACTCCTTGTAGATTGTAAGCTCTTTTGGGCAGGGCCCTCTTCACCTCTTGTATCGGTTATTGATTGCTTTATATGTTACTCTGTATGTCCAATGTATGAAACCCACTTATTGTACAGCGCTGCGGGATATGTTGGCGCTTTATAAATAAATGTTAATAATAATAATGTGTGTTTTAAACGAGCCAGGTAGGGACTCAGACAGGGCCTTGGACCCTCCCACTCCTGAGCAGGCCAGTCAGTATTTTGGCCCCAGTGTTGCATTGGAAGGGAGAGGCAGCCATTTAATTGTATAGGCCCTGAGATTTCTATTGACAGATACGCAGCATTAAATGAACATTATCCTCCGACACAATTTAATGGCCACCAGTACAAGACCGTTCTCATATCTATGATTGGCACCATAAATAAACTGTATCTATATGAGCAAGATTTTGTAGCAACGGTGCATCTTTAAGACTGCAATTAGGCAAATCAGAATAATCCCATCCAAGCTGCTAAGGGCATCAGTATTCCTAGCTGTGTGCCTTAAATTGCTGAAGTCGTCATGCATGGTAAATAGCCGGTGCTATAGAGCTTTATGAATGGAGGTGTCAGCCAGTCAATTAGCTGCAGAAATAACATTCGCTCCCTCAGGGAGGATTCTCTCCTTCTCATTGATACCAGCTGAAATGTCAGACATGCTGTAAATGTCCTGAGAAAGGGGAGATTACAACTGGCAGCTCTTTGCTTTCTTTGCTTTTTAAAAAAAGGTGAAGGGAAAATAATGGAACTGTTTGGGGGTTTCCCGTACGCTACGGTTTCCTATACAGGTAACAAAAAATAGAGATGTGTTGAATATAAGATAACCTGGCACAAGTGTAGGCAGTGTTGGTGGAGCTGCTCCAGCAGGAAGTGTTGGGATTGGGATTCTCGGTGCCGGATCCTTTTGAATTGTTAGCAGTCTGCCAATGGCCTTGGAGAGCTGAAGGGAAAGGTCCATTGAACAGTGTTGCTTTAAGAAAACAACCCACGGTGCTCATTTTCAGCTTCAAGCATGTTTTTGCCCCTGATATAATGGTAATGTGTGCTGAGATATGTTGTCTGGCAATAACTGAGAAGATTGTGGTTTAGCAGCACAACTAAATCTGATGTCCCTACACATGGACCCAAATGCTATACACATAGCACAGGGTCAGTTTAATCAGAAGCCAACATATTAACATGGTTGTGCTCAGAGGGGTGGAAACCAGAGATCCTGGAGTATACAGTTCCCACCTACATACAGTATAATGCTGCAGAGCGCAGGTAGAGCTGTATAGATTGTAAGCTCTTTTGGGCAGGGCTCTCTCCACCTCTTGTATCGGTTATTGATTGCTTTATATGTTACTCTGTTTGTATGAAACCCACTTATTGTACAGCGCTGCGGAATATGTTTATAAATAAATGTTAATAATAATAATAAATGAGCAGATCTCTGTGGTAATTCCGGGAAGTACAGATCAGGATGCAAGTTGCTAAAAACATGGCGGCCTGACCAACTATTGGACAGGAAAGGGATGTATATAAAGTTCTGAATAATCTCATTAATGATTGAAATAGGCTGTATTAGTTGCTATTATAACAAGTATCAAACACTTTATAAAATATCAGTCCTATATATCCCTTTATAAAAATATTTTCTTTAACCGTTGTATGATTATTCCGGTGTATTTGAACCTTTAACACCCAATGTGTATCCCAAGCGACAAACAACTGTTAAAAATCGAAATTCTAAAAAGGATGTGCTGGGTTTGTACTTAAATCCCTTGCTGTCATTTAGCCTGATAAAGTCAATGTAAAGGTTACGTTATTGACCTGTTTTGTCAGTGTCACCATACAATATAATTCAGGGGCACTAAATGCCACCTATATAGGCTGTTCCCCCTGCTTAGCCGGCACTCAGGTTCTACATGCTTTAGTTTACTGATAAATATCCTGAATCCCTTGTATTCAGCTTGCACCTTTATACATGTCTTTATATTCATATATATATATATATATATATATATAAGTACTAATGCAGCGAGAGGCTGTATATATCAGATCTTTGCTTTTGTTTTGCTTTTATAGGTTACCGTTCAAATCTACTTGCTGATTGGTTGCTATGGGCAACATCCCCAGCGATGTTTGTCTCCAATGTTAATAAATACACAGTAGTTTTTTTTACACATCCAAAAAATGGCAACTTTGTTGTTAGATTTTTGCAGAGGCGTTTTGTTCACTGGAGAAAGAAACGCAGGCGCCTTCCTATTGCAATTTTGTGAATTTCCTCCACTGAAACAAGTAAAACAGAAATATTTTGGATTTTAAACAAGTTTTTCACAGTTGAGTTAACTTTTAGTTGGATGTAGAGAGTATTATTCTGAGACAGATTGCAGTTGGTCTTCATTTTTTATTATTTGGGTTTTTTGGTTTTTTTTTAATTTATTTTAATTTTTGTTCAGCAGCTCTCCAGGTTAGAGTTGCAGCAGGTATTTGGTTGCTAGGGTCCAAATTATCTTAGCAACCAGGGAGTAGTTTGAATGAGAGAGTGATATATGACTAGGAGAGGCCTAAGATAAATAATAAAAAGTAACAGTAACAATAAAATTGTAGCCTCACAGAGCAAAAGTTTTTGGTTGCCGGGGTCAGTGACCCCCATTTGAAAGCTGCAAAGAGAAGAAAAAGGCACATAATTTAAAAACTATAACAAATAAATAATGGAGACCAGTTGCTTAGAATTGGCCATTTATCCCCATGGCGAGTGTGACAAATTGAAGTGCCAGTTTGTCTGAATTTGTCACTGGGCTGTTAGTGCTCAGTGCAGCTCAGTATCATTTCTGAGCACTAACACCCGTCTGATTTGTTCATCCCCAGGGCAAAGAACATCAGGAGAATAACAATCTTGACAATAAACTGTTAAATGTAAAATTTTCTATTGTTACTGCTTGGAAAAAAATGGTTGATATTGATAAATTGGCCTTTGTGTTGTACAGGTATGGGACCCATTATCCAGAATGCTCAGAAACTGGGGTATTCTGCATAAGTCTTTCTGTAATTTGGATCTCCATACCTTAAGTCTGCTAAAAAATAACTTAAAGGCCCCAATAAGGGGTAATTATATCTTAGTTGGGATCAAGTACAGGTACTGTTTTATTATTACAGAGAAAAGGGAATCATTTAACCATTAAATAAACCCAATAGGGCTGTTCTGCCCCAATAAGGGGTAATTATATCTTAGTTGGGATCAAGTACAGGTACTGTTTTATTATTACAGAGAAAAGGGAATCATTTAACCATTAAATAAACCCCATAGGGCTGTTCTGCCCCCAATAAGGGGTAATTATATCTTAGTTGGGATCAAGTACAGGTACTGTTTTATTATTACAGAGAAAAGGGAATCATTTAACCATGAAATAAACCCAATAGGGCTGTTCTGCCCCAATAAGGGGTAATTATATCTTAGTTGGGATCAAGTACAGGTACTGTTTTATTATTACAGAGAAAAGGGAATCATTTAACCATGAAATAAACCCAATAGGGCTGTTCTGCCCCCAATAAGGGGTAATTATATCTTAGTTGGGATCAAGTACAGGTACTGTTTTATTATTACAGAGAAAAGGGAATCATTTAACCATTAAATAAACCCAATAGGGCTGTTCTGCCCCCAATAAGGGGTAATTATATCTTAGTTGGGATCAAGTACAGGTACTGTTTTATTATTACAGAGAAAAGGGAATCATTTAACCATGAAATAAACCCAATAGGGCTGTTCTGCCCCCAATAAGGGGTAATTATATCTTAGTTGGGATCAAGTACAGGTACTGTTTTATTATTACAGAGATAAAGTGAATGATTTTTTTAAAATCTGAATTATTTGATTAAAATGGAGTCTATGGGAGATGGTCTTTCCGTAATTCGGATGCTTTCTGGATAATGGTTTCCGGATAACGGATCCAATACCTGTATTGTTAAATTTTCCCGAAATACACTAACACAGTAGTACATAGAAAGTATGAGTACTTTTTGTACTGACAGCTCTGCCTATGAACCATTACTGCAGTGTCAGGTTGGGGCTAGCATGGGGGCTGGAATCTGTGGGGGGGGATTCACTTATATGAAATATTTACCTTTTTTTACTTTGAAAAATCAACAGCACTTTTGCCATTTCTTGTTTGTTTTTATGTAAAAGCATGTATAGTCCCCATGTAATCCCCCGCTGCACGGCTTAGTAACTCTGGCAAAGGATTGCTGATTCACCTGAAATTCGCAATTTCTGTCCAGACATGAAAAGAAAGGATGTGCTTGTTTTCTTTATGGGGAGGGGGCTGGAATTTGTCCTTTAGATACTGTACTTCGAGCTTTTATAGAGGTAAAGAAGAAGGAATATAACATGTTCCTCGTCTAATTCTCATCTTTCACACGATCAGTTGTTTCCTTTGTAATTCCTCTGCTGATTAACCCTGTTAAAGGAAAAGTAAACCTCAACAGTGGTTTTTACAATGCCGTTTTAAATAACCGCTCCACCTGCTGTTCATTTTGCTCGTCAGGACATAGTCTGTAGTCAGTAGAAAATTAAGTTTGTGAAGAAAGGAAAATCTTTTAATGTTGCTCTGCTTAGAAAATGAAGCTTGTGGGCAGAGAAGAGTCATCTAACATTTCTCTGGCAGTTCTAAAGGTGGCCATTCACAGGCTGATAAAAGCTTCTGACGGTCTGAGTCGGCAGCTTATCTGCCCCTGTATAGGGGTTTTAAGACAGGCCTGTCCGACTAATATCTGGTGGAAAATCGGACAGTTGTCAGTTAGTCAGACTTAAAATCCCATTGGGGTGAAGAGTGCATTGGCTCGTTGATGTATAACTCGCCCCAACAGCCTGCATCCCGTCCCCTCAAGGAGGGCATATTGGAGAAAGATCTACTCGTTTGGGGACCTTGCCAATGAGCGGATCTATCAGTGTATGGCTAGCTTAAGACTTTCCCTATTGCCACTAACTTAATTTTCTACCAACTGTGTCCAATCATACAAACACACCTCCCAACACAAGCACCAAAGTGACTATAACTTTTTCAAAATGTAAATAAATAATTTGTTTTGAAATCAAATTGATTCTTCTAAAAAAACAGGCCAATCACAACAAGCTATCATCACACAAGGGCTAAGGTAGTATGGCTGCCATTCTCATCGCTAATCCCCATTAACAAAATAACTCCTTGCTTGCTGCTGAGGCAGATAACACACTGGAACACACTTCATGACTCCTACAGAAGTGTCATATTAATAGCGCACCTCCTGTTTAGCCAAGAGGAACCCTGACCTTCCCAACTCTTCTGATTTAAGTTGGTGAGACACCAGACTTTCTGTCTTGCATTGATCATTTCCAGAGAGGGCCACATGAGGGACCTATTCTTCCCTCTACACTCTTGTGCACCCAACAGGTGGGTCTGCTTTACCTTTTGTTACACCCCTCCAGAAAATGGATGAGAGGCAATACATTTCTATAAGCCTAACAGTACCCAAAGAAGTAAAACGTGGCCTACACCTTACATCAAGAAGAGCCACTGGAGGTAGGTTGTCAAAAGCCACGAGATCTGGTGAGAAGAACATGAATTGAGGTTCCAGAATCTGCATTCGTTTCTAGATGTTTGATCAAGAAAAATAAGAGATATGGACCAGCATGTAAACTGAGCTGTCATTATTTTCACCATAAGTGGAAGTATGCCCATGGTGATACAAAGAATGCCATGCTTTGGGATAGACATCTCTTTTCCACACGTGGACATAGCCTTGCAGTAGGCAAGCATGGAGCATGATAGAACTGTGTTTGTTGCCCAGCGACAGTAAGCAAATAAACTCTTTTTATAGTTGTTTCCTTCTCAAGAGGAGACATGTTGAGACCCAAGCTAGACAATAGCAAGGGAATGCTATTGACCCTAATCTGAATGCAAGAAACAGGTCAGGGCAGGCATCAGGGAATATAAAATTGGGTCAGATCCAAAGGTTACACGTGCCGATTCTAGATGCTGATATCAGTCCCTTAGACCGAAATTGGCCAGATCTCTTAAAAATCTAGTCGGATCGGGGACCGCAACAGCTCGCTGATGCGCCCCCCAGACCGACTTTGCCTATACCCGCCGTAATAATTTGATCGTTTGGCCCCAGGGTGACATCGCCAAGCGAGCTGATTTTAAGGTGTATGGCCACCTTTAGGGAAAGATGCACAGATTTATAAATTGTGGCAGCAAAGACTGCACGGTGTCTAATTAAAGAATAGGCATCTTTCATGAAAAGCAGGATGTCTTGGCAGAACAGCTTTGCTAATGGTTTTGAAGATCTAATTCATGATAATGTGGCTATACATAGGCTGACTTATACAGTACTTTGACCGATCGAGCAATGGGCCATACACGTACATGGCCACCTTTGTACTGTTTTGTTCATTAGGGCTGACCTGCTGTAGCTCACTTCCTTTTGGCCAACCTCATAACATCCAGGGGTGGGCCAAGCTGACCGGGCGCCCTAGGCAACCCGGTCAGCCACCGCCCCCCCAACGGCGCATGCGTGCCAAAGCACAAGCGAGGGGGGGGGTGAGGCATGATCTGAACGGTCATTGTCTCCACCGCTAATGACAAGTGGTGGGGGCAATGACAGAGGAGGAGGACTAGGGGGCACATTTACTAACCCACGAATCCGAATCCGAATTGGAAAAATTCCGATTGGAAAACGAACATTTTGCGACTTTTTCGTATTTATTGCGATTTTTTTCGGCGCCTTTACGACTTTTCGGAAATTGTCGCGTCTTTTTCGTTACCAATACGATTTGCGCAAAAAACGCAAGTTTTTCGTAGCCATTCCGAAAGTTCGTAGCATTAAAACTTGCGCGAAAAGTCGCGCTTTTTTCGTAGCGTTAAAACTTGCGCGAAAAGTCGCGCCTTTTTCGTAGCGTTAAAAAATGCGATGTTTCACGCAAGTTTTAACGCTACGTAAAAACGCGACTTTTCGCGCAAGTTTTAACGCTACGAAAAAATCGGCAGATTTTGCGCAACTTTCGGAATGGCTACGAAAAACTCTGCGTTTTTTGGCGCAAATCGTATTGGTAACGAAAAAGTCGCAACAATTTTCCGAAAAAAAACACAAAATACCGATCATTACGAAAAAAACGCAATCATACGCATTCGGCCCATTCGTGGGTTAGTAAATGTGCCCCTAGGGGTAGGCAGGAGAGGCTCGTTGTGCCCTAGGCAGCTGCCTCTTCTGCCTCCCCCTAGTTCCGGACCTGATTACATCTGTCAGAGTGGCCCACCAATTGGCCATACATGTCCAGATGATCATGCAGTATAGTTGAAATTCACTAAACAGCCTGAGCAAATCTAGTTGTATGGCCAGATATAGTCTTAATGTGTCTGGTAGCTTTTAGTAGAAAACATTGGACACAGATATCTCTCTTACTACTCACTTTGATATGCCAAAGATAATGTGGTCATTTTTGATTACTGTGGATCTCCGTAAGAGGATTATGGCAATCGAAGTGCCTTATGAGCCTTTAGCGTAACCATAAAACCTTGTAAGGCTATAGTGATCACTGTGAAGTTCCGTCAACAAAATGGCACCACTGTAGTAACCCAAAGCCTAATATAATGGGGAGGGAACTTCATTTATTTGACTGGAAACCCCACTGCTGGAGGAAATACTACAAACAAACATGGCACCTTCTCTCCTTGTAAGGGAGAAGAAAGCAATCAGCCAGAGTGTTATGAGTTAAATTATAAAATACACAGTGTTATGTAGAACATATGGTTTCCTATTAGACTCATGTAAGCAAATGGTTATTCTAATAAAGTTAACTATTCCTTTAATATTAATCTACACATTTCCTCGTTAGTCTCAATTTAATTCTGTATTTGAGAAATTAGCCTTTGCTTCCATGTATCACTGTAAACTACCTGCTTAATATTTTATTCATGGCACGGTAATCACATTGCGCACTAATGCTATTGCATATCATAAGGTCAGTATTTCATTATATGAACCCGTAAATAATTGGCCTGGAATCACAGAGAACAGGAAAGGGAATTGTTAGAAGATACACATTTAGTCCCTGTACCTCCCGTCTCCATGCTAATGTGTTTCATTGTGTATTTATCATTAAATTATAAAGGCAAGACTTTTTTTTAAATAAAATTCAGTAAATTGTTGAACTTAATTGAAGACCTACAGGCCTGGACTGGCAATCTGTGGGTTCTGGCAAATGCCAGAGGGGCTGCTGTAAGATGCCATAGACACTATTTATTGGGCTGGTGGGGGCTGTTTGGGCCTCTGTGTACTTGAAATGCCAGGGCCTATTTAAAATCCCAGTACAGGCCTGGACTGAATGGGTCCTTACCTCCTGTGCAGATTTTTTTCCTACTTGGACCTGCAAACAAAACTTGACCCACCACCCAACTGGGTGGCTTCTTTTGGTGGAGAGGAAAGTAAGAAGGGAACAGTTGATTTTAGAGAAGCACAGCAAGCTCTTGTTCTACGTAACTCATGCCACACCAAATTACCACCTACCTGCCAAACACCCACACTGCCTTATGGGTACCCACGGATTTTCCCTAAGGCTAAAAAGAATCACATGTTCTTCTTGTGGTAGAACTGGCCACTCAAGTTCAGGCTGTCCTGTTACTGATGAGGTTATGACTCAGTAAGCCAAGTGCTAAATAAAGGGTCATTTGGCCAATAGTCTTACGACTTACGACGAGGTCTCAAGTAGGAAAGAGCTACTATAGGCTTTTGGGAAGTAAGAGGGACAACCCAATGGGGATGAAGTTATGTGTCAATAAAAGAGCTCTGAGAAAAATCCTTCCAGAGTGAATTTGGTCACCTGGCATCCAACAGATAAAAAAGATTAGACCTTGAAAATCACAGGACTCCAAGAAGACCTAGAAGTGAGTTGGCAGATAGTTGTAGAGACAGTCGTAGAGGAAGTAGAGATAATTGCTAAACTGGCCATAAATATTGAAGAGGGCGATAAGCAAGAATGTTACAAAATAAGATTGTGTAAGCTGGCAGTAGGTATTTACCTCCCCTCTCTGTGAAACAGGCCTTTGGCTGTTCTCTGAGCTGTCTACTCCCAGTCTATACTCTGCTAACATGGGATGTCATCGGTAAAATAAGCTGGAAACATAGTATTATAATTGGCCATTAGTAGGACAAAAGCTGGAGGCATGCAAAACACTTTTGGGAAGAGAACTGGATAACCCAAAGTGAAACTAGATAGTGTAGAGGGCCCCCAATGGCTCTCATGTAGAGAGGATATCCTAGGAGGCTGGTGGTCCTGCCGACCTCAGCCCTAAAGTGGCACCTAAAGCTCCAATGCCACATGGAGGGATGGATTGAGCCAAGCTGCAATATTGCCAGTAGGTGATCAATTCTACTGATAAGAATGCCAGTACATTGGAAGAGTCCCTTAGGTACTAATCTAGCAAGGACTGGCCACGTGGAAGAGGCTACTTTTCCTCAAGAAAAAGTACTTTGCAATATTTTTATTTCAAGACAAGTACAAGGTTTCCCTGACTTTTCCACGAATACTTCAGAAGGGTCCATGGTTTGCCTGACTGCCAGCAAGTAAGTGCCTGAGTAACTGCAGTATAATAGAGGCAGGAAAGAGTTACCTAGAATAATGAACGCAAACATCTGGCTTGTTGCTATGGGTTACTTTGGTACAGTATATATTATATCTGTGTTTTAAGCCACCGTACCATGTCAGACAACCCCAAAGGATGGTCCTTCCTTCTTGGTGGCATTTTTATGGGAAAGTGTCATCTGACCCAAATGAAAGCTGGAAAATACCAGCCTGTGAGACCAATGCTTTAGTCAAGAGACACTGTTGCCAAGAAATACAACCAAGCAGGGAGGTAAAGTATTGATACAGTATGTATTAAACAAATCTGCTTTTGTTTATCCATCTAAAGCTGTAGTATACCTAAACACAGTGCGTAGGGACACCTTGTATGTCTTCTAGTCTTGTTGGGCTATGTGAAAAACCCATACTCTTGTATAAGTATCAGCTTTCACTCAACTTTTCACTTTAAACATGGCCCCTTTATTGGAGCTCCCTATTGATCCACTATGGTACCTGTCTGCATTTAAAATGAGGGGTGGGCGTGTCCTAACTGTTCCTGCTAGAGGTACAGTAGGAAGAGAATAGCCAATCACAGCTCTGCATTCATTCAAGAAAAGACAGGCTACAGCTCCCTAACAGGTCCCTGACAGGTGTTGTGTGCTGTCTTCCCCCCTGCACAGCCTGGGAAAGTGCGCAACAGGAATATGTCCCATTTTTTCTATTTTTTACAAGTGGAAGTATGCCTTCTACCAACCCTAAGAGACACATTGTCTGGGTAGGCCATCTGTTCCCTCGGGTAGCCTATGACTTCTCAGTATTTAGTAATTACTGGATGTTCCCAGATTGCTGACATTTGGCTTTTGGCTTCTGGGCCCTTCTCAAATGTTTCCATTCCCCTGGAGTAGTTTTCAGTTGGTGTATACATTTAAATTGAATTAGCCTATCTTTAGTCCAGATTAGAATGTTATATAACCAATTGGTTGGATGGAATCCTGTCTGGCCATTTCTGTTGGGCCTTGTCACACAGGCCAGGTAAGGGCTGATTAGTGAGTTATAGAGCCAGAGAGGCCAGCTCTCCTCTCCCCAAGTCCCAGAGGGCCTCCTTAAGTCTCTCAGTGTCATATTGTATCTAATGAGGAGAATTGTGCTTTATATTTGAGATGCTCGAGAGCGAGGAATTTTCTTTCCTATGGGATGTCCTTCAGGAACCTTATTCCAAACTGAGGCCACTAAAAGAGATCTTGACAAACCCATAAGTGCGGGTAAGTGCACTTCTGTTATTTTTCACTAAAGTTATGTCTTGGAACAGTTCAACAACTCCCTTTGTAGTTTTGTTATCAGTTCTCTATAAAAGTGATTGATAAATTCGAATGTACCTTTTAGTAAATTAGCCATCAGAATATACATCCTACAGAATAACAACTCCTGTCATTTTATCCTTATCCTTATTATTATTTATGTGCTGAACAGAAAATTATGGCCCAAGAATAAATACTGGAATATATCAGTAAATATTGCCCTTGCACATCTTTTCCCTTAAGCCGCCATTTTGTGATTGGCTGTGTGCTCCCTCAGAGATCAGCTGACAGGAAGTGATGCAGTTCTAACTGTAACAGGAAGTAGCATGGAAGTAAAAGGCAGAACTCTGTCCATTAATTGGCTGATGGGGCCTAGCATGTATGTGTGCCTTGGATTGTTTGTGTGCACTGTGAGTCATATGATCCCAGGGGGCGGCCCTTAATTAAAATGGCAGTTTTCTATTTAGCATCACCCAATGGCACATATTACTTAAAAAGTATATTTTTATGAAAATGGTTTATTGAGATGAAACAGGGTTTTACATATGAGCTGTTTATACAATATATTTTTATAGAGACCTACATTGTTTGGGGGTATAGGTTTTCTATAAGAGGAGCAAAAAAAGTCAACTTTGTTCCATTCCAGCAGCTGGTAACCCATCAGTCACACTGCAATCAAAGGCTTCAAAGGCAGAAGAATTGGGAAAACCATTGATTATCAGAATTATTACATTTATAGCTTTTATTTAAATAGACCTTTATTTATCTTGTCTGGTGGCAAATATTACCTGACAAGCTCCTCTGAGAAAGTGAAATTGTTATTGCTTTGTGTTGTTGCACTAGACTGAAAATATTTTGCTACCACAAGATCAATTACATTGTCAACTGTCCACCCACACCTTTTCCTTCTTCAGTGAAGTTAGAAACTGCAAGAAATGGCTTTTTTTCCCCTAGTTTACTTCAGTGATAATACCAAAGATATCTCCCCTGCTCCTGCGGTGCCGGTGTATAAATGCCTACATGCACAGCCTGTGTTTATAGCAGCCAAACAGCGGAGGCTTGAATATTTGTTTGATAATCCTGTTTCATGTTTGCGTAGAATTTGTTTTTGTCAACAGAAGGAGATATTGTCAGGGGTAGGAATGTGATTATATGGGGGATACAGGCTTAATGGCAGGAGAATGGTTGAAGGTGAATCGGCAGATGAGATGTTTGAGAAGTGGAGTTGGAGTGAATCCGGCACAGTGAGTGAGGGTTCTATAGGTATAAAAGAGACAGCCTTTGTGTGGCAAGGTGTTATAATAATGGAATCCAATTCGTTGCTTGCTTGGTATCCAGGTATAGAGGCCTGCTGGTTTCAACTGATACACAGTTTCAGTGGAGGTTCTACTCATACTCACCCTGGAGGTAGGTAGAGGGAAAATAGTGTTAGAAGTCAGTGGTACAGACGTTGCTTCAGACTTGTCGGTTTATTACACATCAACAAACATGCAGCAATGAAAATCTTCATAGCTACTAATGCCAAGACTGTTGGGTTACTTTTGAACCAATGTATGGACTACACTACATTACCCCAACCCTTAACTCTCAACACCCTAGTCTGATAACTAGTGATGGGTGAAATGTTTCGGCAGGCATGGATTCGCAGCGAATTTCCGAATTTAGGCATTGGCGGATTGTTTGAAAAAATTTGCTGCACGTCCAAAAATTGTCGCAAAAATAGTCGCGGGCATCAAAAGAATAGTTGCACGTCCAAAAATTGTCTCAAGAATTAGTCGCGGGCGTCAAAAGAATAGTCAAGCGTCCAAAAATGGTTGCAAGAATAGTCACGGGTGAATAGTCGCGGACGACAATTTTTTTTTCCGCGCGACATTTTCACCGTCACAACTGATAACCATAAAGACTAAGGGGCTGATTTACTTACCCACGAACGGGTCGAATGGAGTCCGATTGCGTTTTTTTCGTAATGATCGGTACTTGCAGCTCCAACCGCCCAAGCGAAGTTCCCATAGGCTTCTGCAGCTCCAACCTGTTCCCATAGGCTCAATGCACTCTGCAGCTCCAACTGGCCAAGGAAAGATTTTTTCACTCGGATTCTTTAGCTCCCTAGGGCTAATGGCACTCTGCAGCTTCGATCCAATACGATTTTTGCGTAAAGTCTCCCATAGGGCTCTGGCGAGTTTTCCTATCCACTCTGCAGCTCCAACCGCAAGAAAGCTCCATAGGTCATGGACTCTGCAGCTCAACCGGCCAGAATCCCCATAGGGCGTAAAAAGTTGCGCACTCTGCAGCTCCAACCCGGCCAAGGAAAGTCTCCCGCTCAATGCACTCTGTTAAAACTTACGCGAACAAGTTGCGCATTTTCGTAGCGAAAGTTTTAACGCTACGAAATAATGCGAACTTTCGCAGTAAGTTTTAACGCTACGAAAATGAATCGCAACTTTTTACGACTTTCGTAATGATACGAAAAACTCGCGACGCCAAAATCGTATTTGGTAACGAAAAATTCGTACAGAATCCGAAAAATTCGCAAAACATACGAAAAAGTCGCAAAATGTTCGTTTTCAAGTCGGAACTTTTCCAATTCGGGTCGGATTCGTGGGTTAGTAAATCAGCCCCTAAGTGTCACCATAACTTTTTGTTGGGCCTTATGGCTGCCTAGATCCCTGTATCTTGCGTTACAATAACGCCTGCAATGAAACTCAACCCTGTATCTTACTTTTACTCATAGGTTTGTCTTCTCAGCTGATTTTCTAAATTCTAGACTGTATTTCCAAATCAGCCCTCCATGCCCTGGGAGAACCAGAGTTATCATCTACCTGCCTTTTGAGACCACATTACAGGATACAGGAACCAAACTAACCTCTCTATCTTATCCTACAATAGAACATGCAATGGAACTCCATCCTATATCTTACTTCCACTCATGGGGTTGCCTCCTTAGTTGATTTTCTACATGCCAGACTGTTTGGCCAAATAATCCCTCCATGCCCAGAAACAAACACAGTTATCTCCTTCCCACTCTTTGATACCACTGAGGCTCTCCTGATTTCAGGTAATGAGTTAACTTCACTTTTCCTACATGGCCAGTCCCAGATACCTGGTGACCCTATCTTAAGACCTCCTACCACATGATCCTAGCTAATATTTAAACCTCTCTGATAGAGTTGTTGTCTTCTTTCTCTGGTTTGGGTGGCCCAAAAAAGAAACTCTACGCAGGTCCCAGGAATTTCTAATTAAGAAATTATTTCTGTAACATGATTTTGATCCAAACTGTCATTTACTGGAACAGAATATGGGTTGGATTGAACTGCAAAGAATCAGCTGGGCACCTGCAAGTTCAGGGAATTAGGCAGACAGGACCCAGAGGGAGCATTTGACATAGACCCTCAAAACCACAAGAGCTATAGTTAAAAGTACCAAGAACGTATTATATTCTGTTATATTGTTAGCTATCACTTTAGGTATGTCCTACCTCTATCTCAAGCTCAGTTTACTGTAGGTATGTCCAACCTCTATCTCCAGCTCAGTTTACTGTAGGTATGTACAAACTCTATCTCCAGCTCAGTTTAGTGTAGGTATGTCCAAACTCTATCTCCAGCTCAGTTTTCTGTAGGTATGTCCAACCTCTATCTCCAGCTCAGTTTACTGTAGGTATGTCCAAACTCTATCTCCAGCACAGTTTATTGTAGGTATGTCCAACCTCTATCTCCAGCACAGTTTATTGTAGGTATGTCCAACCTCTATCTCCAGCTCAGTTTACTGTAGGTACGTCCAAACTCTATCTCCAGCTCAGTTTACTGTAGGTATGTCCAAACTCTATCTCCAGCACAGTTTATTGGAGGTATGTCCAACCTCTATCTCCAGCTCAGTTTACTGTAGGTATATCCAAACTCTGTCTCCAGCTCAGTTTACTGTAGGTATGTCCAACCTCTATCTCCAGCTCAGTTTACTGTAGGTATGTTCAAACTTTATATCCGGAAGCTCAGAAAAATTCACAGCTGAAAGACTTCTACATAATGTAGTGAAGCTCTAAAAATTCAAGTTTTAAAATTCTGTTATGCATTTAAGATTTAGGGGCAATTATAAGTCACAACGATAATACGATTCTGAAGGCCTTCATTTCTTAAAAGGCATGCAAGGAATTTCATTTGTTTTTTTTGCAGCTTGTGAATATGAAGAAAGTGCTGTTCATTAAATTATGAGTCATCTTCAAAATCTCATAGCTATGAATCAGATGACCTGTTTCTGGCAGAAAAACTATGTTTAGAAAAACTTCAAGAAACCAGCAACAACAATAGACCCCTATCTACCTTTATTAGCTGATGTTTTGTACTAACGGCTGACGTATGGACACAGCTGTGCCAATCAAACATTTTGGGGTCTAAAGCCAAATTAAAAAAATGGAAGATACGAGTACTTTTTCTAATCCTACAACACTAGAATGCCTTCACACAGCATCACGCTGTAGTACTGCTTTCATTAGCAGGATCTAGGCATCTTCTTGAAACAGAAGGAAGAACAGCACAATACAGAGGAAAATATGGCTTGAGAACCTGCTATCTTTGAGCAGGACAGTTATCCTAAGTGAATGGCCAATTAAAACTCAAGGGCTAAATGGTGTCCTACAGTGGTCCAGCCAAAGACCTGAGGGCTCATTTACCCAAGGTGCAAAGTAAAAAATGGGCTCAGTCTGTGTTTTCTGCACTTTGCACCTGGGCTTCCAGCCTAAATGAATTTCCGCAGGTCTCGGCACTCCATCTGGGAGACCTTCGGCCACAACTTGCCAGCATTCCCCCTTTTATTTATATGTCATTCAGAGGTGCAAGTTAGGGATTGGTGACAGATGCAGACAGCAACAGGATCTTGTAAAGCCTGCCCAGTAGTACTATGCGCTGAGGGTTGCCACCTTCTTAATAGTGATAAGCAAATTTTTTCGGCAGGCATGGACTCGCAGCGAATTTCCACATTTTGTGATTGGCGAATTGTTTCATGAAACGTCAGCAAAAATTTGCTGTGGAAAAATTTGTTGTGCATCAAAAAAAGTTGCAGTCTCATCAAATTGGGCATTTCACGGATTTTTTACTGTTTCACAAATTTTCCTGTTATTTCGCGAATTTTTCGGCAAAGCGAAATGGGACAGATTCGCTCATCACTACTTTCCAATACAATGGGTCTGGGCAGGGGGGCGGGACAGTGATGTTTCTGGGGTCATGGTGAGATCAGAGGGTGGTGGGGTGACATGTCAAAGGTGGGGTGGTGACGTCAGGGGGCAGGCTATAACAAAGCAATTGGTGATTAGCTGATTGCCACATCATTTACTGCTGGATTTCCTAATGGAAATCTGAACAGGCAGTTTTCACCCAAAAACCGGGCTGTGTAAAAACCACACAGGTGGTGCAAACAGATTCCAGATATATTCTACACTTCTGCCCAGGGTCTTAGTAAATGGACCCTCTGGTCTTAGTCAATTCTTCAGGATATGGAGGACAAATTAGAACATTAAAAAGCTAGAAAAAAGACAATCCACTGTGCTCCAGAAAGGTAAAGGGCCAACCCTGAGCAGGGCCCACTGGGGAATGTTCTGTTACCCCTGCGGCCCAATCAGACCCCAATTTCCTGAATGCATTGTGTATAACAGCCAAACTTTGGGTTAAGCCCGACTTATACTCTGTGATGGTAAATAGACATGAGGGAAATGTTTATCTTAGAATTGGCATAAACATAACAACCTCAATTAGCAGGTGTCTCTTACATTTTTTTTCGCTGAAAACCCTTCCCCCGACAGAAACTAATATTGAAAGAATGAATCAAATGCTGAAGCCAACCCCACAAAAGCCCTTGTTTACTACTTGAGATCAGTGGATCCCTCTCCTAAAATATATTGATTTTTTTCCAAGGAATATGTCGGTTTCCTGCACACAAGCCCCAGTGCGTGACCAGGCACTCCCCGGTTCCTTCTTTAAGTGCAGAGAGTTCAGTGGAACAAAGCTTTCCTCTGTAAATAAATGTGTATTTGTATCCACCTTTTTCAAATTAAAAACAAACAGACTATCAGAGAAAAAGCAGAAATGTTAGACTGCTTTAATATGGTTCAAATTAAATGTAATTTATCAAGACAAAAGTAAATACAAGTGTTACAAATGAAGCTTACATCCTATATTGCTTCTTTTTGAACTGTGTCCACCATGTTTGCTCAAAAACTTGAAAGTCTTGTTTCACATGTGTTTGACTCCAATTTCCAAAAGCAAGCTATGGACTCAAAAAAGAGTAAAACATGGAATCCTACTGTCATCTGTGGTTTTCATTAATAACCAGTTTAAAGGGGAACTAAAGCCTAAAATGCAATAATGCCTAGAAATGTTGTGTTTTATATATTGAGCTTACTTTACCAGCTTAGAGTTTCAGCAGCCCTCTAGCATCTTCCAGGCCTTTTTTTTTAATTCTTTCTAGATCATTACCATGTTCTATTGTGTTTTGCCTTTTGGTTGGTGCAGAGCTACCAATCCACAGATTCCTTGAAAGCCAAGTTTCACAAGAACCAGTGGTTAGATTTAACCATTATAAATATGGAATTTCAACCAATACTTTCTTACTCTCGGTCTTTATGAACGTGGGGTTCTACTGTAGAGTCATCATCAAGAGAAAGAATGTGAAGTCTGGAGACTCTCAATATTGGGCAGTAATACTAATAATGAACCCTAGTGCTATTTAGTATGTTACAGGGAAATCCCAATGATGTTCTTGCAAAAACTGCTCAGATTAAGCCAGTAAACCTGGCTCAGCAGCCCACCACCAGTGGTGTGTGATATGTTTCTCCCTACAGCACAGGTTTACTCATAAACCTTTCCCATCCACTTTCCAAAGTGTTAAAAAGAAGTAGTTGGTTTACCTAAGGATAGCTTGAGACCAGTTAGTTGACCTAAGGAAGGTTTGAGATCAGTTGGATGAACTAACATAGGCTTGAGACCAGTTGGTTGACCTAAGGAAAGTTTGAGAAAAGTTGGTTGACCAAAGGAAAGTACAAGACAAGTTGGTTGACCAAAGGAAGGCTTGAGACCAGTTGGTTGACCTAAGGAAAGCTTTAGACTAGTTGGTTGACCTAAAGAAAGCTTGAGACCTGTTGGTTGACCTAAGGAAGGCTTGAGACCAGGTGGTTGACCTAAGGAAAGTTTGAGACAAGTTGGTTGACCTAAGGAAAGTTTGAGACAAGTTGGTTGACCAAAGGAAGGCTTGAGACCAGTTCCTTGAGACTAGTTGGTTGACCTAAGGAAGGCTTGAGATCAGTAAGTCAACCTAAGGAATGCTTGAGACCAGTTGGTTGACCTAAGGAAAGTTTGAGACAAGTTGGCTGACCAAAGGAAGGCTTGAGACTATCTGCCAGCTGATAACACTATTAAAGTGATGCTCTAGGGACCTGCATTAAGTTTAACCAGGGTGCTAAGGCTATAGTTTCATCTACAGGTGAATAACATATTGGTAATGTTGGCCCCCTAAGAAACAAACCCTTATGCATGTGTGGCTGTGTGAAAATAATTCGATTGTAAGCTCCTCTTGACCAGCAGATCATGCATATAACGGAACCTACTCTGAAAAGCACTGTGGAAACGTCAGCACTCTATAAATAGTAGATTACAATAGATGGTCTTTCACACACACACACACACACACACACACACACACACACACACACACACACACACACACACACACGTGTTTTCTGCTGGTAGTAGAAGAAACATAAAACAAAATTTTCCCTGGTGATTTAATGTTTTAGTTCACTTGACTTTGAATTACTCCTTTCCCTTTAAAAAATGAAACTATTTAAAGGTTGTGCTCACAGACTGCAGGCATTAAAACAAGAGCATTTTGACATTTTGCAGTGTAACCTACTTTATGAAAATTACACATTTTAGTCAAAGATCTGTATGTGGTTTTTAGAGCTTCTCAGAACATTATTGGAGATAAGAAGCTTTATTCAGCCAGCTGTAGTTAAGAATGTAAGAGACAAAATCTGATTGGTTGCCACCATGGATTACTGCCCTAGTGCAAATCTGCCCAGAACCTAGAACACTGATCTTAAGCTCTTCTACTCTAAAGGTCTGCTTGGTTGGTGAAGTTGACAAAAGAATGGACCTTTGCCCCATTTGGTCAACCAGGAGGCAGGCAATACTGTGTTCATCTGCCAGTTTGGTCCCTGTGCCATCTGTTGGATCATAAGGGGACTGCATCAACACTCAAATGTGGTCCTCACCCAAATGGGCAGATATCAGTTGGTCAGATCAATCAACAGGCACCCTACATGGGCCAATAAGGAAGCTTTTTTATCAGCCAGTATATGGCCGGTTTCAGGCTAATGGCTGAGACACCATTGAGAGCCCAGTGATGCCCCTACATCCTGGCAGTTTGCTTCGACAGTCAGTTTTTCAATTTTACAAAATTTATTTTAGGCTTTAATTTAATTTGGGCCACAGATGGCTCTGTTTGACTGGAGTCTTTGGCTGAGGTGTATTATTTAACGCAACTATGGCCGCCCCCGTTCATGTCAACGTGCAAAACTATCCAATGAACCTTTATGCAATGTAGATCCTACGATCAAATAGACTATTATTTTCTTTTTAAAATGTTTGCCATGTGGTACACATAATCTGAAGAATTCCATTCATAGCTTTCCAAATAGAGGAATGTTAAATAAAGCCCGAAGTTATGTGTTTTTTTTTTTTTTTAGGAGAGAGCAAATATTTACAGCTAATATGTATTAATATCAAAGATGCAATGCTTTTAAATGGCTTAAGGGAAAGAAAAAAACTCCTTACGGTGATTAAAAAATGTTCTCAAGTTCCTACAAGCCATCTCCGCTTAGCAGTACAAACATTTAGAAGATATATAACTGGTTATTCTTGGACAATGGAACATGGGCATATACTGTGCCAATGGAGAAGCCCCTTAGCCTTACTGTGCACCCTGTCATTTACTTAAATGGAATCTGTCACTGCTAGAATCAGGAACATTCTGTTCAAGTATACGACCTGTTGCACGGCCCCATTTGGGTGCTGCTCCCCCAGTGGAGAATACACTCCATGGGGCCGATTCACTAAAGGTCGATAACGCTTATCGCATGCTTTTTTGCGTTAAAAAGCATGCGATAATTAAGTCCTGATTCAGGGGTTAAGATGCATATCGTATGCACAAAAAAATGCACAATGCGTTATTTACCTCGAATTGTGTTAAGTCTCGCATAGAAATAATACTAACGCATGATTCACAAACACATATGAAGCGTTAAATGCGCTAAATATCACATTAGTCTGTGCGAATATTAACACCTACTTGGGGCAGGCGGTACTTAAAGAAAATTGTGGTTCGTGAGCTTTTGGCAACACAATATGGACTTTGCAGTGGGATTTTTTCAAGTCTGTGTTGGCCCTAGAGCAGGGGTGTCGAACTCAATCACAGAAGGGGCCAAAATCTAAAATCCAGCCTAAATCGCGGGCCAAATGGTTTACTGAACCCCCATACAAAGTACCCCCAATTGCCCCCATAAACAGTGCCCCCAAAAATAAGTACCCCCAATTGCCTCATCATACACAGTACCCCCCATAGACAGTAGCCAGCCCGCACACACAGAGCCCCCACAGAAAGTACCCCCAACAGACCAGTGATGTCGGCGGCTCCTTCTCTCTTATGCCGCGGCAACAGGCACTACTATAAGGTTGCGCCTCGTTGCTGACGTGTGACGTCATACGCACGGGTGCAACCTTATAAAAGGGCCTGTTGCCGCGGTATAAGAGAGAAGGAGCCGCTGGCGCTGACGAAGTATGTTGGTATGCTTTTGCGCAGAGTGCGTGCAGTTATGACAGCGCGGTGCGGGCCACATTGCAAGGCCTGGTGGGCTGGATTTGGCCCGTGGGCCTTGTGTTTGACATGTATGCCCTAGAGTGATGCAGCCGCCAGTTTTCAGGGAAATGGTCATTTTCAGAACAGTAGTTTTCAGAAAGTAATGGTTACGTGCATAATAGTGAGTGCTAATATCATCGCGAGTTAAATAACGCAAAGAACATCGTGTCTAAATAATGATGCCTGTCCTTTTAGTGAATTGAGCGTTAAGTCGCAAAAAATAAGAATCGATAACATTTTTCACGCATGCTATAAATAGCGCTTGTTTTATCGACCTTTAGTGAATCAACCCCCATGTGCCATAGGTTCATGATAACTAAAATATATTTAGATGCTTCCATGTTGTTTGTTGTTCCCACAGTGGGGGGCTGCCCATCTACTAAAAGGAATGTATGGGACAAGCCATTTTGTGCAAGATTCAAGGTGAACATTTATTTTTGGCCACTGGTCTTGAGAAGTGTGACTCTTAGCTCCACCCTTGATAATATGATGTAGCATGTGAGCATCTGGGCCTAGTTTAGGCAGGGCTCAGGTGGAATATTGACTAGACTTACTGCAGTCGGAGGGAGGGATCACTTACTTCATAATTCTTGGCTTCTCGCTCATCACTGCTGCTAATATTAGGCACGGGCAATTTTGAGAGTCCTTACACTCAACTGATGCTCTTATAGAAGCAGTTTTAGGTCTCCTGGTTTATTTTTGGAACTATTAGTTTACGCTAGTGCTTACAGGGCACCCTAGAGTTTAATTAAATGATTCAAATTAAAGACAGAATATGGCCCGTTCAACTTGGTCACCACTTGCACCATTGCACTGAAGATACAGTATACCTCAACTCTGGTGTTGGAAGTGGAACAGTAGTACTGGTTGGACGTTGAGGCAAAAACTCCATTCCCCAAAAGCACTTTGGGTGAGGCAAGCACTTTGTCTTGGTGAGACTTATCTGCAATTGTGTCAAAATAAGTTCCAAATACAAATTGTCTCCGTTTGGCTCAGTTTGAGATGACTTTTGCTCAGAACATGAACATACATCATCAAGACAATTTAAACTTCACCGTCTAAGACAATCTGAAGGGTGAATATATCCATCTTCAACGTTCTACTTTCAGACGTGAAACTGTAAATAATAATTCAAATACAAGAAAATCAGTGGTTCCCCTCATCAGATGCATTTTGCTTAATGGTGGATTTCATTCCCAATGCCTGGTGTTGTTTATATGTTTAAAATATAACAGACCTCTCACGCTGCTACCTGTCCACCCACACAAATGCTGCAAGGGAAATTTATTGACTAACAAATACAGAGGGAGAGTAATCCGTTCTTCAAATTACATGAGTTGCCACTTAAATGCTAACGCAAGCTGAGTGTTAATTTACAGTCGCCTTTACACGGTTCCCTTGGAATTAGATTTAAAAAAATAGGGGAATGTCAAATTGAGCCAAAAAGGAGCATTTTGAATTTTGAATGTACACAAAGGGCTGGAAGACCAGGAAGGTTTGGCTGGGGAGAGGAAGACCTGTCTAGTGGGAGAGGAGACTTGCCTGCAGGGGGGAGAGAGTTGTATAAATTAGACATGTCAAAGTTGCTGCCCCCAAGTGGTTAAAATAAAAAACCCAGCATCCTATTAAACACCTTTAGACCCCATTATTATTTCATTTAAGATAGAACCACTTATATTACCATTACCCTAACAAGCTTTCCAAACATGCATACAGATATCCTGCTTCCTTGTGAAAGCACACTGGAGTCCTTAGGGGTCAATAACCATCATGCCTACATCCCATACCCCAGCTTTCTAACCCACTTCCATGCCTTAAAGATCATAGGTTATATTCAGATACACCAGATAAACCCATTTACAGGTTAGTGTTTGTTAACTTGGAAAGGCTGAACATGCATGAACAAGGCCCTGTGACCAACCAATTGCAGTAAGCCTAGTGGCTCATGTGACTGTTATATAAATTTATAAATTATATAAAATTATGTATTACATATATAAATTTGGCAGCAAGGTAATACTGGGGCACAACCAAAATTGTACTGATTGATTTGTACTGAAGTTATAAGGTGATTTCTGATAGAACAGTTGGGCATCTTTCCTTCTATTATAGTATGTTGTAATTAGATATGTTGGTACAAGTGGAAACATGAGTGCCCAATGAGTACAGGGACTGGCCTGCCAAGGTACCATAAATCTACCCAGTAGTGATGAGCGAATCTGTCCCGTTTTGCCAAAAAATTTGCGTATCTCTCAAAAGATTCGCGAAATGGTGAAAATGTTGCGCACAAAAATCTTTTTTGACGCGTGACTATCGTTTTGACGCCGCAATTAATTATTTTGACACCGTGACTATTCTTTGACGCCCACAACAATTTATTTTGACGCGCGACTATTTATCTTGACGCCGCGACTATTCTTTAACGCCCACGGCTATTCTTTTGACGTGCGACTATTTCTTTTGATGCTGACAATTTTTGGACGCGCAGCAAATTTTTTCATCCATTTCGCGAAACATTTTGCCCATCACTACTACCCAGTAGGTCAGGGTCGTACTGGGGGCTCTAGAGCAGTGACATTTCCATAAACCCTTCCTTATTCTCACCATAGGCCTACATAACACCTATATAATCCAGCACTTACTACACTGAGTATTTGTAAGAGTTGTCCCTTGATATCCAATTCTTTGGTGGACCCTAGGGTGCCAAGCCCTGCACTCTGTGAGCCTTTCCTTTCTTTATTATAAACTACAGGTGCCAGGAGTCACACCCCCAATGCAACACTAAAGGTGGAGAATGGCACTTTTCCTTATAAATATGGCAGATCATTGAACATGGGACAAAGAAAGACACAGCACTTTCACGGCAAAGCGTCTCTAGAAATTACAGGTTAAAATGTATATACTAAACACTGTTCCTAAAGCACAGTAACAAGGAGGGAAACTAGATAGCCTCACTGTGTCTAAAATAGGTCCTATCGAATGTTAAGGTGTAGTACCTGATAACTAACACTGTAACTTGATGACTGTGTAATGGAATCCATGGGCCTAAATCTGATAAAAAAAAAGCTCTTTAATAACAAGACTGAGAGAGAAAGTACTTTTTTTATGAGAAACAGTCTTCTGTTTAGAAATGTACCAATCAAAAGAAGAATGAAATGGACATGCTGCAACTGGACAGATGGAATAATGCAGTCATGGTCATTCCTCTGGTCCCAGTGGGTTCAACATTCAGAATGGTTATCAGTTTATTATTGGGGACTTCAGAGATGTCAACTAACCCCCTGCCAATAGGTCCATAATCATCCAATGTTAAGACATTATGTCATGTTTCCATTTAATGACTTTTTAAATCCAGAACTGGATAATTATCGCAGACCCGGTTTATTTAGCATCTGTATGAGGAGCTCCTCATATGCCTTCACTGACCCTGCTATATCACATGGCATTAAAACATCATCGGGGTAATTCTATGAAAGCTCCTGCAAGTGTGGGAGCTCCAAAATGGATGCAATGGAGAACGTATATTGACCCAATTCTTAAATGTATGTGTCCAAATATGCTGTAGGACTTCCATTTTTGGCAGTACATTGATTCTATCTCTATTGATATATGGTGCCCAACTGTGACTACTGATACTGGGGAACCCTGGAGCTACCTAGACCCTGGACCTGGCAGTTGCTCTAGGGTTCCTATGTTGGGTTGCTCCAGAAATACATAGCTTGCATCCAATTTGTGTTAAAACTCAAAAGCAATGCCATCAGTTTTGAAGCTTTGGGACTCCATTGCGATGGGCTCAATTCAGGGTGTGGCCCAAATTACATAATAATGAAAGAAAAAACTGTATTATTGGCATAGGAACGTGGCTGATTTGTGTACTAAATTTCACTTTGCATACTGCAAATATGTTTGTGCATGACCCCCTCATGAAGTAGGTTGGCCTGTTACTAAGA
Source organism: Xenopus tropicalis (assembly GCF_000004195.4). NCBI lineage: Eukaryota > Metazoa > Chordata > Amphibia > Anura > Pipidae > Xenopus > Xenopus tropicalis. The sequence continues at coordinate 20,779,425 of NC_030680.2, read as the reverse complement.
ATCTTCATGAGAAATTATTCTGCAGTCGGTGGAGTAAAATGGTGCATAATCTCATTTTATTTTATCTAGAAGGATGAAGTAAGAACTTTGAGAGGGCTAGATTTGACGTCTGTAACATTTGCAACAATGTAGTTCAGCAAGGAATGTAGTAGAACATTTTCCCTACTGTTAGTTTTCCAGCTGATGCTCCACCCAGAGGCAGAATCTGTCAATGAATATTTCATAGGTTGTTTTAAAGGAGAAGGAAAGTCATTTTGGCATTTTACTGCCAATAGATTTCCTACATTAGCACAATACTAGAACAATATATTTATTCTGCAGAAACCATTACCATACCTGAGTAAACAGCCTTAGAAGCTCTCTCCCTTTGCTTAAGATAGCAGCTGCCATTTTAAGCAGCTTCCTTCCTGCAGTCTCTGGCTGTTATAGCTGAGATCACACATTCCTAAGGGAGGGAGTTCTTAACATTCTGGTGGGGGGGGGGGGGGGAGCAGGAGAGAGGAGAGAACTGGGCAGACTCTGGCCCCGGGAATTAAGGTTGTTTCTGAGAGAGGAAGGCAGACACTGGAACATCATGTTTACAAAAAAAGAGACAAGATAGAGGACTCAGCATTACTGTGAGTGCTTATGGCTGTATTTACATTTATATGGCTGTATTTACTTAGTTTTTACCTTTCCTTCTCCTTTAAAAATATATAAATGTATCAAATAAGCTTCAGTAACTTTTGTCTCAAGGTTGCCAGGGCCTGCTTGGTTCCTGTCAGGGTTGTAGTCAGGGCCAAGGAGGAAGCTTGAGTACCAACAAATACTTCCAAAACACGGTATCAGAAGGGTTAAGTCGATTTCCAGGCACAGGTGGGTTCAGGCAGCAAACAGAGAAGTTAGAATCAGGCAAAAAGTCAAAACCCAGTACAGGTATGGGACCTGTTATCCAGAATGATCGGGACCTGGGGTTTTCCGGATAAGTGTATTTCTGTAATTTGGATCTCCATAACTTAAGTCTGCTAAACATCATTTAAATATTGAATAAACCCAACAGGATTGTTTTCCCTCCAATAAGGATTAATTATATCTTAGTTGGGATCAAGTACAGGTACTGTTTTATTATTACAGAGAAAAGGAAATCATTTAACCATTAAATAAACCCAATAGGGCTGTTCTGCCCCAATAAGGGGTAATTATATCTTAGTTGGGATCAAGTACAGGTACTGTTTTATTATTACAGAGAAAAGGGAATCATTTAACCATTAAATAAACCCAATAGGGCTGTTCTGCCCCAATAAGGGGTAATTATATCTTAGTTGGGATCAAGTACAGGTACTGTTTTATTATTACAGAGAAAAAGGAAATCATTTTTAAAAATTAGAATTATTTGCTTATAATGGAGGCTATGGGAGATGGACTTTCCATAATTCAGAACTTTCTGGATAATGGGTTTCCGGATAAGGGATCCCATACCTGTATAACAGTCCAGGAAAGTCATTTAGAGTGCACCCAGGATGTTGCAAGCAAAGTCCTATAGTTGGGCATTGAACCCAGGTCCCCGGCATCTATTTATTCTGATGTTTCATGGCAGATGTGATGATGTCACTGAGCCGGACCAATGGCACCCATGGACATGCATGTCTCTTGAGGTTGGAGTTTGGCCGTGGAAACCAGCCGGTCTTGCCATTTTCATATCTCTACTTGATTTTATTAGACTCCCGAGCTTTCCAGCGAGGCTGATATACAATGTTATTTGAATTTCATTTGACTTAATGACAGTCTGTGTTTTGGCTGCCACCTGAATTCTTACACCAGGACACATGTAGCTCATCACTCGGCTTGTGCGAATGTTACAGTTGTTGTGGGAAAGGCTTCAGAATGGGATATTATGCGTGTGTATCACATATGCAAACAATTATATTTTGGAATAATTGAAAATTTTTAAGTAAACATTAGAATACATGAAATCTGCCTTTGCTTAAAGAATAAAACCTTATGTTGTTGATAAGGAGTTTGATGGAATCCATAAAAAGGAAAGTTATATTCCTCGGAAAATGTAGGCTTCATCTCAATAAACCATTTTCATAAAAATATAGTTTTTAGCAGTATGTGCCATTGGGTAATCCTAAATAGGAAACTGCCATTTTAAGTACTAAGGGCCGCCCCCTGGGATCATAGGATTCACAGTGCACACAAACAAGCCAAGGCACACATACATGCTAGGGCCCCATCAGCCAATTAATAGACAGAGTTCTGTCTTTTACTCCCACACTACTTCCTGTTACAGTTAGAGCTGCATTACTTCCTGTCAGCTGATCTCTGAGGGAGCACACAGCCCATCACTAAATGGCGGCTCAAGGGAAATATGCAAAAGGTCAATATTTACAGATATATATTCCAGTTTGATAAGATTCTATAATAGGCCACTTAATATGATATAAACTGTTGGTTAAGTATTCATTCTGGGGGTATAGTTTTCCTTTTAGTAGGAATTCTGTTAAATAAAATCCCCAGTATACCTGTGGGTCGGGCAGGTTTGGGCTGCAGCTTTTACCTCCAGATCGGGTTCAGAATGGTCATTACCAGCTGCAGTGCACAACTGGTTTCACATCCCCCATGCCAGTTTGATGGAGATACAGTGAATGCTGAGCCTGCCCTTCCATCTGATATCACCATAGGGGGCAGTTAGGTGCAGGTATAACAGGTCCCTCTCAAGCTTTGGGGCTGGTTAGAATCTTTTTTTTTTTTTTAATTTTTAAAATATTTATTGGGTTTTATGTACGAACCAATCTTGCAGTAGGAATAATCAAACATTAGTTCAATAGTAGTAGGGAGCGGCATATTGAATACAATACAAGAGAGATTGATAATGCTTTCTATTATAAACAACGCTTAAAACATAGAAATGTAAAAGAGAAAGGCTGTCCGTTGTCGTGATTGCTTAAGGTGGACACACACGTGGCGATCTGAGATCTTTCGTGCAACCATCGGTCGCACAAAAGATCGTCAGACCCGCCACTAACGTTCAGGGCTGAAACGGCAGATAAGGAGGTAGAAACAATAGGATTTCTACCTCCTTCTGCCTCCGCCTTCTATGGCGCCCGAATAATATCTTTTGACCTGGCTGATCGGCGAGTCGACCTATATCAGCAGCTTCCTGCGATACCGGTCGACTCGCCGACTTGCCATACATGCACCAAATATCGCACGAAACGAGGTTTCTTACGATATTATCGGTGCGTGTATGGCCAGCTTTATAGCTGTTGGATTGAGTTAAGATAACCGGGAAAGGGAGGGGGGAGAAGGGTACCAGACAGGAGAGACGTCAGATGTTAAGTAGGGGAGTATTAGTCATGGGTCCACATCTTATACCGGCTTCCATTGCAAGGGCCTATAGCATGAATGATAGCATGGTAGTTGATGGAAGCCCAGTCTTTATAGTTAGCTGTCAGGGAGATGCCTAAGTAGGTCATTTTGTTTGCAGTCCATGGGAAAAGGAACTTGTCCTTTAAGGCGGCTACCATTGGATAGGGAAGGCTAATGTTGAGTGCGCTAGATTTTTTATAATTTATTTTAAAGTTGCTTAGTAAGCTATAACCGTCAATTTCTTGTATAAGATTAGGTAAAGTAGTAGTGGGTTGAGTGAGGGTGAATAACAGATCATCAGCGTAAGCGCAGATTTTGTGATGGGAAGTTCCTACCTTAACGCCCTGGATGTTAGGGTTATTTCGGATAGTGGAAAGTAGGGGTTCTAATGTAAGCACAAATAAGAGAGGGGAAAGAGGGCATCCCTGTCTCGTCCCATTCTGTAAGGTAATGGGTTCTGAAAGAGTGCCGTTTATTTTAAGTTTAGCGGTGGGATTTGGAAAAAGTGATTGGATCCACTTTAAAGTATTCTGGCCTATTCCTATATGTCTTAGGCAATGGAACATAAAGTTCCAGCTCACTCGTATCAAAAGCCTTCTCCGCATTGGTGGAGAGGAGGAAAAGGGGGGTATTGTTGCGTTCTCCTGATAGTAGAATATTGATTATCTTGTTAAGATTATCCCTAGTTTCCCTGCGAGGGAGAAAGGGCTGGTTAGAATCTTGGCTGTTTTTGGTTGGGAATGTTCTGACCTATGCATCACTAGACCCTTGCATTTAATGCCTGATTAAGGTAGGCACTAAGTACTGGGTTCCTCTCGTGAGCTATAGTCTATGCCCTGGGTTGGATGGGTACAGAAAAAAGTGCTCAGTGTATGGACCCTAAGGCAGGGCTCCCCAACCTTTCTTACTCGTGAGCCACAGTCAAATGTAAAAAGACTTGGAGAGCAACACAAGCACCATAAAAGTTCATGGAGGAGCCAAATAAGGGCTGTGATTGGCTATTAGGCAGCCTCTATGCACACTGTCAGCTTACAGGGGGCTTTATTTGGTAGGAAATCTTGTTTTTATGCAACCAAAACTTGCCCCCAAGTCAGGAATTCAAAAATAACTCCCTGGTTTGGGGGCACTGAGAGCAACATCCAAGGGGTTGGGGAGCAACATGTTGCCCTGAGTCACTGGTTGGGGATCCCTGGGGGGGTGCAGTTTTGGCACATGAGCCCACTGTCATTTAACAACAGGAACCTGTATTCTTAATCATTATGTGGACAAGCAAATGTTCACATTCAAAAGGGACCAAAGGTACAATAGACACTATTAGGTTTTGCCAGAAGAAATTAGTGGAATATTCCATTCCATGTCTAAATTAATAAAAAACACAGCAACTGACTCTGGCACCAGGATTCCGACACCTAAATAATGAATATATTTAAATGACCTGGTAAAACCAAACTACAGAACAAATAGCTTTGTACTAAAGAGCCTCTAGTAATATTATGAAACAAATAAACAGTTAGTGTCTTCCTTAGTCTTACTCTGGGAAGCTCATAAGTCAGGCAGGGGATTTATATAAATGGGCTCCAGATGGGCAAAACATAGACAGGAAGTAGTAGGGGCATTTACGCAAGATCTAAAGAGCCCTCCCTATAGCACAACATGCTTATTCCTACTTCTACGTGAGAGTGAAGAGCCTCGGGGCCCTACGTTATTCCGAGACTTGGTCAGTGCTACCTGGGCTCCCCATCATGAAATAATAAGAAGACACAGATGAGTAGGAGAGCACAGAAGCAGTGAAACTGTAGAGAATAGTAAAATAGCAGTAGGCGCAGAGACACAAGAAATTGAAGGATATTTCAGATTCCCACCTAGTTACAGTTAGCAAAGCTGCCTGACATTAAGAATGCTGGGAACTCCTTACAAACCATTTCTACCCATCCCCAGAACACTTGAGAACTTGTGGTGTAAACTCTGCTAAGATGACACATTAAGATGTCAGGATAACGGCTGTGATTGGCTATTTGGTAGCCCCTATGTGGCCTACAGGAGGCTCTTTTTGGCAGCTGGTTTTTATGCAACCAAAACTTGCCTCCAAGCCAGGAAAATAAAAAATAAGCAACTGCTTTGAGGCCATTGGGAGCAACATTCAAGGGGTTGGTGAGCTTTGGTTTTTTTAGATTTTGCTTGAGAATATCTGGGCTGACAGATATTGCTGCCGATATTGCTCCCTTAGACTGATTCGGCAGCTAATCGGCCCGTGTATGGGCACCAACGACGGGCTTGCCCGACGTAAAAAATCTAGTCGGATCGGGGGCCGCATCGGCTCGTTGATGCGGTCCCCGGACCGACTTTGCCTATGCCCGTCGTTGTAATTCAATCATTTGGCCCCAGGGCCAAAAGACCAAATTAGCCTGAATTTACCCAATATCGCCCACCCGTAGGTGGGGATATCAGGAGAAGATCCGCTCACTTGGCGACATCACCAAGCGAGCGGATCTGGAGGTGTATGGCCACCTTTAGGCCGATTTAGTATAAAGATTCCTACTTGCAGCCCTTTTGACTTTCCTAATGCTTATGCACACTTACACTCCTTGGCCCCTTAATCACTGAATGTGGGTGGGCTTTAGTACACGAGGGACAAATTGTAGGGCTGTGCAAAGTATTTGGATACATGGCACTGCAAAAAAAAGCCTTTGAGCAGCACAACAATGCTTCTGTGCATCTTCCCTATCCTTTCAGCCATAACTATACCAGTATATGTCTTGATACCTGAATTACTGATTTTACTTCTCAATCCAAAGCCTTATGGCCATGGCAGCATCTGGGCATGACCAACCTTCAAAACCTTCCTTATAATGCTCACAGTAACACAGTATTCTGTTCTCTGTGTATTGGTGGCAGCAAAGTAGCAAAGGAAACATCGGTCGATTTAGATTAAAAAACATAGGAGTGAAAGTTGTTTAGCCTTCCTATGCCATTATTCAATGTCCAATGCAGATTCAAACTTTTTTTGTCCAATCTGCCACATAAGCCACAATAGGCTATGCTTCTTGCCATCAAATACAGCCTCCATATTTCTTGCCCAAACAAATACACCAACCGTTGCGTCTCTCCCCCCACTGAATACATTTGCCTCTGCACTCCCAGAATAAATCGGAATATTTTCAGTCCTTCTTCTGATTCCAATTTCTTCTCTGATCAGCAAGAGTAATCATTGCCTTCACTCTCTCTCAAAATGCAATCATTGAGGTTGGCTTTTCATATGCTGACTGGTAAGCCCATTCATTCAAACCAGTGTATGGTTGTTCAGGCCATTTGAAACTTAGCAACCAGATAACAACATCAATTCCAGACTGTAGAAGAAGAAGAAGACAACTCAAAAACCAAATAATAAAATAACAGCTAACTGGAAAAAGGAAATCCCTCAGTTATTTGACAAATGAAGAAGAAGGTCTACTTAGTCTACACATTTGTTTCTAAAACTGGTCAACTGATCAGCAAATATCTAATGTAGAAAAACATTTGTGGTGGCCAATTCTTCTTGATTTAGATTTTCCAGGCTTGGTGCGTGCTCTTATGGATGAACATGTGACTGACACGTCTACAGAACGAGCACCAACTATTGAAGCTCATTCAAAATCTGTTACAGCTCTCACACATTTGTGTTGATGTCTTTTATAGTAGAAACACATTGCCAATAAATAGTGAAATAAATATAAAACAGGTGTAGAAAACAAGGTTTCTAAGTTGGTCATACATGGGATAATACACCAAACTTGAGGAGCTTTGTCTCAACTGGTCATGTGGTTGATCAGATCTGGCTGATCTGATGGCTTGGAGCACTGGCCAATGATCGGAGTACACAAGAGATGCATTGTGAGAGGGCTGATGTGGTCCTTGCCCAATGCAATTTCACAACCTTCACAATTGATAGCTGACTGAACCACAGGAATGACCGATGTTTGGTCCTCAAGTTGACGGTTCCAAAAAGGAGTCGAAAGGCTCTTCTCAATGCAAGCAATGGTCTTCTTACAAAAGTTATTCATATTCAAATGATTCGATATCGTGCACAGATGAGATCTACTGTAAAAAGACTGAAACCCACTGTCTGCAAGTTTGGATTTACGGCTCCGAATTAAACGAATGGTCCTGGATGGATAGTTGGCCACAAACATATAAAGGCTCCAAGTCATTGCATGGATAGCTTCTTCCCATTCAGTGGTATGGCTCTGAACCCAATGGTATTAATGACAATGGCTCACAGCATGCCTTAACTTTGATAATATGTTACTGTATTCTGGGATTTGTAGTCCAACAACAACTGAGAAAAGTGTGTTTGAGGGTTTAGTGTCCCTTTAACCTCTATCTATTGTTATTCCTGCTAGACCTAGTATCTTTGGTGTTAGGAGAAGTCGGCTTGCAATAGAACCTGAGCCGCAGTTTCTCTCATCAAAACCATGTGGCCCAACCAAAGTGACTGAGAAAGATGAAATGTAATTATGTGCCCCCATACACTTCTTATACATACCAAACCCTAACCGACCAAGCCTTGGTATTTGCAGACCCACACCCACCCCTCTCTGATATCACAAAAGGGGTGGGGAACACAGGAGTGAATCTATAAATAGCTATGTCTGGAAGTGGGGCATAGTAGCGGTGCATGGTAAAGTTCAGAATGAAGCAACCCTTGGCCCATTATAGTTGTGTTAAAGGAGAAGGAAAGGTAAAGACTAAGTAAGCTTTATCAGAAAGGTCTATGTAAATACAGCCATCAGCACTCACAGAAACGCTGCACTGAGTTCTCTGTCAAAAGATTTGTTGTGTCTGTTGTCCTCTGCCAGAGACACGCAGCTCTCTCCTCTCTCCCCCCCCCTTAGGAATGTGGATCTGAGCCAATCAGCAGCAAGCTGACTCATTGCCTTACAAACTGAGCATGTACACCGGTCTTGGTGCAGGAGCGAGGCATTATGGGAACTTTCTTTACAGAGCTCAGCGTTTTTTAAAAAAAAATTTCCTATGAGGCTTCTGATCATCTGAACGGGAGAAATATGGGGAGACTTATTGCGAGAACTGAAGGTATGCCTGCAGCTTGAGATTAACTCTTTATTAGCCTTTCCTTCTCCTTTAACGTTGGCCTGAACAAGTTTCGGCCCAGCTAAAAAATACCAAAGACATATTTATGCACATAATAGTTTTGATGCAGGAAAAAAGTGGAGAAAGGATGGAAAATGGAAACAATTTAATTTTCATTTTACAAACAAAAGTCTGCAAGTTTATTGCTAAACCTGAGAAAAGAGAGAAAGCCCCCACCCTGAGTGTCAGCGGAGTAAGAAGTAAGTCCCAAGGATACTGAGCCGGCATGACTCAAGCCGCAATATCTTTTTCAGTTGTAATTAAGTTAACTCTTGTTGACTCTGAAAAGGTCACTTTTCTCCCTGAACTTATGTGGCTGGGAACAACTTGTTAGCTTGGCCATCCGTTCATACATAAGTGCCTTTGTATTAACCTTTTCCCTCTCAGGCTACAGGTTATCTGTTCGGATTACGTTCGGCAAATATAGACCTTTTCCAAGCTGCGATTGTGCATTTGTGTCTATTGTATATTGAAGCTGATGCCTCTGTTTTTGGAATTATATTAGAGGATTCTCTTTTGCACTTTGTTACCTAAAAGAACATTCTCTGTTGTGTTTAATAAACCCCAGGAACGAGATTGAATTGAAAAAGCGTGGGGCAAGGAACTAGATAGATGTGATAGAAGTAGACAACAAGGGTTTATATCTAACGTTGCTATGCTTGTGCCATGTCTCATAACCCAATGCCCATAGCCTGATGAACTGTTTGCATTCAAACCAGCAAATGCTACCTGCTAATTGGCTGGAAAAATGCAACTTTACTATATTGCCCCAATAGTAAGTAGCTATTGCTTAGTCTGTAGTGGGATACGTATCACCAAGTGGTGGCCAGACACTGCTCGTACAATCAACAATAGAACATGGTGAGAAGGATGAGGGAGTGTTCCTTGTACCATAGAGGGGATCTAACAACATGTGCCTCTGGGGGGAGGAGAAATACTTTATTCTAATTAGGAATAGCCAACCTGCTGGCCTCCATCTGTCACTGAATTGCACACCGCCCATATCCCATTGAAAGCTGAAGGCAAGGACATGTCTTATTTAGGAGGCCCTGCCTTCTCGAACTTATCCAGTGAGGTGGGTTGTATACGACTATATTGATTGAGAAGGTCCTGTAATATCACCTCTGCCTCCCCATCTTATAGATTTTTTAACTTACTCCATAGTCTCTGGAACAGGCAGTAAAAAAATCAACATTGGACCCAATCCAACTAAGGTGCCAAAAGGAAATGTGAACCCAGGGAAGTTGCTGGTCCTTGGTTTCATTACCATGTAATGAAAATTAAATATTATTAGCATAAAATATAGGAACTTGGGCCTGGAAATAACCTAAATCTCACATAATGGAGTACAGATACCGATTGTTGTATTATGTTTTGTGATTTGGACTAGCAAGGCACCTCAAAAGATCATTTTGGGCAGGGGGGAAGCAAGTTTCATAGACCGTTGCAACTTTTTTTCAGAACCCAGACGGAAAATTCAGTCTAACACCGGCCCCCCAGGGGAGCTTACCTGGCCCTCCACTGCGTCCCCATGCCTGGCAGCGGAGAGAGAGGACTCAGTGGGGAGCGGGATGGGGGAGTTGAGATGGAGAACGGACGGCAGGTAGGACTTAGTGAAGGGAGCACCAGGGGGGAGGGATTGGGAGGAAATGCGACCAGTTTGGGCCACATTTTGCCGCTGCCGCCGATGGGGGGGGGGCTTGGGTGCTGTTGATGGCGGTCCAGCCCCCCAACAGTCTGAGGGGCCCTTGATGCAACCCCTTGGGTCAGAAGTTTGAGGACCCCTGCTCTAGACTAAGATCCAGGTCTCCAAAAATGTTCATATAAAGATGCTCCTCACAAGGCTGTCTGGTTAGTAAAAAAAAATGCCTTACTCTGGCACTTAGCTCCTCTGATCTTAGCTTGCTGCTGTTATTTATTGTGTGTAGAGATACACTAAATCCATAATTGTTGGCCACATACCAAACCCAAACTGAAGCCAAACCCTAATTAGCACATTCAAATTTGTGAAAAATAAAACATTCCTATCAAGCATTGTCTTTGGTTTGGGATGTTTGTTCTACATCCTCCCATTTACTGATACACGTTAGCAGGAGCCTACAGAGGCCTAATAGCTAGCTAGCTGGGATTCATGCACAGCCCATATATCATAGGGAAAGCAAAAATATTAGAGCAAACAAAGAATCTGCACAATCCTGTTATGTCTGGGAAATAATCTCACCTTTCCAAAGGCGCCCTTGTATGTAATGTAAGGGTTCACACATGTGCTGATTTCATTCGTTGGGCTGTTCCCATGTACATAAAATGCCCATTAAGCTGGCCTGATCTCAGTTATGCATTGTATTGTATGGAGACAATCCCCAAGTTGAGCAGATCCAAGGATTTGTTGGAGTCTTTTCCAGGGCTCCCATCTGACACTGCATAGTCTGGGAAATAGTTTCTTTGGACAGGCTGACCAACCACAAGACCACAAGATGGACTTCACCTTTAAAAACGTCATAAACTGTGCAGGTACTGGCATTGCCCACAGCGCATCATACATGAGAAAACAGCTTTGCACGCTTTTTAGGACTGAGCATTTGCACAGAACCCTCTTGATGCCCTTAATCGTGAACGTAGAAACCGTCTTCCCAGGACATTTCTTACGCACTATGTAGTATTTTATGGTCTGTTTCAGGGAACCCAAGTGGAAGCTACATTCCTGGAAGCCCGGCGCCTTATGAATTGTGCTGAGGACTTTTGTGGTTCTCCCTGAATCACATTCTTAGGAGGGAAAGGAAGACTAACCAATACTGCTGTTGGCCGAGTCTGCTCTGTGACTGCAACATCCCAGACAGCCTTGAGGAAGAACGCGTTTGAAACCCGTCCTCATGTTAGCTGGAAAATAAAGCTTTAGGTCCCCCAACCTTTCTTCCACCCTCTTCCCCTTCCTGCCATAGCTTTATGTCTACATTTGCCAGGCACAGAGTATTTTAATATCAGTATATTTTATTTCAGGTCATTGTTGTATGCCTCATAGAAATGCTGGTAACTTCCTATATAAGCGCTCAATGGAACGTTTTTGCACGACAGAGCTCAAATATCTTGTAAACAATCCCAATTCCCAAACTCCTTAAAAGTGGGGGAAACAGGCAAATGAAACTAAAAGTAACAATTCTCACTCTATTGTGGTTTATTGTATTTTTTTTTTTTATGACAGTGTTTTTGTGAGGTCTGGATTGTGTAGTAAATATTTTACCACGCACTGGTTTGGAATTCCGTAATATGTCTCTTTCTTCCTCTGAAGCATTTCTTTTGATGTGAGACCTCTCCTCGGCTTTACATTCCTCTTATAGAAAGTGTGTGTTAGCAATCCCAGCATACAGTGCGTAGATGGCTTCCGTATGTGCCATGCAATGGATAGACACCACAAACAAAACCTCTTACTGCAGCTGGGAAGCAGGTGAAGTGCAGACTAGTAAAGGTCATAAGAGGAGACAGAACAGGAAAAGTCAGAGGGACTATTATGGGGTCTTGGTGTTACTTAAACATGACGCTGACTGTTATAGGCATTAAAATGAAATTATTATTCCCTAATGCAATGTGTAAAAGCAGTCTTCTCTTGGGAATCTGTAGACTCCATTTATTATACTTAAACAGTACTCTGTTTGGGACTTTATGTAAAGGTTATTGTACCTGGTCTCCATTTCCATTTCGAAGTGAAATGTATACACGTGCAGCACTGACCCGAGCACACTGGTTTTTAAGTCCTGTAGCCAAAAGTGCACATCAGACCTTGGCAAAACCTGCTGTCGCTATCCCTGAGCATGCTGCCCCATGAAAATACCAGGAGTGTATGATTATCTTCCTGTTGCAGAACCTTCTCTTGCTTCTATAAAAGTTGCCTCTCAAAAGTCTTCTGCTGCCACTCTCAGAACACAAAAGTTTAAGGAACCCATTAAAGCACTCTGACTGTACAACAACCATGTATCCTACACAGATCATCCATTCAGCTAGTATCTACAACTTGTTTAGATGGCTAAATGTGTCATAACACAGGTTGAGGCCAATATCTAGCCAACATAACCGCCCCCCTTCATTTCTTGGCTTTTGCCATCTCATACCCACAGCCACCAGGCCCTCCCTCCATATCAGTAGATAACATACCAGCTAACACACTGTCAGTTCTATGCATTTTAAAAGACTTATTTGATGGCTAGGAGGGTGGGTAGATGCCAACCAAAATGCAGCATTATCATAGGCAAAAGCAAAATGTTCAGAAAATGAATTGTAAACTCGCCCTAAAGTGCCTGCACACACAATGCTGCCCTGCAGGTTTATTCTTTGGTAAAAAGCAGAATCTAAATACACAGGTGGCATTTTGCCAACACCTTTGACTTTGGGAATGCTGATGATCATTATGGATAAATATATAAGGAAACCATATTTTGAAGGCTTCTTACTTATCCACCAGCAGAACTTTTCGGAGGACCTGGGGGATGTTAGAGATTAGAAGAAAGTAGATTTCATCTTAAGGTGCAAACAGAATTGTTCAGTTTTGCAGTTCTCCTTGTGAAGTTGGGTGCCTTTTAACCAAGAAAATATCAGGTTACCACCAAGGACATTTGTACTCCTTCTAAGGGAAAACTGGAGATGGCTTCCTTTCTTCTGGACCAACTAGAGCAGTGATCCCCAACCAGTTGCTCATGAGCAACTTCCATTGATGTTTTTCCCAGTGTACTGGTTTGGAGACAAAATTATGGAAGCATAGAGAAGCAGTTCTACTCCAAGCAGAGCCTCCAGTCCACATTGAGCTACCTAATAGCCAATCACAGCCCTAATTTAGCATCCTGAAGGAACATTTTGTCATGCTTGTGTGGCTCGCCAACACTTTTTATATCTGCTTGTGGCCCATGAGTAAAAAAAAAAAAAAGGCTGGGAATCCCTGAACTAGAGAAATAGGCAAGTTTCACATGATGTATGAGTATTAGACTATGAAGAACCATAAAGGGCAGATATCCAAGCTAGGTCTACAGTCAACTCTGGGCAACAACCAGATTATAAATGACCATAGTGGAATGCTTGGTGCAGCCAATTGCCAAAAGTCTTTCCACCACAATGGACCAGTGCTTAAACCCAACAAATCAATCATATCAGATCCACAGGTGAATTAGTTGCTCATGGGACCAAGTCGATAAGACGGCCATATTTCCAGTAAGAGGACTCCAACCCCATCACAGCAGGGACACACTGACTGGCCAGCTGACTGCTAACAAATCAGATGACAGGGATGACCAGTGAGCTCACCTTTAATAAACTTGTGCAATACACAGTCATTAAAGTCAGGACACATTTCAGAAAACCTGAAACGACCTTCTTTTATCCCTGTGTATAAATAGCACAAGTTTTAAGTGGTAAACAAAAGAAGGGAGAGGATATATTTTAATCACAGCTAAAAAAATAATGTATTTTTGAAACACAATTTGAAATCAGCAAACAATCTATTTACAAGATGTGACGCATTTATAGTCCAAATGGAAAATATATTAACACAGGAAAACAATATTTACAATGTAAAAATAAAAGATCATTCATAACGATCATTCACAGAAACCATTAGCACAAACCAAAGCTTACGGGAAACTCAAAGACGTAGATTTTCTTTTTTAGGTCGGTGCTGGGGTTGCCGGCTGTAAATTCATTCTTTTCTCTTTACCACAACGTGTGGGGAACTCCTGCTTGCCAATAAGAGAGTGCGGCCATGCCTCCAACAGAACCAAATGCATTTGCAGTAAAAGGAAAATCACACTGCTGTCGGATAAAATAAATTAAAAAGCGGAAAAAAAGGCTACATATTAAGACTTATTATTGAGAATGAAGGGGATTTGATGCTGGTGCAATATGCCCTTAAGCCAACTGCTGACTGGCTAAGCAGTCAACCAATCAGCACTTATTTAAAAATGGCATAAAAAAAATGCAAGGTGCCAGTTTAAATAGAAATTGGCCAATTGTGCCACTGAGGCATAATAAATATATATTTCAATATATACTTCATGGTGCTGAAATGTTTTATGGACTCCATATCCAGAAGGATCTCCTTGGGGCTGTGTAGCATAAGGTATATTTTGGTATGTTTGTGTTTTTAAGACAACTGTAAGTAGGTGTTGCAGATCAACTGGGGTAGGATTCCATGGTAGGGGATGGGGGTAATCAACTTCCAGTTAAACGCTTTGCAGCTCTCATGAATGGTGCCCACATTTGGCACAAGATGGTTGGTGGTTATTGGAAAAATGGGTCTTGCTCAATGGGTATAGGCCTAGGCTCAGCTCAGTTGAAAACTATATACACTTGATCAAAAGTGATAACTCCACTGGTGGAATATCTCCCCCCCAATCATGTGCGGGTTGTAACTAGTCAACAGGAAAGTAGTATATGTCCCATCTGCCACAAAAAGGCCAAAGTGTAGAAACAGTACAAATCGGTCACCTATGTGTTATTAAACTGCAGATGACAGTACTGTGTGACCCACTATGGAACATCACTCTACCTGCATGGAGTCAGCTTCATAAACTATCCACAGAGCATACTTGAATACAATTAAGTCTACAACATAGATGTTAGAGTGTGGGGTAGCTTGTACAGAATACACCCCCCCCCCCCGAATAAGGTATCAAGATCTTCTGACCCCTGTTAACATTACCTATAACCTATTAAATATTTACTATATATGTTTTCCTTACTTTTTCTAGCACACAGCTGTCTATTTGAAAGCTTGCAGATAGTTTTGCTTCTCCAAGTGATTATGGGCCCCAGTCTGAACAAAAGCTCCATTGTACATATTTGCGTGACATCATTAGTCTTTTAAAGATAGATTGTTTAATAAGTTCACTGCTGAAGTAGGAGAGCTCTGTTCCAGGATAGAAGAAAGGTGGCCCAGGCTGTAGGACTACTCTGCATCTTTGTGGGACTAATCAGTACCTTTGTGTTTTTAAGACAACTGTAAGTAAGGTAAGGTATTACAGAATCACTGGGGATAGGATTCCATGGTGAAGGTGGGTAATCAGCTTTTAGTTAAACTCTTTGCAATTCTCCTAAATGGTGCCCAATTGACACAAGATGGTTGGTGGTTTTTGGAAGAATTGACTAAGTCTTGCTTAATGGGTATACGCCTAAGCTCAGAGTCACTCAGTAGAAGAAATAACAGATCCACTCTCTTTTTCTATAATTACACTTGAGTTGCCACTGCCAATGTAGAAGGCTGCATTATGTTTCTGCTGTGTGTTCAAGATGGTTTCTTGTGCACCCACTGTTGCTCACACCTTCATGTTTCTAGAGCAAGAAGCTCCTTCAGGAGACCATGGAGAAAAACCATGGAACCCTAGTCAAAATGTTTTTGATTCCAAGCAATGGTTCTGTTTCTGTATGCTTTACTGCCAAACTGTCCTTAGGAATATTTTTCTGCATCCTTCTACACATGAACCTAATGTTTAAATAAAAGTATAAAGCAGAAGACAAAGGGCAGAGCACTGGGGGAGTTCACTGAGATGGCAAGAATTTGTCTTTTTCTTGTTTAACAAAAACCCCAGTTTTACACTAATGTGGAAAGTCAGCTCTGCTCTCAGGAATCTTTAGGGGCTGTTCTTTTCTTCCCGCCTTGGAACAGAAGCTGGGCGGACGCTTGAAATGAGAAGGGTTTCCCTTTCACGCCCAAGGCGCTTTCTGAAACACTCTTAGGCAGACGTCTCCGAGCGCAATTATCTTTGTTTCTTGTAGTCCCTGCTGGAGAAGATGGAAATACTTGCTGTAAATAAGCCATTATGAAAATGAAAAATGAATAGTTTATTTGGCCTTGTCTGTAGCCAAAACCAAAGATACCCGGCATTTTTGTCAAGTTTAAAAAGAACTGCAACTTAGAGGTGGCTTTTTGTGTAATGCGGTCATTACAACGAAGGCAATGACACTTTCTATTTTCTGTGGTTTGAATCACTACCTGTTATTAGCATAGATACCACATTATTATTATTATGATACCACCATATTCTGCAGAGCTGTACAATGGAAGTCTATAACTGTTTGACAAATACTAATTGATACAGAACATAAACTAACACATATATAGTATGATATAGCATTTTATAAAACAAAAAATAGACATGGGGTTTGATTATACAAACATTAAAGGAGCCCTGAAATCCAGACTTCCAAAAAAAGTGCCCCTGTTCCCTGCCAGGACAGCAGGCTTAGCAGCTGGCACATAAGACCACCACATCCTATCAGAGGCTCCAAGGAGGTGACTGCTGAGCTACACCCACAAGCACTGAATGATAATGTGTAACAGGTATGGGACCTGTTATCCAGAATGCTCGGGACCTCTGGTTACCCGGATAAGGGATCTTTCCATAATTTGGATCTCCATAACTTAAGTCTGCTAAAAATCATTCAAATATTGCATAAACCCCATAGGCTTGTATTGCCTCCATTAAGAATTAATTATATCTTAGTTGGGATCAAGTACAGGTACTGTTTTATTATTACAGAGAAAAGGGAATCATTTAACCATGAAATAAACCCAATAGGATTGTTCTGCCCCCAATAAGGGGTAATTATATCTTAGTTGGGATCAAGTACAGGTACTGTTTTATTATTACAGAGAAAAGGGAATCATTTAACCATTAAATAAACCCAATAGGGCTGTTCTGCCCCAATAAGGGGTAATTATATCTTAGTTGGGATCAAGTACAGGTACTGTTTTATTATTACAGAGAAAAGGGAATCATTTAACCATTAAATAAACCCAATAGGGCTGTTCTGCCCCCAATAAGGGGTAATTATATCTTAGTTGGGATCAAGTACAGGTACTGTTTTATTATTACAGAGAAAAGGGAATCATTTAACCATTAAATAAACCCAATAGGGCTGTTCTGCCCCCAATAAAGATTAATTATATCTTAGTTGGGATCAAGTACAGGTACGGTTTTATTATTACAGAGAAAAAGGAAATCCTTTTAAAAAATTAGAATTATTTGCTTATAATGGAGTCTATGGGAGATCGCCTTTCCGTAATTCTAAACTTTCTGGATAATGGGTTTCCGGATAAGGGATGCCATACCTGTACTAGCTTTCAGTGCATATGCCCCAGCCTGGTGCTCATCTCCATGGAGCCGCTAACAGGATGGATATGATGCTGCCAACCCTTCTAAACAACTATGGCTGCAGAGGTGTGGGTCCCTTTTGGGAGCCTGAGTAGGTGTTTGGAGGAGGGGCAGCCTGTGCAGTGGCCGTACTGTGTAAAACTGTAGTTAGTTTTATGGGCAGTAAAATTGTAAATGTGCAGCTCACATAGAAATATGGTGCCCACAAGAGCTGTGAGCTTGTGCTTATTGTTAAAGGGGTGGTTCACCCTTAGGTTCATTTATAATTTTAGTTTTTGTTATAGAATGGTCTATTTTAACAACTTTTCAGCAGATCTTCATTTTTTTTTTTTTTTTATAGTTTTTGAATTAATTTTCCTACTCTTTCCAGCTTCTACGTAGGGGTCTCTGACAGCCAAAAACAACTGCTCTTTGAGGCTACAATTTTATTGTTACTGTTTATTACTTATTATTTTCTTTAATCATATTCCCGTCTTTTTTTCAAATCACTGCCTAGTTACTAGGTTAAATTGGACCCTAGCAACCAAATAGCTGCCAAAATGACAAACTGGAGAACTGCTAAATAAAAAAATCACAGATAATAAAAAATTGAAGACCAGCAAATTGTCTCAGAATAGCCATTGCTACATCATACTGTACTAAAATTTAAAGATGAACAAACACTTTAATAAAAAGGCAAATCTGGAAATGATAACCCATTTATAAATACGGACTACTCTTACCTGCCACTCTCTGAACCCTTAGCGCCTTGCAGTCGAGGGAGATATCCTGCCGCACGCGTTTCGCAGTGGGAAGTGCTACGCTATCTTCTTTCACTGCACTGTTTCCTGCAAGACTGAGAACATACAAAACACATTTAGTTAGGTTCCAGTATGATCAGCTGAAACATGGCAGTGCAATGGATACATGGCAAACAGCAGTATATCTATATCTATATCTATATATATATATAATCGATCAAGAATGGGCCACTCCAGACAGGACTCCAAACTAGTTCTTCACTATCTTCCAATAAACGATTGAATTTTGTGATAAGTCCTGTGTGGAGCGGCCCATTTCTTGATCGATTATCTACGTGTTGAGGACTGCACCCAGGCGTTCAGTATTGAATTATCTTGAGTGCCGACCTGTTCTACATTTATATATATATATATATATATATATATATATCTCCTTACAATGCTTTTAACAATTTAATGTGACTATTATTGGGCATATTATGACCATAAAACTGTACAGGAATAGGATCTATTATCCTAAACGCGTTCCTGATGACAAATCCCATAATTATACTGTTACTGTGCATATTTATGGTTTTGCTGATGTCTGCCAATGCCCCTACATTATCTGGCATGCTGTATATTTACCCCTATGAAAGCCATACGTAACAATACAGAAGGCTTATCCAGGGACTTATGATTGTCACATTGCAATCAGAAAGGAAATGTTCCTCCGGCAGAGACATATTATGCTGCCCACTCTCATTCTATTAAGTCAGATTGTGACTGAACTGTATGATCATCGGTGAAGCTGGGAGCCCCCAATGGAACCAGCCTCTGGAGCGATGGCGTCAAACTCATTCAGCTAAAATGAAACCCCTGATTGTGTAATGTTTCAGTGTGGGACATATGGTGTCATCAGCTTGCACACAACTGTCAGTCAGATCTGCTATCCGCCTGTGTAGCCCAATATCTGCCCTATTGTCAGCTCTAACAAATACCCCAAAGCTCGGTCAGTGAGAACATTATAGAACTTGTGCTAAAAGTTAAAGATCAGGTGCTCAAGGCTTCCTAAGTAAGTGACATATAAGACCAACCAAAATGTATTAAAAAACCCCACACAACAGAGAATCCCCTCATATCACTGTTATCTGTTTCTTTAAAAAGCATGAATAAATACCATTTTAATATGCCAAAATCCAGCTGCAAATCTATTCTCTTTCTGCGTCATTTGAAATCCTGGCAGGGGAGGAGGGACTAAAACACTGATGTTACAAATTGTAAAAACTTCTCCACAGCTTACAGACAGCATGCAGGAACTACATAACCCACAATGCATTGCACTGTGATGTTCCTTTCCTTATTGACATCACGTGTGCAGGGAATTGTGGGATTGGGAGGATGCAGGCTGAAGGCAGACTGGGGACAGGCGACTACTGTTACATTTTATCTGAGTCCCAAAGTAGTCAGCCAGATTAGCAGGGGAACAGGGGGCGGGGCTTAGGGAACTGTTCCAAACCACATTATTACATTGAAGCACACCTATAACAATTACATTGCTTCCCCCACCAGAGGAGCAGGCTAATAGAGCCCTATTGTTTTCCCCCAATTGGAGTGTGGGATTTCTGGTGGGGGAAGTAACTTAAGAGTAATAGGGGCCCTTTGAAAATGAAAAGGCTGTATATATTTTTTTATTTGATGTATATTGCAAATTTGTTTGAAATTATGTTTACATACCAAAAAGCTTAAGTTGCGCTTGGATAGAGTTCCCCTTTAAGGAAAGACTGTACTGGCAACACCCTACCCCGCGCCTATGCATAACCCAAGCTTTCTCCTCTTCTTGGCTCCATGTTTCTATGGTAATGGCCCATTTACAGGCTGCTCATTACATATGTAACTGAAAAATTGATTATTAATGTTCAGCCTTATGTCAAGTCCAGGGAATCCCTGTCTGAAAATGAGGTTTCCTTGTCCTTCTGAGTGGTGTATTTCTATGGTTACCAGCCCACACAGGCTGCTCATTAGCTGGATAATGATGAAACAGATTATTAATACTCTGACGTCATGTGAGGGGAGCCCTTAATCCATCCCAGGCTTTCCTGAATTCCCTTGATGCAACGGCTTCAGTCTCATCATAGTTTCTTAAAAAGTAATTCAATATTTAATTGCTGTTACTAAGGAAGGACAAGAATAGTGATTCGTCGGTTACTGGGACCAAAGCACTATGGATGCTTTATCGCCACATTCATTGCAAAGAGCCAGCGTTGTTACTGCTTATGCATAAAAGTAATAATACAAGGAAAAACAAGAGCTCATTACCTTATGTCTATATATTATTCTAGGAAAACCTACATACACAAATGTAATATTCTAGCTTTTCTAATTAAACATTCATGTTCTAGATGTCTCTGACTTTCCTGACGTAAACAAAATTACACACACTGGAACAGTATGCAGGCCAGAACAGAAAAATCTGCAGGGTGATACTGCTAAGTGAGCACTGCCCTATGTATCAGGCTGACAGCCTCCTCCAACCTATATATCAGGCCTGATTTCTATTGGGTTGGCTTGATTATTAGGCATGGATCTAACTGAGTCACGCATACAATCCTCTCCTAGCGATCTGTATAAATGCCTTACATGACCTAAATATGGTGCCAAACGATCTCTCATTGCTGTATCTTTGTGATCTGATTATCAACTAGATTGTTAGTTAAACTGTGATGGGCAGCACAATGATTGGCAGGATTTACTAGAACACCAGAATGAAATATCAGCTCTAAATAGTGTTAGATGTTAAAGTTCGAGTAGAAATTGTCCCAATAATGCTCCTCTGTGTGGCCAGGTTTAAAAAGGACATCATTTGATCAAAAGTCAACCCCATCAAAGCCAATGTCTAGACCAGTGATCCGCAACCAGTGGCTCATGAGTAACAAGTTGCTCCCTAACCCATTGTAAGTTGCTCCCAGTGGCCTCAAAGCAGGCCACTGGCTTGGAGGCAAATTTTAGTTGCATAAAAACCAGGTGTACTGCCAAACAGACCCTCTTGTAGTCTGCCAGTCCACATAGAGGCTACCATTAGCTAATCACAACCCATATTTGGAACCCCCAGGAACATTTGAATGTTTTTGTTGCTCTCTTTTTACATTTGAATGTAGCTCACAAGTAAATAAGGTTGGGGACCCCTGGTCTAGAGGAAGGGGACAAAACCACCTTAGCAACCTTGTCAAAAGAAAAACAATTGCATTGCTTCATGATCCCAACATGACCTGCCACCAATACTGTTTATTAATGACATGCCGCTCTTCCAACCCTCTTCAATTTATCACTCATTTCTATTCCCCTCAACAGGAAATAATCTCAGAGCCTCACAGTAAGGAAACCCTTCTATTGATGGTGATACCTCCTTCACTCCACTATGGCACTTCATATTCTTTTTATAGTCTTACCTTAACAACTTTCTTTTTCTTTCAGCAGCTGACGTCATTGCCATATAGGACGGTTTCTCACTCAGTGGTTTAGAAGAAGGTTTACTCAGCAAAGATGAAAGGCCAAGTCTACAAAGAGAAATGAAAATAACATGGAACCTTAGACCTTGGATGATAGGTTACTGTCTAAAGCACCAGATCTGCGTTATGGTGCAAAATGCAATGTAAATAAAGGGTCTTTTATGAACTGAGGTCTCCAAGTACATATGTATTGGTGAGAGAATGTAATGTGCCTTACATACTGGGTTACCAACCACCACCATCAATAATAGATGTTAGCGAGTGCAAATCTATGCGGATCTAGCTTAGAGAGTATATTGCATAACTGAAGAGTGCCTTCTGGCAGCACTATCTACATATGACATTTAAATATGGTGTGGCAGCAACAAGAATGTCTTCTTGTAAAGAGACAAGCCTTAACTCTTGACTAAGGAAGCTGACAAAGTCTAAATTTTACAACGGGCTACAAACAAAAACGGCCAGCACAGTAATGTTGGCAAGAAAGTTATATAGATGGGCTATTTGCTCAAGGTGTCTCAATCATGGCAAGATCACAATGCCAAATTGCCTACTGGAGTGCACCACACAGATGTGGGTTATGTTACTGGATATCTGCCCCGACACATATTTAAATCGGTAGATTTATGGAACATTAGACAAAGCTGGCCATACAAGGGTAGGATTAGTTATTTGGTGAGGTCATCAATGGGATGGATCTTTTGTGCAATGTGTACATCCAAATTTTGGGTCAAAATAGCCAGACCCAATTATTCCAACCTCTGAGTGCCAAGCTCTCAGCTAAGGAACTTATAACTTGGACGATGGCCATAATTTGAGCCAATAAGTAGGAAAAATACCTTTGTAACATACTGGTCGTGCCAGACTTCGCATCAGCAGTGTTCTCAGAACTTTTATCCCCATCCCCATGTGAGAGAATGACAGTTGAGTTCATGTCCGTATCTTTAGATTCGCTTGTCATAGGAAAGCTGAACCCAGCATGGCCGGCATAGTCAGGAAGTCCAGGGTTATTCTCCCTTTTTCCTACGACACATGGGATTTTGGCAACTTGCTTAAGAAGGGTCACTGTGTTATTACTGGTCTCTGGAGTGTATACGATTGGGGACAGTTCATCGCTGATTGAATCATTTTGCTGATGACTTTCCGTAGACATGGGAGAATCCATTAACTTTCGCCTGGTCCTCTTCCGAGGTGGCACGACATTTATGGCTTTCTGCGGAACATTTTCTTTAAATTCCTCTGTCTGTGAATCTAAAACAAAAACGATTTAAAAGAGAAATAGTCATTTATTTTGCAAAAAGGAAATATGAAATATGTACAGACGTTTGCTGTAAACATAAATCCCAAGCAAGCACAGAAATAGAAAACACATGGAAAACATGTGGAGAAATTAACTGGCCAAGAAATAAGCTAGTAGGGTTAAACGATAGAATGATTCAATAGCAAAAAGTACCAAAAGTATAGCATTACGTTCCGTTAACAGGCCGTATTTCATGGACTAAATCAAGATGATCAAAACCAGACTTCATGGCTTTCAATGTAGCAGTTTTCAAGTGATCCCTAAAGTATAGGTTTTTTGCTACAAACACAGAGCGGTGCACAAAACAACAAGGATATTATTTAAGGACTAGGAAAATATCAAATGGCGGTTACAGGCATGGGAAGGCTTGAGCTATGTCTGGAATAAGAAAGCTGCACAGCTAGGAGGTCACTGATGTAATAAAAGGTTAAATCGAAGGACGGTAACAGCGCAGCTCCATTGGCCAAGATTGGTTTGTATGCATCTGGTTTCATGGATTTAAGATGGCCACGCAGGCACCGATATTATCATACGATATTCGGTGCACGTATGGTGGGTCGACGAGATGACTGATATTGCAAAAGCCTTGGATATCAGTTGTATTGTCGATTGGGCGGGACAAAATACTTTGATCAGGAGCTGCTGAAGGCCTGAATCGTCAGATAGGGGTAGAATTCCTACTGTTTCTACCTCCATATCGAACGATTCCGCCCTGAACGTCAGTGGAGAGTATGAACGATCATGGTCACAGGAAAGATCATAATTGTAACATGTATGGCCACCTTTAGGGTCTGTTTTATAAAACAAATTTCAGAATCCTGTCCAAACCTGAAAAATCATGTGACTTTTTGTCACACGAACACAGAAGTTCGGTCGAATCTTTTGTTCAAGGTTCGGCTGAATCCCAAAAATAGTGGATTCGGTGCATCCCTAGAAAGAGATTACCAGTCTTCCAGGATAGTTAGGTGGAGATATAATTTATTGCTGATAATTAATTGCCATTAATTTATGTCCAAATCCATGAAAATACTCAGTAGCACACAATCAATTTCTCCACCCCCTAAAAAATGAAACTATTTGGGTCACTGAGAAAAAAAAAAGCTCTTAGCAAGGCAGTAAAATATTATATATATATATATATATATATATATATATATATATATATATATATATATATTATACACACACACACAATGTTTAAATGATACTATCCCTTTAAATCCCTTTCTTCAAAACAGCTGCACTCCTCCACTTCCCAGTAACTTATGGTAAGAAGCATAATATGAATATGGTAGAAGCACATTATAAAATATATATATATACACACATAGATATGAGCACTAATGTAATAGCAAAGGCCATTAATCACCAGCAGTCATGTGCCAAGTATTACTCATATATGCAGTGAAATCTTTGCAACACCACAACATAAGGTACTAGCCCTGCACTGAGTAACTATGGCTACCCATCGCTAATGTCAGTGGGAGCAGTGTGGGTGATTAGCAAACTCACAGTCTCTGTGGTAACCTACATTTGTGCAACTAAATAAATATTAGGCCCGTAAATATATTTGCTCACATTCTGAATGAGCATACTGTACTAAAAACCATGAAAGACGAGCAAAACATTTAATGGGCAGAGGGAAAAAGAGAAAAATACTGTATCCAACCGTTAAAAATAGCTTTCAGAACATGAATTATGCTTGTTGTACCTGGCGCCTTTCAAAAAGATGGGCTTATACTTTAAAATGTAAGATGAAGCCTCAAATTGTGTGGTGGAACCCTATGCAAAGTACATGTATAGACCAAGGTAATGGTCACATACGGGACTTACAAAGCACAGGAGAAACAATCCTCACAATTAGCAGAATGAATATGCTCTGGAAATGCCATTATTCATGGTAGTTTCCTTTATTTTTCCCCTGGCGCAACCAACTGCCTTATCCTTCCACTGGCGTAACCAACTAGTTTATGCTTTCTTCATTTCACCACTGGCGTATAACCAACTAGTTTATGCTTCCTTCATCTTGTCACTGGCGTAACCAACTAGTTTATCCTTCCTTCATTTCGCCACTGGCGCAAATAAGTAGTTTATGCTTTCTTTATTTTGCCACTGGCGTAACCAACTAGTTTATGCTTTCTTTATTTTGCCACTGGCGTAACCAACTAGTTTATGCTTTCTTTATTTTGCCACTGGCGTAACCAACTAGTTTATGCTTTCTTTATTTTGCCACTGGTGTAACCAACTAGTTTATGCTTTCTTAATTTCACCACTGGCGTAACCAATTAGTTTATGCTTTCTTCATTTCACCACTGGCGTAACCAACTAGTTTATTCTTCCTTCATCTTGTCACTGGCGTAACCAACTAGTTTATCCTTCCTTCATTTCGCCACTGGTGTAACTAACTAGTTTATGCTTTCTTTATTTTGCCACTGGCGTAACCAACTAGTCTATGCTTTCTTTATTTTGCCACTGGTGTAACCAACTAGTTTATGCTTTCTTTATTTTTCC
This sequence comes from Xenopus tropicalis, assembly GCF_000004195.4. Classification (NCBI taxonomy): domain Eukaryota; kingdom Metazoa; phylum Chordata; class Amphibia; order Anura; family Pipidae; genus Xenopus; species Xenopus tropicalis. The sequence continues at coordinate 20,753,780 of NC_030680.2, read as the reverse complement.
ACTGGCGTAATCAACTAGTTTATCCTTCCTTCATTTCGCCACTGGTGTAACTAACTAGTTTATGCTTTCTTTATTTTGCCACTGGCGTAACCAACTAGTCTATGCTTTCTTTATTTTGCCACTGGTGTAACCAACTAGTTTATGCTTTCTTTATTTTTCCACTGGCGTAATCAACTAGTTTATCCTTCCTTAATTTCGCCACTGGTGTAACCAACTAGTTTATACTTTCTTTATTTTGCCACTGGCATAACCAACTAGTTTATGCTTTCTTTATTTTGCCACTGGTGTAACCAACTAGTTTATGCTTTCTTTATTTTGCCACTGGTGTAACCAACTAGTTTATCCGTCCTTCATTTCGCCACTGGTGTAACCAACTAGTTTATACTTTCTTCATTTTGCCACTGGTATAACCAACTAGTTTATGTTTTCTTTATTTTTCCACTGGCATAACCAACTAGTTTATCCTTCCTTCATTTCACCACTGACATAACCAACTAGTTTATTCTTTCTTTATTTTGCCACTGGCGTAAGCAACTAGTTTATCCTTCCTTCCTTCATTTCGCCACTGGTATAACCAACTAGTTTATGCTTTCTTCATTTCACCACTGGTGTAACCAACTAGTTTATGCTTTATTTTTCCACTGGGATAACCAACTAGCTAATGCTTCTTTTTTTTTTAGGAAGGGTTAGTAGTAAGTATCATGAATCAGAGGGTTATAACACAAAGAATTAGTTATGTTAGACAGCTCAAACCTATGCAAAAGACTGTTTATTTATGCAATAAATAAAGCACACACTACAGGTTGTTAGATTGTTATTAACATAAGAATTTTAATTGAGTTGCATTTTGCCCACGTTTGGCAGAACTATGCTTCACTGTTTTTAAAGAAAATCTCTATTCCCCTGGTGATTCCCACATCATGCAACGTCGCAGGACCTAGCTAAAAAGCAGAATGAGAGGCAAATTACTGACGTCATTATTCAGTTGTTCACAGCAACACACAATGTGCAGCTTAGCAGATATTTACTGAAGAAGTGGATAAGGACATTAGGGATGTTAAACATCACTAATGACCATTCAGCTTTGTTTTATACGGGAGATCTGTTGCTTGGGTTTAGCAATAATAAAAAATTGACTTTCCCAGAGAGATTTATAGGAAGTATTTTCTTGCATGAGTCTTGGAGATTTTAATTTGTTTATATCAATATTAGGAAAAGGAAAGAGAAAACCCAAGTCAACTCATGGAAGAGTGTTTGCTATGGGTGAGCATTTGATGTTCTATACAACAAGATTACATGCCATGCTGATTGGTTAGTGGGCATATGCTGTATTATATGCTCAGCTCCTCCCTGAGACGCTGGATGTAATAAGGTAAGAAAAGTAAAAAATTCCTGTAGAGGAGGAGGAATACATGTATAGCAATGGCGGGTAGGTTTAGTCAGCATGGGACAAGGCTGTCGATGGTCTGGAAGCTGCTTGGAAGCCAAGCTCTGTTGCATCATTACAAAAGTCTATGCACTATGATGAATTTAGTATATAGGGGGTTATGTAATAAAATACAATATGTTGGTTCAGGTGCAGTAACTCATAGCAACAAACTAAGAGGTAGCTTATACTGGTAATCTGTTTAAAACACCTTATTGGTTACTAGGAGGTATTGAACATGGGCAAAATGAATTATACATTTATTATAAGTGGGGGTTTGTGCCCATTTAGCCTTTACAGCTTTGGAAAATGGGTCTATTCTCAGCACTTATCTGCCCGTACATTTTCGGCAGGTGGAAAGCGCTAGAATCTGGGTCCAGCCAGACAATTATCTCTTGGAAACATGGCGGTGAGCTGCTTGCTTGCCAAAGCTGAAATGAGCATTGGCAATAAGACAATGGAAACAGCATGGTTTGCCATAGCCCTTGAGGTGCCCAACCCTCCCCATCCTCCCAAAAAACACACTAGCCTTGGCATTCTGTAAGATGCAATGTATATTAATCAAACAAAGCACAAACAACTTATTTTACTATTGAAAGATAATAAAAGCAAATTATTACCATAAAAACCATTAAAACAATATAAACTATGCCGAAAGAGAAAGACGTCCCCTTAATGTGAATGCTGAAGAAATGAGCCATGGTGTTATTTGATGACAAGGGGAAATCCTTGCAAATACACTGCATCTGAAATATGGACGTTTAAATATGAAATAATGACCACTGGGTAACAGGTGGCCACAGTTTTTGCAATTTCCGCTGAAAGCTCAGCTTTGCTATTCAGCATCTTGAATTGATTATGAAATGGCTCCTAAATAAATGCAACTGTATAAATAAAATGTCTTACCAATTAAAAAAACAAAAACAGTACACTTCCCAAAGTGCCCAATACAGTAGGAGGTTTTCTTTCTGGAAAATATTCATGTTTTGAGAGCTATTTATTTAGTCATTTTCTTCTAAATCAGAATATGCTTCCTCTTTTAGGAGAAATGTTATATTTGTGTCAGCGCTTTACCATACTCTACTATCATTAAGGGTTTTATAGACATCTTAAATCCGGTGCAGTCTGCCAAGTAAATATTATGAGGATCAGTTTCAGTAAGTCGTATTCCACAAGGTCCGATCTGTAATTTTTGCACCATCTGCTCCTCAACTACAGCTCCTTGTAAAACCAATGGGAGCTCCTTGGCTATAAACAGTGCCCCCCCAAGTAGGGTAACTGTGTATGTGTGTGTGTGTGCTTCAAAAGCAACTCATGGACATGAATACTCTCAAAAAAAAAAAAACCCCAAACTGCTAAAAAGCTTTATCACTGGTAAATGCATGAATAACAGTCATCAGCAGTCATGCAAGTGGGCCATATAGCAATTCTCAACCTCCATAACCAGGAGGAACCCGAGGCAGCGACTCACATATTCCTACAATTTCAAATAGAAATGCACCGAATCCAGGATGTGGCCTAATCACTGCACTTTTTGCAGGATCCAGATTTGTCAACCAAACTCAGCCCAAAGTTGAAACTTTAAAGGAACAGTAACACAAAAAAATGAAAGTGTATAAATAAAAGTAACTAAAATATAATGTGCTACTGCCCTGCACTGGTAAAAGTTGTGTGTTTACTTCAGAAAGTCTACTATAATTTATATAAATAAGCTGCTATGTAGCCATGGATGCAGCCATTCAAAGACGAAAAAATGGCACAGGCACATAGCAGATACACTTGTATTCTACAGAACTTGTCTGTTATCTGCAATGTAACCTGTGCCTTTTCTCCTTTTTTCCAGCTTGAATGGCTGCCCCCGTGGCTACACAGCAGAAAAGCTTATTATATAAATTATAGTAGTGTTACTGTAGCAAACACACTAGTTTTACCAGTGCAGGGCAACAGTACATTATATTTTTATTACTTTAAAGCGCTTTCATTTTTTGGTGTTACTGTTCCTTTAAAGCTATACACAATTGTTTCACAATCTTTGCAATTTTCTTTATTTTTTATTTAAAGTTTGGATTCAGCTCTGTATTTGGTGGAAGGTTCTAAGGGTTAGTTGGAGAGGAACATAAAAAGAAAATCTTACTCTGTGCTCCAGTGAAATGTCTGACTATTGCTAGTGGGTTTTCCTTTTGTGCCATTTTTTCTGCCGACTGAATAAGCTGCGCACATTTTTCTTCTTCTACAAAGAAAAACATCATCAGAAAATGAAAGTTTAAATTACATTTGAAAAAAATAAAACATGACATTGTAAATTGGGTTTATATGGACTTCATTAGCTGAATAAAAAATATTTTGCTTCTAAGTTATTTCCCTCTTGTGCTCAAATACCAAGACAGAATAGGGCAAGATTCTTCTTTTATTGTCCAAAAAATTCCAAAGCTGCCCATACACTAGCCAATACTCTAATTTATTAGCCGCCCCATACACAGTATAGCTGCCTTTCTATTGCTTCATTTGTCACTGCTCCTCTACCAGTGCACCATACAATGGCATTTCTGGCATGTCCACCTGTCAAACATGTCAATATCCATGGACACCATAGGCATGGCCAGCTTATTTACATTCTGTCTTGACAGTCAGAACACATGTTGGAGATAACTAGTTTAATGTATTTAAATGAATACTTATTATATACACAAGCTCCATCTTGACGATGGCATGAGTGAAGTTAAGTCAGAAGGCATCTTACTGCATGGCGTTGTCTGACTGTATTTCAGATGAGGAAATGTGACAACAGCAGCAATCTCCGAATCATCACATTTGTTTGCTTCATCGGACTCAGCCTGATCCGCCCACACCACAGCCTTCTCTCTCTGGACTAACTGCTCGATTTTCTTAAAGTCAGCTTCTACACACGTATCTGCCAGCCCTACCTGGCTTAACAATAGATACTGTCTGCGTAAAGATGGCAGTAATGCATTAACAAGTCTGGAAAAAAAAAATAGGAACAAGTAAGTTTACTTCTGTCGCACACAAGGGTAAAATTCTGTAAACAGTGAAGACTTTATGATAAAAAAAAAAACTGTAGATATCTTCAGCTAGCGAGTATCTCGGGATATTTAAAGCAAAATAAAACATTATTAACTAGGAAAAAAAACTAAATAAAGGTTGATAATCATTATGTTTTTTCAGGCCCTTGGTTCACTATATATCTACCTTTCAATCCAATTTACTATTATCACAACATATTATTTTTCAATAGCCACATAAGTTACAAAGACCAAGTGTAGACATTTGGTGCGAGTTCATTTTGACTTTAATGGCACCATTTTAGGATACACCAAACACAAGTAATGTGCGGCTCATTATAGCCCCTACTACAGAGCGTGGAACTCCATTAGAAGCACAAAATCTTTGTTGATAAGTTCTTACCTTCTAATAATCTTACAACCCCATCTGAGCAGAAGAACAAGATGGTTCTCCAGCTAAAATGCATGCTTTGCCCACGACCTGCCTCTTGCTTCCCAATTGTGAATCCCATAGATACACAATAATGTTTAAATTGGCCAATCTGGTAGCTTTTACCCATATTGGCAAAATATTATTCAGTGATTGGGGAACCTCATTCCTGTTCCTTGATTAAACCCTGTTGTTTGTCCTTTTGCTCTGGCATGGCTGACCACCAGTTTTGGTGTACAGATTAGAAATTTGCCCCTTCTTTCCACTAAATCCATCATCCTTTTGCCCATTTATGTTCTATAGAACATCTGGAAATTTATCACAAATATTCTGTATGCCCTGCTGCAGCACAATGCCTAAATACAGAGTGTCACACTAAAACCACAGAAGGATTTAATATATAGTACTGTTGGGAATAGCAGCCATATACCTAAACAAGGCAGTTAAGCACCTTTGACATAGTTAAGTGTATTATGAAACAAACCAACATACAAATTGGTACAATATGCAAAACAAAAACATCTGGCAACGACCACTCCATGAACAAAATAAGGGAAATGTTTGCACCTACTTTTCATTGTATCGGTTTTCCCTTTCCTGAAGAGCCACAAGTCGGGTCATGTGTTTAATTTGTGTTTTCAAATCTGTTACCTCTAACGTTAAGTGGTGACACTGCAAGTCTTTGCCAAGCTCCTGGAAAAAGAAAAGGGGGAAAGGGCAATTATAATTTATTAAAATATTAGAATATATACAATTATAATATTATACAGACAGTATATAATTTCACGCAGCACTTTGTTAGGCTAATTTCTCACGGGGAGATTTAGTCGCCGTGATTTTTGAAAAGCGAGTTCCAGCGACAAGTTGATTGTTTTGTCTCTACATAAAAAAATATAAAATCGCCAGTACCTAAACCGATGATACTACTTCAAAACGCTTATCGAGACCCTTTGAGTGATTTTACAAAGAAAGCATTGTAGTTCAAAACTATTGGAATTGCTGAAAGTAAAACCCACTGAGTGGGAAGTCGCTGCGATTTCCCCATTGCACTGAATGTCATTTCTAATTGTGGGCGGGGAATATGACACCTGGATTTGTGGGAAATAGAATTGCTCCGTTGTGGAAATCGAAGTCGCTGGAACTCGCTTTTTATAAATCGCAGTGACAATATATCCCTGTGGGACATTAGCCTTAACCGCATCCCTTAAACTATTAGAAAACGTGTTATGGAGAATGCCATGTACACTCTAATTCATCTGGCCATGCCCCCATCTCCCAAGCCATGGACTCTAAAGGTGGCCATACACGGGCCGATTGTAGCTGCCAATATCGGTCCCTCAGACCTATTCGGCAGCTTATTGGCCTGTGTAGGGGCAGGAGCGGCGGGCATGCCCGACCGATATCTGGCCAATTTCAGGCAGGTTAAAAGATTTAGTTCAATCGGGGACTGCATTGGCTTGTTGATGCAGTCCCCGAACCGACTGCGCCCATTGCCGCCATTATAATTCAATCATTTGGCCCCAGAGCCAAACAATCGAATTAGCCTACATTTGCCCGATATCGCCCACCCGTAGGTGGGGATATCGGTAGAAGATCTACTCGCTTGGCGACCTCGCCAAGCGAGTGGATCTTAACGTGCATGGCCACCTTAAGGCCACACACCCCTATTTTCTCCTTGCCATTAGCTTACACTGTGGGTGTTGATTAGGTAACTTGTAGACAGCCTTCCAGTAAGGCAAAGGCAGCTTAATTAAGTCTAAAGATGCCCATATCCCAAATGGGAGTAGGCAATATTAGATTAATTTAATCATTTGGCTGGAGGGCCAAACAACTGGATCACATTGAGTGGATACAGGGCGTCAGGAGGAGGGCTGCATCAACACACCAATGCACTTATTGCCCCAACGGGATTTTTAAACATACCCGATCAACATCTAGCTAATTTTTGGCCATATATTAGTTGGGTAAGCCTGTCTGAGGCCCCCATACACAAGCAAATAAGCTGCCGGCTCGGACCGTCTGCTGCATTTATTGGCCCGTGTATGGTCTTTAAACTACAAGCTGAGTCAGTAATACATTCAAAGATGTTTGGGAAAATAAAGCAAAAGGAAACACACATTGAAAAAAATCCCCACGGAAAATAAAAAGTTAAGTGACCCTTTAATATTGATAGCAATCCTCAATGTGTGGTTCTCCAGATGTCGATCAGGTACAACTCTGAGAATCCCACCAGCAGTTACAGATACTGCCTATATAGAGCCCTATGGCATAAAGCACTTAGTATGTTCTGCAGACATTGATCCATTAGAGATTATGAAATGCCCAACTACTTTCAGGCCTTTAAAATTAACTACTGGTAGGGGTAAATTATTAATGAAAATGTCACAGGAGCTATTTATAGAAAAGGATCATGGCTACTTTGCAGGAGAAGCTTATGAAATATTAACAACTGAAATCTGTGAACATTTCGCATTTGAAATTAAAATGGAAAAAAAAAGGGAAAAGAAAGAAATATTAGCAAAGCAGCATTATCGTAACCAAGCCGTACCTACTGCGTGTACAGAAAATAAAAACTCAAAAGCAAAACTGGACACAAATGTTCTTCCATGGAGTAAAGAAAACAGCAAAATAGGCAGATAAGGGAAATACTCTGCCGTACCACCAGTGCCTTTTAACTTATGGCAGCCAGAATATTCCATCCCTAAGTGGGAATTCCCAGATTTGAGCCCAATATTTGCCCACAGCCCACCCAGAGTCTTAGGACAATGGGTGCTTTGCCCACCATGTTTTAGAAGTCCAAAGACACAAGCCAAAACCCATCAAAATGCCTTCTATTTGAGTCACCTGAAGAAAGGAGGGCAGTTTTGCATGTATTATCTTCAATGGGTTACTATAGGTACCTTTTATATAAATGGTTTCCCGTTGTTGCAGAACTCTTTCAATTGGTTAAAAAAAAGTTTGCTGCTGATAGGTCCAGAAGGTTTTAGCTTAATAACCCCTTTAAGAGCAATAAGCACCAGTATTGCCTTCCCTGACAGCCAGCTAGATACAGGGGCATTAAATATTGTTAAATATTTAATTATAGTAAATGAAATAGAGATATCTTTAACTCTAAACCATCCCCTGGTGGAAAAGTGGTCTCTAAGGTGTAATGTGGGCCCCATTCGATAAAGAATAGGAAACACTTCCCTGGGAGAAAGTTGCCAGTAACACCACAGGGCATGAATGATTCCGTTCTACTCACCTCTGGCATTTTGCCATCATTGTTCAATAGTTTCATTTCACTTTCCAGGCGATGTAGCCAGGTCGTGTTTTCCTCCAGACGCTTCAATTCATCCTCCTTTTTCTTCTGGAGGAGCACATTTTGATTTTTCAACACCTCTACCCTGTGATCCCTTTTACAGGAGGCCTTTCAGAACAAATTTGATTAAAAATAAAGACAAATGACTCCCTTACAAGGTAACATACATAAACAGCAACAAAGTTCTAGTGCTTTCTGGGGGGTTTGAGCAGATAGTATACAACCAAATCAGGAGCTCTTGGTTACTTAGTGGGATATTTCCAAAAGGCAGTATAGAGATGAGTGACCCTTGGCATTGGTGCCACATTTACCTCTTGACTAGTATTCCATGAATGGATTAATAGACCAAAGGGATTCTGGGAACAAATTCCTTAAGGCTCCTAAAAAAAATCCCATTTACATGGGTTTATCCTATAGGCTAAAGCTTAAAGGTAAGCTTTAGCCTATAGGATAAACCCATGTAAATGGGATTTTTTAGGAGCCTTAAAGGAACAGTAACACCAAAAAATTAAAGAGTTTTAAAGTAAATGAAATATAATGTACTGTTGCCCTGCACTGGTAAAAGTTGTGTGTTTGCTACAGTAACTCTACTATAGTTTATATATAGTAAGCTGCTGTGTAGCCCCGGGGGCAGCCATTCAAGCTGGAAAAAAGGCACAGGTTACATAGCAGATAACTGATAAGCTCTGTAGAATACAATAGTGTTTTATCTGTTATCTGCTATGTGCCTGTGCCTTTTCTCCTTTGAATGGCTGCCCCTATGGCTACATAGCTGCATTCTTTATATAAACCATAGTAGTGTTTCTGAGGCAAAACACCAGTTGTAACAGTGCAGGGCAGCAGTACATTATATTGGAATTTCTTTCATACACTTGAATTTTTTGGCGTTACTGTTCCTTTAAGGAATTTGTTCCCAGAATCCCTTTGGTCTATTTTGCATACGTATGAGGCGGTCTCCTCAACCCTTTTGACTTGTTCATGAATGGATTAATAAATAGTTTTAAGTTGTTTTCCTGACTGGTATACACAGGAAGAAATCACAAAGGCTTACTGAATTTGAACTTTTCATATGGTAACATGATTTCTAGAAGCTCAACTGGACAGTGACATGAAATAATCATATTTCTAAATAACGCATCACTTCCATGCCAGGACCCAGTTACCCTGGGGATGGACCATGTCTTCCCCCAAGGCAATGTAATTTTCTGAGCTACAGCAGCAGGAAAATAAAGACCAGGCTACTTACAAAGCACTGAACGTCTGGGTGATGTATGTTAGTCCCCAAGGAAGTGACCAGGAACCTACCTAAACTGCTTCTTAGGCAGTTGGGCCTGTAGTTTCAGACTGCCGTAGCCCCAAAAAGACAAAGTGAAACACTTTAAGATGACAAAGGCCTCTGACATCAGTATATAGTGATCTATTTTTTTAAATTACATATTAGGTTCAACCATACTTCCCACTGGAGAATCATCCCCCCCACTGCTGTTCTTTCTATGGTGTGTCCCTAAGCTGCCATCATTTTAATTAGTCTGGCAAGCTTGTAGATATTGTGGTAGATTACAAAGTGGACTAACTGCAAACAGCTGGCAAGCCCCACTCAAGTAAAAACCCAGACTATTGTTATCAGATGGTCAATTGTTACCATCCTGTAAACACAAGTTTACATTTAATCTGTACTTCACAGAGCGAAACTTGCGCATAAAAAAAAAGATCAAAGCCAACTATGCCACCATATGGCCCTTTTGCTAATTTTGAGCTCTGCAGTTAAAGTTTTAAGCATTGGTCTGGTTTATTGACACCAGCCATATGTCCGTTACGCTCAAGGAACACAACAGGATTTGCCGTGATTTATTTAACCCATGCGCTGTTAACGAATGCTGCTATAAAGCACTTTCTGCTCCTGTGCAGGGAGCTGCCTCTGTCTGTACCATTGGTTTCCAGACACTTTGGGTTTGACCCTTTGTAGATTAATTGTTCAGGCCCGCCTTTAGTTCCAAAGAAGGTTACCAGTGTATGAAAACAGTTAGTGTACTACAGTTTCAGCATATAAAGGGTTTAATTTAGTCTAATATTTGGCTAGCAACATTGCTACAGAATGGAACCAGTGGCTCTAAGGGCAAAGACACACAGCGGTCTCATTTATAAACAATGAGCAAAATTGCATGTAGGCAACAACCCTTGGCATCCTATCAAATGTTTGCTTTCATTGTTCCACCTGCATCTGGCTGGAAAAAGTCAGTCAGTGATTGGCTGCTATTGGTTTCCTCCCAGGTGCAAATTTATCCAGTCTTTATAGTTAAATGGAATTTTATTTAGCTATTTTCTTTCCCGCCGGCAGTCACCAGTGAGTGCCCACAGATTTGCAGTGGGTGACAAAACATCCCATGTGCCGTTGCTTTAAGGTTGTCGCTAGAGACACTGGGCCATGCTATCTGCTGAATCTAAAACTTTCCATATAGGAGCTACACCATGAGTATTTTTTCTATCTATACATTGCCCATTGCTCCACCCAAAGAACCCTGGAAGGGTATTGGAACAAAGGGATGAAGCCAATTTCTCTTCAATAATTAAGGGAGGCCCAGACACCAACATTCCTGTCATTAATGTACTTTGGACTCTTGAGGAACCATCAGCCCTACTGGACTATCAAGCCAATCTGTGGCTTGGCTACACATGGAGTATCTGTGGGACATTTTATTGGAACAAAGGGATGAAGCCCAATTAAGGAAAGGCAATTATTCTTCAATAATTAAGGGAGGCCCAGAGACCAACATTCCTGCCATTAATGTACTTTGGACTCTTTGTCTTTGTAGAACCATCAGCCCTACTGGACTATCAAGCCAATCTGTGGCTTGGCTACAAATGGAGTATCTGTGGGACACTCCAGGTCAGTGTTCCCAAACCAGTGGCTCGTGAGCAATATGTTGCTCCCCAGCCCCTTGGATGTTGCTCCCAGTGGCCTCAAAGCAGAGAGACAAGTTTTGGCTGCATAAAAACCAAGTATAATGCCAAACAGAGCCTTCTGTAGGCTGCCAGAACACATTCCTCCCCAACACTTTTTACATTTGAGTGTGGCTCATGGGTATAAAAGGTTGGGGCTCTAGGTAAATCCTGACAATGGTGGCACTATTATGAATGTACACTTAAAATGGCACCAACATTTTGATAACTAGCAAATCCTATCCCTGTCCTTGAAGTTGCTTGAAAAACATATGGTGTAATGGCTTATGAGTCAAGGAGGCCTGTTACAGCCGATTTCACAACCTACTGCTTTGGGCTTCTCAAGGGGAACACGCCCTAGTTTTAGAAACAACAGTCCTACATGACCTCTGATCATTAACATTCATAGTTGGGCAGCAAAGGGTTCACAAAGAATTCTAAGCAAACACATCACAATTAATTCTACAGACATGGTTTTTAAATTATATATAACCGAGTAACTGAGCAGAGCATCTCAGATTCCAGAATTTAGGACCATATGGCCTGTAATCTAGATAAGCCATTTGACATTTTTCATTTTGCAGAAGCCGCCCAAGTGGGCATGTTAAGGAGTCAAAACTCAACCATGACATTTCTCTCTAAACAACTCACCTTCACGGCTTTCTCCTGGGAGCAGAGCATCTGAATTTGCTCAAAGCATTGCTTTTGGTAGTACGTTTTCAGTTCGTTTTCTTTGAAACGCATTTCCAGGTTGAGGTACTCTGCTCGTATTTCTTCTCGGTTGGTAAACAAACATCGGAGAATTTCCTGAAATCTGGAAATGGAAACACAAATTTTGAGACAACAATTTAAAAAAAAAAAAAAAAATTGAAGCCAAGTGCTCACTATAAGATTAACTTCTAGTACACTGCTGTGATGCTAACACGACCTGCCAATGGCCTTCATTTTTAATATTGAGGATTTTGAATGAATAATTCACTCGACTTTCCACTTAAGCACACTATAGACACTAGAATTTTTAGCAATCTTTTTAATTTTTCTGTGATATTCTCCATATAAAAAGAATTCCCACAAACTGCGAATGTTTAATAAATCTGCTTCCAAGTCAGTCTATCTTCTATGTTACAGTTTTTGATCTCTTTAATGTTTCCTTAATCATCTCTCAGCAAACCCTACTGAAAACTGCCCACTCATGCTATGGGTGATGGCACGGAGGATGCTTTGTCACCGTCAGCAAATCTCACTCTGAAGAGGTGACAAAGGACCAGAAAAAAACCCTTTCCATTTCTGCAGATAAAACACTTAAATCGAGTAATCCTGCGCATACAAAGGCAGCTACACACAATTACACTACTGTAGTTCAACATTCAGGACCCCGGTGCTACAAGGCAGTAGTGCTTCTTACCAAGTTTATTTTTGGCTGGGCCCTATCTTCAAGGAATTTGTATGTTCTCCCTATGGGGCATATTCAAGAAAGAGTAAATTTCCTCCTTGTTTAACACCACAAAAATTTGTCTGATTTATTTTTTAGAACACATCTCACATGAAGTCCATGGTGGGAGTAGGGCAGGGATCCCCGAGCAGTGGCTCAGGGGCAACATGTTGCTCCTTGGATTTTGCTCTCAGTGCCCCCAAACCAGGTACCGTATATACTCGAGTATAGGCAGAGTTTTTCAGCACCAAAAATGGCTGAAAAAGGAACCCTTGGCTTATACTCGAGTCAGGTAATATCCACAGCGCAATCCGGCATTCGTCTCGCAACCCGCAGCGGTGAGCTGACTGAGCATCGGAGTGAAGCTGTACAAGTTACAGAAAGTGCATATCACTACAGGTGACCCATTTGGAGGGTCCAAGCCTATGGGTGATAATCCAGTTAATAAGGTACAAGTGCATCCCTCAGGGCTTAGCCACTTTTATGCTTTCAATCAAATTATGATGAGTTACTATTGGGTATGTTTGCGCTACACCTTTATCAGTGCCAATTGTTTGAGAATTGCAATATTGCCCTTAATGCCTAGCTGAAAGGTACACATAAAGGGGGCCATTTACGTATTGTCTGATCAAGGCAGGGCCACCCTTTGCCAAAGCATGTTGCACCCTGCACCCTTATACACCAGCAACAAACTGGTGTTTATTGCTGGTGTATAAGTGTATATATACGGTACCCTTCAGTTTATTCTCAACATTTCTATTCTCTAGCTTATTGTTTTATCAGTTCTTAAGCAATATCTTGTTACCAATGACTTTCGAGTATATGGTAACAACTGGGTCATCTCCATTTAAGTGTGGACTTTGTTAAAACTCGGTGATATAGGCAGCAGCAATAGGTTAATGTCAATATGCTTTCTGCTGAGAATGGGGGGATCTATGTCAGTTCTATTATCAGTTCTCAAGGAATATCGTGTAACAAAATTATTCTGCTGTACTTCTTGTGCTTCGTGTGCTGGCTTGCTCGCACCAGCCCTACTGGTGACACCCTAGGGTTATACTCCAGTCAATAAGTTTTTCCAGTTTTCTTAGGTAAAATTAGGTACCTCGGCTTATATTCGGATCGGCTTATACTCGAGTATATACGGTAGTTATTTTTGAATTCCTGACTTGGTGCCAAGTTTTGGTTGAATAAAAACAAAATTAACTACCGAATAAAGCCCCCTGTAAGCTGATAGGGTACATAGAGGCTGCCTAACAGCCAATCTTAGCCCTTATTTGGCTCCTCCAGGAACTTTTATGGTGCTTGTGTTGCTCTCCAAGTCTTTTTACACTAAGAAAGGTTGGGGTCCCCTGGAGTAGTGACTGGGACACACAGTGTCCTATTACATTGATATAAGGAATGCTACTGGCCAGAGGGTTATTTATTTATTTATATGTGCAGGTTAACAAATAGTCAACCTTCAACTGACCCTAACCCACAAAATTCCATCTTGTGCCTATTTATATGCATGCCCCATCTCTGACATCACAGGGGGGGAGCAGGCACGTGCCCTTGGTCAAGGGCGAGGAGGGGGGCAGGAAGACCTGCCCACAACCTAAATATCTCGCGAGTGTGTTGGCCCAAACCAGCTGGCTGTCCCACACATCACTATTATATACAGTGGCTTGCAAAAGTATTTGGCCCCCTTGAACTTTTCCACATTTTGTCACATTACAGCCACAAACATGAATCAATTTTATTGGAATTCCACGTGAAAGACCAATACAAAGTGGTGTACACGTGAGAAGTGGAACGAAAATCATACATGATTCCAAACATTTTTTTACAAATAAATAACTGCAAAGTGGGGTGTGCGTAATTATTCAGCCCCCTTTAGTCTCAGTGCAGTCAGTTGCCCATAGACATTGCCTGATGAGTGCTAATGACTAAATAGAGTGCACCTGTGTGTAATCTAATGTCAGTACAAATACAGCTGCTCTGTGACGGCCTCAGAGGTTGTCTAAGAGAATATTGGGAGCAACAACACCATGAAGTCCAAAGAACACACCAGACAGGTCAGGGATAAAGTTATTGAGAAATTTAAAGCAGGCTTAGACTACAAAAAGATTTCCAAAGCCTTGAACATCCCACGGAGCACTGTTCAAGTGATCATTCAGAAATGGAAGGAGTATGGCACAACTGTAAACCTACCAAGACAAGGCCGTCCACCTAAACTCACAGGCCGAACAAGGAGGCTGATCAGAAATGCAGCCAAGAGGCCCATGGTGACTCTGGACGAGCTGCAGAGATCTACAGCTCAGGTGGGGGAATCTGTCCATAGGACAACTATTAGTCGTGCACTGCACAAAGTTGGCCTTTATTGAAGAGTGGCAAGAAGAAAGCCATTGTTAAAAGAAAACCATAAGAAGTCCCGTTTGCAGTTTGCCACAAGCCATGTGGGGGACACAGCAAACATGTGGAAGAAGGTGCTCTGGTCAGATGAGACCAAAATGGAACTTTCTGGCCAAAATGCAAAACGCTATGTGTGGCGGAAAACTAACACTGCACATCACTCTGAACACACCATCTCCACTGTCACATATGGGGGGGGGGGGGGGGGGCAGCATCATGCTCTGGGGGTGCTTCTCTTCAGCAGGGACAGGGAAGCTGGTCAGAGTTGATGGGAAGATGGATGGAGCCAAATACAGGGCAATCTTGGAAGAAAACCTCTTGGAGTCTGCAAAAGACTTGAGACTGGGGCGGAGGTTCACCTTCCAGCAGGACAACGACCCTAAACATAAAGCCAGGGCAACAATGGAATGGTTTAAACCATTTATCCATGTGTTAGAATGGCCCAGTCAAAGTCCAGATCTAAATCCAATCGAGAATCTGTGGCAAGACCTGAAAACTGCTGTTCACAAACGCTGTCCATCTAATCTGACTGAGCTGGAGCTGTTTTGCAAAGAAGAATGGGCAAGGATTTCAGTCTCTAGATGTGCAAAGCTGGTAGAGACATACCCTAAAAGACTGGCAGCTGGAATTGCAGCAAAAGGTGGTTCTACAAAGTATTGACTCAGGGGGCTGAATAATTACGCACACCCCACTTTGCAGTTATTTATTTGTAAAAAATGTTTGGAATCATGTATGATTTTCCTTCTACTTCTCACGTGTACACCACTTTGTATTGGTCTTTCACGAGGAATTCCAATAAAATGGATTCATGTTTGTGGCTGTAATGTGACAAAATGTGGAAAAGTTCAAGGGGGCCGAATACTTTTGCAAGCCACTGTATGTAAACTATTAGAACCCCATTGCTTGACTACACCTGTCATTTGTAATTTGCTATTGATCAGTGACACTATTATCTTTTATTATGACACACACAGACATGCCGCAGATTTTCCCAGGGCACAAATTTTCTGAAATTTTGTCAGCATATTTTCCCCACACAATTGTAGTGGAGAAAGTCCTCTAGTATAGATCATGTATGCCATAAAGAACTGATGAGAGAAATTGGCATAAAGGAGATGATATAGATAAGTGGCTGCTTTCACCAATCTTGTGGGTTTCCTCTATGTACTCTGCTTAGCTCCCACGTTCCAAAAACATACAGGAAGGGAGATTGGCTTCTCATTAATACTGACCCATATGAATGAATGTAACAGGGAGCTTAGACTGTTAGCTCCACACTGGAGCGGGTGTGAATGATGTATGATAATGAGTGTTTTACCATTGGAAAGGTCTTTTCAGTTGCTTTTCTCTCCTATGGGGAACACAGTTCACCCTGTGCCATTGCCCTAAGTCTACCAGACTGACAGCAGAAGTTATTATTATGTGGAGAAAGTAATAAAAGTCACTGAGTTTGCCCAGGAGCAGTTACCCACAGCAACCAAAAAAATGTTTGCTTTAAAACAGGTGACCAGTAAATGCTACCTGCTGATTGGTTGCTATGGGTTACTGCTCCTGGGCAAACTCATAGGGCTTTATGTAATAAAAAGTACAGAGTCCCTTGGGGCAAGAATGTTAAAAGGTGCTGCTCACCCAAACCCTATTTTGCACAATGAAAGGAAAGTCATTAAAAGTGACTTTTTCAAAACGCAGTAAACATTTTTAGCAAAAGTAACAGCAGTGTAAAGCTTTGTGTTCTGTTCCGACTTGAAACAGAAGGGACAACGATGCGGCTTTCAATGGCAATTACAATTACTAGGAAACCAGAGAGAACTTTATTTAAGGCATATTGTATTGTAAGCATTGTATTTTCGTTCATTATGCAAAAAAGTGCTTCTAGGTGAAGGACACCTCTAAAGAATAATGATTATGGAAACTATAAAAAATATTACTATGCCTAGACACATTATACATTTAGGAATTATGAGGATTTTACTAAATATGATCCACTCTAAAGCCCTTTTAAACATATACAAAGTTGACTTTTGCCACCCCAACTGCAACATGGGCGCTGCCCTTTCTGCTCTACTGCAGCATCGGATTCCCTGGCAAATCAGAGAGTACCGTGACCCTGGTGATGTTATGGGAAAGCAGGGCTCTACTGCTGTACCAATCTATAGGGCAGATCAATACAACAAGCAGGGCATGAATCTCCCACAAAAGTGCAAAGGTCTCCGTGCTCTTGTTCTTTCTACTTAGCGAAAAGTCCTGCCGCGGCAATGGGAGAAGCCTAACCCGAGGTTGCTGGCCTTGAAAAAGGCCTTAGATTTACCATTGGATTATATTTAGAATAAGCTCTTAAAATCCCCCTTTTATTAGTGGGGGTACAAACGCATTAGAAAAAACTATTTGCAAAATAAGTGTACTAAGAGTCAAGTAGTTCTATTACAGATATGGGATCTGTTATCTTGCTGTAATTTGGATCTCTCTGCTAAAAATCATTCATATATTGAATAAACCCAATAGGATTGTTTTGCCTCCAACAAGGATTCATTATATCTTAGTTGGGATCAAGTACAGGTACTGTTTTATTATTACAGAGAAAAGGGAATCATTTAACCATTAAATAAACCCAATAGGGCTGTTCTGCCCCAATAAGGGGTAATTATATCTTAGTTGGGATCAAGTACAGGTACTGTTTTATTATTACAGAGAAAAGGGAATCATTTAACCATTAAATAAACCCAATAGGGCTGTTCTGCCCCCAATAAGGGGTAATTATATCTTAGTTGGGATCAAGTACAGGTACTGTTTTATTATTACAGAGAAAAGGAAATCATTTTTTAAAATTAGAATTATTTGCTTATAATGGAGTCTATGGGAGATGGCCTTTCCGTAATTCAGAAATTCTCGATAACGGGTTTCCAGATAAGGGACCCCATACCTGTACCTTGTACTTGATCCCAACTAAGATATAATTAATCTTTATTGGAGGCAAAACAATCCTATTGGGTTTATCTAACTTTTAAATATTTTTTTTTAGTAGGCTTAAGGTATGGAGATCCAAATTATGGAAAGACTTCATATCTGAAAAACCTCAGGTCCCAAGAATTCTGGATAACAGGTCTCGTACCTGTATAATAATGCTGGATGATAAAGGTCAGGTAAGTGGAACAGAAGGATGGATATGTATCAGAAAAATCCTATATACTGATGGACACATTGGAGTGTTAATGTGGTCCTAGCCAAACACTCCTCCTCAGATTTGCTGTTGGCCTCCAGTCAGATCATCCTTATTTTGCCCATCGTGTGTAGAGCAGCTTATTTGGGAAACTCATGAAATGAGTGAAACTCAGTCTGTATGGCCAGATTAAGATGAAGCTTAGAAATGAGATATCACTGATAGCCTACGGCTAGCTATACACATAGGACTTTGGCATTATCAGGCCCATAGAAGCGCCTTAGTAACGGACTGTAAACACAAAGTGTAGCGTGCATAGCCCTTTTTCTTTGAGTTCAAAGGGGTAACATTTACTGGTTATTCCTGATACAAGTAAAAGAAATTTAAAAAAAATGCATCTTATCCGATTTTCATAAGGATCTACTTCTCCTGAAGAAGCTAACACCTTAATCTGGTTCATCTGTCAGAAGTGGGGGATTCTCAGCCTATGTAGAGCCTCTTATTCCCGCCAGCAGCTTTCCATTTGGGCAACATTAAAAGATTAACTCTCCACTGATGGTTCCTGCACATCTTTCTCATCAGATTCCTCTTGCCCTAAGGCAACAGCATTATTCTACCAGAAATACTTCTTCAAACAACTTCATTTTCAAATGAATGTCATCTGGAATGTTTTGGAGGCTTTTAGTGACCCAAAAAGACTGAATTTATCTTAAATACTTCCAAACTATTTTTAGTTAGTTCGTAGGTTATTGGAATTTGACTTAAATCTGCAATTTGATTTGTAAGATGTTTTCCCAGGGTTTCTGCTTAATCTTTAACAGTTAACATATACCTTCAATTTCTCCACTCCACCAATCCCTTGCAAATACTATCAAACAGAAGAAAATGTGAATTTTTAAATACCTTATTGGCCAGTTTTCTCTGTTCTAAGATTTAACGTCCTTCAGTCACACTAGGGTCCTTCACTCGGTGCAGCACTCGTCCTGCCCTGCATTTATTTCTACAAGTGTGTCCTGCCTAGGTCTACCTGCTGTTTGGAATGGAATGTCTGTACAGGTGGCCATACACTATAACAGTGCTGTCCAACTGGCGGCCCGCGACCCCCCTCTGTGTGGCCCCCCACCTGTCTGGCTGCTTTGATGGCTTACCTTTGTGTAAACTTCAAATGGCATCAGTACTGAGATTAACTGCCCCCCTGCATTGCTCACACCTCATATTCAGGCTGTAATCCCCCTGTATTGTTTAAACTTTTAATCCCCTGTACTGCTCACACCTTTTAGTTTCTGCATTGTTCACCCCCAGCAGTGTTCACACCTCAGGCTCAGGCTGTAATCACCCACATTGTTTACCTGTTCACACCTCAGACAATAGGAGCAGTTCCAGCATTGTGTCACTGTATGTAATACCTGCCCTATGCTGCCTGTGTGTATGACACACAGGCAGGGTAGGGCAGGCAGAGTATGGCACATAGGAAGCATAGGGCAGGCAGAGTATGGCACACACAGGCAGCATAGGGCAGGCAGAGTATGGCACACACAGGCAACATAGGGCAGGCAGAGTATTGCCTGTGTGTGCCATACTCTTCCTGCCCTATGCTGCCTGTGTGTGCCATACTCTGGCTGCCCTATGCTGTCTATGTGTGCCATACTCTGCGTACCCTATACTACCTGTGTGTGTCATACTCTGCCTGCCCTATGCTGCCTGTGTGAGGTGAACCTGGCAGGGGTTTATTCTGGGAGTTTATTAGCAGTTGGATATAGCCATTAAATGGTCCCTAAGGTGTGTAATTATGTACTGGGGGTTGCTGTGATACCCACATGGGAGGAAGAGGCATATAGATTTAAGGGTATGTCTTAATATGACATAATATAATTCTTACACATTTGAATGAAGTCTGATATCCCTGCAGTGAGCACCAACCATTTGGGTTTTTGCTGCACTACCACTATTTATGTGGGCATGGTCTTAAAAGCTCTTGTGATAACATGGGTGTGCTTTGAAGTGGGTGTGGTTTAAAAGGGGGAGTGGTCAAAACCGGCTTTCATTAGTAGCCCTCCACTATGTATGCTAGAGAAATTCCGGCCCTTGGCGTGGTCACCAAACAAGCGGATCTTTCCAAAGATATGCCCACCTAAGGTGGCCTTGGGCCAAATGATCAAATTACAGTGGCGGGAATCATACCCGTCGGAGTGAGGACTGGATTAATTAGCCAAAGCGGTGCCCAATTCGATGGGAAAATCAAGGCAACCAGATATGGGTTCGAGGGTGCCCAGATAAGCAAATCGTTATAAAGGACCCAAATCAGCAGCTTAAATCTGCCCATGTATGGCCACCTTTAGCAAGTCTATGCTAATTTTAATAGTAGTACTGTAGGCAGTAACAGACAACAAATGTCTGGGTATAAGGGACATGATCATTTTTTAGTATAATGTATGATTTCAATACAGTTCAACATGGTTTTAGATTTTTTTTTTCTGTAACAACTCTCGGCATCCTATGATATGATAAAAGTGATTCAGCACATCAGTATCAAGTTCTCCAATACCTAAATAACAGCTGTGATGCAGTTTTTATCTGAATCTCCCTACATCCCTTATATGAAAATGTAAAAAAGTTAAGAAAAAGTTAGAATATCTGATCAATAAGCTGATCATACATGTAAAGAGCCGCTCATTTGGCGAGGTTGCATAATGAGTGGATCTTTTACCGATATGCCCACTTTATGGAAGCAATGTCAGGGTTATCCCACTGTATGACTCAAGGCCCCACCACTGCAGTAAGTGATGCATTCCTCACCCTAACAGAATTTTAAAACCTGTCAGAGTGGTATTTGGCTGATTTTTGGCCAGATATAAGATAGCGAGGTCCCACCGTACATGGGCCAGTAATCTGCAGACAGACTATCACCCCATGTATGCCCAACTGAAGTATTAGGTGGATTAGAACCCTAGATCCATTTACACAAGAAGGGGCAGTGAAGCAGAATTACAATATAATGTTGACGTTTCACAAGTCAAATACAAATTTTTACGGCTTATTTTTCATCCTAGCGCACTCTATGCACATTTTCTCCCAAAACAAGCCAAAAAGACCACCAGCTGCGTTTATTGGAGGATTAGAGATGCTTCTGTAGCTGATAAGGTCCCAATGGCCCAGCTCAGCTGTTGCACAATAATACATTTTATTGAAATTTGAAGGCCGTTCTGTTGGTTCTCTGAGCAATCCTCTCTATATGGATAGTGCAGCAGTTCTGCTAAATTTTTAATAGAGAAAATTCTACAATTGTGGAGGCCATGGGTTACGCAGCGGCTTGCATGCCAGAGAACAAAATCCTGTCTTTTCCCAGCCATTGCAGCCTCATGCAAATACGATTAACACTGTGGGTTTTTAATTGCAGGTATTTGCATATCATCTCAAGAGGGTTTAAACCTTGTTTACAGCTGACGCAGTGATTCCCCCTTCATTCAACAAAGATTACGTTAACTGGCGAACATGGCAGTGTGACTTGCTCCTATTATACTAATCTGCTTGCTGTGTATAAATACAGGGAACGTGGCTATACCTGATTACATTGTCGGATTAACCCCACACTCAGCCGGCTATTTAAAAGAGATATAATGCATTGTAAGACTCCGCTCCAGTCCCAGCAGTAATATAGTCTGATTCCATATGAAAGGAAAGGCTTATAGTGAGTAGCACTATACTGTATTTTAGCTAATTGCACTCATTACTCATAAACTGCCAATTAAATATGAGGATGAGAGGCAGATTATATTTAACATTATGGAATTTCTTTTCCTGCTACATGTAGGGTAAGGAAAAGACCTGCTGTTGGATGTATGGTTGTGTCTTTGGGAATTCTACAGAAAAAGAATAAAGAGGCCAATATTTAAGGGGAACTCCACCCAAATACAACTTAAGCTTTTTGAATAGTAAACAAAAGAGGTCACCTCTTAATTTCAGCCTGATTTTGACATGGAGGAAGCAAAACATTCTGCTTCGGTTTCCCAGGAGCAATTGCTTTCTGATCTTCATATGCCTTTAACTTCTCCTTTAATGCCGCAATCTAAAAAAAAAAAAAAAGTGAAAGATACTACATAAAAGAGCCAAGTCATGCAGTACCCAATCAGACAGAATGTATTTTATCCCCCACCTTTTAACTGTAAAATGGATAGTACAAAATAATTCAAATTAAAGATGGCCAAGGGCACTGGGTTGGACACAAGCACCAGGACATACCTCTTTCTTTTGTTGCTCGCAGATCTTCACATATTGACTAATGTGACTGTCCAGGCTGACTACGTTGCTCTTCACCTGTTAAAGAAATAGCAATTTAGGCCGTTGTGTATGGAATTCTGAGCGTCAAAAGGATTTACTAGGGTGAATGGGACTATTGGTGAGTTTGGGTAGGGAATAGGCAGATTGTAAGGATTTATTTAATTAGGGGTGTTGGCAGGTATCAACAGACCTTACTAAACACACCCAGACGACAGGGAACCATATTCCCACCGACTGGAATAAAGGTGTGACCATGTGTCCAAGATGCAATAAAGCCTTCATTACATAGCTGTGTATAAACCTGTGCATTCACAGAAACACCAGGGCTGATGAATAATCTGCCCCATAGCATCGGCTTCAATCACAGGTGTCAATTTTCGTTCAACTAATGTGTTGATAATTTATGGCAACCCCTGAAGTTTTGCTTCTCAACAGAAGCCCAGGGCACACTGAGCATGTGCATGGTCACTGACACACAAAAGATGGTCTAACAAGATCCAAGGTGTGGATAACCTTTAAAGGCTGCTGAACCTCATGGCCTGTCCAGTATTTCTGGCCATATTTTTTGGCCATACATGGAAAGATCCGCTTGTTTGGCAAGACCACCAAATAAGTGGATCTTTCCCCGATATGCCCACTTTGAGGTGGGATTTATCCGATCATTTGGGCCAAGGGCTAAATGACTGAATTGCATTGTTGTGATGTAGGCTTTTGGGGCGAGAACCACATTGAGCCGGTAAGCTCCTTGCCCCAGTGGAATTTCTAATTCCACCCAATCGACATCTGCCCGAATGTTGTGATGATTTACAGCAAGCCCTGAAGTTTTGCTTAACTGAAGCCCAGGGCAAACTGAACATGTTCTTGGTCACTGACACACAAAAAATGGCCTAACAAGATCCAAGGTGGGGAGCTCCGTTGGACAACCTTGAAAGGCTGCTGAACCTCTTGGCCTGCACAGTATTTCTGCCCATAATCATTGTTGGTCATTGGCCATACAGTGAAAGACCCGCTTGTTTGGCGAGGCCGTCAAATAAATAGATCTTTCGCCAATATGCCACTTTGAGGTGGGTGATGTCGAATTGATCCGATCATTTGGCCCAAGGGATAAAGGACTGAATCGCATTGTTGTGATGTAAGCTGTTGGAGCAAGTACCACATTGAGCCAATAAACTCCTCACCTTAGCTGAATTTTTAATCCCACCCAATCGACGTCTGCCCAATTTTCAGATGGATATCAGTCGGGTAGGCCTGTCTGAGGGCCCCATACAGAGGCCAATAAGTGCACGCCTGAGTCAGTCTACAGCTTTTACCGCCCCGTTTGGCTATCTTTAGGCTCTTCTAAATGTATTTCTTTGAAAGAAAGTTGGGATCAAGTACTGGGACTGTTACTTTGTTACAGAGGGAAATTATTTTTAAAAATGTGAATTATTAAACTAAAATGGAACCTATAGGCGAAGGCCTTCCTGTAATCCGGAGCTTTCTGGATAACAGATCCTATACCTGTACTTAGTAACCACCCTACAATAAAATATACATTTTTGCCACTTACTGCTGATTTTATGTCCTTGGCTCGGTTCGCGTACTTGAGCGTATTGTAAGTGTCGTCGTAGGACAGCGAAGAAGGACTAACAGCGGCAATCATAATAGTGCGGCAGTTCCCTCCAAGAGAATCTTTCAGAAGACGTGTAAGTTTACTGTTCCGGTAAGGAATATGTTGTTTCTTGCTCTAAGAAGCATGCAACACAAATGTGACGTTAATTAATCTTCAGAAGAAACAAGAAAAAAAAAAAAAACATTTAAAGCAATCTGGATATTATTATAGTTAAGTTCAGACCATCCATTAAGTATTTCCAAATTAAAGACAGACAAATTGCCTCAATACAAAGAGTACCCAGAGTTTGTTTTGACTTACTGGCTATTAACTCAAAGCCCATATTCAGACTTCCATTAAATGCATCTAATTGCAGACAATCCCTTACAGAAACAAAGCTGTAGTTTGGTCGGGGAGTGGTGGGAAAAAGGTAAGTACAGGTATTTAATGTATAAAAATATTTCCAGCTTCTAATATGTGGCAAATAAAACATGTCTTGGCGGCAAAATTCTAAGGCTAAACATGCACACACAGATTAGGTTGGTGGGCAGGGCTTTGGCTGATTTTGACCATATTGGCTGATCTTCTGGACATGTACATCAGCTCGGGGATCAACGTAAAAGTCAAAAGTTTTAATGCACCTGGGCAAGGGCACAGTGCACTGGCAGATGGACCCACACACAGGGCAGAAGATGCAATAGTATCTCCTCTGTCAGTTGGGGCTTTTAGCAAGAGAAATATAGGGCCCAGTGTTTGGCAAGCTTGTCAATCCTGCAAGTGCATGCAGGGAGAGAGGCAAAGTCCCAACTAGCTTTGTCTAGGGCTCCCTTCCACTATGGCCTGGCACTGCCTGCACTGTTGGGAGCAATGAACAGAACAAGAGAGTTTGGTCATCTGCGGGCATGTAGAGTTGCTTGGGATCCATTCAGCCAATATTCTTGATAAGCTACAAGAGTGCAGAGTGTCACTAATGGCATTTTGTTTCTCAGTGCTTTTAGTGTATAGCCCTTTGTAGCACAAAAGCCCTAGTCAATGGTGGCTAAAGCTAGCCATACATGGCAACTCTCATTCGGCAAGCAAGTTTATCTAAGCCCAATGTAAAAACCCATGTTGCGGGTCCTGTCAGGATAAACAAACAGTTGGCCTCAAAATCTGTCAGCAGAGGACTGACTTAATGGTCAAATGATGTCCTTATCCAATCAACTGTTATTCAAAAAAGATGCAATAAGCTATCTAGTCAGCAGATACAATTGGACTGTGTATGGCCAACTTAAATTATTTAAGCTTCACATGCGAATACACAATTTTTACAAGTGTAGGAGCATCAGTACATAAGGGTTGCCCAGTTGTTAGGTACACGCCAATAATTCTAGTTACTCACCTCCTAATCCTACACTGGGCCTTTGGTACAGCAATGGGACTAGTTATCCAGAATTCTCGGGACCTGGGGTTTTCCAGATAAGGGGTCTTTTCGGAATTTGGATCACCCTACCTTTGAGTTTGATTTTCTTTTCACAATTAGAGATTTTTGTGCTAAAACTTGCACAATGCGAGTTATGGTTCAAAACCATCTGGTATTTATTAACTGCAAAAAAATTGACAACTTCAATGTAAAACTTCCATCTAAAAGCTTGCGAGTTTCTATAGAAGTCAATGGGAGCTGTCCTAAGCAAAGTCAAGCCATATTTTCAAACTTGAATTTTTCGAGTTTGTAAACTCTAAAAATTAGGTATTCTAGTTTATTTATTCAAACTTGTTTCCTTATTAACAAATAAGTGAGCATTCAATATGCAACTTTATACGATTTAGAAAAACAAACTCAAAAATAGATAAATAAGCCCATAAGTCTACTCCATAATTATTTATACATTAAATAATCCCAATAGGATTGTTTTGTTTTGATGAATTACACCTTAGGATCAAGTAGAAGGTCCTGTTTTATTATTATAATGAAATAGAAAATCAATTTTAAAAATGGAGATGGCCTTCCTGTAAATACATGGAATGGCAAACAAAAAAAAAATTGGTGAAAAAAACCTTAAAAAAAAAAACAAATTGGAAAAAAGACAGTTTTTATAAATTAAGAGAAAGAAAAGGCAACATCCTTTTATTTATTTTCCTTTTTTTCTGTATTGGAAATGCTGATAAAAATGCATAATTCCAGTCCCATTGCAAGCTTGGCCCCTTGCTTCTATATTAGCCATTGCTTTTGTTTCTATAATCCTGCATAACAATCTCTTGGGGGCATGACCTGATGTTATGGGAATGTGGCCACAAACAAAATATCAATCAAGGCAGAAAATGTCCTACTCCTGCTCATAACTCCATTTACTTTAGCAATTTAATCTCAACAGAAACTCGAGGCCCCGCAAGCATGTATAAGACTTGAACGGACATTGGAGAATTTTGTTTTGTTGGTGTTACAACATTCACATCATCAAGCGGATTCTTTGTATTTGTGGAAGCAGGAATGTTTGGGATTGTTGTGATTGTGCATGGGCATCCCAAGCTAATAAAAGACAAACATGAAGTCTGTTTAGCATGAGGGGCTGATTAAAAACACATTGGCAAGAGAACATGTTTCTAGTTGTATGCCCGCCGAAAAGAATCCCTTGTAACGGATTAGAAAGGGAGCACACTGTGGATGTTTGATGAAACAATAATAGGAAACGTGGGGTCTGCCAAATACACAATCCTTCACTAACAATGGGGGTGATTCTCAACTCACACGTCAGATTTGGACCGTATTTGTACCTTGAGAAAGTAAGAGGCAATACTATGAATTCTTGGCCAGATTATACAACATTTGGCAGTTTGGTCCAGAGGACAATTGGTTGGGTCCCCAGTTTTTTTGTTTTTTTTTTTACTCATGAGCCACACGCAGTGTTGGTGAGCCAGACAAGCATTAAAAAAAGGTCTTAAATAAGCACAGTGATTGGCTATTTGGTAGCCTCATATGGACTGCTAGTCTGCAGGAAGCTCTGATTGGAGTAAAACGGTGAATCTGAGCTTCCAAAACTTGCCTCCAAGCCAGGAATTTAAAAATGGGCACCTACTTTGAGACAACATCAAAGGGGGGTGGTGACCAACATATTGCTCAGGAGACACTGGCTGGGGATCACTAAAGAGGACAAATGGTATTTTAAAGTTCCTCTTATCTGGAACAAAGCCTTCATATAGTGACAGCTCAAGCAAGTTCAAATTCCAACCACTTTCTATTTACATGTATCAAAAAAAGACCAGCAACCTCACAGAATGTCTAGAGTCCAACCTCAGTAAAGTTCATTAAATTGCTAACCAACCAATCTCTGCCCCCCTGATCCTGATTGGTAATGCACTAGTATTAGTCACAACACTCATGGTTAGTGCCCTAGTATGGCCACAGTAGAAGTGGTAGCAAATGGGTCAAACTGAAACAGACATGGGGACCCTCTCTTTACTTAAACAGCAGGTTATGATTTTTTAACAGGATCTAAATCCCCAAAAATAACTTAATGTGAACTAACAGTATTCAGTGTGGTTCTTTAAGAATTTTCCAGTTTACATTCATTTTCTATTTTTAACCTTTTTTTTTTTTAAAGATATTAGCAGTTTTATACTGCTATGAAAACTTCAGCTCAACAGCTCACGTTCCAGAGTTTCAGGGACCCTCTCTATGCACTTCCTGGATCTCAGAAAAGCACTCTGGGTTAAAGGAGATCTAATGCCCCTACAAACAAAAAACCCCCATCAACTGCCCTCCATCAGTCCCCTACCCAGAGTCTATTACATGGAAAAGCATCCTGACATATAGATGCAGAGTAGTGCAGCTGAATTCACTGGTGCCATCTTTGTTGGGGGCTTAGTTCCACTTTAAGGTGGTAATACATTTAAAGATCCAGTTGTTTGGCATATATTTCCCCAATATGCCCACCCTGCGGTGGATGATTTTTTTTTCCGGATATCAGTCGAGCAGGCCAGTCAAAGGGCCCCAGACAGGTGCCAATAACTTCCCAAACCAGTTGGAAAGTTTATAAGTCTTCATTTTTTAGGAATTAGATAGGTGTATTGCAACTTCTTATGGACCTTAACGATCATAACGGCCTTGAGTTACTGAGCAGAATTCTTCGTTACAGGAACATAAAGTATATCCTTCAAACAACTCAACTTCCTATATTTAAATATTTATAGAAAATGCTTCTTGGGGACACTTGTTACTTGTTTTTAATGGCTGAGAGAGACATAACCCAGTATATATAGCAGAACTGCCTTCATTCTACAGAGGGGTTACAACAAACGAAAAAAGTAAAAAAAAAAAAGGAAAAGAAAATAATTACAAAAACCCGACCATATGTTATTCTTTTCAAGCCAGAAAAACTCTGGCACAACAACTGACACTCTGAAGTTATGCAAACTTAAAATGAGACTTGGAAGGGCTGCCAATAAAAGCATGCCACAAAATCCTTATAGCACTATAGCAGAGCGTGTATGGAGGCAGACTTTAATGGCAAGGAAAGCAAGGCACATTTTACAGAAGTCGAGAAAAGGCACAGATGACTGGAATACTTTCGCAGAGCCGCGGTGGGGTTCCACCACCGTGACCATTTCCAGAGTGATCCAAAAGCTCCAAGTAACTGAAACACTCCTCCTTGTGTTCTTGGTTACAAATTCACTTTCTGGTAAAAAGCAAAAGCTGCTTTGGCAAGAAGAGGTTAAACCCTGAACTGCTGCCGACACTGGACCTCCATTTAAAGAACAGGACCTGACACCCAAGCTAATTTGGTGCGACGATGGCAAGTAAAGGTGCACCCACATTTGCTGCAGATGTCGGACTGTGGCTCCTTCAGATACCGATAGGGCTGGGTCAAAGGCAAAGATCTGCTTATTTGGAGCCCCAGCCAATCAATGGACTGGTTTCCGATTTTAATTTAAGGTCACATTCAAATTAAGCTTTAATATGTTGGATACATTGATAATTTTAAATTTTAATCATTTTAGAATTCAATTGTTTTGCCTTTTTGATCGGCTTTCTACCCAGCTCAGAGTGGAAACTGCTTTGTGGTCATTGATCCTAGAAAACCAGAAACTGGATAAATGGGCAAGTACCACAAATGTACATTTAAAAAGGGTAGTTACATTATGATATGGAATAGTCTATTCTTAGGTTAAAGATTTCTAAATTTGCCTTCTTCTTTTGACTCTTTTCAGCTCTTAAATGGGGTCACTGACCCCGGTGGCCATAAAACTATTGCTCTGTGAAGCTACAGTCTTATTGCTACTTTTTATTACTTCTCTTTTTACTATTTATATTTCAGTCTCCTAAATAAGCCACTGCCTGGTTGCTAGGACCCTAGCAACCAGATAGCCGCTGAAGTTCCAAACTCATTTTTAATTGCATATTTCCTAAGAATATAACTGTCTGAAAAGAATGAATGACATTTAAAACCCATCACTGTATGCTGGCTTGTATATGGGCACTACTGGGACATGAAGAGCCTTAGGGGGCTGCTATTTAATAGCCTATCCATATATAGTATAATGCAGCTCCTGTATATAAGTATTAGCGTAGGCCCTTTAAAGGGGAACTATACTCATCCAACAACAATGGGAAATTGCACAGTGCTCTTTTGGGCACCTGATTTTGTTTCCTTTTATTTTTAATTTTAATGTTTTGTTTTACACTGCTACTACCATGAATTTGGAGCACCCCCTGCTGTTTTGTGTTGCCAGAAAGAAAACCAAAAGTTGACAGTTACTAAAGTAGGAAATGACTCCTGAAGCTTCTCTGCTCAGCTTTCTCACTTATTATGATATGAGGGATAGGAATGAGCAGAGAAGCATCAGGAGACACCTCTGGCATCGGTAGCTTAGTTTCTGGCATTCTGTCCAGCCTAAGTGCTGATTCCATTACAAGTTCACAATATCACGAGATGGCCAGGAAGTTTGTGCAAAGGATTACTGTCCCCTGGGACACAGATCTTAAGCTGGCTGTTCATTTGACGACCTTGCCAAAAGAGCAGATCTTTATGAGCAGCTTAAAATCTTTTCCTGGTATGACGACCTTGAGGGGGGGGGGGGGGGTGATATCGGACTGATCAGATTGTTTTGCCCTTGGGCCATACAATCAGATAACAGTGACTATAAATGCAATTTATCAGGACGAGGACTGCAGCAATAAGCCAATGTGGTCCTTGCCCCATTTTTAAACTCGCCAGATCAATATATGGCCTGTTTTGGCCAAGATATTGGGCCAGTAGTCTGCTGTTCTTTCAGAATAACATTCTTCACTGGATAAAATACAATACCTCAGAATTCCACTTATTTTGGCATCCTCGATACTTCCCCAGTATGCAACCTTAAAGGACATGTCAACCCCAAAAATAACTTTTTGTCCAATAAAAGAAAACCTGGTTGGTACTTTTTAAACAATGTTGCAAAGGTCGGTCTCCTCCAACAAATCAGGTCTTGTGTTACATTGTTTCAACAGTCTGAGCCCCCAGGGCAGGGAATAGAAAAGGACAGACAAACACTACTTTGAATATCAATATCAATATATATATATATATATATATATATATATATATATATATATATAAAAAAAAACAGATATGGGATCCCTTATCCGCAAACCTGTTACCCAGAAAGTTTCAAATTACAAAATGGCCATCTCCCTATAGACTCCATTATAAGCAAATAATTCTAATTTTTAAAAATGGATTTCCTTTTCCTCTGTAATAATAAAACAGTACCAGTATTTGATCCCAACTAAGATATAACTACCCCTTATTGGGGCAGAACAGTCCTATTGGGTTTATTTCATGGTTAAATGATTCCCTTTTCTCTGTAATAATAAAACAGTACCTGTACTTGATCCCAACTAAGATATAATTACCCCTTATTGGGGGCAGAACAGCCCTATTGGGTTTATTTAATGGTTAAATGATTCCCTTTTCTCTGTAATAATAAAACAGTACCTGTACTTGATCCCAACTAAGATATAATTACCCCTTATTGGGGGCAGAACAGCCCTATTGGGTTTATTTAATGGTTAAATGATTCCCTTTTCTCTGTAATAATAAAACAGTACCTGTACTTGATCCCAACTAAGATATAATTACCCCTTATTGGGGCAGAACAGCCCTATTGGGTTTATTTAATGGTTAAATGATTCCCTTTTCTCTGTAATAATAAAACAGTACCTGTACTTGATCCCAACTAAGATATAATTAATCCTTATTGGGGGCAGAACAATCCTATTGGGTTTATTTCATGTTTAAATTATTTTTAGCAGACTTAAGTTATAGAGATCCAAAATCGGGAAGATCCCGAGAAGGTCCTGAGCATTCTGGATAACAGGTCCCATACCAGTACATATAACTCATAAACACTACAAATCTGTAATGACTGTATTGCAAAGTAATATTTTGAGTTGACTTGTCCTTTAACGAGGGCAAAATCGGGCTGATCCAATTGTTTATCTCTTGGGAGGACAAAGAGACAACAAACCGTTGCAAAGGGACCTAATCGGCAGCTTTTATCAGCCCGTGCACTGTTACCTTTAGGACAGAGGCACGCACGGCAGGTTGTGCCCCTGCCCTTAGGACCGAAGGAGTTGATGGGAAAATGAAGAAAACGATAGGCTTCTGATAGACAAGGTTCTACCTAGGCCAACATTGGGTTTGTTGCTAGGTAAACTTTAAATCATTTCTAACATTACCCAATAAGGCAAGCAGAATACAGTATCATTTTTAAACAGAGTTGATGAACATATCAGCTTGAGTTTCCATGGTAATATACAGTATATACACATTGTAGAATAATAAAAATTAAGAAAATTAAAAAAAAAAAAAAAAAAATACTCCCTGCACTGTGAAATAAATATTATGCAAAGCTTGATGAAGATGATAGACATGCTGGCCACCGTCAAAAGGTGAATGGTTTTGTATTTCATGTAAAGTACTAAAGAATAAACACATCTTTAAAGAAACATTTAAAAAAGGTTTACTTTAATATCTGCAGAGCAAAAATAAAAGTTGTGAGTCATGAGAATGGCAGGGGAAGCCAGGATTCTGGATAGGAAAATGCCAACATTTGTCCTTTCATCTAAAGAGGCAGAACAGTATTCTCTGCAAATTATAGTACACTCTACAGAGTTCCCAGCAGTTTTAGTTAGTTTCTCTGTTTACTGCCACTGTTCTATTTATATTAGTTCTACTATTTTCATGAGCTGTATTAAGAAATTATATTTAATAGTACTGTAAGCATCACAGTGTTGGGAGGCAGCACAGTAGCAAGAATAGTTGACTATGGCAGGTATGGTTATGGGATAGCAGGTATAGTAGGGAGAGATGGTGCCTATAGTAGCAGTGGGGGGATAATAGCCTCTGGGAAGGGACTGTGGCTGTGGGATAGCAGGTATAGTAGGGAGAGATGGTGCCTATAGTAGCAGTGGGGGGATAATAGCCTCTGGGAAGGGACTGTGGGATAGCAGGTATAGTAGGGAGAGATGGTACCTATAGTAGCAGTGGGGGGATAATAGACTCTGGGAAGGGACTGGGGCTGTGGGATAGCAGGTATAGTAGGGAGAGATTGTGCCTATAGTAGCAGTGGGATAATAGTCTCTGGGAAGGGACTGTGGCTGTGGATAGCAGGTATAGTAGGGAGGGATGGTGCTTATAGTAGCAGTGGGGGGGATAATAGCATCTGGGGAGGGACTGTGGCTGTGGGATAGCAGGTATAGTAGGGAGAGATGGTGGCTATAGTATCAGTGGGGGGATAATAACCTCTGGGAAGGGACTGTGGCTGTGGGATAGCAGGTATAGTAGGGAGAGATGGTGCCTATAGTAGCAGTGGGGGGATAATAGCCTCTGGGAAGGGACTGTGGGATAGCAGGTATAGTAGGGAGAGATTGTGCCTATAGTAGCAGTGGGGGGATAATAGCCTCTGGGAAGGGACTGGGGCTGTGGGATAGCAGGTATAGTAGGGAGAGATGGTGCCTATAGTAGCAGTGGGGGGATAATAGCCTCTGGGAAGTGACTGTGGGATAGCAGGTATAGTAGG
The DNA here is from genome assembly GCF_000004195.4 of Xenopus tropicalis. Taxonomy (NCBI): domain Eukaryota; kingdom Metazoa; phylum Chordata; class Amphibia; order Anura; family Pipidae; genus Xenopus; species Xenopus tropicalis. Next base: position 20,720,775 of record NC_030680.2, on the reverse strand, counting down.
GAGAGATGGTGCCTATAGTAGCAGTGGGGGATAATAGCCTCTGGGAAGGGACTGTGGGATAGCAGGTATAGATGATGCCTATAGTAGCAGTGGGGGGGATAATAGCCTCTGGAAGGGACTGGGGCTGTGGGATAGCAGGTATAGTAGGGAGAGATGGTGCCTATAGTAGCAGTGGGGGATAATAGCCTCTGGGAAGTGACTGTGGGATAGCAGGTATAGTAGGGAGAGATGGTGCCTATAGTAGCAGTGGGGATAATAGCCTCTGGAAGGGACTGTGGGATAGCAGGTATAGATGATGCCTATAGTAGCAGTGGGGGGGATAATAGCCTCTGGAAAGGGACTGGGGCTGTGGGATAGCAGGTATAGTAGGGAGAGATGGTGCCTATAGTAGCAGTGGGGGGATAATAGCCTCTGGGAAGGGACTGGGGCTGTGGGATAGCAGGTATTAGGGAGAGATGGTGCCTCTAGTAGCAGTGAGGATAATAATGACTTATAGTAAAATTAAAAATCTCCTTTATTAGTACATGGCAAATGGCGTTTTGTGCCTGTTTGGCACTATAGGATAGGCCTATCAGTATGTGCCTACAAGGCACAAAATGCATTAGGCCATTTGCCATGTACTAATAAAGGAGATTTTTAATTTTACTATAAGTCATTATTATCCTCACTGCTACTAGAGGCACCATCTCTCCCTAATACCTGCTATCCCACAGCCCCAGTCCCTTCCCAGAGGCTATTATCCCCCCACTGCTACTATAGGCACCATCTATACCTGCTATCCCACAGTCCCTTCCCAGAGGCTATTATCCCCCACTGCTACTATAGGCACCATCTCTCCCTAATACCTGCTATCCCACAGCCACAGTCCCTTCCCAGAGGCTATTATCCCCCCCACTGCTACTATAGGCACCATCTCTCCCTACTATACCTGCTATCCCACAGCCACAGTCCCTTCCCAGAGGCTATTATCCCCCCACTGCTACTATAGGCACCATCTCTCCCTACTATACCTGCTATCCCACAGCCCCAGTCCCTTCCCAGAGGCTATTATCCCCCCACTGCTACTATAGGCACCATCTCTCCCTACTATCCCACAGCCACAGTCCCTTCCCAGAGGCTATTATCCCCCCACTGCTACTATAGGCACCATCTCTCCCTAATACCTGCTATCCCACAGCCACAGTCCCTTCCCAGAGGCACACACAACTTTTTGCGGCTTAAAAAATGGTACCAATGCAGTTATCCTGGTGCCAATGGAGTTATCCTGCATTGCTGCCATTCTTCTTTCTCAACAACTTTGATGCTTGATTTTTTTTTTTTTTTAACAGGGAAAGAGTTAATAAATTGCTTCCTAAGTGTGCAACACACACATATATAGATATATATTATCACACGCCCTGTGCTGAGAAATATTGACACCAAACAATTAAATGGCTTGAAGCCCAATAAATAAAATGAAAGAACATTAACCATCTACATGATGCCAAGTAACAATCAATACGAGTCTGAACTGGTAGAACTAGTGGGTAACAGGCAGCTTATATTGGATTTGTTAGTCAAAGCTATCAAAATACAATCTTCCTAAACCTGAGCCTTTGTAATCATAGGGTAAATGGCTGCTCGAGTACTCCATGCTACTAAGAGATAAAGAATATTAACCTAAAGCACAGGGCTGCCCTGGCTTAATAAATCCTATTAGACGGGGACAGTCCTATGCCCAGAGCCGGCGCGTGCTCAGGGCAAGCCATCAATAAGCTTAAGGAACTGTGAGATAAAATTAAAAAAAAGGTTTTAAAGGACAAGTATCCATTGGGAACAGAGCCAGGCATTTCAAAGTGGAACTATCATTAAATATCTTTTTGGTGTGTATTAGTGGGTCAGGAATCTGACCCCTTGGGCCGTGTGAGGTTCCATCCATGAAATAAGTGGCAGAAACTCTTTCACATCTACCAAATCCCCAGAAGTTACAGTGAGAAAGCACACTAATCAATTGCTTAAAGGGGAACCATTCCTTCCATGAAAGAAGCAAATACATCTGTTGATGTTCAATAAATCTTGTTTCACAAATGGTCTTGACTTTTTCGTGTTCTTGCAGTTATTTGTGAAAGATAATTATCTAATTTAAAATGTTTATATGAATGGTTGTTCCTCGTGCTGTCACTTCAAAATATATAAACCTCTCTTTGGTCCATAAACTTGTCTACAGGTGGCTGCCAGAACAAAGGGACGATTAATAAAGGGGAACTCCACCCAAACATAAGCTTTTTGAAAAGTAAACATAATATTAAGAATCTATGCAATATATGGTACATCAATTAAAAATATGCAGCCTTTTTATGATGGTTTCGTACAGTTCCCTGAGCCCTGCCCCCTGTTGATCTGGCTGACTACTTTGTGACTCAAATAGAATGCAACAGTAGTTGCCTATTCTCAGCCTGCATCCTCCCAATCCCACTATTCCCTGTGCACACTATGCCAAGTAGGAAAGGAACATCACAGTGCATTGTGGGTTATGTAGTTCCTGCATGCTGTCTGTAAGCTGTGGAGAAGTTTACAGTTTGTAACATTGGTGTTTTAGTCCCTCCTCCCCTGCCAGGATTTCAAATGATGCAGAAAGAGAAGAACTGTTTTACAGCTGGATTTCAGCATATAAAAATGGTATTTATTCATACTTTTTGAAGAAACAGATTGCAGTGATAGGTATATTAGGGGCTCTTTAACAAATTTTGATGTAATGGAATATTTATGAGCCTGTTGGTTACTGAGCTTAGGGACCAACGCACAATATACTGTATATATACACAATATAAATGTCAAAATATAAGGCTGAGTAGCAATTAATACAGATAATTACTGCATGGCAGCTCAGAAACCAGAGCAATTAGCTTCAGAATTTAATAATCAACCCTATAGCATCATCTTACATGACAATTAAACCTCATTTTCTGCTTCAAAATTTGAGATGACCCCTTTGCTTCTGAACAGTTGCTCAGAGCATGCCGAGCAGGTGCAGGGCAGAGGGTAGCAGTATGGCAGCAGTATGGCAGTCCCCACTATCAAGTACAAGTATGAAAAAGACACTGCAGTGGAACCAAATAATGGAATGATTCTCAGACACGTGTAATGGGGTGCGAGACAAACATAATAGCATAGGACAATTAGCTCTAATAGCTCACACTGTACCATGACTTTGCCTTTATTAGGAGGAAACAACATGTTCTAGGCAATCTCTAAAGAGCATTTTCTTTCACTTCAGGTGTTCATACATTCAGCGATCGGAACTTAATGTGTTCACACATCCAAACACAAAACGACTTATTTACTCCGATTATGTGTCATTTGGGCTTTCAGCGCTCAAAGCAGTTTTTTTTTTTTGTTTAAACATAAAGTCGGTTTTAAAGAACAAAGTCATAAAAAAAGTTATTTCTTCATAAAAGTGGGGAAGCAGTAGTCGGTGAGAAAGAAATACGACACGGTTTCACTAGGGCATTGTGTAAGAGTGAGTTGGTGAGTTATTGTCTGAACCAAATGGCTCTCCTTAGGGAATAATTCGAGTTCTTTCCAAGTCATAAAAGCTTTTTATAATGACAATAAAATAAAGTCTATGCACATGTAAACAGCTTCATTCACAAACAGACAGCTTAGTTACAGAACATTCTAAGCCACAGTGAAAGCGCTATTTCAGCCGCCGTTACTTTGCTCACACCGAGCACATAAACATACACAGACGGCTGGAATAATGCTCCGCTATGGGCAGGCAATAACAACACATGATTAATAACACTGGGCATCTCCACAAGCTAAAAAACCCACCATATTACATTTTCCCAACGTAACAGCCATTAATAACTCTATTGAAAGGAATTCCATTCATGTACTGATCCTTTAAAAAAGCCCTCCCATTTGTGGTACTTAAAGGGATAGTGGCAAAGTCCAGGTTTAATACCTACATAAACCCTGCCATTCTTTCCTACTGAAAATGACCCCCAGCCCACCCCCTATTAACCTGTGACGAGCTCCAGCATGGCTTGAGGTTTACCAGCCTTATGAGTGATGGCGTGCTTGGGGGAGGGACAATGTTTTCATAGGCTGGAGGGGAACTCCACCAAAACACAACTTGAGCTTTTTGTAACGTAAACATGATTTCAAGCCACTTTGTAATATCCATCAATTAACAAATATGTAGCCTTTTCATTACTTTAATGTAATAATATGGTTTGGAACAGTTCCCTAAGCCCCGCCCCCCCAGTTCTGCTGATCTAGCTGACTACATTGAGACTCAAATAAAATGTAACAGCAGTCGACTGTCTTTAGCCTGCCTTCAGCCTGCATCCTCCAAATTCCACTCTTCCCTGCACATGTGATGTCAATAAGTAAAGGAACATCACAGTGCAATGCATTGTGGGTTATGTAGTTCTGGCAGGCTGTCTGTAAGCTGTGGAGAAGTTGTTTCAATTTGTAACAATGTTTTAGTCCCTCCTCCCCTGCCAGGATTTCAAAAGATGCAGAAAGGAAAGAACGGTTTTGCACCTGAATTTTGGCACATAAAAATGGTATTTATTCATACTTTTTTATGGAACAGATGATCGGCCACTTCAAGCCGTGCCTGAGCTGGGGGGCACATCCATTAGAAAACAATAGCAGAGCTATGTTTATGTAGGCATAGTAATACGTTCTTGTTTAAACTTGAACGTGTCACTATCTCTTTAAAGGACAAGGGAACTAATATACACTTTGTACCCCTGTACAGTCTCCATGCCCCACACTCTTATATGGTCTGGCTTCCTAATACAGTAGTGCAGATAGGGATAACAGCTGACTAGTGGTGATGGATAACCAGGGACATGTGCAGCTCAAGTCAATCTGGTATTGTTCAAGTCTAGTTGCCCGTCTTTGAACTCTTTCTAGATGTATTACTTTTTCAGGACCAGAGCTAAAGAATTAGCCCTATATTCAAGCCCAAGCCCTATATTCAAAGGAGAACCCAGAAAAGCCAGCCAGTAACCCTTCCCCATCCAGAGGTGTCTTGGCCACTCCATGCCTGAGAAAGGGCGCTTGGGCCGAAACACTAATAAATAGCATGAAATAAGCTGCAGTGATTGTTACTTCCTGAAAATTTATTGGTTCAGTACTGGTTCTTGCCAAATGGTGGAGGCAACAAAAGGGATGTTAAGCATTGGTCTTTAAAAAAATGTTGACCCAAAAGCATAAAGTAAATTGCAACTTTAGATTCAACTCAGCCATAAATCTTAATTCCCAGTCCATGCCCCCCATATCACTCCATGTTCCAACTGTTTCAGAGGATTTGGGTGACACTTCTATGCATTTTATTGGCAGGGATAAGTGAAATTCAGATACAAATTACTTTGACTGGGTGAGGGGTTAAAATCAGGGAGACTCCTGAAAGATGCCGGTGAGCTAATGTCTACTAACCATTGATTAATAAGTGGCAGGATTACCTCTCTTGCATCTACACCCCCGGATTACACAAGGCAAGACTGTACAGGAATAGGATCTTTTATCCAAAATGCTTTGGATCTGGGGCTTTCTGGACAAAAGGCTTTTGCATAATCTGGATCACCAGACCTAAAGTCTGCTAAAAATCATTTAAAAATGTTAAATAAACCCAACAGGACTGTTTTGCCACCAGTAGGGATTTGCACAGTTTCATTCATTCACGCAGTTACCCCTAAAATTACTCTAAAGGACCCTCAGAATAACATAACTTTCTCCCTGCACGTAGATCATTTACTGACTTTGTCTAACTAGAATCTCCGCCCCCTTTTTACTTTCTGAACACTCCTTCTCTCTCCTCCGACTATGATGACCTCAAAGGGATGCCTACTGGGCATGCTCGCTGCCTCTGCTCCAATTAAAATCAGGCATGTGTAGTAGGTATCTCTTTGAGGTCATCATAGCCTGAGAGAGAAGTGCACAGAAAGCAAAAAAGGGCGGAGCTTCTCGCTAGACATGGAAGTCAGTAAAAGAGATGTAGTTGATATGGCTGTAATAGAGAAACAAAGTAAACCTGGATGCAGGGAGACAGGTATGTTATTCTGGGGGATGTACCGAGTAATTCTGTAGATTTAAGTAAAAAAAAAATTCTACTGAATACAATCAATACCTTTGGATCTGCTAGAGCATTGATGACGTTCCCCAGAGCCAACAGTGAGCGATTGATGTTTGTTCCCTCTCGTAAACGTTCACCCTTGGCGTTCGTTGCACTGGCCCGTTCAGAACCAGCCAGATCAATGAGGCACATTTTGGCAATTCGAACATTCTGATTGATACTTGCCGTCTTGTCCTGCTGTCTTAAGTAAATCTGGTAAAAGGGGAAAGGGTGTTTGAGAAATGTATTAAAGGCAACATACACAGCACCTCCATCTATAAACTGCAGCTACTGATCTAAAAAGATTTTTTTAATGGAGTTCGACTCTTTTCATTCATTTAGTGAATAATAGGGGGATAAATCTAGCCTAATAGCACATGGATTGTTCCTCTGCTGTTGAAGATTTGATCCACTACCTTCTGCACCTTGGACATGTATGCACTGACAGGTACAGGATCAGCCAATCAGTGCACAAAGAGTGGATTTTAATGCAAAATGCTTAAATATGTATTTTTGCAGGAAAAAATAAATCATCGCATTTGCTTCCATTACCCTTACTGTAACAATTTACTCCCAGGTAACCCATAGTGGCCATTTAACTTACCTGAAACACAGCATGTGACCGTGATGACGATGCATTCATGTCAGTAGGGTGCTGGGTTCTATTTTTGTTTCCATAGTCGAGCATCTGAAGGATCTCCTCGGCTGACTTGGGCTAATGTTCGAGAGAATGAAGACATTCTTTAGATACAAGTGTTTGAGTTTCATTGTATTATCCATTGCTATAGCAAAGACAAACATGATGCATATTTCACAAAGGGGAATTATTTTTAAAGCATAAGTAATCTTTTATTTTGAAATCCCCTAAAATTACTCTGTACAGTCTCCAGAATAACACAACGATCCTGCATGCAAATTTGATTTACAAGCAGCTGAACTGCAGCTCTTTTACCGACTTCCTTGTCTAGCGGCAAGCTCTGTCCCTTTTGCTTTCTGTGCACTCCCTCTTTCTCCAACTATGATGACCTCAAAGTGGTGCCTACTGGGCATGCTTACTGCCTCTGATCCAATTAAAATCAATCAGGCATGCTCAGTAGGCACATCATTGCCAGAGAGAAGGTGTGCTCAGAAAGCAAAAGGGGTGGAGCTTCATGCTAGACAAGGAAGTCCGTAAAAGAGATGCAGTTTAGCGGCTTGTAATAGAGAAACAAAATAAATCTGCATGCAGGGAGAAATGTATGTCATTCTGGGGGCTGTACAGAGAAGTTTTAGAGATTAAGAAAATTTATAATTTATACTCTATAGAAATTGTGTGCAACGGTGACACTAGGAACACAGCCAAGCAGTTTTTCCACTTAGTCCCCTCTGCAATGTATCTGGAGCCCAAAAAGGCAACTCTTTAGGCTTGCAAAATGGGGCTCATTAGTTCCACCCTTATTATGCAGCCATGCCAATGTTCTATAATGTATAGGCAGCACCTGGGCATCCCCTTAACTTGTGTCACACACAGGACACACAAGGTAAGGGCGTCATAGAAAGCTAAAAGCAAAGTATCCCTGATTTGGACATCTGATTTGACCCAAACAAGCACTTGGTCTTTTATTTACAAGCAGCTGACCAATCAAATATAGGAGCTGAATGGCTGCTGTTGGTTTGAAATCTTAAATTAACAGTGTATTAAATTAAGGTAAGTTAGAGTAGGGCGCACTGGGCTTTTAGAAATCTTAATCCTACCTGATGTAATGTTAAGCCTTGCACAACAACTCCTTTCTGAGCATCCTCTCTCACAGCCAATGCACCAGAATTTGAAAGGAGGTCTCGGATCTGCTCATTGTAAACCTAAAGATAAATACAACACAAGCCATACTTTATTGTGAAGTAAAACCAATTGCATTGAACAAATGATGTTTCCCTGCATTACTGTATTTAAAAATGTAAAGCCGGCCATTCAAGCACTGATAATATCGTACAAAACCTCCTTTCGTACGATATTCGGTGAGTGTATGGCGGCTCGACGAGGCGCCATTAAAGGCGCCCAAGCAAAATCTATGTTCAGGGCTGAATTGGCAGAAGGAGGTAGAATTTCAATTGTTTCTACCTCCATATCTGACGATTCAGCCCTGAACGTCAGTGGAGGGTGGGAACAATCTTTGAAAAGATCCCTTTAGAGAGATCAGCTGTGCTATTTACCTCCACACGGGAATGCTCAGGATTGGTTTTCCAGTGATGACAATAAGAAGCATAACACGTAGATTAGGGCCTGTAGCCATTACCAGGGCACTTTTTTTAATGACTGACATGGCTTCTCTTTGTGGCATCCACAGCTACTAATTAGCAGTAGTCTCACTGTGTGAAATATACCAAAGACACTGTTTTACTAAGGCCTATGAAGAACACCTTACCCGAGGCAAGTAATAAACACAAATTTGTAGCCTCATAGAGCAATAGTTTCTGACTGTCGGGGTTATTGACCCCCTCATTTGAAAGGAGGCAGAAGAAGGCAAATCATTAAAAAAATAAATAAATAATGGAAACCAGTTGCAAAGTTGATAAGAATAGCAACATATATAACATACTAAGAGTTTACAGAAAGGTGAAACAACCCTTTAAAATTAGCTTATGGGAAATGGGTAAAATGCATGTTAAACCTGGACCTGGTGTACTATCAGGCAACAGACATTAACTATGATGAGAGATTTGGGAATGGAAGTGGCCAAGATGGTTGATGCAAGGACTTAAAGGAACAGTAACACCAAAAAATGAAAGTGTATAAAAGTAACTAAAATATAATGTGCTGCTGCCCTGCACTGGTAAAAGTTGTGCGTTTACTTCAGAAAGTCTACTATAATTTATATAAATAAGCTGCTATGTAGCCATGGAGGCAGCCATTCAAAGGAGAAAAGGCACAGGCACATAGCAGATAACAGATAAAACACCATTGTATTCTACAGAACATATCTGTTATCTGCTATGTAACATGTGCCTTTTCTCCTTTTTCCCAGCTTGAACGGCTGCCCCCGTGGCTACACAGCAGCTTATTATATAAATTATAGTAGTGTTAAGCTGGCCATACACGTGGCGATCCGACGATGTTTCGTACGACCATCGGTCGCACGAAACATCGTCAGATCCGCCACACACCATTCAGGGCTGAATCGGCAGGTAAGGAGGTAGAAACAATAGGATTTCTACCTCCTTCTGCCGATTCAGCTCTGAAGGGAGAATTTTGGTCAGGCGCCTTCTATGGCGCCCGATCAAAATTTTCTAACCTGGGCGATCGACGAGCCGACCGATTTCAGCAGCTTCCTGCGACATCGGTCGGCTCGCTGACATACCATACACGCACCGATTATCGTACGAAACGAGGTTTCGTACGATAATATCGGTGCGTGTATGGCCACCTTTACTGTAGCAAACACACCAGTTTTGCCAGTGCAGGGCAACAGTGCATTATATTTTTATTACTTTAAAGCTCTTTCATTTTTTGGTGTTACTGTTCCTTTAAGTGAGGCCAGGCCAAATCGTGGATGTTTGCCCCTTTCTGTATGTAATGTTTACATGGCTGCTTTCTCAAGCGACTTGTGCCCCTCTTTCTCCTGCCTCCAGATATACAGTTTAGCTATTTAGTCATCTGTTTTTTTCCCGGTTTTTATTGATTAATAATAAAAAGCTGCAACTTAAAATGTCACATTATTCAAAACACACTAATCACTAAAAAATAAACCAAGACTATCTGAAAATTAAGCTGACTTTTTGTATTTAGTTGACAGTGATGACCCGTTTAACATTTCGGTCTATACACATGGGCAAAGTAGAGATTTATGGTGCTGTAACAATAAAAAATAAAATTGCATGCAGTTAAATAGTTTGACTTAAGAAAAAAAAAAAAAAAATTTTAGCACAATACAAACCTCAAGGTAAGAAATGGCAACATTACAAACTTTCTCATCTTTTACACTCTCAATCCGGTTGTATAATTCCATCATTGTTAGATACATGACTCCAGGCTCCCCCGGTGACCCCAGCATAGTGTGAGTCTTGCCAGCACCCGTTGCTCCATAAGCCAGAACTAAAAAACGGGGGGGGGGGGAAAAAGTGTAAATCAATTTCTAAATAAACTAGCTAAAGAACATTAAGAGTGGGTAGTGCGATTTGTACATTTTACTCACGGATAAAACTTTTGTATTTTTTTTAAATAAAGTGCGTGTATTGGGTTATCTGTGCCCAAATGCCCAGCTTCCTTTGCTCTCCATAGATTCTGTGACTTCAGGTCCCAGAATCCATCACTTTACAATAGAACAAGGTAAGGAAGGGATTGAATCACACCGTGAGCCTAAGATGGGGGTAGGGGAGACTTGTCTCAAGTGGCAGATATAGACTATTATGGTTCCCTTTCAATTTGCAGAATCAGGTATGCGTGTATAAGAAAAAAAGTGAGGGAGGGAATATTTTCTCTTTAAGCTGATAATACATATAGATGTGTTTGTTGCCCATGCAAGAGGATATTTGCCCAATAAGGACACCCACCCTGTGGTCATCCAAATATGATTGAATGATCTTTTCACTCCTGTGCCAATGATCAAAATAAGACAATGGGATACAGTCAAGTGCAGAGATGTTGCCCACCATGTTTTAATAAGCCCAAATATGTGGACCCAAAGTGTTTGGTTGCTTCTTGTTCCCTTTAAGAACTGCCCCTACCAGCACTTTTAGGTAATTCCCACTAGTGGAGGACAATTTAGGAATTTTGGCCCTATGGGTTCTGGCTACTGGGGTAGATGCACAGGCAGGGCAAAATGAAACATTTACTGTAATATTCTTCTCCATTACAAGCTGATCTTTATTTGAACTGGCCACTTTCCAAATCGGCCTGATCCATCGTTTAGCCCCCAGGCATTAAGCACATCATAATATGATGCAAATGTTTTGGCTAAGGACTGCCTCAATCAGCCAATGTGTTGTTGATTTTTATTTAAATCTGGTGATAAGCTTTCAGTCAGTCAGTTTGTCCCTTACCAAGTTCCAAAGCAATATAAACCCATATATGGCTAGCATAAAATGATATTTAACCATGAGCTGCAAAAATATTTATATCCCAAGAAAAAAATTCTCTTATAACAGCTATGATTTCACTTCACTACCTAATGGGGGGGTGAAGAATTTCTTCTTCGTGAGTGGCTGATTGTAGCAGATACATGGCTGAGGAAAACATGAGTTTATATGAGTACCTGTGCAGTTGTATCCATTGAGAACTCCTTCCAAAACAATCTTTGTTGTTTGTTCAAAAACTTCCAGTTGAGTAGAACTGTCATCGAAGACACAATCAAACACAAATTTAAGGTCCTTGTTCTTTCTTTTGGTTATGTCTCGATTGGCTGCGCTCCTCCCATGGAAAAAGCCAACCTCTTCTACTTTTGGATCGAACACCAAGATATGATTGTCCACCACTTGAACAACTCTGCTAAAGTTCCCTTGCTTTTCCTTTTCGTTCTCGGGTCGAACTCGGACCACCACCCTTACATGACTGCAGACATCCTCTTGGGAGGCTGCCATCTTCAAAGAACAGATTTATCCAGTGCTAGTCTAGGAACTGTATAGAAAACACAATTACAGTATTTTGTACAGAAAGGCTTGACAAACCAACCTGCATGCAACCATTTGTACAGAACATGCTCTTGAAAAGAAACATCAAGTTCCCTAAATTGATAACTGTACTTGGCCACTTTAAAGGGGAATGCCACGCAAAACAATTTAAAGGAACAGTAACACCAAAAAATGAAAGAGCTTTAAAGTAATAAAAATATAATGCACTGTTGCCCTGCACTGGTAAACCTGGTGTGTTTGCTACAGTAACACTACTATAATTCATATAATAAGCTGCTGTGTAGCCCCGGGGGCAGCCATTCAAGCTGGAAAAAAGGAGAAAAGGCACAGGTTACATAGCAGATAACAGATAAGCTCTGTAGAATACAATAGTGTTTTATCTGTTATCTGCTAAGTGCCTGTGCCTTTTCTCCTTTGAATGGCTGCCTCCATGGCTACATAGCAGCTTATTTATATAAATTATAGTAGACTTTCTGAAGTAAACACACAACTTTTACCAGAGCAGGGCAACAGCACATTATAGCTTAGCTACTTTTATACACTTTAATTTTTTGGTGCTACTGTTCCTTTAAGCTTTTTGAAAAGTAAACATAATTTCATGCAACTTTGTTATATACATCAATTAAAAATGCAGCCTTTTCATGATTTTTAATGTAATAATACAGTATGGTTTGGAACAGTTCCCTAAGCCCCGCCCCCTGTTCCCCTGCTAATCTGGCTGACTACTTTGAGACTCAAAAAAAAATGTAACAGTAGTCGCCTGTCCTCAGCCTGCCTTCTCCCAATCCCACAATTCCCTGCACACGTGATGTCAATAAGGAAAGGAACATCACAGTGCAATGCATTGTGGGTTATGTAGTTCCTGCATGCTGTCTGTAAGCTGTGAAGAAGTTGTTACAATTTGTAAGATTAATGTTTTAGTCCCTCCTCCCCTGCCAGGATTTCTAATGATGAAGAAAGAGAAGAACTGTTTTGCAGCTGGATTTCATCATATAAAATGGCATTTAGTCATTCTTTTTAAAGACACAGAGATAGGGGCTTCTGTGTTGTGTAGGGCTCTTTAACAAATTTTGCTTTCGAAACTGGAGTTCCCCCCTTATTCTAATATAAATATCAAATAAATGTGCATCAAACACATGAAAATATATCCGAGCTAAAGGACATTCATGAAATCAACGAGAGGTTGCTGCTACATTAGAAAAATGAAAGTCTCCCACAGTATCACATAGGGTGAAGACACATGGAGCTACTAGTAGCAGCTATTTTTTCAGGGCTACTATTTTTTTCCACTTAAGTGGTGGTCACGATGCACCAAATTCCATAGGGTCTACGTGAGCAGGCTATAGCATAATATTTAATATAAACACATACACACTATGCAGTCAAAAGGTATCCACACAGCTGCAAGGCTAACTTCTCATTTCAAAACCAAGGGTGGTAAAATTAAGTTAGACCTCCCTTTGCTGTTTTAAAGGAAATGTAAACCCCACACACACAAATTTCATCAGTGAACAGCCTCTTTGAAATCTTTCAATACGTGCCACACTGCTTGTCCAGAGGTTAATAGTAAGGCTGCAACATCTCCTTAATCACTTAGATTTCCATTTCCTCCTGTAACCCACTCAGCCCCCTCCCTCAGGAATTCTCAGATTACTAAACACGCCCTCCAGTCTATCAGCCTGTAAAGAAATGGTATTGCTGGTTCCCACAGAAACTCAGCTCTAGCTGTCTGCTTCAATTTTTTTCTCCTAACCTCCTCTCCTGAGCTCAGCTCAAACAAAGCAGAACTTTTATCAGAGACAGTTCTGCCTGTGTGAGCCTGCATTCTTGATGAAATGTATGCTGAATAAGGGTCTGTGTGTGTGTATGCTGTTTACAGAATTAAATGTATCTGATTATGTATCAGAGGAAAAATGGCCACCATGTGAAACCTGCTATTTGCTTTAGGAAAATGTGATGGTGCTGGCAAATGCAGTACAAATGATGCCATTTGGGTGGGGGAGACGTGCCCAACTGATATACACTGTAGACAAATGTAGGCTTTACATGCCTTTTAACAGTTTCAGCTCATCCTGGAAGTCTGTCTGGTAGACTAAACAATCATTGGCTGGATTTGCTTCCATTTAGCCACAAAAGCATTAGTGAGGTTGGGCACTGATTTAGGAATCAGACCTGGGTCACAGTGTTTCAATCCATTGCACAGATATTTGGTTGGGTTGAGGTCCAGTATCAATAAACCCATTGTGTATGGACCTCACATTGTACATGCATGTAGCATTTTTCTGGCATCTGCCATCCTGAAGGTAAAATGTCATTTATTACTCCACAGGATACATCCATACTGCTCCAGAGTCCAATGGCAATGACTTTGACACCACTCTTGCAAATATTTGGCATTGCATGTGGTGAATAGGTTTGTAAAACCGTTGTATTGTCGTTGTATTGACATTGCTTCTGAGGACTGCTTGGAACTCAGCAGCGAGTGTTACAGCCAAGGACATGTAATGTTAGACAGAATGCTTGGATACTTTTGGCTAAATGTATACAGTAGAACTCCTATATGCTTCAGAAAGGACCACATCAAAATGATGTAAATTTGGGGAAGCCGCTAATTCTGGGAAAGAATGAAGCAAGCTTGTCTGAGTGGGATCTTGACAAAATGGTGCCTATTCTGGGAACTTAAAATCAGGGTTCTACTGTATTAGAACAGAAAGCTAGCCATATGTTGTAAGATCCGCTTTTTTGGCAACCTTTCTCTAAAACAGTATGCCCACCTAAGGTGGGTGATATCAGGCTGATTTGATCGCATAGGGTCAAATAATCGGATCATAATGACAGGGATACAGGTTGTCAGGGGGTAATATCTAGTCAGTATTAATGTTTGTATATACAGTATAGTTTATGTATGTGAGTGTATAGATTGGTAAGTATAGGTTTGTGTGTGCTGGGTTTACTTGGAAGGGTTGAACTTGATGGACTCTGGTCTTTTTTCAACCCTATGTAACTATGTCATGGCTGTAGGAAAGCTACATTTCTGCTACCTTGTTTCAAGAGTCAGAACCAGGAGTGCAGTTAAACTCACATATAACTAAAAACATACACTATTTTAAAAATAGATGTATACTGGAAAGTTACATTAGACAAACTTCTATTTTTGTTTTTACAAGCCCATGAAGAAACGTTTTGCAATAATATTTGGGGAATACAGTTATACATCAGCAGCACTTTAAACGCTAGAGCTGATTTGGAAAGAGTTTTGTCCATAAAATACCCCTCGTTCAGGCATGAGTATAGGAAGAAGTATTTCCTAATGAGCACATCAATAATGCATGACAGAGACATGCAGCTCTAAATAGATCTCTGCCTGACATCCCTGAGCCTACTGATATGACTGCTGCTTGACAGCTATGATAGGGAAGCCCATATTTTTTTTCTGTAGGCTGCGACTTGTTTGTAGCTGAGGTTATGGGAGAGGGAGGCGGTGGGAGCGAGTATGCCAGGGATATCCCTAAGCCTAACAAATCACAGATGCAGTGAAGCTGCTCGAGTGGTTGCTGTGTGGGATGCAGATGGCAGCTGCTGCTGCTGCTGTTGCTGATGAGATTCTTTGCAGCAGGGATGTCTGTACACAGACACTTACCACCCTCACATCTCAGGGGAGCCAAACATCTTTCGAATGCAAATTTCTCCTCCTGAAGGGATTCATCAGGGATATCCTCATCATGATTAATGGATGTATACGTAGAGGCAGACATTGTTCTGCAGCCCCGTTTAACCTCTGCACTGCCAGAGGGGCTGGTAGGCATTTAGAGTTTACCGGTTTGTGCTGCAGCATGGCACTTAATAAAGGGGATGTAAACCCCCGAAAATAAAATGTTACCTGATGAAAACAGAATTTCCCTTCCAGGGAGGGTTATTTAAACAGAGAAGAAACTAGGGTGGGAAGCTGAATCGGCAATGACACTATAGGGACTCAAGTGCAGGTATGAGTTTCTGTTCTGTAAATGAGTTATAAGCAAGGTCCCATGTGTAATAGTGTGTGGGTTTGTGGGAATTTTGCCAAGACCTAGAACAAGCTGTTTCATGAAAGTAGTCTTCGGTTTGTGTTGCAATTTTATCTTAAATATAGATAGGGATACCCAACAAAAACTGGGTTAATAATGCCAAAGGGATGGGCATGGAGTTGCCGACAAGGGTAGCTCGCCTTTAAAGGGGAACTCAAGCTTCCAAACCAAAATTTGTTAAAGAGCCCCACACCACAAAGAAACTCCTAATATACCTATCACTGTAATCTGTTCAGTATGAATAAATACCATTTTTATTACAAATTGTAACGACTTCTCCAAAGCTTACAGACAGCATGTGGGAACTACATAACCCACAATGCATTGCTCTGTGATGTTCCTTTCCTTATTGACATCTTGTGTGCAAGGAATTGTGGGATTGGGAGGATGCAGGCTGAAGGCAGGCTGAGGACAGGTGACTACTGTTACATTTTATTTGAGTCACAAAGTAGTCAGCCAGATCAGCAGGGGGACAAGTTGCTTAGGGAACTGTTCCAAACCATATTATTAAACATCATGAAAAGGCTGCATATTTTTTAATTGATGTATATTGCAAAGTTGCATGAAATTATGTTTTCTTTTATAAAAAAAAAAGTTGTGTTTGGGTGGAGTTCCCCTTTAAAGTTAAGTTATAGAATGTCCTATTTGTAGCAACGTATTAGTTGGTCATTATGATTTCTCTATGCGCTTACAATTGTTGCTCCTTTTTATTTCTTATCTTTCATTTCAGCCCCACTCATATTCCTCTACCAGTCTTTCATTCAAACCACTTCCTGGTAGGAAAAGTTGGACCTTAGATAAATGACGACATACCTAACTAGAGAGCGGCTGGGCAAAAAGCAGAGCGACTCAACAGCCCTAGCAAAAAGTTCAAGCATTCAAAATTCACAAAACATTAAAACATGAAGACAAACTGCAAATTGTTTCAGGATTTCCACATCATACTAAAAGTTAATTTAAAAGGTTAACCTCCCTTTTAAAGGGGTGGTTTGCTTTTAAGTTAACTTTTAATATTTTATAGAATTGCCAATCTCTAGCAACTCGTCTTCATTGTTTATAATTTTTGTCTTTAGCCTTCTTTTTCAGACTCTCTTAAGCTTTCAAATGGGGGTCACTGACCCCAGCAGCTAAAAAAAACTATTCCTCTGTGAGCTTATAATTTCATTATTATTGTCACTTGTTTTTATTCAGGCCCCATCCTATTGATATTCTAGTCGCTCATTTAAACCACTGCCTTGTTGCTAAGGTAAACAAGACCCTAGCAACCAGATAGGCTGAAATACCAAACTGCAGAGCTACTAAACTAAAAGCTAAATAACTGAAAAATTGCGTCAAAATATCACTGTCTGCACCATCATAATTTAAAGATGAATAATACCTTTAACTGCCACACTCTAGGCTACTTGTAATATCACCCTTACATATAAGTATGTATATAAGTGCACTAGGGTTACTTTGGAGGGGTTCAACTTGATAGACTTTGTGCCAATGTCACACAGGCAGTGGAGTAGCTGCTGTTTGTAGCATTGCTTTCTGACAATGATTCCTATTCTACAACGAAGGAACTTATTTCTAGAAATTTGCACAAACCAGCAACTAACCTTGGGGTAGGAACACTTAGCCCCGAGTTTGCCGCAGGAATCTGAAAGTGGCCTACCCTGGCAGATTTGGCTCATAGGCCAGTTTCTGAATACTCAATACAAGTTGACAGGCAACAGTGTTTCCAATATGGACAATTAAAAAAATGAAGTAATTATCTTGGGTCCAAGTGGCAGCTCCACCTTTTCTTCAACTATTACAAGCTTAGGATCTCTGGGATCATAAGCTTAGGTCTGAAACCCTGATTCGAAAATGTATGCACTTGCAAAGAATGTGTTACTAGTAAAATATTAGGCCAGCCAAGAATGGGCATCAACCAGTTCTCCTTTGTGCCTCTAAAGCACTGACTGCTATTTACAGTTTGAAATAAATAACCATGGAAGGAGGGGGTAACCAAAAAGCAATCCTGTATTTGAAGAATTGGGCATGGATAATGGCTCAGACCTGATTGCAGTGCTAGAGCGTTATTCCAGTATTTAGGGCAATGATGGGATCTGCAAAAGATGCCACTTGCATTGCTGCCCATAGATAAGTGAAAGGTTGGTTATCAGTGGAGCCAGTTATATGTATCCAAATTCCCACACTACCAGACCAAGCCCCAGATGTTAAAAAAGACACTAAGCATTAAACCATCACAAACAATAACATATATACTTTTAAGAAGGCTAAAATAAATTATATCAGTCGACTGGTTGCTATAGGTCACCGAATTGCTGCAAACTTTGCACCATTGATTACTTAAACTCTGTATGGACTGCTATATTTGACAGGACCATAACAGAAAACTAATGTGACAAATAAAAATGGCCTGATCCATGACTAACTTAGGCAAGACAGACCAAATATTTCTATAGGCAGGACACTTATTGAAAGAGCTTAAAGCTTTCATGTGGCTTCCCATAGCATACATACAAGCTTACAAATACTTAGTTAAAGGGTGCCCATGGCCTACAAATTGTTTCTTCCACCCAGCCCAAACTCTGGATGCATGCCTGACTATTTTCCTCCCTGCAAAGAAGGAACTATGCTTCCCTTGGCCCTAATTTCAGGTCTACTGTGTGTAACAGACTTCTAGATAAACATTTATACTATGGACCAGACAACTGATAATTAAAAACTGCAGTATATTCAAAATAAAAATCCAATCGTCCAATGTGCAGTACGGGGGAAGATTCATTAAAAAAAGTCTGAAATAGGAATTAAACAATGTATGTTTAGAGAAAATGATATAGATCACAAAGGAGAACTAAAGCCTAAACAAAAAAAATTATGGCTAGAAAAATGTAACATTTAGCTTACTTACTCTAAGCCCTAAATTAGTAATGAACCAAGGTGTCCTCCTTTGATCTTGTTGGCAATTTTCTGCAAGTCACTGGCTCAGCACACACTCAGTTTTGTTAGCTGCTGCTGAGAAGCTAAGTTACAGGTCATCAAACATAAACCATTAGGAGTAAGTGAGGTAACATCAGTCACAGAAACTGAACTTCATGGTTATGAAAACATTCTGATACAGTATGCACTGGTTTCTATGCTTCCATGCAAGGTGAATTTAGATTCATCAGCCATGTATATTGAATTATCAATATATATATATATATATATATTGTATATTGTAAGCTGGTCCCTCAGCAGCGATCTGCAATGCTTAATCACCGTTATGGACTTGTACAGAAGCCTAAGACTCATGTATAGACATATTGCCAAGCTTTAGTTTTCCTTTAAGTCTGGTTTCAGATCTTTTCCGCCAATGTACAGATAGAATAAAGGAGGAACCTGTGCCACTTCTCTCTGTCCAGTACACATATCCTGTTTATGTCCCAATACAAACTATTTTAATATTGCATCTCACAATCCCTGTGACAGCAACAACAGTCGAGGAGGCAATTTTGGGTACCTAGAGTCGGAGTCAGCAAAAAATGAACCGACTCCTACTAAATTTAAATGGGAATAAAAAAAAAAAAGCAAGTTTAAATGTTCCAATTCCCAAACAGTCATAATTAATTACTTCTCTGCTATAAGGATAAAGCCCAATGCACGCAGTGCATAAACGAACACGTTGAGTGACCATGAAGCATGCTTTTCATTGACTGTATGAACGTATAAAATACATTAGCATAAAAACAGAGGAGTCGGAGTCGTGGAGTTGGAAGTATCAGAAACTGAGGAGTCGGAGTCGGAAAATTTATCTACCGACTCCACAGCCCTGGTTGTATCCCAAGGCATAACTACAAGAAACAGCTAAAAGCCGCCTGGCTTTAACTTACTTGCTTAAACAGTGTGTCTGAAATCAGAAATGGGAATGTTGCTTGAAGTCCCTGGATAACCCAGATTCTGTGCCACTCTCCTCTTCAGGGTTTCTCACATCTGCATAACAAAAAACAAAAGCACAAATCAGCTGTTAGTTTTGAGAGAGGTTAAAAATCTCACACACAATTATCAGACTGTAATATCAGAAGTTTGGAAAATGTAAGCCCAGCTGTCAATGCAGGGACATTTTGGGCATACACCTCTCTAAGATACCCCCAGATTCTCTATGAACTTGCCATTTATTTTTTTTGTGTGTGGGATCCTGGTACTGCAACCAATCACCCCACCCTTCAAGTGGGCCCATGCAGTGTATACCCTGATCATCCCCACCACACAACTCAGCTTCTCTTCACTGTGCTCCATGTCTGCTGCATTCTTCAGCTTCTCCTGTAGTGTTCCCTTTTAGTGCCTCCCCATATTTTCCTTCTCTGTGCTCTGTCTACAGCATTTCTCAGCTTCTCCTCCAGCTTGCACTTTTGGTGCAACCCTTCAAGTTATTCTCCAGTAAACTCACTGTGGTCCTTTACTAAGCTCCTTTTCTAGCATTCCTCAGTTCTTCGTCAAGGGTGAACCAATCAGGTGCATTCCTCAGCTCCTTGGTCATGGTGGACCATCCAGCGCATCCCTCAACTGTTTGTCCAGGGTGGCACATCCCACAGCTCCTTGTCCAGGGTGGCACATCCCACAGCTCCTTGTCCAGGGTGGCACATCCCACAGCTCCTTGTCCAGGGTGGCACATCCCACAGCTCCTTGTCCAGGGTGGCACACCCCTCCGCTCCTTGTCCAGGGTGGCACACCCCTCCGCTCCTTGTCCAGGGTGGCACATCCCACAGCTCCTTGTCCAGGGTGGCACATCCCACAGCTCCTTGTCCAGGGTGGCACATCCCACAGCTCCTTGTCCAGGGTGGCACATCCCACAGCTCCTTGTCCAGGGTGGCACATCCCACAGCTCCTTGTCCAGGGTGGCACATCCCACAGCTCCTTGTCCAGGGTGGCACATCCCACAGCTCCTTGTCCAGGGTGGCACATCCCACAGCTCCTTGTCCAGGGTGGCACATCCCACAGCTCCTTGTCCAGGGTGGCACATCCCACAGCTCCTTGTCCAGGGTGGCACATCCCACAGCTCCTTGTCCAGGGTGGCACATCCCACAGCTCCTTGTCCAGGGTGACACATCCCACAGCTCCTTGTCCAGGGTGACACATCCCTCCGCTCCTTGTCCAGGGTGGCACATACCCAGCTGCTCATACTCCAGCTTCTTCTCCAGTGTGCCCAATCGGGTTCATACCACAGCTTCTTCTTCAGTATGCCTGTAGCGCACCCGAGCTTCTCTGGGTCAACCCCGCTGTGGATTATTTAGTGTTTCCCCTAGTGTCCCCCTCAGTGGATTATTTAGTGTTTCCCCTAGTGTCCCCCTCAGTGGATTATTTAGTGTTTCCCCTAGTGTCCCCCTCAGTGGATTATTTAGTGTTTCCCCTAGTGTCCCCCTCAGTGGATTATTTAGTGTTTCCCCTAGTGTCCCCCTCAGTGGATTATTTAGTGTTTCCCCTAGTGTCCCCCTCAGTGGATTATTTAGTGTTTCCCCTAGTGTCCCCCTCAGTGGATTATTTAGTGTTTCCCCTAGTGTCCCCCTCAGTGGATTATTTAGTTTTTGCCCTAGTGTCCCCCTCAGTGATTATTTAGTGTTTCGCCAGTTGTCCCCCCTAGTGGATTATTTAGTGTTTTCCCCTAAGTGTCCCCCTCAGATGAGATATTTAGTGTTTCCACCTAGTGTCCCCCTCAGATGGAATATTTAGTGTTCCCCTAGCTGTCCCCCTCAGTGGATTATATTAGTGTTTCCCCTAGTGTCCCCCTCAGTGGATTATTTAGTGTTTCCCCTAGTGTCCCCCTCAGTGGATTATTTAGTGTTTCCCTAGGTCCCTTAGTGTTCCCTAGGTCCCCCTCAGTGGATTATTTAGTTTTGCCCCTAGTGTCCCCCTCAGTGGATTATTTAGTGTTTCCCCTAGTGTCCCCCTCAGTGGATTATTTAGTGTTTCCCCTAGTTCCCCCACTTGCACTATGCCAATTAGCTGCCTGCCCTGCTGGTTATCCCTTTAGTTGCCCTCCAGTGAGGCCCAGTGGTGCATTTAGTGGGGTCTTAGTGCCCCCCTGCAGTACAACCTATTGCGCATCTGTGACACATCCCCCCCCCCCCCCAGTCCAGCTGTTTCCCCCTACATTACTACCCTCCTATAGACACGGGTCTCTGTATGCCTCTCATTGAGTGAGCCTATGTTATAACACCCTACGCCTTTCAAACCTCCCTTCTCCAGTGTCTTGTGTATTTATTATCCTCTCCGATTTATTATCAGCCCGTATCTCCCCAACTGCGCCAACACGTAAAGTAACGCAACTCCGCAGCTGCACCACAGCTTAATGTCTCCCCTCCCCGAGTTCAGCCCGCAGAGGCTGCCTATCTCACACTGTGTGCCAAGCACTGACCCTGCCTGTCCGCACATTGATTGCAGTGTCTGTCATTCGCAGCGGACTCCATTCAAATCTCCCGCTCGCCTAGTTCCTCCACTTCCGGGCTCAATGAGTCAACTTCCGCCCTCTGCTTGGAACCGTCACGTGGTGTACTGACGCAAGCAGGTGTCAGGCAGAGATATAAGCGGCGGCGCGCTGTTCCCCGGCACCAGTAAGTGGATTCATTCGGAGC
Organism: Xenopus tropicalis; assembly: GCF_000004195.4. Classification (NCBI taxonomy): domain Eukaryota; kingdom Metazoa; phylum Chordata; class Amphibia; order Anura; family Pipidae; genus Xenopus; species Xenopus tropicalis. The sequence continues at coordinate 20,698,396 of NC_030680.2, read as the reverse complement.
AGTGGGAAGTGTGGGGCTGGCTGGGGGGGAACGTACCTGTGTACATAGCCATTGGACATGTTTGCATGGCGGCTTGCTGTCCGAGCCCCTATTCAGCTATTGCTGAACTACAACATTCCAAGAGGCTTTTTTGGGGAGCTGTAATTTTGCAGCAACAAGATTTACCTATTCCAATTAAATGTGCTATATAACCAAAATACAAGTTTGCCTAATAAAATGTCATTTTTAGCTGCCTTTTAATATAGATTTATTACAAATGAATGACTTAAAATGATTTGTTGTATTCTCTGTCCACCTGGTTCTGACCTTGAGAGAAATTAGCCGAAGCCAGTTGATTCACAGACCTGTGCAGAAGCATGTCCGGCATTGAGTCTTGCCTGGCTGAGTAATGGCTTCTGGTACAATGTTTCATGAGCCAGAACCAGCAGTGCAGAGAGGGGCAGATAAAAAACTGCTTTAATTGGTAGTATGAAATAGCTCTAATGTTTTAATGCATGTATATTGAAAAGCTGCATTCGAATTTGTTCCTTGGTCTGTTATTTTTTGGCTTACATCCCCTTGAAACAAGGAGAATTCTATAAGGGGGGCCAATATGTGAGCCTTTTATTAATGTGTATAATTTTGTAAAGAGTAGACATTAACGGGTTTCTGCCAATATTGGCTTAACCTTATGGGTTCTGGGCTCTCTATGCATAATGCACTGAGGTGGGCACAAACCAGAGCCCACTGAGCATGTGCAGTGCCACTGACACACAAAAGATGGCCTAACAAGACCCAAGACAGGGAGCCTGGATCATTATGGGGTTGCTGAACCTCTAGGTTGGTACAGTAAGTTTAGTGTATAGAATACAGCATTCCGAGCCGTATTTGTATTTAGGCTTTAGTTCTTGTTTAAGAATGAAATTCCACAGGTAAGGTGCAGTGAGGGAGAAGGGAGAAACAATTATGTACATCATGTGTCTTGTACCCATGTCCCTTTCAAATTGTAAGCTCTAATGAGCAGTGCCCTCCTGGTTAGTGATGTTCGGGACAGGAGAAACCTCAACCCACACCCTACCCTATCCCACATAACCTCAACCCCACCCAATTTTAATCTGCAAAATGTTGCCATTGTAGGACTTGAACCCAACTGTTCACCTTAGGTTCCAAGACAGGAAAACTTCGGGAGAAAAGGAAGAGTGCACTTTCCAGTTTGACCCACACCCAACCCGAACCTGCAATGGTCTTCCAAATTTCAACCCTAACCTGTCTGACCTAAGGGTAAACCAGGCTGCTCTGGGAACCCTGGAGGTACCTTCTAGTTTGGAGATGGTCGTAGCTTCAGGGTTCCCCTGCGTCAATAGGTGCAACTCCGCTTGATTCAAACGGGTCAGGAAGGGCCAATCAGCACTTAGAGCAACTAAAATGAAGTGCACGAAGCACCTTTTGGCGCAAGTATTGTTCCCAAATTAGGAAAATTGGGCAGGACTCATTAATATTGAAGCATCATAGCCCCGCCCCAGTGACAGCATGGACCCGCCTCTTCCCTGTGACATCACGGCCCCGCCCCCCTAGCCCTCGCCTAGCAGTCCTAAATAACTCCAGGCGTGAACTGGTAATCAAAATAGACCCTGGCATTTCAAATATCCAAACAGCCCCCACCATCCTACTAAATAGTGACTGTCTATCTTACAGCAGCCCCTCTGGCATTTGCCAGAATCCATAGATTGCCATTCCGGGCCTGATGACCCCTATACACAGGTTAAAGTCTATTAAACTTAGTACATTCTTTTTAGGGTCCCCAAAATCCCAGCGAAGATATTCATTTCTTCACACATACGTGAAAGGGAAAAAGAGTGATGGCATCTTGAGTTCTTGTATAGCAGTGCAGCACAGCAGCCCTTTGGACTATAGAAACCATATGTAAAAAAAAAAAAAAAGAATTGTAAATGAGGGCAGAACGTAAATCCCAAAGCTGAATTCTCTCGGCTTTATAATTATTACAATTTTTATTTTTTAAAGAATAAAAAGCGGTTTCCTAGCTGGAACAGCATTTACTGTAAGCATTATAGAGCCAAATCCCCAAGGTTTTCTTTCTCTGTATTTTCTCATTTTGTTCCCCCTTACCATAATTATCACTGGCGTGCCCTTGTGTGGGCTGCGCAAGTGTCTGCACATAGGTGTGTGTGTATTTTTCTGATTGATACGCCGGTGATTCATGTCCCTTCTTTGTTTGTTATGCTTCGCTATTTGCGTCACACAAATAAACTTCTGCACATCCATTCTAGGTAGGATTTGAGCTTTGGATAAACTTGCCATGTTTTATTCATTCCTTAAAAGGGAAACGAATAAAAGAAGTGACCCGAGTATCGGCGAAACACTGCGGCAATCTGAAATAATTTATTAACCAATAAATGAATCGCGTTCGCCCAGACAACTGTTACCAAGCGCCCTAGGAGAGTTGAGTGTCGACTTGGCCTTTAGATGAATCTAATAGTCAAAGCATTTTAGATGCAGGATTATTGTAATATGAAACTCACTGCCTTTCAATTATTTTATGTATTTTTATATATTATATTTGTAAAGCTTTTGATTATTTCTTTATTCCCTCTTGTGTTGGTCTACAGAAGAGCTGCATCCAGCTTTTCTTGATGTTCTTATGGCTGTTGTGATAAAGGAGAAGTATTCAAGTAGATACAATAACAAATAAGTAATGAGATCAAATGAACAGAAATAGCAGCTCTCAGGTTTGGTATTTCAACAGCTCTGTTGTTGCTAGGGTCCAGTTTACCTTAGTAACCAGGCAGTGGTTTAATTGAGAGACTTAAATATAAATAGGAGAGGGCCTGATTAGAAAGATAAGTAATAAAAAGTAACAATAACAAAAAAATTGTACCCTCACAGAGCAATAGATATTTGAATGCTGGGGTCAGTGACCCCCATTTGAAAGCAGGAAAAAGCTAGAAAACAAATCAATAAAAAAAAATTAAGATTAATTGAAAAGTTGGTAAGAATAAGACATTCTAGAACATACTAAAAGTTAACCTAAAGGAGACCAATGCCTTTAAATTAACTTGTAGTATGATGTAGAAAGTGATATTCAAATTGCAATCTGATCTCAATTTTAATTTTTTGGAGCAGCTATCTAGTTGCTAGGGTCCTGCTCCCCAGCAACCATGCCGTGATTTCAGTGCTTAACTGAAAGATAAAGAGAAATAAGCATAAACAGTAAGATAAGTAATAATAAGGGGCAACAATAACAAAACTGTAGCCATAAAGTAGTCACAAAGTGACAGGTTTTTGGTTGCTGGGGGTCAGCGACCCCCATCTGAAAGCTGGAGAATGGAAGAAGATTTAATACAAAGATAGATATTAAAAAAAGAAGACTAATTGAAGAGTTGGTAAGAATTGCACATTCTATAAGACTAAGGGGCACAAAAAATTGTATTTTTTCTAATTATAGAACTTTTCATTATGCGATGATAATTTCGTTAAAAGTCCACAACTTTTTCGTGGCTTTCGTTAACTTCCATGAAAAAGACATATTTTTCACAGCGACTACGAACATTTCGAAATTCATTCAAGCTTTGGTATCGTGACTATCTTTTGGCCAGGTTGGAGCTGCAGAGTGACTATCTTTTGGCCAGGTTGGAGCTGCAGAGTGACTATCTTTTAGCCAGGTTGGAGCTGCAGAGTGAATATCTTTTAGCCAGGTTGGAGCTGCAGAGTCCTATGGGAGGCTTCCAAAATCATGCATTGAAGGGTTCAAAGCCAGAAAGGTTTTCGCGCTGTTTACAAACGTTCGGATACAAAAATCTCGCAACTTTCGGATCGCAACCACAATATTTGATGATAATTGACGCATCAGAAATTATCATGGTTACTATGAAATTTTTACAATCTTGCTTTTAACAATCCGAAATTCATGCTTTAATGAATGGGCCCCAAACAGTTAACCGCCTCGTTCTTCCACCAATGTGCTGCCCGCAACATTTGAAAATCAAATCTATTTATCCCGCTGCCTATGAATATAGAATTGCAGAGGCCTACGGCTACCCCCTGAATGTCACAGTGATGCACAGCGACCCCTTAGAGCTCTTGTACTTTTTTTTCCTTGCAATAATAAATTACTTCTACTATCTAAAAATTGCCCATATATTATACCCTATGGGAAGCATGTAAAAACAGCGGGTGATTTTCATGGGAAAATGCCCATGAATTGTCACTGCCTACCTGCATTTTAGCCAGTGTGTCACACTATTTATACACCATTTTATACCTGTATGCCAAGCTGTGTTGGCTATAAGTGGGCAGAAATTGGGGCTGCACTAATGGCACTGTAGAGACGTTAAAGTGTTACTAGGTGTGGATTCTAATGAAGAGCCGGCAAAGCAGAATGGATAAATCCTACCAGCAGACGACAAGCACAGACACCAAAACACACAGTAATGAAACTGAATAATTGGGTTGCTGCTGTAGGTGGGAGTGAGAGGTGAGGAAATACAAATGCTGGTTGCTAGCCCTATTAATGAGAGGAAGCTCTGTGTTTGAGCTATAAATTGAGATCTGGGGGTGGTATATGCAGCAGTATAGTGCTGAGGATCCCATCTCCGTCATAGCTGATGCTTGCCTGCCAACTTAGAAAACATTCCCATTACCTCTTTTTATTTATTTTGCACCATCTCTCAAACCCTTATTGCTGCTTTCTGCACCATCTCCGCAGCCACTGTTTTATAACTAAAAGGGAAAATATCCTCCACTTGACTTGTGGGGTCCTCTACTTTTCATTTGCTTTGTACTGTCTCTGCTTGTTTAAATGAGAAGAAAAGTTATAATTAACAGGGGATGCTTAATTTTATGCACACCCCAGTGATTAAAATCGCTCACCTGAGACCCCAGACTGGTGCTCCTGTTCACTGAAAACTGGACTGGCCCGGGGTAGTTCTGTAGGAGCACCACCTGCTTCTTTGTTCTTCTCTGTGGTTGAGTCCTGCACTGAACCATTTTTTTAGACCCATGGGCCCACAACCCACACTCTTAATTGCTTTGACCCGCAACCTGACCTGAAACTGCCTTATCCGCAACCTGATCTGTCACCTGCTGACCACCAGAAGTGACATAATCAGAAGTGGGCGTTTAAATTTTTTTTTTAAAGGGGTAAAATATAGATAATATACCGGTAGGTAATATAATATAAGAAATATGGATAAGATCGTGGGCCCCCAACATTTTATACACGTGAGTCACATTTAAATGGAAAAATTGTTGGGGAGCAACACAGGCATGAAAAAAATTTCTGGGGGTGCCCCATACGAGCTATAATTGGCTATTTGGTAGTCTCTATGTGAAATGGCAGCCTACATGGGACTCTGTTTGGCATTACAATGGATTTTTATGCAAACAAAACTTGCCACCAAGTCAGGAATTCAAAAATAACTACCTGGTTTGAGGAACATCCAAGAGGTTGGTGAGCAACATGTTGCTCCCGAGCCACTGGTTGTGGATCACTGGAAAAGATCCACAACCTGCCAACCCATATCTGTAAACCTTACCGCAACAGGGTACCTGCTTCTTTGTGGGTAACCCACAGGTACCCAACCCGCTGCAGGACTCTACTCCAAGGCCCCTGGGTGGGTGGACATGCGCGGTAGAGTGAAAACTGAATTTTTGCTTCTAAGATCTCCTTTTTACTGTACTGTGACTGAGCACCTAGACTGGAACATGAAGAAGTTGGCAATGCGGCCCTCTTAGCCTAGTACCCCGAGCTGTTGAACAAGAGCACCAGACTGGGGTCTCAAGTAAGCAATTATAATCACTGGGGGTGCCTAACATTTTGGTGATGATACCATTCCTTCTGCCTTAAGAAAAATCCTGCAGTAGAAACCATCACCACTAAGTGTGACCATATTTGCTGTGATGCTTCAGTAAGAGAAGGCTGAGTTACCTTTGTAATAGACAATAGATCAATTTATGGAGTTATATAGTTGATGATAGATAGATAGATAGATAGATAGCAATCAGATATAGGTGAGTGGGTGGATGAACAGATATATAGGATCAAATGCTATGAGTTAAGTCTCTTATTAAATGAAAGATGGTAGGAGCCATTTATGACTTCTGAAGCAGTGTGCGAAGTGCAAAAAAACAGGGACAATGTACCAATTTTTGCACTTTGCACACTGTATTTGAACCCCCACTGGTCTCTATGCTCCTTTTCAGATCCCACCAGGAGATCCTCTGGTACAGGTATGGGATCCCTTATCCAGAAACCCGTTATCCAGAAAGTTACAAATTACGGAAAGGCCATCTCCCATCTCTCCATTATAAGAATTATAACTCTAACTTTTTCTCTGTAATAATAAAACAGTACCTTGTACTGTACTTGATCCCAACTAAGATATAATTAATCCTTATTGGAGGTAAAACAGTCCTATTGTGTTTACTTAATGGTTAAATGATTCCCTTTTCTCTTTAATAATAAAACAGTACCTGTACTTGATCCCAACTAAGATATAATTACCCCTTATTGGGGGCAGAACAGCCCTATTGGGTTTATTTAATGGTTAAATGATTCCCTTTTCTCTGTAATAATAAAACAGTACCTGTACTTGATCCCAACTAAGATATAATTACCCCTTATTGGGGGCAGAACAGTCCTATTGGGTTTATTTAATGGTTAAATGATTCCCTTTTCTCTGTAATAATAAAACAGTACCTGTACTTGATCCCAACTAAGATATACCAGTAATTACCCCTTATTGGGGGCAGAACAGCCCTATTGGGTTTATTTAATGGTTAAATGATTCCCTTTTCTCTGTAATAATAAAACAGTACCTGTACTTGATCCCAACTAAGATATAATTACCCCTTATTGGGGGCAGAACAGCCCTATTGGGTTTATTTAATGGTTAAATGATTCCCTTTTCTCTGTAATAATAAAACAGTACCTGTACTTGATCCCAACTAAGATATAATTACCCCTTATTGGGGGCAGAACAGTCCTATTGGGTTTATTTAATGGTTAAATGATTCCCTTTTCTCTGTAATAATAAAACAGTACTGTACTTGATCCCAACTAAGATATAATTACCCCTTATTGGGGGCAGAACAGCCCTATTGGGTTTATTTAATGGTTAAATTATTCCCTTTTCTCTGTAATAATAAAACAGTACCTGTACTTGATCCCAACTAAGATATAATTACCCCTTATTGGGGGCAGAACAGCCATATTGGGTTAATTTAATGGTTAAATGATTCCCTTTTCCCTGTAATAATAAAATAGTACCTGTACTTGATTCCAACCAATGAATCCTTATTAGTGCCAAAACAATTTTATTGGGTTTATTTTTTGTTTAAATTATGTTTTATTGGGCTTAAAGTATGGTGGTCTAAATTACAGACAGATCCCTTATCTGGAAAACCCTAGGTCCCGAGCATTCTAGATAATAGGTCCCATACCTGTACCATCTCCAATGTCCATTTCTGCCATAGCGCCTTTATCTCTTTTCTTCTAACCTTATATATTTATAATTGCTTCTGTATTTTATTTCCAAAGTCCATACATGTCACAAGGCTCAGCCGTAATTATCATCGTTGTTGGCTTCTTCTCGTTGCCTTAAAATAAAAATATGCATATATTCCCCGTCACCACAGATCCTCAAATTAAAGAGAGAGATGACTCACTGTCTACTGTTAAATCCTAATAGAAAATGTATAATTGAATTTCGCCTGTTAACTTTTCTTTGGTAGTTTAATTCATTCGCTTCTGGCTTTTTTTTTTTTCTTCTCTACTGATGATTTTTAACCTTTTCTAGTTAAGTTGTTTGTCCAGAACTGATGTCCTTAACAGGCGTCAGGAATGGTTCTCTTGCATTATTACTATATATATATATATATATATATATATACAATGACTGATAATAATACAATGCATGATATTAACCGTTTTTTTTTCCTGATCAGTCCATTTCTGGATAAGCTAATTATAAAGCAATTTTATAAAATTATTGCTTTTATTCCAATTTCTAATTAAAGCTGCCTTGGCAGATATCTGCTGCTGTTATCCCTGGTATAGGGAAGCAATATGAGAAAATATAACTCATTTATCTCTAGGATTCATTTTCTAATAAAATAACAAGAATCTATTACTGGGCACAGGGCATTCCCTCACTACATATTAACAGCAAATGATTGGAAGCTGCCATACTGTAAACTTTCTACAACATACTAAAAGTTAATTTAAGGGTAAACAACCCCTTTAACATTTTCCATAGAACTGAATATGTCTATTGTACAGGTATAGGACCCATTATCCAGAATGCTCAGGACCAAGGGTATTCCGGATAAGGGATCTTTCAATAATTTTGATCTCCATACCTTAAGTCTACTAAAAAATCAATAAAACATTAATTTAATAAACCCAATAGGATTATTTTGCATCCAATAAGGGGTAATTATATCTTAGTTGGGATCACGTACAGGTACTGTTTTATTATTACAGAGAAAAGGGAATCATTTAACCATGAAATAAACCCAATAGGGCTGTTCTGCCCCCAATAAGGGGTAATTATATCTTAGTTGGGATCAAGTACAGGTACTGTTTTATTATTACAGAGAAAAGGGAATCATTTAACCATTAAATAAACCCAATAGGGCTGTTCTGCCCCCAATAAGGGGTAATTATATCTTAGTTGGGATCAAGTACAGGTACTGTTTTATTATTACAGAGAAAAGGGAATCATTTAACCATTAAATAAACCCAATAGGGCTGTTCTGCCCCCAATAAGGGGTAATTATATCTTAGTTGGGATCAAGTACAGGTACTGTTTTATTATTACAGAGAAAAGGGAATCATTTAACCATTAAATAAACCCAATAGGACTGTTCTGCCCCAATAAGGGGTAATTATATCTTAGTTGGGATCAAGTACAGGTACTGTTTTATTATTACAGAGAGAAAGGAATTAGGTTTTAAAATTCTATATTATTTGATTGAAATGGAGTCAGGCTTTCCGTTTTTCGGAGCTTTCTGGAAATTAGGTTTCCGGATAAGGGATACCATGCCTGTTCTTATTCTCTTGGACTCATGGCAAACAAGATATTTGAACCATGTAGGATAAAAAAAGAGACAGATCTTTTAATTGTCATCGTGATGGCCACTTTGATGAACGCCCAGCATGCATTATACCTTAGGACAAAACATTATAAACAAAATAAAAATTGTGTTTTATATTCAATTTAAGGGCCTAAGATATGTAATCATCTAGACTAATTAGCTCTGGAACAGTAGGATACACTCATTTGTTTTTGCTTCCAGGAGAATCATGCTGACTTCGCTGAGGCACGCGTGTAGAAGTTACAGCAGGTTTCGGAGAGGAGCATCTCCATCGCTTCTTCAGGCCAAGGAGGTCCAGCTCAAAGCAGAGCCTCCAGGGGAAGCCGATCACACAGTGTTGCATGTTCCTGTAATGGTGAATGAAGTTATTGAGTGTTTGGCCCCCCAAGAAGGACAAGTAAGTTCATACTTTGTGGTTTTGGGGGTGGAAGCAGGTTCACATCCTGGAAAGCAATAACGTTCTGTGGATAGAGAAGCTGTGATGGTTTATTTACAGCTGCCATTGGGATACCTTTGCTTACGGCCTTTACAGCTGCTGCTTAAGAATTACTGTGGTTCAGTATCAGATACAGACCTGCAGAATGGACGAGCCTGAAATAGAAAAAAAATGCCATTTCACGGCAGATTAGGGGAAAGGGGATGGATACCTTATATCCTTATACTAATTACATTTATGTAACGTAGTAAGTTAAGTGGAAAAAAGACACGTCCATTAAGTTTGACCTTTTATGTCTGTATATAACCTGCCTAACTGCTAGCTGATCCAGAGGAAGGCAAAAAAAACCCTTCTGAAGCAGAAGGGGAAAAATTTCTTTCTGACTCCAAATTGGCAACTGAACCAGTCGCTGGATCTACTTGTACTAAGAGCTATCTCCCATAACCCTGTATTCCCTCACTTGTACTGAGAGCTATCTCCCCTACCCCTGTATTCCCTCACTTGTACTGAGAGCTATCTCCCATACCCCTGTATTCCCTCACTTGTACTGAGAGCTATCTCCCATACCCCTTTATTCTCTCACTTGTACTGAGAGCTATTTCCCATACCCCTGTATTCCCTCACTTGTACTGAGAGCTATCTCCCATATCCCTGTATTCCCTCACTTGTACTGAGAGCTATCCCCCCTACCCCTGTATTCCCTCACTTGTACTGAGAGCTATCTCCCCTACCCCTGTATTCCCTCACTTGTACTGAGAGCTATCTCCCCTACCCCTGTATTCCCTCACTTGTACTGAGAGCTATCTCCCATAACCCTGTATTCCCTCACTTGTACTGAGAGCTATCTCCCCATAACCCTGTATTCCCTCACTTGTACTGAGAGCTATCTCCCATAACCCTGTATTCCCTCACTTGTACTGAGAGCTATCTCCCCTACCCCTGTATTCCCTCACTTGTACTGAGAGCTATCTCCCATAACCCTGTATTCCCTCACTTGTACTGAGAGCTATCTCCCCTACCCCTGTATTCCCTCACTTGTACTGAGAGCTATCTCCCATACCCCTGTATCCCCTCACTTGTACTGAGACCTATCTCCCATACCCCTGTATTCCCTCACTTGTACTGAGAGCTATCTCCCCTACCCCTGTATTCCCTCACTTGTACTGAGAGCTATCTCCCATATCCCTGTATTCCCTCACTTGTACTGAGAGCTATCCCCCCTACCCCTGTATTCCCTCACTTGTACTGAGAGCTATCTCCCCTACCCCTGTATTCCCTCACTTGTACTGAGAGCTATCTCCCATAACCCTGTATTCCCTCACTTGTACTGAGAGCTATCTCCCATACCCCTGTATTCCCTCACTTGTACTGAGAGCTATCTCCCATACCCCTGTATTCCCTCACTTGTACTGAGAGCTATGCCCCATACCCCTGTATTCCCTCACTTGTACTGAGAGCTATCTCTCCTACCCCTGTATTCCCTCACTTGTACTGAGAGCTATCTCCCTTACCCTTGTATTCCCTCACTTGTACTAAGAGCTATCTCCCATAACCCTGTATTCCCTCACTTGTACTGAGAGCTATCTCCCCTACCCCTGTATTCCCTCACTTGTACTGAGAGCTATCTCCCTTACCCCTGTATTCCCTCACTTGTACTAAGAGCTATCTCCAATAACCTTGTATTCCCTCACTTGTACTGAGAGCTATCTCCCATAACTCTGTATTCCCTCACTTGTACTGAGAGCTATCTCCCATAACCCCTGTATTCCCTCACTTGTACTGAGTGCTATCCCCCCATAACCCTGTATTCCCTCACTTGTACTGAGAGCTATCTCCCATAACCCTGTATTCCCTCACTTGTACTGAGAGCTATCTCCCATAACCCTGTATTCCCTCACTTGCTAAGAATCCATCCAGCCCCTTCTTGAATCTATCTAATGTATCAGCCAATAGGACTGATTCAGGGAGAGAATTCCACAACTTCACAGCTCTCACTGTAACAAAACCTTTCTGAATATTTAGAATATAGCCAGAACACTGCTTCCTCTCTAAGTCGTTCGCACTTAGTAACCAATCAGTGACTTGAGGGGGGCCATATGGGACATGACGGTTCAGTTAGTTTGCTTTGGAATCTGACCTGCATGCTCACAAACTAACTGAACAGTTATGTCCCATGTGCCCCCCCTAAAGTCATTGACTAACTAAGAGGTTAGTGAGCTGAAAGCAGGAAGTAGTGCCCTGGCTATTATGTTATATATCTGCCCACTCCAGCCTTTATAGATTACTTTTTGGCCTAACGATTTTACCCAGTTTCATTTTTACACTGTTCCTTTGAAGAGTATTTTTTGTGTCAGTATCACTTTAAAGCTTGAAAGGGAAGGAAAGTAAGACATGAGGTGAGGACTTGGAGTTCAGCAGCAGCTGGAAGGGTGCAATTGGCTATCTCTGCTATATGCACTGAAAATACGGACTGATGGCCAAGGGCCCCTGTGATGTTGGCGGCTCAGGGCAACCCCCTCCGCCTTACCCTAAAATAATCTGTGCAGCTACAGTTGTGCATATCCCCCCCGTCTCCCACTGCACACAACAAGGCAGAGTGCTCTGTAGCGTGAGAGTGTGAAGCCCGGCTCAACAGAGCCTTTTGTGTCTGTTTTTATCTGCTGTCAAGTTGCGCAGCTTCGTCTTGGCTGACAGCCGGAGCTAGAAGTCTGCTCACCTCTCTGTGTCTGGTGCAGCATGTACGTCAGACCTGACTGGAGAGATGGGACAGACTTTTAAGTTCAGCAATGAGTGGGCTGCCAGCTCAGTAGTAAATTAGCATACCCTTCCTGGGGTGGCTTTCCTCAGTATATAAATTGACATTTTATATATATATATATATATATATATATATATATTTATTTATTTTATTATTATTTTTGAGCAGTGTGTGGGCGTGCATGTATTTCTGGAGATGCCTGGAGTTGGTTCCCCAGCTTTGCTATGGATCTTTATTTGGAAGCACACGTCGTGCTAGACTAACAATAAACACGCAAACTGAATACAGTCTTGCCGAAAGGACACACTAGTATTTTTCTTTTCTTTTTTTAAAGTTTTCTTAAATGCCTTTTTTGATGGAAAATGATTTTAAAAGACATGGTACCATAGGGTTCTTATTAGGGTTGTCACCTGGCCGGTAAAAATGATGCTTGATCCCAATGTTATTAATAGGGAAAAAAGATACAAATATAGAAAGGCAACCCTAGAAAAGGTGGCAACCCTAGATCTTATTAATGTAGCTTTGTATAGTAGTGCAACCCCCTGTTAATAAAAAGGATTCATTTTGGATATGTCTGTTGGAAATACATGTTTAGGGTCTCTTTTCCAAAATGCTCGGGACCCGCGATTTTCCAGATAGTAAACTGGATAACCAGATTTATCATAATGTGAGTTTAGAGCTTAATACATAAAAACTCACCCATACTTATCCATTCCTATGCGATTTTTAGAAATGTATTTATCAATGGGTGAAATTTACAACTCACCAATTGACAAATACGCTTCTAAAAAATAAATACAACATGGGTGAGGTTTTTACTGATAAAGCTCTAAACTCACATTTTGATAAAATTGCCCCTACGTCTTTGTAGGGGGCAAGTGTAAGGTCAAGTTCTATTATTATAGTGAAAAAAAAAATAATTTTTTACAAATTAGAATTATTTGCTGTAAATCAAAGCTATAACGTGTTTGCGGATAATGGATCTTATACCTGTTTAAGAGCTGAATATGCTTGCTATTTTTTAAAAATGAGTTTGCTTAATTTTCCGCTCTTTCCCCAGTAACAGCTCAGTAAACCATATTTGGGGTTCCTAAATTGTGCAGCTAAGTTCACCCACCTTTCAGTGGGGCCCAGAGCAGTGGCGGAGGGCAGTCTTAGGAGCTTGAGAGTCTGGGTGGGGGGAAGTAAATGATGTTGGAGGGCAGAGCTGATGGCATTTAGGCGAAGGGCCATGACGTAGCAGTCCATGATTGGCTGATTGAGACGTCAATAATTGTAGAGTTCTGTCCATTTAAACTGGACAGTTATAATTAGACATGTGGCAAGCGTAGGCAGTCTAAAGACCCCTCAAGGTGAGATTTTAGGAGGAGGCTCGCTGGCTCTCCTACATGCACCTAGAAATTAAACCTAGTTTCACCTATTGGGTGAAGTTTGGTGTAAAAACTTTTTGCCATCCTGCATATTCTTGGACCTATAGCATAACCTGATTAATTCATGTTTTTTCTGTATATTCATGGCCTTGTTATGAGCTAAGGATGATATAATGCAAATATAAGCTCTCAAATGGGGAATTTTATTGGAAAGAGTCTTAGATCCCTCTTCTGAACTTTGACGCTTTAGTTAGTACATTTCACAGTAGCTTCGACCCATACTGGGCAAATAACTGTCCAACCTTACATTGATTATCAGAGCAATTGTTTGTTTCCTAATAAGTCCGTACAATTGTGCCAATTTGCTTTATTTTGATATCACCATTGGGTAGCGCTACTGCTGACTTACTTAGATTTATGAGATCCTTTAGACAAACAGTGATAGAAATGGCATTTGCCATGTAGAGATGCTTTTTTTGGTTGGGGATACTTGAGCCTCCAATATCACAGGGTCGCTTGATATTTTGATGAACTACATCAGGTGTGACCAACCAGCAAACCTCTGTAAGTTATTGAAACCCTTACCATCAACATTCTTTTTGGTAAACATTTGCTCACTTAACATAGAACATTCTCCTTACCGGTACCACCATGAAACATAGAGATTAGTTAAGAGCCAACAGTTTCATTTTTAAACTACCATCATCCATTCCTACACTACGGAAGCTCAGAGGGAACTGAGGGGAGCTAAATCTGTAAATCTGTAGCAAGCCAAATAAGCTCTCTGTTGTTGGATATTTAATAGGAGCTTAATAGAACAGGAGGGCAGAAGAAGAGCAAGAGGAGAAGGGAATAGGAAATCAGGAAATGTGTTTAGTTCTCCTGTAATATGGTTTAATTAGATATAAACTCCATTCTGACAGGAATAAATTATGAGTCTGCTATTATAAACTGCAGTGATTAATTTAATTCTGATAGTTTTAATAATACTCCGTATCAGTCACAGATCTGTGATGATTATTGAATTAGACGCTATTACTGCTCTGTTACCTAATTATTTATATGTAATTTCCATTTGAAATGGAAGGGAGCTGGGCAAGTCATTTTGCACAGGCTGTGTTGAAACAAAAATGATTGGGCTTGGCACGCTGCTTTAACAAATGTGATAAAGGGCCACTTGCCTTGTGTCCACCAGGGTAAAAGTAGCGCCATTAGCCCTTTCATCTGCATTATCTTTTGAATGGAATGCTCCCAGGAGTGGAAGATGTGTCATGTTTAAGAGTAACGCCACCCAAACACAGCTTTTTGAAAAGTAAACACAATTTCAAGCAACTTTGCAATATATATCAGTTAGTTTAATGCAATAATATGGTTTGGAACCGTTCCCTAAGCCCCGCCCCCTATTCTGCTGATCTGGCTGACTACTTTGCGACTCGAATTAAAACCAAAAAGACAACTTCTGCCCTCAATGTGGGCAATCCAATACAAACTCCTTTCATGTGATCTGGTTCTGCCCACCAATAGTCAACTTCTGGCATAACATCATCAATATCCTGGTAAACGACCTAGAGTTCCCCCACATATGGTCACCTAAAACCTGCCTCTTGGGCATCTTGGGCAACATTATTCCCACTAACTATGCCAATAACTGGATGGGTGCAGCCCTACCTAGTGTCTCTTCATGGCAACAATTGGTCAACAAAGCAACACCCCTTATTAAGCTTACATTGGAAACCAGGGGTACCCAGACAACATATGAACGTATCTGGACATTCTGACTACATTTTTATTTAATAGCAGGTCGACAAAAAGTCAGCCTGCCCCTTATCGTAACTTGCCCTCTACTATACTGAAATCAACCGACTCACTGCAGTCTCATTACTTACATACCAAAGCCTGTCCTTCTATGATATCACAGGGGGGAGTAAGAAATAAAAAGCCACAGCCATCAGAAGGTAACAAAGGTTTAGTCCTGGACACAGATATCCACAATTAAATGCATTTAATGCAGTCAATGTATTCTGAATTCTAGAACTGTACACAAAACCTAAAGTCAAGTTTTTAAGGAAAAAGTGAAAATGTCCAATTAAATTCAGTAATTGGACTTGTTAAAGAGACTGTGGGTGACTTTTTTAAGCCATTACTGTTAAAGAGAATAATTTTGAACAGAATAACACAAGAATGCTTGCCATTTTTTTTAATTAATTTGCCCTGTTTCCTAAAAAATAAGTTTCAGAGGTGACCAGGTGCCTTTGTTGGAAACATATTATTACTTTTTGAAAAGAAAGATGTTTTAGTTGCTCCTGGACTCTTAGCTGACTGTGGAGCTAATTTCCTAGGCAGTCAATAATCTTGACAGAAATGAATCAAAAATCGCAAGTAGGGGCCATGTAGATGCTGAGAAAATCCTGTAATAAAGGCCACTGAAATAATCCACCTTTGAAGAGTAGCAGGTTTTTATTTCTTAAGATTCATTAGATTATATTTAGTGGGAAGTAAGGGACTGAAAGTAACAAGGCAGAAATCGTTCTGAGAGAGAATTAATTTGCAGAAAGTGATGTTGACAGCCTGGTTGGCATTTGCATTAATAATATATATTTTTTTGGATGGGGGAGAAGAAAAGTGAAATTTTCATCGAGATAAAAATTATCTAAACAATATGAACTTTGTAAGACTGGGAACCTTTGTAAGTGCCTTTTCTTTCCAGTTCTACTGCCCGTTTTCAGCATTCCATACTGATGTCTCTTTGCAGTTCTTGGCTTTTGAGACCACAGGAAAGCCTGACCAAAACCCACATTTGGTGAAAGAAGCAGAAACCCATTCAAAGATAATATTAGATCTGTCTCTGCAGTGCCCATAAAAACTATTCATACCTTTGAAAGTTTTCTTGGTATATTGTTCTCGAAAATTGTCAATTGACTTTTTGATGTCAATATTGAGTGTCATCAGAGTTTTGGTAGATTATAGCACAGACACACTTGTATCTGGAAGATGCAAACTGGTGAGTCCATATCTTGGCATAAACTTGCATGCAGACAAAAGATCACACTAAACAAAAGATCACTCTAAACTGCTTTGTGTAAAGGCGATTGAAAGGCCAGGGAATGGACAGAACAACATTTCAATCACTGAATATCTCGAGTACGGTTAAATCAGTCATCTAGGAATTGGAAGAGTATGGCATGGCTGTAAATCTGCCAAGAACAGACCACCAAAAAGACGGAGACTAATAAGGGAGACCTCCATGAAACCTGTGGAAAATCTGAAGGAGTTACATAGCTCTGTGGCTGAGATTGGAGAGAATTTGCATACAACTACCACTCACAGCTTTATGGAAGAGCGGACACCTACAGTTTGCCAGTGTCAGGAGCACTTTGTTGCAGAGCACTCCGCTTTGGAGTCAAGATGGCGGCACCCATGGGCGTGTAATGCTGTCATTGCACTGCGCCGTGACCCTTCTTCCAAGTTGGGCCCTACCTAAAGTTTTTTCCTATTCTAGAAATCATCAACCCTTTGGCTGTCCTACTCCAACTTCCTCCTAAGAGGCACATCCCCAATGTGTTTCATATATCTCTTATTAAACCTGCAATTTCTAACCATTTTTCCTCTGGACAATGTAGGAGGTTGAAAAAATTCTGGATTCAAAATTCTCTAGTGGCTTTGTACAGTATTTCATCCAGCCAGTGGAAAGAATTTGTACCAGAAGAATGTTCCTGGGTGAAGCATTCTTATGTTCACGCTCCCCATTTGATACAACAATTTTACAGATATTTTCCACTGCCACCTGGTTCTGGTGGTCCTGGGGTACTGTTACTAGTGCTCCGTTGTGAAGCGTTCCTCATTAGAGTCAAGATGGCGGCACCCATGGCCATGTAGGGACATCATTGTGATGCAATGGTATGACTTTATCATGCTGCATTTTGGTGCGTAAATTTAAATAAAAGGACGCCTGGGACTTGGGTTCCTAGGTGCATTACAATTCCTAATTGACTGATTTCTGACTCCTAACCTTCCTGATTTGACTCCTGATGCTTCTTTTCAGCACGTTCTGGAAATCTTCTGAGGGTAGAATTAATACAGCGAAATAATGGAGGATTTTTGTATCAAATTTGTCTTTCAGCAAAACAATAAACCTAAGTATAAAGCTGAAACTAAACAAGAATGGCTTAAATCACCAATGTCCATGTCCAAGAATGCCCAGGTTAGAGTCCAGATCTCAGTCCATTTGTGGCTGGACTTGAAAAAGTCTGTTCCCAGACGATCTCCATGCAACCTGACTGAGCATGACCTGAATTTGGCAAAGAGGAATTAAAATTACAGTGTCCAGATGTGCAACTAAATGAAATCCACGGTGGTTCCATGTTCTATCATAGTAAAACATGAAAACCTTCTAGGAGTGAATTGTTTTTATAGGTGCTGTATAAAGGATGGAGTTTATCCCACCAGTCCAAAGTATATATATTTTCAACATATCTATATATGTATAACATATACCTTTCATCTATATTTCAACATATTTGTTATACATATTGTATATGTATATACAATTTTCATCAATAGGATATATTTTTAAGAAGGATATGAATTTTGAATTACAGTTATTGTATGAATACACATCAGATTATAAACATGCAGATTAAAGTAGGGCAAGATGTTCTTCATAAATAAAATCTGATATATAGGGCAACTCAAGGGCAACAGTCTGAAATTGAAGCTCAGGTCTAGAACATTTTGTTTAATTTGCTAAAATAATAATACATTTTGTTCTACACCAAAACAGTTTGATCTCCTAATGCAGAAATTCACCATAGAGTGTTCATTTAAAAGACACAGAACAAGTTCAAAATTAGAAAGAACATGCAAAAAGAAAAAATGAAAAAGAAAACATATTTTCAAGCAACTTTGCAATATACACCAGTTAAAAAAATATGCAGCCTTTTCATGATTTGTAATGTAATAATATGGTTTAGAACAGTTCCCTAAGCCCCGGCCCCTGTTCTCTTGCTGATCTGGCTGACTACTTTGTGACAACAGTAGTCGACTGTTCTCAGCCTGCCTTCAGTCTGCATCCTCCCAATCCCACAATCCCCTGTACACATGATGTCAATAAAGAAAGGAACATCACAGTGCAATGCATTGTGGGTTATGTAGTTCCTGCATGCTGTCTGTAAGCTGTGGAGAAGTTTTTACAATTTGTAACATCCGTGTTTTAGTCTCTTCTTTCCCACCAAGTTTTCAAATGATGTAGAAAGAGCTGGATTTCAGCATATAAAATGGTATTTATTCATACTTATTAAAGGAACAGATTACAGGGATGGATATATTAGGGGTTCCTGTGTTGTGTTGGGCTCTTTAACAAATGTTTGTTCGGAAGCTAGTGTTCCCGTTAATAATTAAGTTAAATCTCCTTTTGATGACCAGTGACAACCCTTTTGTCTTACTTAAGCAAAACAATGTAGCATCTGGATTCTCCATAATACTTTATTTTATTGTAATCTGAAATTGTCTTTGTTGATAAAAACCTGGCCTTCCTAAATCTGTATAGGTTTAGGTAAGTGACAGCAGCCCAGAGTATGTGCTGAGAATCAGCAGTAAAGAAGACTGGAAGCAACTGGGGGCATAATTGGAGGCGCAGATCTTCCCTACTAAAGGGGTGTGGTTGCCTTGGGCTGGTACAAAAGCCTAAAACATAACGTACAGCATTTCTAGCCTACTTCTTCAGTTAGGCTTTAGTTCTCCTTTAGGAAGAGACTGATGTATCTGACATCAGTAGTAGGAAAAATTTTGGAAGGGGTAATAAGGGATAGGGTACTTGAATACATTGCAGTTCACAATACTATTAGTTTGTGCCAGCATGGTTTTATGCGTAACAGATCTTGCCAGACTAATTTAGTCGCCTTTTATGAGGAGGTGAGTAGGAACCTCGATGCTGGAATGGCAGTTGATGTCATCTACTTGGACTTTGCTAAAGCGTTTGATACAGTACCTCACAGAAGGTTGAACTGGCTGAAGGATAGAGTACAAAGAGTGGTGGTAAATGGAACATTTTCTAATTGGACCAGTGTGGTTAGTAGAGTACCGCAGGGGTCAGTCCTTGGTCCTTTGCTTTTTAACTTGTTTATTAATGACCTGGAGGTGGGCATAGACAGTTCTGTTTCTATTTTTGCTGATGACACAAAATTGTGCAAAACTATAAGTTCCATGCAGGATGCTGCCGCTTTGCAGAGCGATTTGACAAAATTGGAAAACTGGGCAGCAAACTGGAAAATGAGGTTCAATGTTGATAAGTGCAAAGTTATGCACTTTGGTAGAAATAATATAAACGCGAACTATCTACTGAATGGTAGTGTGTTGGGGGCATCCTTAATGGAGAAGGATCTAGGGGTTTTTGTTGATAACAAATTGTCTAATTCCAGGCAGTGTCATTCTGTACCTACTAAAGCAACGCACCAGAGGTCACCCCTTTAGATTAGAGGAACGGAGCTTCCATTTGAAGCAGCGTAGGGGGTTTTTCATGGTGAGGGCAGTGAGGTTGGGGAATGCCCTTCCTAGTGATGGGGTAATGGCAGATTCTGTTAATGCCTATAAGAGGGGCCTGGATGAGTTCTTTAACAATCAGAATATCCAAGGCTATTGTGATACTAATATCTACAGTTAGTATTACTGGTTGTATATATAGTTTATGTATGTGAGTGTATAGATTGGTAGGTGTGGGTTAGGTGTGCTGGGTTTACTTGGATGGGTTGAACTTGATGGACACTGGTCTTTTTTCAACCCTATGTAACTATGTAACTGTAATGTTGACTGTCTATTTAATTGAATGTATTCTGTATTTTAGGTAAGTGTAAATATATTCGGTACTGTAACAGTATTCTAACAAGGCACATTGGTAGTACATCATCATGGGATCAATTCACAGAATGTAGAACCCCTAGTGGTTATCTTTGGCACCAATGCTGTAGTGAATATAATACAGTCATGGTACTGGGCTATTTTGGTCAAAAGGTGGCATTCCCCACAAGTGCAAAGGTTTTTCAGCGGTGCTACCTCTCAACACAGACCCATATCATATATTAAAATTAAACAGAAATGAGACAAAATCATTAAGCTGGTACTGCTTATTCAGCCATTTTTCCACAATGGACATAATGTTTCAGAGGGGTCAGCACCTCCTTTCGTCAAGCCCTGACCCAACAAAGTTGTCTTCTTCTAGAAAGGAGAATAAATATATTTCAAATGAAGCCAACTTTATCAAGCTATTTGGCTCAGGTATCTCACCATGTTCCAACATGTCCATCAATTAAAGTAATTGATAATCACACCTTTTTTTCATTGACGTCTATTCTGTGTTGTTGTGGACTGTGTAAGCTTATTGATGTCAGAAGAAGTCTCAGCTGTACTGTGCAAATTGTTATCCATGCAGATGGCTGGAGGTGGTGGGATTAAGCAAATCTTGTTGACTGGAAGCAAAAAGTGGCCTTGGATCCAATGTTGCATGGTGTCTTTTTACCACTCCAGCTACATACCTGCTATTGGAAGCAAACCATTATAGCCACCTTTTATTTCCCTTCATTTATATGTATCTTTTCATAACTTTTGAATTTGGCCAATAAAGTAATCCTGTTATTTACCTAATTATTGCTGCCCTTTAACGAATCCAAAGGAATCTCGTTGCAAACTGCACAAATGCCCACTAAACTTTACAGCTCTGTTATTTCTCCTGCCCAACTAAAAATAACGGCGAGCTTTTGCCGAGAAGGTCGTTGAACCTGCTTTCTGTTTGATCCTGCATCCTTGCTAGTTCTTGGGTATTTCTTCCCCTGTTAGAAAAGTTTTTCTGCGGAATGAGTCAGCTCACTGAGTCATAGGCAGCATGAAGCCTGCAGTGCTCCAGACTAACTAATTGGAAACAGTCTCAAATTTAATTAAAGCACAGTTGTCAGTTCCCTGGTCCTGACTGACATCCTACTGAAGTATTTTGTCTTTAGCAAGTTGTTTAATTGTTGTTTGGTATTTAATTTTTATGTTTAGATCATTGTCTGCAGCATTAATAATAATCCGTAAACATGACGTTTCTGATTGTTCTTATGTTTTCAGGAGCATTTAGAAATATAATGTCGTGCCGACGGTAGAAGCCTACGGGCGTCTCTTTATTCATATAAAATAGTTTGGTTTTGCCTAAGCAACGGAGGTGTACGATCATACTGAGACAACTGTTTGTCTCACTTCTTTAATTTGTCTAACTTTATAGAGGTCAGTTGGGTAGAACAGATGAGAAATAAATGCGTATTGCTGTATGTAGCTCTGCGAAGCTGAACTTGCAGTCAATTACTGTAGACAAGAATTCGAGAATCTTCTCCACCTTCTCCAAAGTCGCATTTGACAAACTAAGGAGGAACCTCTTGAAAGATTTTTTTGTTGTAATTAGTTGCTAGTGGCTTCCAACATTTAAGTTACAAAATATTAACCTTATTACAGGCTGTGTTGGAGTGCTGAATTATTCTGCACTATATGTATGTCATTTTTATCTAAGCTAGGTTCATACCTAATTCAATTTTCAAAGATCTCACAGTCTACAATTTTTTCTAGGCTATTTGTGGTTAGATTTTATACAGGTATGGGACCTGTTATCCAGAATGCTCGGGACCTGGGGTTTTTCGGATAAGGGATCTTTCTGTAATTTGGATCTCCATTACTTAAATTTGCTAAAAATCATTCAGATATTAAATAAACCCAATAGGCTTGTTTTGCCTACAATAAGGATTAATTATATCATAGCTAGGATCAAGTAGAAGGTTCTGTTTTATAATTACAGAGAAAAAGGATCTCCTTTTTAAAAATTAGAATTATTTGCTTATAATGGAGTCTATGGGAGATGGCCTTTCCGTAATTCAGAACTTTCTGGATAACGGGTTTTCAGATAAGGGATCACATACCTGTACTGCCTTACCAGGAAAAGGTTAGTGGCTCTTTGTAGTATGGCAAGAAAGAAAGTAAGGGGCCTATTTATTATGCTCTGTAAAACAAAATTCGGGGGGGAAAAAAATGTGTAAAAAGCTGTGTAAAATAAATGGTGAATTTTGCCATCGGAACACCAGATTTTATGGGTAAGTTGCGGCAGAAGAAAAAACACATAAAAAATTACGCCATTTTTTACGCGCTGGGCCCTGCCTATGTGTGCCGAATTTTGTCGCCGTTTTTTTTTTTGCCCAGCACAGGCCCCTAAATGTAGTAAGGCAAGATGAAGATAGTAGTATTGTGTGATAGTATGTTGCCTAACTTTGAAGGGATCCCTTGAGCTCTTCCTGCAGTGGAACTTTAGTAGATCCAACAGTTCTGTTGATGTAGCTGAAGGACAATATGTGATACCGTCTTACTTTATATTCAGTATCTGGACAACTTCTGTACATCTTATTCTGTAATCTGTATTCTGTTATTAGGAAGATGTTCTTCCACTTGCTGCTATAACAAGTCGTCTGTTGAGGTTTCCCACTGGTTGTTGGAGCATTGTTGGTGGGATTAGCTTCCATCCAGCCACAACAACTGTAGTGATGCTGAAGGATCAGTCCCGGTACTCAGTCGGCATTACAATTCATCCCACAGGTACTCCTTTGGGTTGAGGTTACAGCTTAGTGCTGACCAGTCAGGATTTTTCTGCTGCTGTTTTAGCCAAGAATATACTTTGTAGCATATGTTTGTGGCTTCTTTACCAGGCTAAAGCTACCAATTTAGCATCAACGATGATAACTACTCTCCATTGTGTCTATGAAAGAATTTTTTAATAATTTCCAAATAACCACTAAGCTTAACATCTTACACAGGCAGTATGCCACCTTATTCAACTTGAGCTGACGCTTCTCCATGTTTGGTCCTTGCAAAGCAGATAATAGATAACCAGTGAACAGATAATCTCCCTGTATAATGGACTCCTAATAACAAACCAGTCACAACAAAGGTTAAAGTACACTGGTAATCTAATTATCTACTTCACGAGGTCAAAACAGTATCTCCTATTTGCCTATTTGACCTATTTATCTCAAGAACTAACAAAAAACATAATTTTCTGTAATTAAAACAATATGAAAAAAGTATGCCTTATTAATTGAATTTAGGTTGATTAAGCATTATGCTGCCCTCTTAACTAGAGTGCAGGGCACAGTGAGTATACACAGTGTTACTGGAATATAATGATTGCCTAACTAGATTAGAACAGGGGAACAAATTTGATGGCATCAATCATTACTATTGATTTTAACTTTCTAAAACCCAGACTAAACTGCAGTATAGTAGCTCTGAAATCTCCATAATCCCTACCTACCACATCATTGTCTTACCCTCTTAAATCATCACCCTGCCCAGAAACATCATCAGCCCACCTCCTAATGTTACCTGCCCCACCACCATGGCATTACTGTCAGAATTCACAGGAGTCAGAAGGTGACAACACTTAAAGGAGAAGGAAAGGCAAAGTCACTTGGGGGTGCTTACCTTCTACCCTGCGCATGCGAGTGAATAGGAAGGAGGAAGCGCTCCATGTACCCCGGGCTGGTGCCCCTGTTGGGAGAGAACAGCACCAGCCCGGGGTACATGGAGCGCTTCCTCCTTCCTATTCACTCGCATGCGCAGTAGAGTGAATAGTGGAACTTTAACAGAGAAGTCGGCTTTTCACTCTACTGCGCATGCGTTTGTGGTTTAGTCCTTGGAAAATGAAGCCGGAAGAAGGAAGCGTTTGCAGGTACCCCGCGTTCTCTCCTAACAGGGGCACCAGCCCGGGGTACAAGGTAAGCGATTAAAGTCACTTGGGGATGCCTAACATTTTGCCACCCCCAAGTGACTTAGCCTTTCCTTCTCCTTTAATACCATCCACTGACTCTTGTGAAACAATGACCCTTAGTGGCTCCTTCTCAAGATAATGTAGATATTTTCTTTATTTGCTGATCAATACGTTGGGCATGTTTTAGATGTTGGAGCAAAAGAAAAGCTTATGGAGATCTTTTGGTGTCGTCTGAATCCACAACTGGTCTAAGTAATGGCCCTTTAGAAGGGAACTCTGGCTTCCAAACCAAAATATGTTAAAGAGCCCCACACAAAACAGAAACCCCTAATATACCTATCACTGTACCTTCAAAAAGTATGAAAAAATACAATTTTATATGCTGAAATCCAGCTGCAAAACAGTTCTTCTCTTTCTGCATCATTTGAAATCCTGGCAGGGGAGGAGGTACTAGAACATTGATGTTACAAATTGTAAAAATTTATTTCCCTCTTAACGGGGAAATCTAGCTCCATTTATTAAAGAGCCCCACACAACAAAGAAACCCCTAACATACCTATCCCTGTAATCTGTTTCTTCAAAAAGTATGAATGAATACCATTTGTAAATGCTGAAATCCAGCTGCAAAACAGCTCTTCAGAAAAGCTGCAAAAAATCCTGGCAGAGGAGAAGGGACTAAAACACTGAGGTTACAAATTGTAACAACTACTCCACAGCTTACAGACAGCATGTAGGAACTACATAACCCACAATGCATTGCACTGTGACGTTCCTTTCCTTATTGACATCACGTGTGCAGAGAATTGTGGGATTGGGAGGATGACGGCAATTGACTACTTATATATATATATATTTTTTTTAATCTCAAAGTAGTCAGTCAGATCAGCAGGGGAACAGGGGGCGGGGCTTAGGGAACTGTTCCAAATCATATTATTACATTAAAAATCATAAAAGGGCTGCATAAGTTGTTTTTGGGTGGAGTTCCCCTTTAAGGCTCTCATGAGTGTCTGTAACACATTAGAGGGTTCAGGAACAGCACTGTATTTGTATCAGCATAACTGGCATTTACTCAGCAGTTTCTTATCGACGGGTTGGATGCAAGCAAGCTTGATCTCCCATTGTTTGGGTCAAGTCCTTTTATTTGTTACGTGCGAGATTAAAAAGAAAATTACACTAAGCTACCAGCTGCACGCATGTGAATAAAAATGTTCATACAGCGTAAAGCAAACAAAGGTTACCGAACGACTCGGAAGATTGACAGTAATTGCGCAGCGAGTGCAAGATAAGTGTGGCAGAAGTAAATTACCATTCATTTACAAATTAGGTGATAGCAGTGCAATTGAGAAATATTTCAGATAAACACTCTTTGTTATGACTAATGAAATTGGGGCATAATTATACGGCATGAACGGGAATTGTCAATGGTACTTGACAAGCTGAAATGTCGCGTTCGAGAGACGGGAGCTTAGAAGGGAAAAGTATGGCAGCAGCGTAGTTCCATGTACCGATAGAAATGTAGCGCTGTAATTCTTGGGTTCAAACCTATAATTATATTTTCCTTTGTATTCATCTGCTGCATGTAATTAAGCCAATTGACCAATGTTGGATTCAACTATTTTTTTTTTTTTACTGATGAAAAGAAAAAATGACTCCAATGTTTATTTGTTTCATGCAGACCAATTACTTGTAATCCAAACAAATCTTCAGTAATTTCATGTTGCTCCTCTATTCCCTATAAGTGCCAACTGCGCACCTCCATGAATGTTTCTGCACTAGAAGAACTGAATTTCTGGTTCACAAACCATCATTTTGTTTCCAATGCCCCCATTTCACCCAAGCCAGGCCTGTGCCACCCACATACATGCCCCAATCCAAGCCATGCCCCTGACCACACCCCTCCTCTGCTTTTTAGAGAGGATTTGGGGTGCGTTTCAATACTTTTCAGTGGTGGTGAGTATGTAAAAGTAGGGTGACTGGGCTTTTATGTGGGTGATGGGGACAAATCAGGGTTATTGCCTAAAAACTAGCAGGAGTTGACATGTATAAATATGTACAAGTACACATTGCTGTTAATGTCTAAACCACTTAAACCACTACTTTTAACATCAACAATTCTTTATCCCAGATCAAAAAAGGTCATACCTGTTACAATTATGATCTTTCCCAGAACAATTGACTGCGGGAAAGATCCTTTGTCCACTCCACATATATTAAGACCTGATCTGCAGGTAGAAACAAAATAATTAAAATCCCGGTCACAAATTTCTGTCCTGCCTGATCGACGAGGCAACTGATGTCCAAGGCTTTTGCTGATATCCTGTACCATAGGCAATTTGGTTTGTAAGAAACTATGCAGATATGGGTGGCAAGGTTGTGATTTAAGGAGTGCTGCATCCCCAGGCATGGCCATGTAAAGGTTCTTGGAAACAGAGGTGGGCCAAGCAGTTTGGGCGCCCTAGGCGACCCGGCCAGCCACCTCACCCCCACTGCTTCCCCCTCTCCGTAGAGGGGGGAGTGCAGTGCGCAAGGCACGCAGGGTGGGAACGATGGGAAATCAGCTATGGGGGTAAGAGACTAGGGGGCTGATTTACTTACCCACGAACGGGTCGAATGGAGTCCGATTGCGTTTTTTTCGTAATGATCGGTACTTTGCGATTTTTTCGTATGTTTTGCGATTTTTTCGGATTCTTTACGAATTTTTCGGATCCAATACGATTTTTGCGTAAAAACGCGAGTTTTCCTATCCATTACGAAAGTTGCGTAAAAAGTTGCGCATTTTGCGTAGCGTTAAAACTTACGCGAAAAGTTGCGCATTTTTCGTAGCGTTCAGTTTTAACGCTACGAAAAATGCGCAACTTTTCGCGTACGTTTTAACGCTACGCAAAATGCGCAACTTTTTACGCAACTTTCGTAATGGATACGAAAAACTCGCGTTTTTACGCAAAAATCGTATTGGATCCGAAAAATTCGTACAGAATCCGAAAAAATCGCAAAACATACGAAAAAGTCGCAAAATATTCGTTTTCAAGTCGGAACTTTTCCAATTCGGGTCGGATTCGTGGGTTAGTAAATCAGCCCCTAGGGGTTGGCAACAGAGGTATCTGCCTAGCCTCTGGCCATATTGTTTATGGTTTCTGTTATGGTATCTATCTCTTCAGCCTGCAGCCCAATCGGCTGGATACCATACAGCAGTGATCCCCGACCAGTGTCTTGTTAGCAACATGTTGCTCACCACCCCCTTTGATGTCCCAGTGGCCTCAAAGTAGGTGCTCATTTTTACATTTCTTGCTTGGAGGCAAGTTTGGAGGCATGAAGACCATGTATAATTCCAAACAAAGCCTCCTGTAGGCTGCCAGTCCATATTGGGCTACCAGATAACTAATCACAGCCCTTATTTGGCATCCCCAAAGAACTTTTTTCATGCTTGTGTGGCTCTCCAACACTTTTTACATCCCTGCCATACAGGATTTTCCACCTTAAGTTTTGGTCATGTTTTGCATTAAATGAATATATTGTGAAGTCACAATGCATCAGTAGCTACTTACTTCATAGTCTAGAATTGTACCTGCCAGAATTCCCAAAACTGTCCTATATTTTCCACTTTGCCGCCCCATGATTTGTTCTTTATAAATTGCTGCTTTCGAAAAGTTTTCCTTTTGAAAGATTTTCATCCATTTTGGAGCAAATATAACACAGTTATATGTACAAAAGTAATTGCCGCCACCATAAGTCATCTTACTTTGTTTTTTTATTAGACATTCTAAGGAATTGAGCTAATCTCATCATTATGTAATTAGATAGCACAGATAATGCCTGGAGAACAAAAGGTGCTGTCAGAGAGGGAAAAAGTCATGTGTTATAGCCTTGTGCCGGCTGTAGCCGCTGGGATTATCATGTTAACATGATCGAACGCCCCGGTTAAATGTTTAATATTGTTTGTGATGTGTTATGTTTTAAAGGGTTTCAGAACAAAATAAAGATGAAAGAGAAGTAGGTCAGCAGTGCGCTAGCTGCATGAAAGTGCTACGATCATGTTACATTCAAAGAGCCCTATTATTATAGACTGGCTTTAGTGTCACACTTAGGGGCACATTTACTAATCCACGAATCCGAATCGCGAATGGGAAAAAATCGTATTGGAAACGAAAATTTCGTAAGATCGCAAATATCACGAAAATGCTTACAAAAAAATTGTATTAGTCACGATAATATCGTATTGGCGATCCGAAAGTCACTAAATTTTCGTACCGAACAATTGTAAACAGCGGTAAAACCTTTCCGATTTTTTCGTGCAAACGTCCGAAAAAGTTGTGCGGCGTACGAAAAAGTCGTGCGGACGCCCGAAAAAATCACCGAAAATATGCTCGGAGCGTTCGCATGAACGCTCGTGCATTCGTGCTTTTGTAAATGTGCCCCTTTGTCACTGTGGTATTTAACATGAAATGGCTTAGTTGCAAAAGGCATCACACTGTTGTTAATTGCACTTATAATGAAAGGGCACCTTTCACCCTAAAATTGAGAGGTGGGGGCTAAGAGAGCCCACTTTAACTTTGGGGAAAACAATAGTCTTTAAAATAAATAAATAAATAAAAATGCCCCTTGTGAGCTCTAGGCTGCCCATGCTGTTAGTGAGTTCCAGGTTTAGGCGGCCATGTTCAGTGATGGACATTCGTACAATGAGCACTTCTCGCGGAGCGCTTGTTATGAGCATGTGTGTGATCTGCATATGCATGACGAGCTAAAGTTGTGGGGTAACCTCTGTGTCACAACATGGCCGACCTACATGGTACGGGTGGTCTACCGCTAGGGGGTGCAGTACTTCCAACACAACACCAGATTTTCGATATACTTAATAAAAACTTTTCAGTGGTTTTAAAGTTATTTGTCACTGTTATTGCAATAGAAAACATTATGGGACCCATTCATTAAACCACAAATTTATTTTTTTTTGAGAAAAAAAATCGTATTTTTTCTAATTTATAGAACTTTTCGTTATGTCCACGATATTTTCGTTAAAATTCCATGACTTTTTTGTTAACTTCCATGAAAAAGTCGTATTTTTTGCAACGACTACGAACATTTCGGAATTCATTCAAGCTTTGGTATCATGATTATCTTTTGGGCAGGTTGGATGTGTAGAGTGCCATTGAGTCCTATGGGAGGCTTCCAAAATCATGCATTGAAGGTTTCAAAGCCAGAAAGGTTTTCGACTTTCTGATCACACCCACGATATTTTCATACAACCGAGAAAAGAATTTTTGCACAATTTTCTCACATCAGAAATTATCGCGGGTACTCCGAATTTTTTTCAATCGTGCTTTTTAGTAGCGAAAATTTGTGCTTTAATGAGTGGGGCCCTATATGTTTCTGCTTTCCTTCACTGCTGGTTCTGACTATAGAAGCAGTGTTGCAGAAACCAGCTGATCTTTTGCTAATTCTACACTGGAGTGCAAGGAGTGTGACCACATTGGAGCCCATAGACACCACAAGGGAATAAAATTACTTTGTGAAGGACACAACCAGGACAACCCAGGAACTGGTGTTGATCAGGGCATCGATTCGAAGTAGGGAGTCACAGCTCAAAGAAAATGAGTGAGAATCAAAATGAAATGGAGGAAAGCAAACAAGAAAGAAAGAGAATGAGAAATGGTAAATGAGAAAGAAACATGAGGAAATAGGAATGAATAGAATTGTAGGAGAAAGCTAAGAGGAGAAAATAAAAAAGAAGAGCTAAAAAGTTGATAGTATGAATGGTGTTGAATTCAAATGTGAATCACAAATATTCCAACTAACTGGGTATAGTTGGTATGCAGTTGTACCCTAACCCTACCATGGAACACTCTACTGAGCGGAGGACTGATTTAGAGAATACTTTTTACTGCTCGGGCTTTGGAGAAATGAGCAAATGTCATGTACGCTGGACCTTATGCACAGATGTCCTAAAATGTGAATTCAGCTTTTGTGATTTATGTTAAATAAACATCCCAGTTCAAGAGTAAGTTGCTCATAAAAAGCTGCTTAAAAATGAGTCCAAGGAAGTCATTATAAATATGTATTTATAAGGCACCTATACATTTGCTTTCATTTGTGTAACCTAGTGAACTATTTGCTTCTGTACCTGGTGATAGGCTATATAGGTGTATATATTTGTTTTTAATCATGCTGCCAGCGGAGAAAAATGAATCTTGCAGCTGTTATTCTTTATATTGCTGACCCCACATCAACATAAATCAGTATAACTGCTTGGTCTTTCATTATTTATTAGGTTATTGTACCTGCATAACAGATGAGAATGAGAGCAGCTGTTGGTAAGGTGTATTTGAGGTCATTAAAGTCTCCTTGCTTCCCCACATTTAACAGAACTATTCACTCACATGAAAGCCAAATATGTGCTTTTTACTTCCAGAGATGGAAAAAAGGGGTTATCCTGGCTTTTTAATGTACAGGTATGGGACCTGTTATCCAGAATGCTCGGGACCTGGGGTTATTCAGATAAGGGGTCTTTCTGTAATTTGGATCTCCATGCCTTAAGTCTACTAAAAATCATTTAAACATTAAATAAACCCAATGGGATTGTTTTGCCTCCAATAAGGGGTAATTATATCTTAGTTGGGATCAAGTACAGGTACTGTTTTATTATTACAGAGAAAAGGGAATCATTTAACCATTAAATAAACCCAATAGGGCTGTTCTGCCCCAATAAGGGGTAATTATATCTTAGTTGGGATCAAGTACAGGTACTGTTTTATTATTACAGAGAAAAGGGAATCATTTAACCATGAAATAAACCCAATAGGACTGTTCTGCCCCCAATAAGGGGTAATTATATCTTAGTTGGGATCAAGTACAGGTACTGTTTTATTATTACAGAGAAAAGGGAATCATTTAACCATGAAATAAACCCAATAGGGCTGTTCTGCCCCTAATAAGGGGTAATTATATCTTAGTTGGGATCAAGTACAGGTACTGTTTTATTATTACAGAGAAAAGGGAATCATTTAACCATTAAATAAACCCAATAGGGCTGTTCTGCCCCAATAAGGGGTAATTATATCTTAGTTGGGATCAAGTACAGGTACTGTTTTATTATTACAGAGAAAAGGGAATCATTTAACCATTAAATAAATCCAATAGGGCTGTTCTGCCCCAATAAGGGGTAATTATATCTTAGTTGGGATCAAGTACAGGTACTGTTTTATTATTACAGAGAAAAGGGAATCATTTAACCATGAAATAAACCCAATAGGGCTGTTCTGCCCCAATAAGGGGTAATTATATCTTAGTTGGGATCAAGTACAGGTACTGTTTTATTATTACAGAGAAAAGGGAATCATTTAACCATTAAATAAACCCAATAGGGCTGTTCTGCCCCAATAAGGGGTAATTATATCTTAGTTGGGATCAAGTACAGGTACTGTTTTATTATTAAAGAGAAAAAGCAATTCTTAAAAATCTGAATTATTTGCTTATAATGAAGTCTATGGAAGATGACCTTCCCGTAATTTGGAACTTTCTGGATAACAGGTTTCCGGATAAGGGATCCCATACCTGTACTATTAGTAGGTCTTCTATGGGTAGAACAATTCCTTTGAAACTGACATAATGTATTTTCTGTACATTTCATTTTGAAGCAGAAGTCCTGCAATCTTCTTTTATTTATTTATTTTTTGGTGTTTTCTAGCAGCTCTGGTGTCTTTGGACATCATTGATCTACTGCCTTAAAGAACCCCAACTCATTAACCTCACCAGTTGTGCTACGTGGCACCATAAATCAGGGCTTTGTACCATTTTTGATGCAAAACAACAAGAAATCCTTTGTACTCACCCATTATCAATATATATAGGAAATTAAGATATTCTGTCCATTAAGTTACCAAGCAATGCCCTCCCCTTAAGCAAAACAAGGATTGTTTGTCCATATATTGCAATATACTGTACTTCAAGCTGGCCAACTATGTCAAAGTCATCCCTTCTGGCCAGTCCTATACTTACTTATGCAATTCATTAAGAATTCTACTGCTTCAATATGCATTTAACAAAGGGACTCAGTTTACTTGCTTTCAAGGTTTAAACCCCCAAATGGTTGCCCCTTTTATTGGCTCCACTGGGATCACCTGACTGTAGCTGGGAAGGGTGGGAGATACAACATGGAGCTGGCCCCTGCTCCTGTATAAACTATAGCAAAAAAGGGAAAGTTGTGCTCAACCACTACATTTTAAACCATTAGGTGGGGGGGCAATGAGGTTGTGACCACAAAATGCATATAGACAACAACAAGAACCCCTCTGCACTCACCCATTATCAATATATAAAGAACATTAAGACATTCTGTGCATTAAGCTACCAAGATATGCCTTCCCCTTTAAGCAAAACAGGGATTGTTTGTCCATATATTGCAATATACTTCAAGCTGGCCAACTACGTCACAGTCATCCCTACTGGATATTTAAAGGCCGCCTATATTACAGCAATTCCGACAGCTCAGTATTACATTTGTAACTAATGCAGAAGTCCTATCCCCAGACACCAATATGACATCGTTCTCCAAATCACTTTATTTTCTGAGCAACAGCAGCGTAAAAATACAGTAGGGCTTTTTGTTTATTACTCTCTGTGGGTGCGTGCAGCAACCCGACTGCCTGTGGAGCACTTACGTCTGTATTTTTGGGTTCCTTTGTAGAGGATTTCAGGCAAATCTGAATTCTGCTGAAAAATGCCAAATCTTTAACGAATCCAGAACCGAATCCTGGATTCGGTGCATCCCTAGCTACTATAGCTCAAAAGGTTCAGCAAGGGGTCCTTTACTGCAGGGCTAAGTGTAGTGTGTAAAAATCCTTCATGTTTTTTGCACTTTGAAAAAATTGATGCAGGTCTCTGAACTCCAGTGCAGTGCAGAGACCTCTGCACCCTCCATGAATAAAGTGCTGCCTGCATTTAGTAGAGCTGTATTCATAAGTGGCAGGCAGGGGAAAGTATGTAGGCATCTCCCTTACTGCCCTCTAATTTGCATGCAGTTTGGGATTTGTCAGACTACTCAGTCTGATTAGAATATGCAGTTCTGAGCATAAACGTTCAACTGGCGGCTTCTAATTCTAAACTGGCAGCTGAGCTGGAAAGCCTCATGACATCAGGTGATTAAATTCTAAATGTTTTTGAAAAATCAAATGTCGCAGGGAAAAAAATCTTGTGGTTTGGCTTTACCCTAGATGGAATGCTGGATTCAGCACATCTCTACTAAATAGGTGTTCAGTGAACATAGGTTAAATTATACATTAAATTATATTTTTTCACAGCTTTTAACATTTCCATTTGGACCCTACATTGTTAGATGGCTGATCTTGGTCATTGTCAGTACAGGGTCTGTGTTTTGTTGCAGACAAATGGTTAACGGCAAGTACTTTTTATACTCAGACAACACCCATTGCCTTCTAAATTTATCCAAGAAAGGCATTCACTCGCTTGCTCTTATGCATCAGCATATACAGGTATGGGATTGGTTATCTGGAAACCTGTTTTCCATAACGTTTTGGATTATGAAAAAGTCCCATAGATCATAATCAAATAATTCAAAATTTCAAAAATTATTCCCTTTGTCTCGGTAATAATAAAACAGTACCTTGTACTTGATCCCAACTAAGATATAATTACCCCTTATTGGGGCAGAACAGCCCTATTGGGTTTATTTAATGGTTAAATGATTCCCTTTTCTCTGTAATAATAAAACAGTACCTTGTACTTGATCCCAACTAAGATATAATTACCCCTTATTGGGGGCAGAACAGCCCTATTGGGTTTATTTAATGGTTAAATGATTCCCTTTTCTCTGTAATAATAAAACAGTACCTGTACTTGATCCCAACTAAGATATAATTACCCCTTATTGGGGGCAGAACAGCCCTATTGGGTTTATTTAATGGTTAAATGATTCCCTTTTCTCTGTAATAATAAAACAATACCTTGTACTTGATGCTGAGATATAATTAAAACTTACTGGAGAAATATAATCCTATTGGGTTTAATTAAGTTAAATTATTGTTAAATATAATTGAAGTATGGTGATCTATATGACAGAAAGATCCTTTATCTGGAAAATCCCAGGTCCCAAGCATTCTGGATAACGTCCCATACCTGTAGTATCTTGTCGCGAAGTATACTGCCCCTTTTATACAGCCCTGTCCTGTTCAGTCTGATCTTGATGAGATCCTGTGCTTACTTACATTTTATCTTTATATTTACTGATGTCCTGGAAATTGACATGAACGTTGTAGTCTTGTTCAGGTGTTGACCTGGCCTATCTGATTTTGAGTTTGTCTGTTTTTCCTGGTATAGCGCTATCCACAATAATTTAGTTCTCTACTCCATCTATACACAAAGTTCCTTCATGTACCATTCCTGTGCCATTTCTTCTCTTCCTTTCTCCTTTTACTTCCTCACCCTGTCTTGGTGTTGAAGTTGCGTAGGGAATCCCAGGCCTGGTATCTCCCTGGTATCAGTGGGCTCCTTCCAAAAACGAAGAGTTGATGTCTATAGTATAATGACTTGCCAAGACTACCAAGTCTGGCTTCTTTTAGTGCCCACTGAATTCTGTAAATCTACTTTAATTTCCAATGGACCTGAAAAAATATGGGATATTTTTCATAGCTACTTATGACATCAGCCAGACAGTTCATATTTACCTTTACCATCCCATTTAAAGAAAAATCCAAACAATTAACATTAACATTATTGTGACCCAATGTGCGTGAGAGAGATTGAGATGATACTCCCATATCTCCAGTATACAGCTCTTAAATGTTCTACCCTAAAATTCAGGATTTAGCCGATTTCTTTCTGTACTCAAGCCTGATTTTGCTCTTACCTTTGAAGGAAGGGCTAGCATTAAGAGCACTTGTTTCTAGGACAGATACAAGCAGTTAACATAGAAACTCTGCAGTATCTTCAAACATGGGACCCAAGAAAACATAAAGCAATCACATTTTCAGACAGCAACCAAGAACAACACATCTCCAGTGGATGTCAAAAAGCATCAAGAGTTCTGCCACACATCCCGGAACCAGAGAGACGAGCAGTCAGTAGATACTAGCCTCTATAGATTTAAGAGAAAGTTTTCTTTTTAAAGCTGCGGGATGAATAAAGCGTGTGGTTTGACATTTGATTCCCTTGTGATATCTAAGATATGTTCCCGAAGCTTAACTACAGTATTTGCAGTTGAATTTATCGCAGACAACTCACTAGCAATATTGGTGAAGATGTTCAATTGGGTTGATGAGAGGCAATACTGTCTGTAAGCTGCTGGGTAGGAACTCGAAAACCTATGTTGTCTTAACACTAACTCAGAAGTGCAGAAAATACCTTGTTAAAAGACCTTGTTAATGCTTGGTTATCTCACTAGAATCATTTAAAGAATAAACCTGTGGCCTTATGACTTCTTTACATAGAAAACATGGAGTGAACATTACACAGCATATTATTGTAGAATTGTTTTGCTTTTTCTTGGCATTATTGAAGATTATGATAAGGAGCTCTGTTTATCTCATAGAACAAAATATAATTCTCTCTGAAGCTTGAAAAAGTAGGTAAACACATTTCAGCGCAAATCTAATTGCCGAAACATTACACGTTGTAGCTATGGCATTCAGCTTTACACTGGGCTTGAACCCAAAGCCTTGTGCTCTGAGTTACCTGGCCATACTTCAGTGCTGCGTGCTTCTGGCTTTCTCTTGCTATAGACCTGCCAATGCAGTCTGCATTCCAAGCTTTGCTAATTGGGATCAACTGAGCTGCATTATCCAGCAGGTACAGCTCTTTGTCAAAAACCTCCCACTATCCTGCCTTTAAAAACAAAACTAAAACCAGCCCTGCTTCCTGCCCTTGCAAATAGGCATCGTTTTTTGAGTTCTTAGATGTTCTTTTCCTAGTGTGTAATTTCTAGCTTCTGGATCTTTAGCTGTTCGTTGGATCTTCTTACTCCTGACTACTGTGTTTTCCTGGCTTCTTGGCTTCATTTACTCCAGTTTCCTGGCTCCTTCTCTTGGTCTGTGCCTACCAACCCACCACCCCTCTTGTGCTGCTTTGAATTAGCCTTTGCCTGTCTTCCAACTATTACCTTTGTCTTTATTGTAGTCTGCAAATTCCAGCTACATTCTAATTCTTGTGTGTACTTTCCAGCACCCTTGTCTGCCCTTGTGGGAACCTCATGCAATAAGACCAAACTGTTATAGGATGAAGAGCACACCAAGCCTGCATTCTCAAAGCATCCAATTGCTTCTTTTGTGCTCACAGTTTTCAGGTGTAAATAAAATTATTTCTTATTTCCAATCAATTGTAACTGTGCTTAACAACATAATAGATATGGATTTCTATTTGGGATCAGGGGAAACAAAATTTCTAGTCAGCACTGATGCTGGGAGTGTATGCTGTTAGATAATTATTATCAGCCCCCTGCTCCAATAAGACCATGGGCTGAAGGTTAGTGACCAGAAGTTAAAGAACTTTCGATACAAAAAGCAGCGGCACAAGTGGTGTTTTGTTAAGGTTTAAGTGCCCAAATACTGGCACAAAACCTGTCATTACTTCAAATGACAGAAGTTACAGGCAGGTTTTGTCTTGAAAATGCTCAATTGGGTGTTTTCAGTTTATCATTTTAACTAATAATAGGCTGTTTCGCCATTGGTTCCTATTTCTAAAGTGGAGGTAATTTCAGCCAATATCTTATTGCTGTTGAGAAAAACAAAATGATTTGTGTGCAACTAATCTTATACCTTCACCTTGTTGGCACTGAAATACAGATGCCTTTTTATCACCTACTTAGTTAAGCTACTTGGAAACATGCAGGTTATACAGACAGCCTTGGCCCCACAGGCACTGTCTTACAGGTTTACATTCTTGCATAGTACAGGTATGGGATCCCTTATCAGGAAACCCATTATCCAGAAATCTCTGAATTACGGAAAGCCTGTTTCCCATAGACTCCATATTAATCAAATAATTCAGATTTTTAAGATTGATTTGCTTTTACTCTGCAGTAATAAAACAGTACCTTGTACTTGATCCCAACTAAGATATAATTACCCCTTATTGGGGCAGAACAGCCCTATTGGGTTTATTTAATGGTTAAATGATTCCCTTTTCTCTGTAATAATAAAACAGTACCTGTACTTGATCCCAACTAAGATATAATTACCCCTTATTGGGGGCAGAACAGCCCTATTGGGTTTATTTAATGGTTAAATGATTCCCTTTTCTCTGTAATAATAAAACAGTACCTGTACTTGATCCCAACTAAGATATAATTACCCCTTATTGGGGGCAGAACAGCCCTATTGGGTTTATTTAATGGTTAAATGATTCCCTTTTCTCTGTAATAATAAAACAGTACCTGTACTTGATCCCAACTAAGATATAATTACCCCTTATTTGGGGCAGAACAGTCCTATTGGGTTTATTTAATGGTTAAATGATTCCCTTTTCTCTGTAATTCTATTGGGTTTAATGAATATTTAAATGATTTTTGTAAACTTAAGATATGGAGATCCAAATTACAGAAAGATCTCTTATCTGGAATACCCCCAGGTCCCAAGGATTCTGGATAACAGATTCTATACCTGTATTATGCTATAAGGCATGGTGTTACACTATAAGGCATGGTAAGAAAAGAACCTCTGGGCCAGTGGCAAAGTGCTTAAGGTCCACTGCTGCACCAGAACCAGAGAAAACTCTGAATTACAGGAATACCATTTCCATTATAAGCAAATAATTCAATTTTTTAAAAATGATTTCTCTTTTCTCTTTAATATTAAAACAGTATCTTTTACAGGAAGGAATCCATTATCCGGAAACCCATTATCCAGAAGGTTCCAAATTATGGGATGGTCATCTCCCATAGACTCCATTTTTATCAAATAAATCAGAAATTTAAAACATATTTCCTTTTTCTCTGTGATAACAAAACTGTAGCTTTTACTTGATCCCAACTAAGATAAAATAAATCCTTATTAGAGGCAAAACAATTCTGTTTGTATAATGTTTACATGATTTTTTGGGGAGACCCAAAGTATGGAAGAACCCTTTATCCGCAAAACACCAGGTTCCAAGCATTCCGGATAACAGGTCCCATACATGTACTTGATCCTAACTAAGATATAATTAATTCGTATTGGAGGCAAATCAGTCCTTTACATGATTCTTTCGGGAGACCCAAAGTACGGAAGGAACCTTTATCCAGAAAACGCCAGGTTCCGAGCATTCTTGATAACAGGTCTCATACCTGTACTTGATCCTAAATAAGATATACTTAATCTGTATTGGAGGCAAATCTACCCTTTTAAATTTGTTTAATGTTTAAATGATTTTTTAGTAAACTTGAATTCTGGAAAGATCCCTTTTTAGAAAGACCTAGGTCCCAAGTATTCTGGATAATAGGTGTACCTGTAATACTTGTAATAGTAAAAAAATAAATAAAAGGAGAGCAGTAAATTTAATATGTGATTAGCGAATTTCCCCTTTGATGTATGAAGCACTATTAGAATGATTAGATCTTAGTAAAAAAAATATTGGTACCATTATTATTAATGACGAATAGCAATTGACCTTTATCAGCCAATACGCCAAATATTACATGTCACTTTTATGTGTGACTGCCACGCACCTCAATAGATATAATTACATTTTCTGCCATATTTTACGATCAGTGTCAGGCAATGAACCCCCCTTCCCTTTCCTTTT
Organism: Xenopus tropicalis; assembly: GCF_000004195.4. Taxonomy (NCBI): domain Eukaryota; kingdom Metazoa; phylum Chordata; class Amphibia; order Anura; family Pipidae; genus Xenopus; species Xenopus tropicalis. The sequence goes on along the minus strand of NC_030680.2, from coordinate 20,659,241 downwards.
CATAATTTTCTGCCCCTTTTTATCGTTTTGCGCGGTCTGGAGTAGATGTTCGCATTAATTCGCTTTTATGAAGCCATTTAGCATTGAGCAAAGAGACCATTGTGCGTAGTGAGGCCAGCGTATAATATGTGCAATCATGACTTTAGTGGGTGTTTGATAGCCGTCTGCTTTTTTGAGGGCTGATTAGAGAAGAACAGCTGTGAGATTTATATGTGGCGGGATCAGTAAACAAGTTGTAAGCTGAAGCCAGTCGTGAACTTCGGATGACAGGAAAAAAGACCCCCTACTGTATGTTTAACCGAATGAAAGTGATCCTCCTGCCATCAATCTCATTTTCATAGGTTGTTTGTTACCATAATAAGCTTCTCTGGAGAGAACGAGGACTGGTATTTTAGATTGTTCTCTGTAACTGAGATGGTGTAAACCGACTTTGTCTGAGACTGTGGAACAGTAACTTAAGTGGGAGTATTTTGCCCGGAATGCTGGGTGCTCAACTTCTAGAGTTCCATAAAGCAGAATAAGTAATAAGTAAATTGTACTCATTAGCGTAATGCTCTCCTGTTGAAATGAGCTGTGCATTGCCTTTTGTGCGAAGGGTACATTGTACATAATGCTGTAAAGCTTGCTTTTTTAAATGCATAAATGTAATGGCAGGCTCTTAAAATAGGGTTATGGTCATATATTATATCGGGGGTCACCAAACTTTTTAATCTGTCAGCCTAATTCAAATGTAAGTGTTGGGGAGCAGCACAAGCATGAAAAAAGTAGATGCCAAATAAGGGCTGTGATTGGCTATTGAGTCGGACTGGCCCACCAGGAAAATTCCCGGTGGGCCCCAGGTGTCAGTGGGCATTCCTGCTCACCTAACCATTTGCCTTGTATGCCTATAGCATGGCCATTACTCAATTCTATATGAGAAGAAACAGAAGAAATGGAGGAAAGGATAGATAATAGTATGTAAAAATAAGTAATAAAGAGAGTAAAGAAATAAGTGAACAGAGAAGGGGTGAGTGGGCCTAAGGTCTAAGGCAGTGATCCACCAAGCAGTGGCTCAGGGGCAGCATATTGCTCCCCAACCCCTTGGATGTTGCTCTCAGTGCCCCCAAACCAGGGAGTTATTTTTGAATTCCTGACTTGGGGCAAGTTTTGGTTGAATAAAAACAAGATTTACTACCAAATAAAGCCCCCTGTAAGCTGATAGTGTGCATAGAGGCTGCCTAATAGCCAATCACAGCCCTTATTTGGCACCTCCATAAACTTTTATGATGCTTGTGTTGCTCTTCAAGCCTTTTTACATTTGACTGTGGCTCATGAGTAAGAATGGTTTAGTTATCCCTGCTTTATGGTTTTCTGGTGGGCCCTTGGCACCCCAGTCTGACACTGCCTATTGGGTAGACCTTCTTTTGACTGGCAGCCTACAGGAGGCTCTGGTTTTCATGCAACCAGAACTTCAAGGTAGAAATTCAAAGCAATGAGCAGCTGCTTTGAGGCCACTGGGAGCAACATCCAAGGAATTGGTGAGCAATGTGTTGCCCCTGAGCCACTGGTTGGAGAACATGTCCTAAGATATAATTAATCCTTATTGGAGGCAAAAAAAGCCTATTGGGTTTAATTTAATTTTTAAATGATTTCTTAGTAGATTTAACATAGGGTGATCCAAATTACAGAAAGATCCCTTATCTTGAAAGCCTGAATGTTCTGGATAACAGGTCTCATACCTGTATTAACCTTACCTTGTCCTTTAAAGTTTGAATCTATGGCACTGGGAGAGAGATAGCAAGGATCTTGCTCCAGGAAAGCAATTTGCCTTTTCATAGTTCCCACACATATAAATGCAAACGTGCAGAAATGAAATATGCTGTTCACTTAATGTACATGTAAATATGCAATATTTTCAATTTAAGAAATAGATTCAGAACACCCCTACCACCAACTCTGAAGGGCTTCTCTGAAATTGGCTATTCTCACAAATGCTATATACTTAAGCAGGAGGAACAGCCATGACTTCAACACCTTTTATCGTGACTAATATCCATCACTCACTGCAGTGACTCATTATTCATAAAAAAAATATTTTTAAGCATTTATTTTCATTTTATTTAAGCAGTTTCCATCTTCTGCTGTGTATTTCCAGCCCTACAATATATTATTGTGTGAGTTGTAATCACATGTCTCGTAAGATAATTTGTTTTCTGGGATCTTCTGCCTTTACTTACCTTCCATGACCAGCAACCCTATCCTTCACTCATCTTCTTCCAGGGTAGTGCTTCTCTTCCAGGGTTGGACTGGGGGTTGCCCCCCCAGCGGCTGCGGCCCCCGCCGAGCCCCACTAACCCCCCGCATGGGCCGCCACCCAACGTCCTCTCCTGAGAGCGCGTAAGTGAAACATGTCAGGGGAGGACACCGGTGGCTGGGGGAGCGGCAACAGGTACAAACATTACTGGAGCCCCCCATCGATCCTTTCTGGTTCATGTGTGTGTGCTTTGCTGTTTTTTTTAATCGTTGGGTCTAGGACCCACAATGATTGAATACTGTGGCATCTTCTTAGTCTGGATCAATGATGCTGCTTCCATAAATATTCTTAATTCAATGATCTATATATAGTGGCTTTCTGCATAGACTACACACTGCCAGGAATTAATGTTCTTCTTATAGCAATATAGTCCTTCATCATATACAAAGCTTGGGGTATCAAATGTGTATGGAAAACACATGTTCGAAAATTTTTCTGAACACGTTATGAAAAAAATGCACATACAATGAAGGGATTTCGTTAAACTCCTTTGTTTCTGATTTATAAATGCTTTTAACCATGGAAAGTGCCAGTGCCTAACACCGAAAAAAGAGGGTTAAGTAATTAGGGTTCTTCATCAATGGAATCTTCTCAGGAAAGCCATGCACTACACCAGATAGGGCCAACCTAGATGACATAGTCGTCCCACTTATACTTTAACCAAGCATGTAGCTTTGCTGATCATGATAGCGTAAAAGAAGAGAGTTAAGGTAGGCATTAAGGGAGTAGCGTAGTATTTATTGGTTGGATTTTTAGAAGTAAATGTCTCAAATAGAGCTGGAAACAGTTCATGGAACCCAGTCATATTAATGTGTAATTATCAGAATCTATCTGGATTCAATCCCTGAGGTGCATTACCAAGCTGATCCACTGGAGGCTCTTAGTGATGGTCATGTTTGGTTTTCTTAATGTCAGCTTTCTTCCGCCCACCTCATTAGCCTCATGTGTAGCTCATTAATCTATTTAGACCCCTTATAAGCTAGCCTCTGGCCATTGCTCAGTGCTTGGTCATTAAGCTGTTGCTCTGATCTTGTCCTCTTGCGTTCTAGTGATTTCTTATTCCTGAGACCCTATGCGATTCCTTGTTCCTGAGCCCCTATCCGATCCTTTGTTCCTGAGACCCTATCCGATTCCTTGTTCCTGAGACCCTATTCGATCCCTTATTTCTGAGACCCTATCCGATCCCTTGTTCCTGAGACCCTATCCGATTCCTTATTCCTGAGACCCTATCCGATTCCTTGTTCCTGAAACCCTATCCGATTCCTTGTTCCTGAGCCCCTATCCGATCCTTTGTTCCTGAGACCCTATCCGATTCCTTGTTCCTGAGCCCCTATCCGATTCCTTATTCCTGAGACCCTATCCGATTCCTTGTTCCTGAGCCCCTATCCGATTCCTTATTCCTGAGACCCTATCTGATTCCTTGTTCCTGAGGCCCTATCCGATTCCTTATTCCTGAGACCCTATCCGATTCCTTATTCCTGAGACCCTATCTGATTCCTTATTCCTGAGACCCTATCTGATTCCTTGTTCCTGAGACCCAATCTAAGTCCTTGTTCCTGAGGCCCTGCCTGGTTTTGTTTCCCCCTACCTTGTTGCTGAGATCCAGTGCCCATCTTAAACCTGTTCCTGCGGTTCCCCTGGTTTTGACTCCATTTGCCAGCTGCCTGTCCCCACTACCGACCCGATTACTGAATCTGCTTGTCTGCTCTCTGTCTCCACTACTAGCCCGATTACCCTGTCTCAGCCGACTGTTTATCACTGTCACTGACCTGTATGTTCCTTTTATTCCTTTAGTGCAACGTAAACTATTGTGTGATCACGTTGAATTCCACAGTAACTTTATCATGGCTTCTGGTCTTAGTTCTGCCATCTATGGCTACTCCCCAGGTTATCCAACATTTAGGCTCTCATCTACAAGCCTCTCCACAGTGTCTTTGTGACGGTAAAACCCGATGATACTGCAATGAAGAATATAACTTAAAGAGGTTGTAATTATTTTAGGCATTATTCATGTACGTTACGTTGAGGATGACAGCAAAGACCACCAGCTTGCGCACTGTACATGTGATATTCTCTCTCCTGCAGAACCACTTGGACTTACATCAGTATGATCATGATTGCTTGCCAGGTTGACACCAGTGGCCTTAGATCAAAGAACACTCTAATCCTTTGATTAAATCCTGTAGCACATCCTATCGCAGGGGGGTGGCTCATCGACAGGTCAAAACTCAAGGCCAGAAAGTAAACACACACTGACATTTTTTTTCCTATATAAATATATATCTCCTGCTGAAGATTAAAAAGAACGCTGCCCCAAAACGCTAGCCTACAGTTCTTAAATCAAACTGACATCACATTGTGCTGACATTCACCTGATTCCACAGCATGACATCCTTAACTCCTTCAGTACAGCTCGATCCTTTTTCTCGAGGCATTGTAGGAATAATACAACTCTGCACGTTGGAATGGAAGCCTATCATTCTTTCTTCTTAAGGGGTCTATGAATGGACTTTATGTTAGCTAATTTCAAGAAGTTATATTGTGATTCAAATCTGATTTTTTTTTTATCTGAAGAAAGGGTTTCGTTTTTTGGGCAAAAAATTATATTTTATCATCATTCATCATATTTTAGTTTAAACCAAATATAGCCATAGCTAGGGTTTTTTATCCTGTGGTCTGGTCTTGAGATGGTTGTCCAAGAGTCTTCCTTCACCCCGTTCTTTAAATAATTCATAAAAATGCATTATTGAAATAAGTAAGTACAGGTATGGGACCTATTATCCAGAATGGTCAGGACCTGGGGTTTTCCCGATAAGGGGTCTTTCCGTAATTTGGATCTCCATAGCTTAAGTCTGCTAAAAAAATCTTTTAAATAATGAATAAACCTGGTAGGATCGTTTTTGCCTCCAATAAGGATTTCTGGATAAGGGATCCAATGCCCTTACAATGTTCTGTTTTATTATTACAGAGAAAAATGAAAATCATTTTCAAAAATTAAAATTATTTGCTTATAATGAAGTCTATGGGAGATGGCCATTCCGTAATTCGGAACTTTCTGGATAACAGGTTTCTGGATAACAGAGCCCATACCTGTACTGTACATATCATGCAGCATAAATGTTTAAGATGTCTAGATACCATCAAGTTCAAGGTATTGTTTTATTACTACTGAGGATAAGGAACCCAGTTTGCCTTCCCGTAATTCAGTACTTTCCAAGTTTCTGGATAATGGATCCCATACCTGTACTTGTAGTTGTAGCACATTTCATTATCAGGGCATGAGTCTTTTCTAGCTTGCTAGTGTGGCTCCCTGGGTTTGACAGGCATTTTCTACTTTGCTTAAAGCAATGTACCATTATATCAATCACAACTTGGCCCAAGTCTTGGCACAGGTCATGTAAACAAGCACCAGAGGCCATAGAAGAATTATTGTCTGTCTTGGTATCTACAACTGCAGCTTTGTATGAAGCAGTGCTGATGCCCAAAGAGATGTTTGATTCACTGGTTCCAAATCAGTTTTTTAACACAGACTCTCCCATATTTGACTTGTCAGCCTTCCGAAAATACTGCTCCTCCGGCAAAGAGGTGCCTTTAATAAATAATACTAATACTAACGCATCATAGAAGCAGCATTGTGGGATATTGGTTAGCATTGCTGCCTTCTGACTCCATACACGAGTATTTTATGTCTGAATACAATGCATTTACTTAACAATTATCCAAACATTTTCTTTTATAGGAGTGTGTTTTCTCATGTGCATCTTCAGCTTTTTTTAATGATATGCACACAGTCCTTTCATTGTAAATTACATTGAAATTATTAGTACAGGTATGGGATCCCTTATCCGGAAACCCATTATCCAGAAAGCTCCGAATTACGGAAAGCCTGTCTCCCATAGACTCCATTTTAATCAAATAATTCAGATTTTTAAAACTGATTTCCTTTTTCTCTGTAGAAATAAAACAGTTCCTTGTAATTGATCCGAACTAAGATATAAATAATCCTTATTGGATGCAAAACAATCCTAATGGGTTTAATTAATGTTTTATTGATTTTTAGTAGACTTAAGGTATGGACATCCAAATTACGGAAAGACCCCTTATCCGGAATACCCTTGGTCCCAAGCATTCTGGATAATGGGTCCTATACATGTAGTTGCTAAATTGCAGTTGCCAGTAGCAACCAATCAGAAATTAGTTTTGAATAGGGTATGACCAGTTAGCCAATGAAAGCAAATGAATCCAGAAACTGGCAACTGGACTTTTGCCGTCATCTCAGTATATAATGTTAACATCTTACTAAAAGTGCACTTACCCCTTTCAATAAACGATATGGACACAAGACCTCTGTTTCTGAGTTGCCAACTTGATAGCTGCAAATAAAAAAAACAAGGACCAAATTCAGCGTGGTTGGTTAAAACCTGCAGAAGCCCTTCTGATTTCTTACCAGACAGGAGGATCTACTGCTGTGATCCCCAACCAGTCACTCGGGGGCAACCATTGATGCTTGTGAGCTCTCCAAGTTTTTTTTTACAATTGACTGTGAGTGATGAGTAAGAAAGGTTGGGGACCCCTGATCTACTGTAACATATATGCCATCTCATGTCTATAGCCCAGGGGTTGCCACCAAGTCAGGAATTCAAAAATAACTAACTGGTTTGGGGGCACTGAGAGCAACATCCAAGGTTGTTCTACCAGTTCCATGTTTTATTGCCCATAATTTTCATTCATGGAATTGTCACCAGTTAGTTCAGGGGTGGGAAAACTACGGCTCGCGGGCCACATCTGGCCCGCTGACTCAGGCTCCCTTAAAAGAATTACAGACCCTTATTGGTTGCGCCCCGTGCGTGATGTCAGCACGCACGGGGCGCAACCATATAAAAGGATGCAGCGGGGACAGAAGCAGCTGGAGGATGGAGGAAGCCGCAGGTCTCTGAGGGGGAGATTGAGGATGCTTGGAAGAACGCTGAGGGGGAGCTGGAGGATGCTGGGGGTGGAGCTGGAGGATGCTGGGGGGAGCTGCAGGATGCTGGGGAGTGGAGCTGGAGGATGCTGGGTGGGAGCTGGAGGATGTTGGGGAGGATGCTGGGGTAGGGAGCTGCAGGATGCTGGGGGGGAGCAACCAATCCAAATTCTAATTAGTATATGCTAATTAGGTTTTGGAAGGGTTAAATCTGGTAAAAATTTTAAACTTCCATTTTTACGTGACAAAAAGTCACTTGATTTTTCGGATTTGGTACGGCCAGAAGCAAGGATTCCGCCGAATTTGAATCCTGACAAAAAAGGCCAAATCTTGACTGAATCCCGAACCGAATCCTAGAATCCCTAAAAACAATACTTGAAAGATAAAATAACCTGAAATTTGAAAATACACCTCCCTTTGACTTCTGTAGATGCTTACCAGCTTTAAGCTGCCCATTTTTTTTCATTTGAATTTTTCAAGATATTTTTTCAAATCATAAATCTTGAAAATGTAAGTTTGGAAAATTCAAAAAATATTTGAGATTTTGGGCTTTTTTTGCAGAGATTTTCTCAAATTAAATTTTAAAAAATTGCCCCCATAGAGTCTTGGTTTGGGATAAAGTTTTTAAAAAAAATGTTGAACCTGATAAGGTTATTCTGCTTTAATCAGGTTTTTTTTTCTTTGACTGTTAAATAAAATTCTTGATTATTCTTTTTCTTTTTACATATTAGTAAATGAACTGGCACTTACACACGTAGGATGAGTCATATAGTGTTAATTTTAAGCTGCAAGGTGTAAAAAAAAACAGCTCTGGATAAAAAAACATTGAAAGAAATCTAATTTTTACATAAACAGGGTTCGTGAATCATTCAGTAACATTTGCAGACCAAACGTGGGTTTCCCAATCCACACAAATAAGATTTGAACAGATGCCGTTAGCTCACCATTCCCTTTTACAAAAATGATTTGATTTAGCACCCAAAATGGTTGCCTCCACGAGACATACAGACTCTGTTGCCAGTGACTGTATTTTGAAAAAAATAAAATTCAAGAACACTGTGCAGGGAAACAAGACATTGATTTTTTTTGCCTTTCTCTTTGAACAACCCCTCTGTGTATATTAGCTGAAGCATAGTAAAGTTTGGGAGTTTTCTCTTTGCAAAATCAATGGGATTTCATAAATGGAATTTCATAGGCTGATTTTTCTGAATATTGTGAACGTGGCCATTTATACAAATGGCCCAGTAGCATTGTTCAGTTTGTTTGTTGAGATGGCCACATAAGGGGGCCCTTGCTATATGCCTGACTGATTGACATCTTGCTGAAAACATGCCACATATCAGTTAGACATGTCCCATTGTACAAGGAGCATAGTGGCACGTTCATTGGGCCTTGGTGAATGATCCGATCACCATCCCCAAGGCAAACAATCAAATCAGCCTAATTTTGGCCCTGCACATGGGTAACCAAATCAGGCCCATATCTGGCAGTGTTGGCCCACCTTAAATGTTAGCTGTAGCTCCTTTACATCTTTTGATGCCCCATGTTCCTACTGAAAGGGGCAATTCAACTGATATTTTCACTACCTACATATACTGTGTGCAAGCTGACCATAGAGTAGTCCACTAAACCTCCACCGGAGATATCTCTCCAAATATGCACTACACTGATGAGCCTCAAGAAAGGCGAAACCGGTCTGTAGTTGGGAATCTGATCAGCTATTATCCTGGCTTCAGCTTTAAACCCAGTGGGTGAGCTGTAGCCTATAGGATAAACCCATGTAAATGGGATTTTTTTCAAGAGTGGAATTCATTCCCAGAATTCCTTTTGTTTGCTTTTATCTGTATGAGGCAGTCTCCTCAACCTTATTTATTTGTTTGTGGACCCAAATATGGTGGTAATCAGCCGAATACCTGACCATCTCCCCTTTACTGTATGCCCTGCTTCTGCACTTTGTCCACACTTTCTCTTGAACAGTCTCTACTTTGCTCTTTCATACCTGGTGGTGGGTAGTGTGGTGCTATAACCAAAGTTGGTAATTTGTAGATTGTAAGCTCTTTTGGGCAGGGCTCTCTTCACCTCTTGTATCGGTTATAGATTGCTTTATATGTTACTCTGTATGTCCAATGTATGAAACCCACTTATTGTACAGCGCTGCGGAATATGTTGGCGCTTTATAAATAAATATTAATAATAATAATAATGTCACCCATAGCGACCTATCAGCAGGTAGCAATTATTGGTTAGCTGTTTGAAAAGTAATATCGTGTTAGAAAATCAGCTAGTGGTCAGGACAGCAAGTAATACTCTGATAAGTTTGCTGCTGATTGCAATAATAGAGAAACACAGAAAAATCCAAGGCAACTATACCTGCAAGCTTTCTCTCCATGCAAGCTCAATGGGGTTCATTGGCCAATTCTGGACACATTGGAAACAATCACCATTTAGGGTTTAACTGAGTACTGCAGTAACATTTCTGAATGATTATGATGGGCAAATGTATCTTCTTTTTAATGAACCCCAGTGAGGTCCATGCAGTGGATAAGAGGGTTGAATGCTGCTTATTTGCACCGGCTTCTGGAAAGTGGTGTTTTTTGTGTAATTTTAGCATTCAGAATGGTCACGGGTTTTGATGAGTTTTTTTTCCACAACAAAACTGAATTTCCACCCAACCCCAAAAAATAGTTTTTTGTAAATGGCCCCTTTAGTGTAAAGAGGTTGTATTTTCTTGTAATATGCAGACCCAATAGCTTGCAATACAATTACTAAATGTTGTATTTGTCACTTTTTTAGACTATATTGGATTTGACTTTCGGAGCTGGTGGTCATACAACATCTATTCTGAAGCGGGCATCTAATATTAAAGTACTGGCCCTTGACAGAGACCCAGCTGCTTTTGCTATAGCACAACAACTAGCGCACAGTTGTGGGTAAGTATTGCTCAATACATTAATAATTTTTGATTTCTTTCTAAAAATGTTATGAGAAAACTTAGATAGTAGTTCCTGATACTGGGGTCCATTTATGGTTCTGTTAAACTGCCGATGAACATACCAATAAAATTAAACAAAATGATGGTTTTGTGTATGGTGACCCCCCAATCCCTAGTGATATCCATGTATTATAGCCACGTACTTTCATTCACAAATTAGTCCCACCAAATATTTAAAAAACAGTGTAAAAGTTCTAGACTTTAGTGATTAGGTCCATCACTTCTATGTAATGATTCAAATGCAACAACCAAATTCACCAGGAGAACTTCAAGTATTCCAATATAGTGAATTTATTTCTAGAGATGTGGTGCACATTATGTTTCAAACCTCCATGGGTCCATTCTCAAGTGCTCAGGGATGCAAAATGAGGAATATTCCATATATCAGGAACTCAACAAGACAAATCCAGAGCTCACCAGCTCCATCTAATAGCCAGGTGGACTGTGCCTAATTAGATACTATCAATAGGACTACCTATTTGAAAGCTCATCATCACTATATACTCTATGCACAGATATACTATTTCAAGTATTTTCCATAAAACATAGTTCAACAACATAATGCTTCTTAGGTTAACTGTTGACTGATGGGTGCCATTGGTCCTTTAAACAAATAAATGATTTATTAACAAGTAGCAGCAAATATTTCTAAGTATGGTCAGTATATCATGTACAGTGGCACTCACAGAGTTCTCTTGATGTATTACTCACATACTGCAGGTATTGTCTCCCAGTGCTTCAGGATACCTCAAGGGTGATCCAAGGGATTACACAGAACTCCTTACGCTCTTGAGACCCAATACTGGTGATTAATGCATGGGGTACCGCCACACACTAAATCTCCTCGGTGGAGCACAAGCTATCCTGTTTATCGCACCACTCCTAATAGGTGTTATAAGAAGTTCTGCTGTCCACTGTGTATATTTTGTTCATGAGCACTTTCCCCAACTTCACTAAAGGTTCTTCTTCCCTTAGGGCACTAAGGTTCTTTTTACTGGTTCCTTATGCTAAAGCGTCCATAGCAAATCAACCCCTGGCACCAGGTGGAGTCTACAGAGAACAAGCTATGCGCTCTCTCCCCATTGTATAAGCTCCTATATAACCTTTCTACAGGAACAACTCACTCTACCCCTGGACCTATGGAAACAGAACCAATAGGGCCATAAACACATTGAGTCCCCTACGCCTGGGAAGGGTGTTAACAACGGTGGATTTGTTATCGGGGCGCCCCGAGGCCACCCCCATCCATGGCCTCGCGCATTCGCGCGTCCATCTAAGTTCACATACGGAGCAGTGGGGAGAGGTCCCCATTGCTCCGTATGTGAGCAAAATTTCAGCGTGGCTTGGGCGGCATACGGCCCCTAAATTTGTGCCACCCTAGGCTCGGACCTTCGTGACCTCACCACAAAACCTCGGTGTTAAACTTTTTAAAGTGTTGACTGTCTTTTTATTCCAACTCCAATAGTCATTACATACAGTAGTTAATCAGTTTCTAGGTTGTAATAGGTTGCTGGGTAGATACCAGTATATCACTAGCTGGGTCACACTTTGGACCTTACACTTGGCTTGTGATGAAGTTTTGTACCAAAGGTATTTGTATACCATTCTTAGCCTTTTTGTAAGGACGCATTTGGCTGAAGGTCTCAGTCATTAACGACCAGGCATCTCAATTTTACCTACGTTTTAACTCAAACTTATACATTTTCATTTTGCTTCCTACTTTCTGACCTGGTGCCCTTAAGGCAGGGATTTCCAGTTTTTTTTAACTTGAGAAAAAAAATTGTTGGTAGTCACTCAAGCATGAAAAAAGTTCTTTGGGGATGTCAAATAAGGATTGTGATTGGCTATTGTGATTGGCTATTTGGTAGCCCCATGTGGACTGCTGGAGGCTCTGCTTGGAGTAAATATGTGTCTCTGTGCTTCCAAAACTTGTCTCCAAGCCAAAAATCTAACATTTGGCACCTACTTTGAGGCCACTGGGAGCAACATTAAAGGGGAGCCACTGGTTGGGGATCACTGCCTTAAGGCATTAGGGGCTGGTTGCCTAATCTGAGGCAGACCCAAATATACTGCACCCTGCCAGCACTGTCTATTTTGCCTGTGTGTGTTCCTCTGGAGCAGAAAAATTGAATTCCATATTTAATTATTTCATAATTCAATAGTGTATGTATTTAAATATGTATTTTTATTTGCAGGATTTAATTCTGTTTATGGAAAAAAAAAACACAAATTGTTTTACTACTGGAACTTTTTGTTTGTTGGATCACATACAACTTGGCTACTCCTGTGGCTGAACAGATTGCACTGATCAGATGGTCTAGCCTGTGAGACGTACAGTTGGCTCTCTAGATGGATATATCTGTCAAGTGTCATGCTATTTGCATGTCAGTCATGTTTGCTAGACCTTCCCCCCTCCTCTCATGCTGGGGAAGCAGAAAATCGTGCAGTTTTTAGGCCCTTGATTGTTAGCAGTTGGCCAAGAAACCAACTCTTTGAAGTAACTTGACCAATCAGATTTTTGTAAGTGGAACCTGGAAACTTCAATTACTTGCCAGACCCCAGACACAAGTGCTAAAGCACTAAGGGGTGCAAAAACACACCCCTTAGTGCTCATTTTAAAAGGTAGCACACAACACAGTGGGCGCCAGGCAGCTTTGTCTTACTGCTTATCACACTCCCTAACTTGTTTATCTGGAAAGGTTAAGGCAGGTGGAACAGACAAAATGTCTTCTTCTGCCCTTTGTGAATACATCACTGCTGAACTTAGGCAACACTGTATTCATAAGGGTAACTCAAATCTCTGTTGTTTTTTTTTTTTTAGCACAAAGAGCTGTGGAAATTCACAGAAGTGCAGGATAGGGACCAAAGGGCAAAAAAATAGTAGATTGAGCCCACTTTGCATACTGCCCTGCACTTAGTAAATGAGGCCCATGACTAAAGAGCAGAGAATATGTTGCTTTGGGCTCTCAGGCACTAAGGTGAGGAGAAAAATGGGGTGCAGTAGCAGTCAATAATGGATGGCTGGTTGGCACAGGTCAAGCATTGCCCAGATTATTATTGGGTTGGAGCCACACATTTGCAGCAATCATCTTAATAACTCTAGTTCCATTCTAGATTTATGTTTATCCATCTATATAAATGCCAAATGCAGAGCATCAACCAAACAGATTTTCCATTTTCATACCTCACAGTGGTCTCAATTATTGTGGGACAGTCCAGAATCATGGATCTCAAAAGGAGAAGTGCATGGCCAGGGCACAACTTTGGCATGGCTAAAACTGTCAATGTATTGGAAGCAATTCAAGAAGGTCCCATCTTGAGGGATCGCATTAGAATTTGACGGATGACCTGGTTGGTGGTGGACCTGGTGATCATGCTTTTGTGATACTTTTCTTTACAATGCATTATTTATTTTCTTTCAGTTTGTAAAACTGACCTGACGGGGCTTTAAATAGTCTGTAGTACGTCTGTTTATTAAAGTCATGGCATGACCAGATGGCCGCTATTCTTTGCCTAATGACTCTTCTTTACAACATAGCTCATATCTCCTAAATTCTAATTCGTCTAAGTTTCTTATTTTTATTTATGAAACACAAATTTAAAAAAAGCCTGCTTTTTTTTTTTTAAGTAATCACCATATGGCTGAAGAAACAGATTTCAGTGCTCCACACTTTGCTCACAAATTCCAAGTTTAGTTAAAAACAAGTATGTAATAAAAACAACATGGTTTAGTCACATTTATTTAGTCAGATAATTTATGCTTTAATTATTTTATATAGTCCCAGCTCTGTGGCATTAATTTTGCATGGTCGCCGCACGACTTATCAATTCTTTTTTTTTTTTTTTACCATTCCGCTAGGAAAAAAAAAATCATTTTACGGATTTATTTGGTGCTTTCTAAAATGAAAACAAAGAAAAACACAACAGCTTTTATCCACACCTGTAGCTGTAAAGGGTTGACGGTAAAAGCTTCTGCTTCATCATTTGGAGACAACCTAATGTTCCTTACTTGTAGCTGCAATAGATCTGGAATCTGTAACCAACACGGAGCAAAGTAATGCCCCAAGTATCCCATTCTGCCTTTATTAAGTGTGTCAGGACATTATTGAGTTAGAGAGGGTCCAGAGAAGGGCAATTAAGCTGGTAAAGGGTATGGAAAGTCTCAGTTATGGGGAAAGACTGGCCAAGTTGGGTCTGTTTATGCTGGAGAAGAGGCGCTGAAGAGGTGACATGATAACTATGTATAAATATGTAAGGGGATCATATAATAACCTTTCTAATGTTTTATTTACCAGTAGGTCCTTCCAACGGACACGAGGGCACCCACTCCGTTTAGAAGAAGGGAGGTTCCGTTTAAATATTTGGAAAGGATTTTTTACTGTGAGAGCTGTGAAGTTGTGGAATACCCTCCCTGAATCAGTCGTACTGGCTGATACATTATATAACTTTAAGAAGGGGCTGGATGGATTCTTAGCAAGTGAGGGAATACAGGGTTATGGGAGATAGCTCTTAGTACAAGTGAGGGAAAACAGGGGTAGGGGAGATAGCTCTCAGTACAAGTGAGGGAATACAGGGTTATGGGAGATAGCTCTCAGTACAAGTGAGGGAATACAGGGGTTGGGGAGATAGCTCTCAGTACAAGTGAGGGAATACAGGGGTATGGGAGATAGCTCTCAGTACAAGTGAGGGAATACAGGGGTAGGGGAGATAGCTCTCAGTACAAGTGAGGGAATACAGGGTTATGGGAGATAGCTCTTAGTTCAAGTTGATCCAGGGACTGGTCCGGTTGTCATCTTGGAGTCAGGAAGGAATTTTTTCCCCACTGAAGCAAATTAGAGAGGCTTCAGATGGGGTTTTTTGCCTTCCTCTGGATCAGCTAGCAGTTAGGCAGGTTATATATAGGCATTATGGTTGAACATGATGGATGTACGTCTTTTTTCAACCTAACTTATGTTACTATGTGTCAACAGCTTGTCACTGGTTGGCCAAAAAAACACATTTTCCATCTCATTTCTATATCCCTCATCTGGGTGCTGTTGTCTTATATCCCAAACCCAAATTTACTAGGGGTAACAATATGTTACAGAGAATTTGGTCACTAGGTTTGTTCTTGGACCTAGTGCTCCTTTTAGAAAGAAACACACACACACTAGCCTAGGCACCACCATCAGTCCATCTAGGCCAGTGAGTGGACCCAGTACATAGCCAGAGAGTTGCCAACTTGGTCTGAAGGAGTTTATCCAAGAGACATCCAGGCCACACACCACCTTTTAGGAAAGAATGCACTGACCTGGGCAAGTTCCTGTAACCGTAATGCCAACTTACCTTGCTTTTGCAGACATGTATTGGTTAGAACTAGACGTGCATATGCATAGAATTAGCAGCCTTTGTGCTACTGTGCATGTCCAAGGCTAAGTCTAACCAAGGAAAGCAAGGATGGAAGTGCACCCCTGAGAGAACTTTCCTGGTTGGTGAGATTTCTCCCTAAATTAAGAACCTGCCAGGGAAACCGTCCTAGTGAATTAATTCTCTTGGGGTGAGCCAAACATAATAGCACCCCCTCACTGAATCTGGGTTTTCTTGTGCTTTAAATTTAGGCTTTGCATCCCCAGGTGCTCCTGCCTTAAAGATTGTGAAAAATGCAGTTAAGAAGTGCAAGTTTGGGTCGGCAAGATTGCCAACCTTGAGCATTTTGTCTCTTTGTATTGGTTGCCACCATCAGTAAATAAGCCCTTTTTTTCAGCCCTTATTCCCTGGCATTGATCAGTGACCATATTGGGGACATATTGGTTGGGACGGGGTATGACCAACTAGGTTGGGGGTGTGGGAATGCAGCAACATTACAGGACTCCATTCGCAGAGGAATCATCCTACCACCTCATCTACAGCTTCTTCATCAAGGTTCCTCCTGTAGCCTGAGCCTGTATCATAGCAGATGGCTTTTTTTTACTGAAGGAGCAACTGGTGTACAGGGGAAAATAAAATGTAAGTCTATATTTTTTCTTTACCATTTAGGAAGTTTTCATTTTATCAATGCCTGCTATTGTGGTTACCAGGTGCATGCTGACATAGCTATAGTGAGTCCATGGAGAAGACATAGTCATGCCATAAACCAAGCAATTTAAATGAGGAGCAGATACTTTACTTCTGTTCACAATCTGGTGTTGGTTTTTTCTTCTTTCTTCTTGTGTTGGATTCCTTAATCTTTTTTTCTGCACGTATCATATTCTGCCATTTCATACATATTTGGGCACATTTACTAAGATCCAATTTGTTTTCTGGGCTGAAAACACGATATGGTATAAATTCGGAGTAACCACTATAATTTCAGAAGTTCTAAAATGTCTCGAAAATGCTTTTATCATTGTACGAATATATCACAATTGCGTTCTGGAAGTCATGATATTTTCGTGCCGAAAAGCTCCTTTCTGGCTTTGATGCCTTCCATAGGACTCAATGGTACTCGACAGATTAAACCTGGCGAAAAGTCCCGAGGAAAGTGTAAACCAAAGCGTTAACGAATTCCGAAATGTTCGTATTCTTTGCACAAAGTACGTTTTTTTGTAGAAATTTAACGAAAACCATGAAAAACGTGTGGAATTTTAACAATTTTTTTTGCATACATCTTACATACTAGAAAACAGTTAGAAAAAATATGAAATTATCTCAAAATTGTTTAGTAAATGGGCCCCTTAGTCTTTAGGGAAAGGAAGGGGGGGGGGGGGGAAGGGTCAAGTAAGGTGAGTCACTAGGGGTAATTTATAAAGTTTGTGCAGCGCAGAATTATTTACACAGTCAACATATTTGCCCTGCCCATGTTTGTATTTATAAAGTTGGACAGGACTGGGGCATTTAATGTGCATTGAAAATATATTTATGCACACACTGTGTCCAGGTTACGTCGCTTTGGTGGCGGCAAAAATATTCGCTAAACTGATTTGGCAAGTTGTGAATTTGTATTCACAAAGTTAAAATCAGAGCAATATTCGTGCACAATAATGCGGATTTTTGTGCATAATTCACAAGAAGAGGAATGATGGGCAGAGTAGTGCAAAATGTAAGTATTTTGTGAAAACAAACATGAAGTTTGTGATGTTTATTATTTCGCCCCTGTTTATATCTATGGCTTTAATAATACAAATTCAATTTTAGTTTTATTTTTGCCAGTATCTGTGACAGAGGCTTATTCAGGCTTTGGCAGTGAAACAGATATGTAGTTAATAGAACTCAGTCTGGACGGTGTTGGCCATTCTGTACTAAACTAACTTGATGGAAAAATTGTAAAGGGTATAGTGTCTCTTTAAATTCAGGGTTGTTGCTAAATTATGCTGCTAATTCAAAATTCTTGGAATAACTATCAAGGCTGTCAAAAATAAGGGCAGGTATTTTCAGGCTCACTAAAATTGGCTTACGCAATTAAGAATGACCTGGAAGTTTACCTAAATAATCGGCCTTCCCTGCCTGATATATTTAGATGCTTAATTATTGCTGAAGTAACAAAGGATTTCTTTAGCTCCAGATTTTAGCTGAAATGGCACCAGTTGGTAAAACATAAGGTGTCCTTTACATTTTGATTTTCTGCCATGCCATGACATTAATCTAGATAACATTTTAATAACATGCATTATAGTAATGTGTGTGTGGGGGGTTTAATTCATTATGCAGTATAGGGTAATGGTTTTTCACACCTTTACCTTTGGCAGTCCCCATAAGAGTTAAACCAGCCAAGTGCTGGGGCTGTTTCTAGGAATGCACCAAATCCGGGATTCGTTTCGGCCTTTTTTAGTGGGATTCGGCCAAATCCATGCCTCTGGTGGAACCGAATCTAAATCCTTACAATCATGTGACTTTCACAAAGGATTCGGGGTTCGGCTGAACCCCAAAATAGTGGATTGGGAACATCCCTAGCTGTTTCACAGTTTTGGAGTGGGAGTTCTTTCCCTTTTTAAGTCAGAGTTTACCTATGGCCGTTCTATAATTGCCTGGGGGTGCCATGTGCTTGGTCTCATTGGAGGGGGTTACTGGTGCTGGAGAACCTGAGGTGGAGATAGGCCTCAGTAGGAGAATATAGAGTCACAATAGCATATTCAAATATTTTTGAATACTATACTTTTCCAAGAATTATCTAAGCCCCTCTGGAAGGCATTAATAGAATCTGCCATCACAATATGGTGGCAGGGAATTTTACAACCTCACTGCCCTCACAGTGAAGAACCACCTTCCCTGCTTTACGGTTCCTCAAATCTAAAGGGGAGTCCTCTGGTTCCTTTCTATGCAGTGTCGGACCAGGACCCCAGGGGCCCACCAGAAAACCTTAGACCCTAGGCCCACTCTGCAAACTATTTTTCCTCCTTTCCTCCCCCAACCTCTTTATTCTCCTAGTCTGTTTTATTTCCATGCTAGTATCTATTCTTCCATCTATTTCTCCACTTTCTTCCCATTCAGAAATAGCAAATGACCATGAAGCAGGCCAAATGGTCAGGATCAGGAGGGCCCACTGACACCTGGGCCCACTGACACCTGGGCCCACTGGGAGTTTTCCTGGTATCCTGGTGGGCCAGTCCAACACTGTTTCTATGTGAAAAAAGAAGATTATATATGTCGACTCTATAATCTCCTCTCATGTCCCCTCGCAGGCGCCTTTTCTGCAGAGAAAACAACCCCAACTTTAACATTCTTTCCTCATAATTGAATTCCTCCATCCCCCAGTTTAGTCACACACACTGCACTCTCCAGCTCATTAAATATCCTTCTTAAGGACTGGGGACAGTTACTGCACTCACGAGGCAGAAGCTGGCTGAATTGGTGTGTCCTCCATCGTTGGAGAAATCCCACGTATGACAGTGGCCTAACAGGTGAGTGGGCACACAACTTTTTTGGGCCCATCATCCATCAGTATTTGTTAAAGATCATCTATATGGAATGGCCTTGGACTGCCTCTAGGGCATCTGTTCTCCCTCACATGATGAGTGGGGACCTAAACATTGTAGCTTTTGACTGCAATTTTTTTTTTTTTTTTTTTATTGAGCATACATAATAATGACAGTTTAAATACTTCCTTTTAAAGAAAAAAAGCATATGATATTGCTGTGTTTAACATATATATTGTTAATCACAAAGGATATCTAAAAATAGACAGATGAAAGGGAGAGATTAGTAACTGAGGGAAATTAGGGTAAAGGGGGAACACCAGGTAAGTCCGTTGTCTATAAGCCTTGATGCCTTGTTGGGTTTTTTGTTTCTTTTTCCTTTTTGGTTAAATATTGTTGTTAGCCATCTTGCGGAGTGGATGCTGTAGTTTCATGGTATGTATTCCATTGTGCCCATATTTTGTTGTATTGCTCCTTTTTATTATTATCATTCCAGGTTGCCATTTGCTCCATAGCGGCTCTTGTGTCCATGTTTTGTATTATTTGTTTAATATCATAGGGGCCTCCTGTTTTCCATCCTTTCGCTATAAGTGTAGTAGTCGCGTTTAGAATGTGAAATAGAAATTTTCTCTGAGAGTTAGAAATGGTTTCAGGAAAATGCATTATTAGTGCTGTTTCTGGTGATTTTGGCAAATTAATTTGTAGATCTTCTGTTATTATTTTAAAAACTTGTTGCCATATGTTGTTTACTCTTGGGCAGTGCCACCACATATGTATTAGAGTTCCTTGGTGGTCACATCCTCTCCAGCACGTGGTAGGGTATGTTTCTGAGATATGGTGTAGTCTATCTGGTGTTAAGTGCCTCCTATATAATAGTTTTTTGGTGGACTCTAGATGGTTAGTGCATCTGGATGCTCCAGTTGTTACAGAAAAGATCTTGTCCCATTGTTCTGAGGTTATTTCCATTTGTAAGTCCAGTTCCCATTTTTGCAGTTTGTAGTCCAGTGGAAGTTCTAATAGGAATCGATAGCAGTCTGAAAGGATGCCTCTTATCCCTTTTCCAATCTTACTGCAGAGATGTTCTATTCTCGTTGGTTGTCTTTTAATTTTATAATTTGGTGTGTTTTTCTTTAAAAAGTGGGTAATTCTCAGGTATGTATATAGCTCCTTGTTATGGAGTTGAAATTTTTCTTGGAGTTGGTGGAAAGTGCGGTAGTTTGTGATGAAGTATAGATCTGAGATGGTGTTGATGCCGTTATCCAACCAGCTCTGTAGCGAAAGGTCTGTGATGAAATATTGCAAATTGGTAATTGGGGTTAACGGTGATGGGAATTTGCCCAAGTCCCCTTTTCTGTTTAATTTATCCCATGTTGTGAGAATCAGTTTAGTTGTGGGCAACAATGGTAAATCCTTAGGTCTATTTTTGGGTGGTAGCCAAAGAAGTTGAGGTAGTGTCATTGTTTGTATAAGGATTTTTTCTATTAGGAGCCATTTTTTGTATGTTATAGGGTGATGCATCCTGATGGCTATTTCTAGTAAAGAGGCTCTGTAGTAAAGCTGTATATTAGGAATGCCCAGGCCTCCTTTTAGTTTAGGTTGCTGTAACACTTTGAAGGCTATTCTGGGTTTCATGCCTTTCTATATGAAGTTATTCAGTTGTGTTTGTAATAATTTGATGTATCGTGGCGGGAGCTGTATCTGTACTGTTCGGAATAGGTATAATATTCTCGGTAGTGCGTTCATTTTGGCTGCTACTATTCTGCCTAACCAAGATATATTTTGTGTTTTCCATTTTTGGTAATCCGATTGGAGTGTTTTTTGTAGAGGGAGGTAATTCAATTTGTAGAGGTTTTCTGGGTTTTTTGTTAGTTTAACTCCTAGATAGGTGATGTAGGTCTCTCTCCAGTCATATATGTAATCTTATTGTAATGATTGTAAGTCCCCTTGTGGTATATTTATTGGTAGAGCTTGGGTTTTGCTAGAGTTAATTTTATACCATGAAACTTGATAGAAGTCCTTTAATTCTTTAGTTAGATTAGGTAATGAGATCTGGGGATTTGTGAGGGTAAGTACTATGTCATCAGCAAATAATCCTATTGTTTGTGGTCCGTTCGTTGTTGGTATTCCTTTTATGTTTGCATTCTGTCTGATTTTTGTGGCTAATGGTTCTACCATCAATGCGAATATGAGTGGGGAGAGTGGGCAGCCCTGTCTTGTTCCATTTGTGATGTTGAAGGCATTCGACAGGATCCCTGAAGCATTTACCTTGGCTGTGGGAAATGAGTATAATGCTTGTATCGCTTTAATATAGGTCTTTCCTTGGAATTTCTTTAGTGTTTGTTCCATATATTCCCAGTGGACCCTGTCGAATGCCTTCTCTGCATCTAGTGAAAGAAGAAGAGATGGGTATTTTTGATTTTTAATTATATGTAGAAGATTGTGAAGTTTTCTTGTGTTCTCTGGTGCTTGGCGTTGTCTGACGAAGCCGACTTGATCGTTATTGATTAGTGAGGGCAAGACCCTATTTAACCTTTGTGCTAATATTTTGGAGTATAGTTTGAGGTCCGTGTTAAGTAGGGCTATTGGTCTGAAATTTTGACAGCTATCTGTCGTTTTGCCTGGTTTGGGTATGGTTGTGATGTGGGCTTGGAGAAATTCTGGGTTAATTTTCCCTGTGTCCATTATGTTTTGGAATATTTTTTGGAGATGTGGTATAAGTAGTGTTTTATATGTTTTATAATAAATATTTGTAAAGCCATCTGGGCCTGGAGCTTTTCCTAATTTAAGTAGTTTTGTTGCTTGTTCTACTTCTTCCTGAGTTATTGGAGCATTAAGGAATTATTTTTGTGCAGTACTAGGATGAGGTAAGCATAGGGAATTAAGATATTGTTCTATTTGTGCTTTAGTGGGTTTGGGTTCTTTGTCTTGGTTCTTCAAGTTATAGAGTGAGGTATAGTATGTTGCAAATTAGTTTGCTATTTGAACTGGGTCTGTAATTTTGGTATTGTTTTGTTTTAGGTATGGTATTCTAGCTTGGGCTTGTCTAGCCCTCAATTTAGATGCTAAGTTCCTAATTGCTTTATCACTTTGAGTATAATAGAATTGTTTTAATAATTTTAATCTATATTCCATTTTGGCTAACGTTATTTGTGTTAGTTCTTTTCTATCTTTTTGTATCTGCTGTTCAAGTTGTTTTGTAGGCTTATTCTGATATTCATGTTCTGCTTGCTTTATGTTTCGTTCTAGGCTGTTTTGCCTCTTTTCTCTTTGGTTTCGTATTCCTTTTGCTATGGCTATTATGTGTCCTCGTAAGGTTGCTTTATGTGCTAGCCATACCATTTGGGGATCTGGTATTGTGTTTGTATTTTGTTGAAAGTAGTCTGTTATAGCTGTTTTAAGTTGTAGTTGAGTATCTGATCTTGATAATATGGAATCATTGAGTCTCCAAGGTGTTAAATGTTGTGTGGGTTTTGTTGTAATTAATTCTATGCCTGTCGGTGCGTGGTCTGACCAGTTCTGTACACCGATCCATGCTTTTTGTATTAGTGTCATAGTTTGGTGGTCTGCAAATATGTAATCTATTCTTGAAGACATATAGTGTCTGGGTGAATAAAAAGTATATTCTCTTTCTTGGGGGTGTCTAGCTCTCCATGTATCTACTAGGGCTAGATTGTGAAACAGATCTCTTATTCGTTTAGCAGTTTTCATTTGTTGTTTGGTTGTGTTTATTTTAATTGTTCTGTATATATCTAGCTGTGGATCCATTATACTGTTGAAATCTCCCGCCACGATACATCTCCCTTTTCTGTGCTCCATCAGATTCGTTAACGTTTTAGTTAAAAATTGTGGTTGGTTATCGTTTGGAGCATATACATTTATTAGTGTGTAGTACTGAATTTCTATTGAACATATTAGCATTAAGTATCTACCCAAGGGGTCTGCAAACAACTGGTGCTTTTGAAATAGTGTTTTAGCATTGATTAATATTGAGACACCTTTAGATTTAGTTTTGGAGTAGGCATGAAAGTTATGTGGGTATCTTTTATTCATGAAGTTGGGATGGTTAGATCTTTTAAAATGTGTCTCTTGGTAAAATAAAATATCTGCTTTGGCTTTAAAGGCCTCATGTAATGCTAAATTTCTTTTTTGTGGGGTGCTTAAGCCCCTAACGTTTAGGAAATAGAAAGATACCATGATAGCATTTAGTTGTTTGCTTCCCCTTGAGTAGTGGCATATACATTACTTTTAGTTTGTTATAGACATTGACCTGGTGTGTAGAAATAAACCATATATATATAGCATATAAACTATAAACTTTGTTTAGTAACTTGGTAACAAAATCAACCATAGTAACAATAGCTCAAATATAAATCAGCAAGACAGTAGTTAACGACTGTAAGCAGGGGATATATAGCTACCGTCTTGTGGCGCAGGATCATATTTGGTTTTTCTGCGCCTATGAGGGTGTCCAGGTGCTGGATTGCAGTAGGACTTGGGGGGGGGGGATGGGATTTTCTTTACCTTATCAGTAGAAGAAAGAAAGGAAATGTCAAATTGGTTGTGCTTTGAGCCAGTTTTCGGTATTTTCGGCTGTTTGTTTTCTTTTTGAGTGGATTTTGAGAAGGAATTAACGTGAATGATTTGTAATTTATATCCCTTGCCATTCTCTGCCAATTTTCCGTGGAGATGGAGCGTTGGGGAAGGTACGTCTTGGTGACGTTCTATTTGGTTCTAAGCCCCATTTATGTAGGGATTTTTCGGCCTCCTCTGGTGTGTTGAATATCTGTGGAGCTCCGTTTATTTTCACGATTAACTTGATCGGAAATCCCCATCTATATGGGATTTTCTTCTTTCTTAGTTTGGCTGTTACTTCCGCGAATGCTCTCCTTTTGGCAAGTGTGGCCTGGGAGAGATCTGTGTAGATTTGTAAATCCGCGTATTTTGATGGCCAGTTTTCCTTCTTACGGGCTGTTTGTAGCAGCTTCTCCTTGATTTTGAAAAAGTGGATTTTTGCTAACACATCTCTTGGAGCTGTTTCGGGTGCTGCCCTGGGTTTTGGGACCCGGTGGATTCTGTCTATAGTGAGTTCAGTTTCAGTTGCTTCTGGTAATGTTGCTTGCATTAGGCCTTTTAGGTAGGCCTCCAGTTCTTGGGGTTGAACCGACTCTGGAACCCCTCTTAGTTTTAAGTTGTTCCTCCGGGATCGGTCTTCCAGATCTGCAACTTTGTTGCTTAAGCGTTCTAATTCAGCTTCCATATGAGCCTGAGTGTCTGCTAGCTCATTATGTGCTTGAGCATATTCACCCATTTTCGTTTCCATGTGAGCGGTGCGTTCTCCCAATTCTTGTACTTCTCTCCTTATATCCCGAGAAAGTTGTTTAATGTCCGCTTGTAGTGTGTGTTTTAGGTCTAAGATCATCTGTTTGATGTCCTCTGTTGGTGACAGCTCATGAGAGGATGCTATAGTTTTTTCTTGTCTTTCTCCTTGCGGTTCTGAAATAGCGTCCGCTTGTGGTGGTGGGTCAGTTTTTGTTTGTGGAGTGAAGTATGCCGTCACTTGTTGGGGAGATTTTTTGTTTTGTTGCTTTGGTCCCATTTTGGCTTGGAGGTGGTTAGAAAATTATATTAGTTGTATGCTGCTTTGTCTTGGTAGCACAGGAGTGGGCCCGATATTTACCAGCAACCGTGGCGAAAACTGGTAAAAATAGACAGGAGAAGGAGAGGACCCTAGCGAAACCATCCAGCCGCGCAGTATACCGCACCTCTCTTTACCCGTAGAAGAGCAGACCGTGCGCTATCGAAGATGGCGCCGGCGGTGGGCGTTAGGGGAGAGGACTCTGAAATGACGTGCGACTCCTCTGAGGCTGAGAGCGAGGCATATGAAGAACAGGAGCGGGACCTCAACAGTTACCTTGTGAATCTCCCATCTCGCTCTGCAGGAGATGAAAGAGGAGCTTTTTTGGTAGATGCGGATCAAGCAGGATTTGTACCTGATATAAAATAAAGTGGTGCAATACTGGACAGCTGGCTCAGCTCTCACTAATCTTTGCGCTGCTCTCTCCCGCCTTTTTTTAAAAAATGGCTGCCATAATCTCGCGAGAGTTTGCCCGACTGCAATTTATTTTGACTACGATCTTTCCTTTGTGACACGTTATACTTCCTTTACATCGTTTAACACAGCATTATGGTTTTTTTTAAATCCATTTCTATATATCTGAGACATTCACCTTGACTTATCATCAACCTTGATTTATAATCCACGTCACCTTGACTTATCATCAACGTCAGCTTGGGTTTTGCAGGTGGTGGTAGACTGGTGATGGACATGTGATTAGCTGTGCTTCCAATGTACTTTTAAAGCAGACTCTATTTCTTCCCTGTTACGCAGTATATGAATTAAAAGATTCTGACCTTTTTTGTGCCATGATCTGGCAGGTTTGACATTTAGGATGATTATAGGTGTGAGCGCTTTATTTCCTGTCATGGAAACATTTTAAGGTGGTCTGCAATTAGAAATGCAACGTGTAGACATAGAGCCGATTTGAGCCTTTTGATTTCCCCATGGCAGCTCTGAAGATGGTATCTTGATGTTAGAGTGCCAATTATTCTAATTTATTCTATTAGTCACAGTATTCACATGCCCAAAGGGCTTGGAGTCAATTAGTCTGATGGGGAAAGCTTACAAATGTAAACCTCATCCTTGAATGAAGAGATGAAGAGAACATTTTCATAAAGGACAATGTAATAAATGGTACAGATTCTGCCCAGTTCTAGTAACCCATAGCAACCAATTAGAGCAACCAATCAGTTTATTGTGGGGCCTAAACTGTTGAAGTTTGATTTCTTTAGACCATTATCAAATTATATTCTTCATAGAAATCCATGTTGGGACATGTACTGTGGTGCCCCAGTAGTTGAGTGTCCTCAGCCTTCCTTCAGCCTGCATCCTCCAATTCCCACAATTCCCTGCACACATGATGTCAATAAAGAAAGGAAAATCTCAGTGCAATGCATTGTGGGTTACGTAGTTTTGCTGTCTGTAAGCTGTGGAGTAGCTGTTACAATTTGTAACATCAGTGTTTTAGTCCCTTCTCCCCTGCCAGGATTTTTTGCAGCTTTTTTGAAGAGCTGTTTTTCAGCTGGATTTCAGCACATACAAATGGTATCTATGCATACTTTTTGAAGAAACAGATTACAGGGATAGGTATATTAGGGGTTTCTGTGTTGTGTGGGGCTCTTAAACAAATGGAGTCAGAGTTCCCCTTTAAGGGGGAAACAAAAATATACCTGTTTTTCATGTGAAATGGTTTGTGTGACTTCAGTTCTGGAGTTTTGCTTTATAGGACATCAATTCTGGTATAAACCACGCTTACTATGGGGGGTAAGTGGGTATAGGTTGGGCACAGGTCTAAAAACCAGACTCTACCCTAGGGGCTCAGGCAGTGTCGGACTGGGACTCCAGGGGCCCACCAGAAAACCTTAGGACTATAGGCCCACTCTCAAAACTATTTTTCCTCTTTTTCTCACCCAACCTCTTTATTCTCCTTGTCTCTTTTATTTACATGCTAGCATCTATTCTTCTATCTATTTCTCCTCTTTGTTCCCATTCAGAAATAGTGAATGACCATGAAGTAGGCCAAATGGTTAGAAGCAGGAGGGCCCACTGACCCCTGGGCCCACCGGGAGTTTTCCTGGTATCCTGGTTGGCCAGTCCGACACTGGGCTCAGGGTATAACGCTATTATATAACTTTCTGCTTCTAGCAGTTATTTAAATACAACTTACTCTTGGCATTCCTCTAGTTCTGCCTAGGAATACAGTGAATTCCTGGTAGGGGACTGGTTTTCATACAATTTGGGCTAACTGCAAAGCTGACAAGAGTTTTCCTGGGGTTAAAACACATGCAAGATCCCAGAAAACAGCCTTTTTGCTTCATAATTTTTTTTTGTATTTCTGTACTGCTACTTTATTAAGGAAAAAAAAATGGGTCAGGTCTTGTTATCTATTCATTGCGTGGGTAGGGATCCTTTGACGAGCTTTCTGGGGAAGCCACTGACTAGGGAATTGCTAGTGAAATTCTAGGAGAACACGGATAAAATTCTGTCAGCAGCAATATATATCATACAAATAAACCCTTACACGCCCACTGGAGAAAAAAAAAGGCAAGAAAGGGGCACGGTATCTTCCAATTAACCACTATCATCGCAAACTTTAAAATCTAAGAATCCTACGCATAGCCTACACACAGGAGACAATGTGTTCTTTATAAATACACCGCGCAGTATTGGAAATCGTGGCCCAGAAAGAGGAATTAATGAATCCTGCAAAAAAGGGGAAAATCTCTGCTCTCTCTTATTTTACAAATAAAGAAGATTCCGCTGTTCCATGGGTTTAACCTATTCATTGTTCCATTAGGTGATAATGAGGCCCCTGCTGAGAGCTAAAAGCAGTTTCATGTGTTTACGTGACCCCCAAAATAATGCCACCGTAACAAAGAAAGCCCAAAAGATATTTTCAGGCATATAAATAGAGTGTAGCGGAGCAGCACAATGGAATAGGGGGGTTTTCATCACAGCTTGCACACTTGGCCCATTATTTTTATTATTATTATTAACATTTATTTATAAAGTGCCAACATATTCCGAAGGGCTGTACAATAAGTGGTTTCATACATTGCACATACAGAGTAACATATAAAGCAATCAATAACCGATACAAGAGGTGAAGAGAGCCCTGCCCAAAAGAGCTTACAAGGCATATAAATAGAGTGTAGCGGAGCAGCACAATGGAATAGGGGGGCTCCCATCAAAGCTTGCACACTTGGCCCATTATTATTATTATTATTATTAACATTTATTTATAAAGCACCAACATATTCCGCAGCGCTGTACAATAAGTGGGTTTCATACATTGGACATACAGAGTAACATATAAAGCAATCGATAACCGATACAAGAGGTGAAGAGAGCCCCGCCCAAAAGAGCTTACAAGGCATATAAATAGAGTGTAGCGGAGCAGCACAATGGAATAGGGGGGCTCCCATCAAAGCTTGCACACTTGGCCCATTATTATTATTATTAACATTTATTTATAAAGCACCAACATATTCCGCAGCGCTGTACAATAGGTGGGTTTCATACATTGGACATACAGAGTAACATATAAAGCAAACGATAACCGATACAAGAGGTGAAGAGAGCCCTGGCCCAAAGAGCTTACAAGGCATATAAATAGAGTGTAGCGAGCAGCACAATGCAATCAAAGCTTGCACACTTGGCCCATTATTATTATTATTATTAACACCTATTTATAAAGCGCCAACGTATTCCGCAGCGCTGTACAATAAGTGGGTTTCATACATTGGACATACAGAGTAACATATAAAGCAATCAATAACAGGTACAAGAGGTGAAGAGAGCCGGCCCATAAATCAAGCCCTGCAATTTAGGATTTTGGCAAGACTGTTTCTCCCATTACCTTCATTATAAAGCCAGTTAGTTCTGTAGTTTTTCAATTACCCCCCCAGCATTCCGCCAGAGAGATCCCTAGAACATTACTGTGAATCACACTAATATTGATTGCCTCCTGTATAGCTGCTCATAGCTTCCCTCTGTTCATTAGCTGTTTAGTTGTGCCAGTATATTCATTTATTCTCCTTGCGTCGTTATTAAGGTTATACATATATCCTTCAGGTTCTATCCTTCGCAGATCCCATTGAGGACTAAATAAATATAGTAAAATTTAAAAAGACTGGTAACTCTTGGCAATTTTGCTCAAGGGGAAATTCCCTTTCTCATTACTTAAAGGCAGTAGGAAATTCTGAATCAATACATTAGTACTGTGTAAATTATTGAATATAACCTTGGTATTGCTGCTTATACTTTCAAAGTGGGTAAGGCCATTGCTCAAGTGAACTGCACTTAATGTTCCACATTTTCACCTACCAGTAAAACGTGATAATACGTTTTGCTGTAATAAACCAGTTGATCTACAGAATCCAGCATAACCCACAGATTTGGCGGAGTTCAGATAAATGCGTAACAAATATGAGCATTTTGTAGAGGTTTCAATTTTTGTTCAGCAGCTCCCCACTTAGGAGATTCAGCAGTTTTCTGGTTGCTAGGGTCCAAATGATCTTAGCAACTAGGGAGTGGTTTGAATGAGAAATTGGTGTATGAATAGGAGAGGACCTGAATAGAAAAATAAGTTATACAAAGTAGCAATAACAATAAAACTGTAGCCTCAATGAGCAATAGTTTGTTTAGCTGCCGGGGTCAGTGACCCCCATTTGAAAGCTATAAAGAGTTAGAAGAAGGCAATAATTCAAAAACTATAAACAACGATTGACCAATTGAAAGATGGTTAAGGTGGCGACTTTGCCAAGCAAGCGGATCTTCTCCCAATTGCCCCATCTACGGGTGGGCAGTATCGGCCGAATTTAGGCTAATTTGGTCGTTTGGCCTTGGGGCCAAACAATCGAATTATAACGACGGTAATGGGCGCAGTCGGTTCGGGGACCGCATCAACGAGCTGATGCAGTCCCCGATCCAACTAAATTTTTTAACCTGCCCGATTTCAGGCCAGATGTCAGTCGGGCAGGCCCGTTGTTGCTGCTCCTACACGGGCCGATAAGCTGCCGAATCGGTCTAAGGGACAAATATTGGCAGCTACAATTGGCCCCTGGATGGCCACCTTAAGAGTTAGAAGTTAGGGGACATTAAAAATAAAAATGGTGAAGGGAGGTGAGAAGGTAGTAAGGGGGTGGGAATGTAGAAGGGCAAAGACTACGTGAAACTGGTGTAACAAGTAAAATAATTGAATAGGAGAAGAGGTAAAAAGTAATGGAGTTGAACAGAAAGAATTAGTGGGCATGAAAAGGCAAATGAGAGAAAAGGAAAAGACCAATTATAGTAACGTTAATAATAAGGAGAGGAGAGATAGTCCATTCAAATGACAGATCTAGAAGGGAGTTTATACATCTGTAGCTAATCCTCTATGTCAGACATGGCCAACTGGATGTTGCTTTTCAAGGAAGAATTCATATATATTGATGTGTCCTTGCCCTAGCTTTTTTGAACATAGTGTAGAATGCTATGCCTTTGTTGCCTTTTAACGAATCTCTAGAATAGGCCCATTCTTCACCATAGACCTTACAGACCAGACCTCATTGTTAGCTAAGAAGGAACCCACATATTTGATTCATCAGCTGTAAAGGACAGGACAGTAGTTCCCCCTTTACTTAATGATGTCTCTTTAAGTAGCAAATATTATAAAGATTCAACCATGGGGAAGTCCTACATTACCTTCTAGGACTGGGCGAGTTGAGATGAAGTTGAGTTGAGATGAAGTAATAAAGTTCTTTTGCAGCCAACAGCACAACTGGAGATTTAAGCATTTTGGCAGCAGCATCTTTTTATAGTTCAGAAGGCAGGATCAAAACCCCCAGAATAGCCTGTCCCCCCTTTGGCCTACACAAAGGTTGCTAGAAGGTTCTTGTGGGGCACTTGCTTGTTGGCCAAATGTGACCTTTGAAGGTGGCAATCTATTAAATTTCAGATTAGTTTCTTTTCTAAGTTGATGAATTCTGTTAAAAGAAAGTTTGTGTCCTAACTACGGTTTGTCATTGAGCTACAAGCACAATACTATGAATAAATGCAGGCCAATGGACAACTGACGTTCTCTGCAAGAAGATGTTGTATCGCACATAATTTAAAAAAAACAAAACAAAATATATTCTGTTCTGCTCTTTCTGTGATTGCTTTGTGATCACGACTTTATATGTCTTTCAGAAGTGGGAGAAAATAAGATTTTCCAGCTTGGTTTTGATGATCCACAGTCAGAAGGTGCCGTGCTTCTTATTTTCACTTCAATACCAGAAATGCATTGGAGATTTTTTTTTTTCCATTGCAATGTTCCAACCTATAACTAGTTCTAAAATAAACAACATCTATATCTGAAGAGTTTTTCCCGGGGTACAAAGGGTCAGACAGCGCCAAATAATTAATTGTTGGCTGAAGCAAAAGACTTGTTTTCAAGCATCCGTAGTAGACTACTTGATTTTATATTGTCCAGTGCCTTTGTAGCTTCCATCAGCTCTGTGCTTTATTCAGTCATTGTCTTGTATCTTTCCTTTATTTTATCAGTTTTTCCTGTTAAGTTTGTTCTTTCAATGGATTTGATGAGTCAACCCTTGTTTTCTTATGGCGTCTTATTGTGAGCCGGGCAGTCAATGTAAAACCGAACAGGTGATCTTTTATATGCACACCGCAAATAGATATGTTTCCCCCCTACGTGTGTTATTGCTACAGCGAGAAACAACAAGGAATCTCATAATTATAAAGTGCCTGTGTATTCTTTTATGCTCTACTGCGGCTTCTGCCAGTGGAAGATGAAAATTTCTCTGAACTAAGAGTAATCCAGCTGTGTAGATTGTATGATTCCGAGGAATTGATTGGCTTCCTTGAAATTGTAGGTGCATTTCTGGAATGGATATATTGAGGAATTCCATATAGTCTTTAAGAAGGCAATAAATGAGCCGGAGAGAGTGCATAGACATGCAGCTAAACTGATTATAGGGATGGAAGATGTAAACTAAGAGGGTAGACTGTCAATGCTAGGGTTGTTTTAGAGGACATTATAGACAGATAGCTGGAGATCCTTTCAAACTTTCAGTTGAAGCAGCGTAGATGGTTCTTCACAGTGAGGGCACGGTGAATGACTTTTTTAACAAGCATACTATCCAAGGCTATTGGGATTCTGTTGTGGGAAAAATATGTTTTTTACAAAAGGCATCAGTAAATAGAGCTTCTCCAACAGAATCCTGCATTGAAATCCATTTTTTAATATTGAAATTTTACATGGGGCTAGACATATTCTTAGAGAAAGAAAGATTGCCAGCGCTTAGTCTTAGACATAGTCCTAGTTTTACAGGTGCTCTCAGTCATGTAACTTTGGCTCTGATAAACGTCAGTCACACTTTACTGCTGCACTGCAAGTTGGAGTGATATCACCCCCTTCCCTCCCCCAGCAGACAATCAGCAAAACAATGGGAAGGTAGCTAGATAACAGCTCCCTGACAGCTGCATTGCTTAAAAAAAAATGCTCCCATGTTCCACCTAGTGATAGATATGAGAATAGCAGTCAACAGTAAAAATCCAAGTCCGGCTCAGCCAAGTCATGACTCCTTCAGTTACATGGGAGTAGGAGAAACAATAGGTTATCTGTTGTGTAGTGCCGGCTCCTTCTGAAAGCTCAGACTCAGGCTGCAATGAAGTATTGCTTTATTGGTTCAAGAATAAAATGGTAGAATCAATTGTTTGCAATTTGAATAGTGTTTCATAGTAATAAAAACTATATCATAAAAATCACAACAGTATCTGTTGAATCCCAGGAAGTTTGACAGCTCTGGTTTTGTCGCAATCTTCATGAGGTATAGCCAGATTTGTTGTGATCTGGAAGGATGTCCATGTCTGAATTATTGATATTTAGTGAATTTGCTAATTTTCCTTCATAAATTACCACCTTGTGAACAAAATGGCTTTACTTGGAGAAATAGCACCACTCTGGCTTTAGTATCACTCTTACTGACGATAGGCTTTCACCTTCTTAATGATAATATTAAAGTGTTTAGCAAATATATAGGTACTGTAATTTCGGTTCTATTATGTATCTACTTCGTTGAATTGATTAATACATAGAGAAACCTCTTGGTAAGCATAAATATGCTTGGAACCACCCAGGCCAAAAACAAGCCACCCAATGAGACTATGAAGATTTTCATTCATCCAGATCATGGTATATCTAGTATAAGTAAATCTAAAGCAACTGGACTTGCTAAGCAATCATTGAAGACGTTTTACTACTCATCCAAACAGCTTCTTCAGTTTAACTTGAACTCGGATGAGCTTCCTAATGTTAACATTATTGGGTTTCAGTGCCAACTTCAACCAGCAGATGGGGCTTAATAACTGTCATGTTTTGTTAATTAGCAGGTCAGTTCTTTGGACACCACTCTTGGGCAGGTCACAATATTATGGATGTTGTGTAGTAATGTGGGCAGCATTTGCACTGTACTGTAGTCATAACAATCAGTCAGCTGTTAGCTAGTTTGGTATGCCTCATGTGATTTGTTGCTTTGGGTTTATGGGCTGGTGGAGACCTTGTAACTAACCCCTGCATTTTAATAATTGATATATTTATGTGCTGTGCAAGTAGTGTATTACATTTATTTCTATGCAGAATATAACATATAAGGTGGATTATGACATGTAGACACCACTTAGAAAATCCAGCTTCTGGGAAATGTTTGATTTAGACTAAAGAGTAGAAAGGCTGCGGGAAACAGAACTGATCAGCTGGCCAATGCCCAGATGAATGAAATATCCTTTGTACACATCGCTGTGATGTTTGGAATTGCTGGAAGCTGCTACTGACCTGCTGTAAACAGGGCACCACTCTGATAGATAATAAAGTCACCTTTGCCAAAGAAAACCCTCTCCATTTAGCCAGTTAAACATTTCTTCCTTGCATAAAGATATTTCTCCCTGGCTTCTGCAGTGGGATAGAAATATGACCATGCATTCAAATCTGTTCATTTTTCATGGTCACCCGTGGGCCAAACGATCGAATTGCAACAATGGAAATTGGACCCGATAGGAATTAGATCTGTTGGCGGGAGGACTGCATAAATGAACTGTTGCAGGTCCCAATCAACATCTGGCCAAGTTTAGGCCTTGTATCGGTCGCGTAGGTCCATCGGGGGCTCCCATACAGATAAGCTGCTGAATCGGTCAGAGCGACCCGAATTGGCAGCTTAGATTTGCCCATGTATGGTGAACTTTAGTTGAAAGTCCTTTATAGACCAATCAAGACTTACTGTTCAGGCAAAGCTGCATATAATAAGATAGTATAAATGCCATGGGTATAAAAAAATTAATAATATATATATATATATAATAATAATATAGATATATAGATAATAATTATACAATAGTATACTGCCTGGGCTGAGCCTTCATCCAGTTGGAAACCACAAGGAATGTGACCAGTAAATGAAGCAGTGAGGTCACAGAAAGCCTGGACAGACTGTTGAAGAGACATAATGGCACTTAAATAGCTAGGGGAACAAATGAATGTTTTATTATTTAAAACAGTGATCCCCAACCAGTGGCTCATGAGCAACATGTTGCTCACCAACCCATTGGATGTTGCTCCCAGTGGCCTCTTGAATTCTTTGCTTGAAGTCAAGTTTTGGCATAAAAACCACTGCCAAAGAGAGCCTCCTGTAGGCTGCCAGTCCACATAGGGGCTACCAAATATCCTATAACAGCCCTTATTTGGCACCTTGGGAACATTTTTATGCTCGTGTTGCATGCCAACTTTTTTGTTTCATTTGAATATGGCCCACATGTATAAAAGGTTGGGGCCCACTGTCTTAAAAATTGATGAGATGTGGTGTCAAAGTAGGGTGATTAATGGTAAAGTAAGGTAATTAATGGTAATAGTATCCTATTAGGTGCATTGTTGATACTTTGGTTGTTATCCATGCTACCAATGGCAATGGAGAAAGATGTGTTTTTGTTCAGCCTTCTTACAGAGAAAAATGAGAGTTATGGCTTCCATCATTTTTATCACTTAAACCTTTAGTTTCTGATTAATCATCAAAGTAAGTTGTTATAAAGGGAAGGAGTCAGAGGAGGATGCTGGGGACTGGAAGAAAATAGTGAATAAAGAACAAATACTGGAACAATGAATCAGGAACTAAGATTGAAACCAGCAATGGGCACAAGAGTAAGGTAAGATTGCTGGGGCGTTCTGTATAATATTCAGATGCAAGGGCACATAGTGACTAGGACCATGCCTTAATGCTCGCCGTAAGAGTGGAAAAGGCAAGGGTTTAAGTGGCCAGAGGCTTGATTAGAATGGCCTGAACCTGTGTAGGCAATGGGAAAGCTGAGATTCGTTGGGCATTGCTGCCTTCCAAAGCTGCTACTTAAAGAAGAAGGAAGGTCTGAATCACTAGGGGTGATCAGGAGTAGCAGGTAAGTGTGCCTAAAATTTTGGCACACTCAACGTATCAAGGCTTTCCTTCTCTTATGTAAAAACAGTTGGACTATGAAGGAATACTTCCCAGCACATTCTTATACTTATAGCCACAGTAGCACCTTTTTATAATGATTATGTATCATTTAGATATCTGAGTAAGATAATATATGCTGCGGGCATCATTTTCACAGGCAACTGACCGCATTAGTATGCTGGTGATCAGTGCTGTGCTATTGGAATTTCTGAGTCACCCAAGTTTTCTAATTAATCAACTCAAAGCACAAAGCAACTCATTCATCAAATGTAACTATATATATATGTGTGTGTATGTGTGTGTGTATATGCAATTAAAATCATTGCCTAAACCTGGGTTTCTTATCCAAAACTAAGAAGAAATGTATTAATATTATTGTGAAATGAGCTGAACTCTGAAATTTCATAATAATTATACACTTCGTGTACCATTAACAAATTGCAAGAATAGATTTGGAAGACTCCTTTCTATTTTTGGTGTAAGCCAAAAGAATCATTACTATCCACTGGCAAAATATTTTACAGTGTTGGACAGTAATTACCAGACCAAAGAATAAAGGTGACCATACTTGTTATGGCCAAGCAAGCGGATCTTCTCCCGATATCCCCACCTATGGGAGGGCGATATAGAGAAAATGTAGGCTAATTCGATCGTTTGGCCCCATTATAGCGGGAGTAGAGGGCACAGTTGGTTCGGGGACTGCATCATAGAGCCGCTGAGGTCCCCCATCCGACTAAAACTTTTAACCTGCCCGATCGATTCAGGCCAGATATCGGTTGGGCAGGCCCCTCGTTCCGCCCCTACACGGGCCGATAAGCTGCCGCATCGGTCAAAGGGACCGATATCAGCAGCTACAATCAGCCCGTGTATGGCCACCTTAAGGTGAGTATAATGATTGGCACTTACAGCCCAAAAGGCAGCAAAAAACAAAAGGAACACAAAGGATCAGATTCAATTCAAGGGAATTGTGGGCAGGTCTAATGTCCAGTGAGGTGATTAGAAGAATACTTCAAGGAGAAGATTAAAAAGGGAATATTGGTATAGCATTGCACAGCCATTTAATGACTTTTAAATTCTAGCTTAAACGGGTGGGCGATATCGGTGAATTCAGGCTAATCGAATTAGAACACTGATAATAGGAGCAGTCCGATCCAGCTACATTTTTTAACCTGCCCGATTGATATCGGGGCGATTTCAGGCCAGATATCGGTCAGTCAGGCCTGTCGTTTGTGCCCCTACACGGGCCGATAAGCTGCCGAATCAATCCAAGGGACCCATATCGGCAGCTACAATCGGCCCGTGTATGGGGACCTTAAGTTAAATGATTTGTCCATGACTAGATAGCCTTTGGCATTAGATATCTGATAAGATTTTAATCATGGAACTGTCAACAGTAAAAGTTAAATGAAGATTATGGATGTTAAAGTATGGTAACAAGACATATTTAGTGAAAATTGTTTGATAAGTTTGGGTTTAGGAAACTCAGAGACGTTTATAAGCCTGGGAGTGAAGAGAGTGGCTGAGAGTATCATCAAATTCGATTGAAAGTTGTAGAGGTTGAACAGCTGGGCAGTAGAAGACGCACAAGTAGATAATAACAAAGGACACAAGACTGAGCTATAATATACACTACCCCCCACTGAAACAGCTTGAGGAATTAGCAAGGTTTAGGAATAAAATCAAGAAACCAGTGGCACAGAAGCCAGTGGAGACAAGAATTAGGTAACACAGGTTTGCAACAAAGGAGGTAAAGCAAGTGAAAAGGTTGTTGGGATTCTCTACATGCTATAGATTCCCTTAAATGTAAAGCATTCCCCCCGGTTTAATATGATCTTATTCAATTGGGTTTATTTAGAAAAGGAGCAGAATCACAATGTGAACTTCCAGAAAATTCCACAAAAAGGACTGTGCTCGCTGGAACCAGTTCCCCACCCCCCTTAGTTTAATTCAACCTTTTCCCCGCCTTGTTTCATTGTGAAGTAACTTCTCTATATCCTTATTATATACAGTTTAGCAGCAGAGCATTAAACAGTAATTATATTTTCATGTTTTTAACATTTGAGAACTTGGACTTGTGGTTCATAGGGCCCTTTTATTGACATACTCACTGGAGTAGTTTAGCTTTTGGGGCGGGTAGAAGAATTCATGGGCAACAAATGGTATCACCTTCAATGCACACTGTTATTAAAGGCATTAATGCCCCAATAGCACCTTTTGACCCAACCCTATTGTGGAATCCATGGACAACTGGCAACATTTGGTGGTCATCTTCTGCAAGTTTGCATGTCCAGAAGAAGTTTTTACTGTGCTCCACCAAATGGGATTGGTCCCTGGACCAGTGCGTTTTTCAAAGGAGCACCTAACAAACTAGCACCTTGTCCTTTAAAGCACCACCAGTGGCTCGCGAGCAACATGTTGCTCACCAACATGGCCTCAGAGTTGATGTTTCTCCCAGTGGTCTCAGAGTTGGTGCCCATTTTTGAATTTCGGACTTGGAGGCAAGTTTTGGAGACATAAAGACCATGTGTACTGCTAAACAGAGCCTCTAGTAGTCTGCCACTCCACATTAGGCTACTAATTAACCAATCTTTTGGTCCTTTTTGGTCACCTACTAGGAACGTTTTTGTGCTTGTGTTGCTCCCCAGCTTTTTTTTTCATTGAAATGTTGCTCATGGGTAAAAAAGGTTGGGGATCCCTGATGTAAGTGTTGAAGCCAGCTGTTACTTGTCTGCTAATGAAAAACTGTAAATTCCTGGCCACATTCTCTGTACCTCTGTAGAATACCTTGAGTAGAATAAAAACATGGAGAACAACTTCAACTAGAGAAGAGAAGAAAAGCTCATGAGGTCTTGCTAACAACACCTACACCTAATGTAGACAAATCAGTAAATTGCACGGGGAGGTTGCAGGTTACATTCCTATATACTTTTTCCTTCTTGTTTGCTGGGAAAAGACTTTGACAATTATTATTCTATGACGAATCTAATATCCTTGTTGCAAGCAGCGAGTTGCCTTGGCTTAACCTTGCGTGAGCAGTAGAAATGGCAATCCTGTTTCACCTTCCAACTGCTAAACATGACATGATTCATGCATCACAGCCAGGCAAAATCCATCTGCCTTTTTTTTAATCACAAAAATGTTACCGATTTTTTTTTTTTCTTTGTGCTATTCTATATTTAGGTTTAGGAACACGATAATAGAAGCTTGGCATGCATAGGAAGCACCGTGTCTTTATTAGAAGTCCTGGTTCCAATCCAAAATACATTTTTGCAAGCATAAAAAAATCTCTGTTTGGAGTGTGCATTGATACACTGCTTTAGCTTTGTTCACAGTTGCATCGCACGTACGACAGTGATTTTGCAACTTTCA
This sequence comes from Xenopus tropicalis, assembly GCF_000004195.4. NCBI lineage: Eukaryota > Metazoa > Chordata > Amphibia > Anura > Pipidae > Xenopus > Xenopus tropicalis. The sequence goes on along the minus strand of NC_030680.2, from coordinate 20,620,677 downwards.
AATGGGGCAATTGCCAGGCAGCTTGGCACAACTTCAGAGCTGGTGAATGGTGGTTTCTTTGAACAGCCTACGCCCTACTGAAATGTGTAATTGACTTATCAATATAATTACCTTTTGGGGGAGACTTGCCTGAGTCCAGTGCACCCCAAGATAATTTACACTACTACTGCTTCCACTTATGGGGCTGAAAAAGTCTGACCGAGAAAAGTCGCAAAGATCCTGAATTTTTCGACATGTCCCGTGAAAACCGCAACTCCAGCGTCAAAAATTCTAAAATTTCAAAGCAAAATAAGGATCTTTCAGGAAAGGAAAGGGACATTGACAATTGACTTCTACGCCATCTCAGCATGCTTAGCCGTTCGGGTGCATAGTAAATCCAATCGTTAGTAAATGGATGCCTTAGTGTGTTGCCATTGCTCATACATCTACACCAGGCTCATATTTCTACACCAAATATCTACACCAGGATTTCTCAGCATCTTAAATCTCTATGATCATGCTTGCGATTTCATAAACCTTTCAGGGCACAAGGTGGCCCAGACATTGCTGCTTATAACCACTGGGGTCCTGTGATTGATTCCTTTAATTCCAACCAAGGGCACTTGATTGCCTTCAGCAGTCCACAATCATTAAGGCAAGTTAATGCCTATTATGAAGTTAACCATCTTGTGTGTTTTCGCACATGGTTGGGAACCTGACTTGTAAGTCGATAAACAAAAAAAGTGTGCTTTGGAGTAATCCAAGGTAAAATATAAGTGCAACAAAAGTTCGACTGATCAGGCCAAATTAACTACAAGCAGGGCCAGACTGGTCCGGCAGGGGCACCGGGAGAAAATCCTCACTGATACAGGACCACTGCCTGTCTGGTATCTGAGGCTCCCAGTAATTACATTGCTATAACCACAAGAGGGCTGAAGGGAGGAGGAACTGGGTGGGATGATAGGAACATGGTTGGTCGTAGAGGGGTGGAGTTTGCGACAGGGGTGTGCCCTTGAGGTGTTGACCCGTTGGCCAGTGTAGGACTCTCCAGTCCTACACTGACTACAAGCCTACAAAGATTGGGGGGGGGTTGAACAATTGACATGCCCATGGTTAGCCCTCCCTTTGTATGCTCTTAGTTATACATAGCCTTGAAACGCTACAAATATACAATTAATGTATAGCAATAATGATGATTTACTGAATTTGCTGGTTTTGATTCAGATTTTTTGGCAACATAAATGCTTTAGAAAATAATGTGGACATGTAATAAAAAGTGCAATGTCTCCCCAGTCTTTGTAACTCATAGCAACCAATAAGATATTTGCTTTCAAAACAAGGAATTCCACCTCCTGATTGTATTGCTATGGATTTATGGCACCTCACATAGCACTATGCAACATGAATTGCAATGGCTGGTCTTTTGAAACTCAGGTGTACGGGTTTATGAGCTCTGTGCAAAAAGCTATGGGTGGTGCATACATAAACATATAGCACACATGGCGTGAATATTTAATGCACAGCCCCCAGTTCTCATAGAGACACATATCCTGGCGTCCATTGAACCTCTCTCTATAGGAGTGTGTAATAAGGTCTCCTGTAGATCATGTCTACCCCTTTGTTGTAGTTCAAAAAAGAACCATCCGTCTATCCTATGATATTTTTTTATCTCTCTATTAATACTAGCTATTGAACCTCTTTGTTGTAAAGTTATGATTTTTTTATGTGTATATAATACACAAGAGCCATGAATATCCTGTAAATTATATCTTCATAAACGGTGCTTAGTGATGTCATCAGCTATAATCAGTACTTAGTGATGTCATTTCAACCACATGACTCACTGAAACTAGTGTATTGTAATAAATAATGAACCCCATGTGTAAAATAGGGAGAAATTAGATTCCATGACTGGCATAGGTTTATTCAAGGTTTATATGGTAACAGACTTATAATAGACATATATTATAATAGGGGGTACATTATTGACTATATAATACCTTAAAGTTACAGTACACTCCATGCAGTTAATTATGATGCACCTTGTGCTACCATGAATGGAAGCATGAATAACCAGAAATCAATGGAACGCTCAAGGGACAGTATATTTTCATCATATTACGGTGAAAAACAATTTAACGATCAGTTATTCCATTACCTCAAGGTTTTAGTTTTATATTTTTTTCAATGTATTTATTTCCTACCCAGGTTTGGGTTTTGGTTTACTGTTTGAAAACCAAAACTTGTAGATTTATCAAAGATCGAATGGGAATGGGAATTTGATCAAATCGATCAACTAAGGGGCACATTTACTTACTCACGAACGGGCCGAATGCGTCCGATTGCGTTTTTTTCGTAATGATCGGTATTTGGCGATTTTTCGGAAAATTGTCGCGACTTTTTCGTTGCCATTCTGAATGTTGCGCAAAATCTTGCGATTTTTTCGGAGTGTTACTACTTGTGCGAAAAGTCGCGACTTTTTCGTAGCCTTCGCACCGAGTACGAAAGATTCGGATTCATTCAAGCTTCAGTATGGTGACTTTTCTTGGGCCAGGTTGGAGCTGCAGGGTGCCATTGAGTCCTATGGGAGGATTCCAAAATCATGCTAAGTCTGAAAGTTTCGCCCGCCGCTTACGAGCGCTCAATACGAAAAAGTCGTGACAAGACACGAGCGCATTGTAATGGATACGAAAAACTTGCGTTTTTTCGCGTAAATCGTATTGGTAACGAAAAAGTCGCGACAATTTCCGAAAAGTCGTAAAGGCGCCGAAAAAATCACAAAAAATACGAAAAAATACGAAAAAATGTTCGTTTTCCAATCGGAATTTTTCCAATTCGGATTCATGGGTTAGTAAATGTGCCCCTTAGCCTATTGGTTTGATTGCTATTGTCTGAGCCCGAAAGAGTGTAACAATTTTGATAGAATCCTGTTCCCACCAACATTTGTCATTGATTGAAAGGTATTAATTTTAAAAGAATATTTAGAAACTGAATTTTTTGGTCAATATCTTGTCAGTTTGAATTGTTTCAGATTTCTGTAGAGACAAAATTCATTTGAATGGTAAATTGTGTTGCTTTGTTAACAGCTAACCCTGGAAAGTCGCTGAATTAATATAGTTCGCTGAGCGTTACTGTAGCTACTGCTAGAAAGATATTTCAAATATTGAAAATATTTTCCAACAACGTCAAAGCCACCTATTGAAACAGTTCAAGGCCAAACTGTACAACACATGCTGGAGAGATTTTTAAAAACCATGTCATTTTCATCCAGCGCAAGAGCAGGCACCAGATCTGAAGAGCATTATATCAAGCATACTGCATTCCCAAATAGAACAGCATCCGAGGTTTAGAATGTGACCTTCGCAGAAGACTAGTCTATTCTGAAGAATGTATTCGACGCGTGTAAAGGTTTTACGTGGACCAAACAATAGAGAAATATCTCTGGAAAAAAATGATAATTTGATGTTTATACAGTAGTTGTAGTCGGGAAGTCAAACATGATGGCATGGAGATGTTCCTTGACTTGCATAAGAGCAACTCCACATTGACCAAAAATAAGTACAATGTAGAGCGTATTATAGTGGGTACTACAGTCAGGGGACCTGTAGGTGAGCGTGACCCCAAGAGTACAATTAAGGGTGACAAAGGGTATTGGCATAATGGGGGCGTGCGTGGGATGGATGCAGATGATGATGACTTGTTGACCATGGTCAGCTTCCAGGGGGCCCAGGTGACTGGTAGGCTAATAAATGGGGTTCCAGGGGGGGAAACCATGCCAACTTAGTAGTATGGAGCCCTATGATTACTGTTGAGAGCCCTGTTGATTACTGATGAGAGCTCTGTCAAACGGCATCAGGGGAAGAACTCTAATGTACAAGTTCTGGTAGACCTACATCAAGACATAATCAGATGACACGTACATAAGAGCCATTAGCCCACATAACATTAGCCACGCATGTGCTGCATCATGTACCCATGGAACACTGACAAAGCAGTTGGATTTTCTATGGAATGTCCCTGATTCCCTGACCATGTTGCTGGTCTGCAGGTACCCTGTCTGTGTACCCAGATAGATGGCAGGCTCTTATCCGCCCACCTCTCAGAGGAAAAACATACATTTTCCCCCTTGACCTGGTTGATGAGCGTTTTTGGTCCAAAGTGACATCACTCCTGGTTTCACAAGTCAGTTAACAAGTTAACACCTTTCAGGTAGGGTTACACAGTGAGGCTGGGGAAGGGCAGGTCTGGTTCAGGCATGGGTCTGCAAGACTGGATGTGTGCGACAATCTAGTATGAACCCTTTTAGAAATGACGCAGGGGACTCCGAGGAGGACAAAAGAAAATGATGGTGCAGTGCTCAGCAAGCAGGATACCCTGCTGGTGCTCTTTTGATAAAAAGGAACACTAACCTAGGGTCGCAATTAAGCAACCAGATTGCCAGTTTTTAGGTACCCCCTAAACATTTTAATCAGTGGTGAGCCCAGCTTGCTATTGAAAGAACATGCCCACACTGCTAGGATGGAACATCCTAAAAGGAAACCTATACCCTCAAACAATGTAGGTCTCTATAAAAATATATTGTATAAAACAGCCCATAAGTAAAACCTTGCTTCATCTAAATACACCATTTTCATAAAAAATGGGGCACATTTACTTTACTTTACTTAGGGGCACATTTACTTACTCACGAACGGGCCGAATGCGTCCGATTGCGTTTTTTTCGTAATGATCGGTATTTGGCGATTTTTTTGGAAAATTGTCGCGACTTTTTCGTTGCCATTCCGAATGTTGCGCAAAATCTGGCGATTTTTTCGTAGCGTTACTACTTGCGCGAAAAGTCGCAACTTTTTCGTAGCCTTCGCGCCGAGTACGAAAGATTTGGATTCATTCAAGCTTCAGTATGGTGACTTTTCTTGGGCCGGGTTGGAGCTGCAGGGTGCCATTGAGTCCTATGGGAGGCTTCCAAAATCATGTTTCTGAAAGTCTGAAAGTTTCGCCCGCCGCTTAGGAGTGCTCAATAAGAAAAAGTCGCGACAAGATACAAGCGCATCGTAATGGCTACAAAAAACTCGTGTTTTTTCCCGCAAATCGTATCGGTAACGAAAAAGTCGCTACAATTTCCGAAAAGTCGTAAAGGCGCCGGAAAAATCGCAAAAAATCCGAAAAAGTCGCAAAATGTTCGTTTTCCAATCGGAATTTTTCGGATTCGTGGGTTAGTAAATGTGCCCCTTAGTATTAGTATGTGCCATTGGGTAATCCTAAATAGAAAATTGCCATTTTAAGTACAGGGCCGCCCCCTGGTATCATATGATTCACAGTGCACACAAACAAGCCAAGGCACACATACATGCTAGGCCCCATCAGCCAATTAATGGGCAGAGTTCTGCCTTTTGCTCCCACACTACTTCCTGTTACAGTTAGAGCTGCATTATTTCCTGTCAGCTGATCTCTGAGGGAGCACACAGCCCATCACTAAATGGCGGCTCAAGGGAAAGGATGTAAAAGGGCAATATTAACTGATATATATATTTCAATTTAGTAAAATTCTTTAATAGGCCACTTCATATGATATAATCTGTCGATTAAGTATTTATTCTGGAGGTATAGTTTTCATTAAACAATAAATAACCCCCCCATACTAGAAACCCTTGTTCCTCCCAATAATGGCAGTGTAATTAGCAATTCAGTGCTGTTTGCAAGCAGCCAAGCTATTAGTGCTGAAATATCCTGTTTGCAAGACTTATGCCTTTTCCATCCCTAAGGAAATCTCGGTGATAGATATTCTAACTGTGTATTAATAATACTTTTTCGGCGGCTGTGTTTGTATTTATGTATTAGTTTTGCATGTTGATCAAATACTTTCATTCATATTGTCCTGATTCCAGCCATCAGTCAGATGATAATTTCCTACAGCTTTGACGCACATCACACAAGAAAGGTCAGGCCGAGGAATATTTTAAGTCTCGATGGCAATTTGAAGAGAACTCAGTGGAAGGAAATACTCGCTGATGCATTTCCAGGGCTAAGCAAACACTCCCTGATTATTGATTTCCTGATGTTGTTTGGTTCTATAATCAAGTTTTAGATGTGCACCAGTGTGCCCGAGATAGTGAGTTAACGATTGATCCCACCTTACGTCGCCTTTGCGTCACTTTTTTTTTTTCTAATCTTCGAATCATTTTCTAACTGGACTCTGCTGTGAAAAGTATTGACTGATCATGGAGCTAAATAGGTTCAGGTAAGGCAATTGATGCTTAGGGAAAACATCTGTGCTTTGCCCCTTCTTCCCACCCTGCTTTGCATTTACTTACAGGAATTTCCAAATCTGCACCCACTCCACAAGCTGTTGCTGAACTACAAAGTGTCCTTATCTGGCATACTAAGTACAGGTATAGGACCTGCTATCCAGAATGCTTGGGACCTGGGGTTTTCCGAGTAAAGTAATTTGGATCTCCTACCTTTTAGTCTGCTGAAAAAATTATTTAAACAGTAATTAAACCCAATAGGATTGTTTTGGCTCCAATAAGGATTAATTATATCTTAGTTGGGATCAAGTACAGGTACTGTTTTATTATTACAGAGAAAAGGGAATCATTTAACCATTAAATAAACCCAATAGGGCTGTTCTGCCCCCAATAAGGGGTAATTATATCTTAGTTGGGATCAAGTACAGGTACTGTTTTATTATTACAGCGAAAAGGGAATCATTTAACCATTAAATAAACCCAATAGGGCTGTTTTGCCCCCAATAAGGGGTAATTATATCTTAGTTGGGATCAAGTACAGGTACTGTTTTATTATTACAGAGAAAAGGGAATCATTTAACCATGAAATAAACCCAATAGGGCTGTTCTGCCCCCAATAAGGGGTAATTATATCTTAGTTGGGATCAAGTACAGGTACTGTTTTATTATTACAGAGAAAAGGGAATCATTTAACCATGAAATAAACCCAATAGGGCTGTTCTGCCCCCAATAAGGGGTAATTATATCTTAGTTGGGATCAAGTACAGGTACTGTTTTATTATTACAGAGAAAAGGGAATCATTTAACCATTAAATAAACCCAATAGGGCTGTTCTGCCCCCAATAAGGGGTAATTATATCTTAGTTGGGATCAAGTACAGGTACTGTTTTATTATTACAGAGAAAAGGGAATCATTTAACTATTAAATAAATAGGGGATGTTCTTTTTTCCCATAAAAACAATCAACGCACCAGAGGCCCCCCCTTTAGATTAGAGGAAAGGAGCTTCCATTTGAAGCAGCGTAGGTGGTTTTTCACGGTGAGGGCAGTGAGGTTGGGGAATGCCATTCCTAGTGATGTTGTAATGGCAGATTCTGTTAATGCCTTTAAGAGGGGCCTGGATGAGTTCTTGAACAAGCATAATATCCAAGGTTATTGTGATACTAATATCTACAGTTAGTATTAGTGGTTGTATATATAGTTTATGTATGTGAGTGTATAGATTGGTAGGTGTGGGTTAGGTGTGCTGGGTTTACTTGGAAGGGTTGAAGTTGATGGACTCTGGTCTGGTTGTTTCAACCCTATGTAACTATTTAACAATTAAAAAACATTGAAAGCTTTTGGAGCTCTAAGGCCCCTTTTTCATTTCTACAATACTCTTGTATTTGTGTTTTTTTTTATTATTTTTGACACTGGCTAACACGGTACTACAGTTTTTGTTTTGTGAGATACAGATGACACATGGGTATTTCAGGCACCAGTTCCATGCCCCATTTGTTGGAATGCTCAGTGCTGGTTACCCCATGAGAGGCAGCCTAGAGGATGACATGGGTCTGTAGAGTTGAAACCCTGGTAACCCAATAATAACAGTTTTGGGGTTCAGAATCTGTACATGCAGGGATGCAATATCACATAAGCTATCTGTAATGTATATAAAGTAGCTCCAATATGTTTGCCAAAATTTGTGGCACCTAAAGGCAAACTTGGGCTAGTCCATAGCTCCTAAATCCATGATATGCACAGTCTTCCATTTGAGGGTCCTCCATTCATGGGGCCTTCCTAGAGGAGTAAACACTGATGGTAGACGTGTCTACTATATACTCCTGTGCAGGTCCTACAACACAGCTCAGATCTCCACATTGAGTTCTGTCAGATTTAATGAACTACAGTGATTGCCTTGGATGGCAAACAGCTAGTGGGCACAGCGGCAGATGGAGGGTCACTGTCTATATGTGCTACTACATAATTCCATGTTTGTTCATGTGAGCGGGTGGCCTCTTAGCTGGGATAGAACAGAACAGAGATCGCCAAGTGAGCGGATCTTCTCCCAATATCCCCACCTACGGGTGGGCAATATTGGGCTAATTTGGAATTTGAACGACGGGTATAGGCATCCGTCAGTTCGGGGACCACATTAACGAGCCGATGCGGTCCCTGATCTGACTAAAAATCAAACCTGCCCGATTGAGACCTGGCCGATTTCAGGCCAGATGTTGGTCGGGCAGGCCCTTCGTTAGTGCCCATACACGGGCCGATAAGCTGCCGAATCGGTCTAATGGACCAATATTGGCAGCTAGAATCGGCCCGTGTATGGCCACCTTAAGAAAGAAGGTGAAGGGGCAGTGATGGAGAAGATTTTTTTTTTATATATTTATATGTTTAATCGTACTAGGCTAAGTGAAAAATCATGGTATATAGTATGTCCCCTTAAAGAAAATATAAAACCTCAAAAGTAAATTTTTATAGTTTTCAAGATATTAGGAAGTTTTACCCTGCTAATATAAAGAATTTGAAACAACTGCGCCACCTGCTGTTAGTTTTGAATGACTACAGTGTCAGTTTAGAGCTGCTTAGAACTGACCAGGGAAACATCAGCTGACTCTTCCCTGCTCACCAACTTTATTTTCTTAACAGAGCAACATCACAAAACCTTTCTTTTTTTCACTAACTTAAAAGGGGAACTCCGGCTTCCAAACCAAAATTAGTTAAAAAGTCCCATATAACAGTGAAACCCCTAATATACGTATCATTGTAATCTGTTTCTTCAAACAGTATGAATAAATACCATTTTTATATGCTGAAATCCAGCTGCGAAACAGTCCTTCTCTTTCTGCATCATTTGAAATCCTGGCAGGGGAGGAGGGACTAAAACATTAATGTTACAAATTGCAACAACTTCTCCACAGCTTACAGACAGCATGCAGGAACTACATTACCCACAATGCATTGCACTGTGATGTTCCTTTCCTTATTGACATCACGTGTGCAGGGGATTGTGGGATTGGGAGGATGCAGGCTGAGGACAGGCGACTACTGTTACATCTCATGTGAGTCACAAAGTAGTCAGCCAGATCAGCAGGGGAACAGGGGGCGGGGCTTAGGGAACTGTTCCAAACCATATTATTACATTAGAAATCATGAAAAGGCTGCATAATTTTTAATTGATGTATAGTGCAAATTTGCTTGACATTTTGTTTACTATTCAAAAAGCTCAAGTCGTGGCTGTGCTATGTATGGTACGGTATATGTTCATTCTGCTGTGTTACTTTACAGTAATTATGGTATTCAAAGCTGAACCTCAGGGTTGGACTGGGGTGTCTGGGGCCCACCAGGGCTGCCACCTTGGGGCCCCCAACCCCAGTCGCAATGTGAAACACTCCCTCACACCGCTTACTGCCCTTTGTCCTTCGGTGGGTGTGATGGGGGGGACGTGCTGATGCTGCAGTTGGTGATGGGATGTGACTGGGCCAGTGGAGGCCACAAGGGCCGGAGCCAACCAGGTTTATCCCGTTGCCCCCCCCACCCCAGTCGCAATGTCAAACACTCCCTCACACCACTTACTGCCCTTTGTCCTTCGGTGGGTGTGATGGGGGGATGTGCTGATGCTGCAGTTGGTGATGGGAGTGGACTGGGCCAGCGGAGGCCACAAGGGCTGGGACCCACCAAGTTTATCGCGTTGCCCCATCTTTCCAGTCGGACCCTGCTGAACCTCACCTGTCCGCAACGTCCCTATAAAAGACACTCTGTTCAACACAGAAAAGGCAGTTCTAAACAAGTTTTATTCATTAAATAACATCCCAATCCTGAGTAATTTTATGTTAGAAAAGTTACTTTTTTTTTACCGTAACAATTCCAAGTAAAACAGAATCTCACACATTCCCTTTCATCTGCTGTTTTCTAAATCTTCCTTTTATTTACCCTTTGTTTTCAGCTTGTATTTTTTTTTTGCTCATAACGAATATAGCTCCCCCCCCCGCCCCGGGATTCAGTCATTAGGGCAAGGCTGTTAGAGCAGATACTATTTTTGAACCATCTATCACCTTAGTTAACGTTTTGCTGGGCATAAATCATAGAAATGTGAGGTTGCATAGCGACAATTCGGTTCTCGGTGCCTTTCTATTTCTGTAACTTTATTTAAAAACCCGAAGCATCACTCGCTGTACCTGAAACCCCTAGCGAGGCAGTTGTTGGAGTGCAAGGAGCTTCTGACGTCAGCGCAGCTATTTATTCCACCGGAGACCATTAGCGGTGCCTTACCCTTTGGCGCTTCTGTTTTCAGTCGCATAGTTAAAATTTTATGAATGGGTTTTGACCAATTATTCTTTATTTTTAGCTCCAGAAGAGAGAAGTGGCTTGTGTGTGTGTGTATATATGGCACATTAGTGATGAGCATTAAAAAATGGATGTTAAGCAATAAAGGGATTACATTACCTTCCCCTCCTCTGTTTGGATTGCCTGGAATTAAAGCCACGGTAATGAGATTCTGCGCTCAGAGATTAGCACAATTCCACTATTCATAAATGCACCATCATTTTCCTGACTTCTTTTTTTTCCTGTATTTTTTTGCTCATTTTCCCCGAGACTCCCATGGGCTGTGCTAATACTCGCACTTCACCCGTGCCTGACTCTAAAGCTGCCGGGCTGTCATTGCTCACAATACCTCGTTTAACCCCCGCTGCAGAGCAATGTTATTTACTGGCAATTAATGTGTATGTAATAGTTCTCAGGCTCATTAGGAAGAGAGAGATAAGTGCTCTGCAAATGCCAGGAAATCGGGCCTTTTTTTTTTTTTTACCCAGCATGCCGAGTGGCAGAGGGTCACTAACAGTGGGCAATCGATCAACAGCTTACCTTGCTTTTTGTGCATCACCTGGTAGGGCTGCTGGATGCCTCTAGGGGGCAGTGTGCTGGCATTTGCTGGGGAGTCCAATTTCCATATCTCTTATAGCAGTTATAGTTATATCTGCTATCCCACAGCCCCAGTCCCTTCCCAGAGGCTATTATCCCCCCACTGCTACTATAGGCACCATCTCTCCCTACTTTACCTGCTATCCCACAGCCCCAGTCCCTTCCCAGAGGCTATTATCCCCCCACTGCTCCTATAGGCACCATCTCACCCTACTATACCTGCTATCCCACAGCCACAGTCCCTTCCCAGAGGCTATTATCCCACTGCTACTATAGGCACCATTTCTCCCTACTATACCTGCTATCCCACAGCCACAGTCCCTTCCCAGAGGCTATTATCCCACTGCTACTATAGGCACCATCTCTCCCTACTATACCTGCTATCCCACAGCCCCAGTCCCTTCCCAGAGACTATTATCCCACTGCTACTATAGGCACCATCTCACCCTACTATACCTGCTATCCCACAGCCCCAGTCCCTTCCCAGAGGCTATTATCCCCCCACTGCTACTATAGGCACCATCTCTCCCTACTATACCTGCTATCCCACAGCCACAGTCCCTTCCCAGAGGCTATTATCCCACTGCTACTATAGGTACCATCTCTCCCTATTATACCTGCTATCCCACAGCCACAATCCCTTCCCAGAGGCTATTTCCCCCCCACTGCTACTATAGGCACCATCTCTCCCTACTATACCTGCTATCCCACAGCCACAATCCCTTCCCAGAGGCTATTCCCCCCCCCCCCCCCCCCCCCCCACTGTTACTATAGGCACCATCTCTCCCTACTCTACCTGCTATCCCACAGCCCCAGTCCCTTCCCAGAGGCTATTATCCCCCCACTGCTACTATAGGCACCATCTCTCCCTACTCTACCTGCTATCCCACAGCCCCAGTCCCTTCCCAGAGGCTATTATTCCACTGTTGTTGTTTTGCCTTGGTCAGTTTGTACTTGGCATCGGCTTTCTCTGGCCTACCGCATTGAATGTTTGGGGAGGGAAACTTGTCAAGCAAATTTCGAAATCTTGAGAAAATAGAGCAGTTTCCCGACTGACTTTGCAAAGCTGTGGAAAATAAACCATTCCCAGTTGTGTTACAAATTGTGTTTTCTTCCTGCTTTTGTTTAGATAGATGCAAGTGGGACTTGTTCGTGAAACATACTCAAATAGAGGTTTACGGAATGTCCTAAATTTGCTTCCTGGAGTAGAAGGACTATATCACAGGACATTAATGATGACATGTGTAACCGCTGTTGGGTTGAAAGTGACTCTCAAAAGGGGTTAATGAACGTCCACAAGTGCAATGAGCAAAGAGCAAAGTGCTATTTCAGACAATATCACCATGTTTTTTCATGCATCGTTGTGCTGCGCCTGTTGACACTGGGTGTGAAGGGAACCCTGGAGCTACTGCCTGGTTAGGAGGTGGCAGAGTCAGTAGGCAGAGCAGTGCTCAAGGACTGAGCAGCACAGAAGTGCAAGGAGCACAATTTGAGTATTGTTGAAAGTGGTTTTATGCCCAACTGACTGCGGGGTAATTGATGGCACTGCAACTGTGTTTGTGGATGTAAAAGAGCCCTAAAGTCTTGAAGTTATGTCTGGGTTGACCCCCAACTCATAAACCTGTGGGTTAACACTTTGGTGAGATGGGTTAGAGTTGAAATTTGGGCGACCATTGCAGGTTCAGATTGGGTGCGGGTCAGACTGGGGAAATACACTCTTCCTGTGCTCCCAAAGTTTCCCTATCTTGGAACCCAAGGTGTGCGCAGAAGTTGTATATAGAGTGAAAGACGCAGGTATGGGTTGGGTGCAGGTCCTACAATGGCTACTTATTTTGAGTTAAGGTCAAGATCAGTGCGGGTTGAGTTTTTCCTGACCCATTTTGACATAACTAACGACATCACTTGTCTCTCGCACTCTTAGCAGCTGCAACCAATGCACAGTGACGTTCACGGATGTTTCAGTGAAGTCACCTTGGGGTTCCATGACCTGTATGACAGCACGTGGCTTTCTTGGAACTCCTCATGTGAGCTCAGAGACTGCTAATATATAGTCTATAGAAAGAAGAAAGTTAGTAGGTTTGTTTGTGTCGTTTATGCATTGGGACAGGGTATGACTGAATTTGACGAAACTACTCAGGGTCCTTCCCCTCATCCATGGGAAACGTCAACAAGTGCTTTGGGTTCATAAGACACTGGGCCCCTCTGTGTAATTACTTTTCATATCCCTGACACCTGTGTGATATATCTTTTTTTATATTACCACATATCAGTTATTTGAACACAAAATGTAACTATCCGGTAGGAGGTCAATGGCGACTTTTTGTCCACAAAAGAACAGCCTGCCATTCTGTCTTAACCAATCACATTTCAGCATTCCATAGGCAATCAAACACAACATGGCACCTGGCTTAGGGTTTTCAAGGGTGCTAAGCTTGAGTCTGTCTTTTGTTTACCCTTACATTGTACACCTGCCTATCTGACCAATAAGATGTTCTATTAAGTAGTATTGAAGAACACTCAGTAGTCCATTTTGGTAAAGAACAAAACATTTACCCAGGGGGTTTCAAAAGAGCTGAGCTTTAATATACTATCCATTACTCCAAAACCACACACCCCTATCCGACCAATAAGATTGTACTATTCCACAGTATTTGGAACTACCCAGCACTGCATGTAAAGGAGAAACTATATCAGTAGGAGTTTTCAAGGGTGCCAAGCTTGGTTATACCTGCAAACTTGATACCTCTTTATTTTTTTCAGCAGAGGGTACTGTATTACCTATATAAACCTACACAGATAGAGTAAATGGTAATAACAATGGGCATCCACAGTAAAACACCATGCAGCGAACCTTGTCACCCATTGAAACACTGGATTGTGCACACAAGTGCGACTGTGCGTGCCAGAATCGTACTCCATTCTTGGGGTCTCTGTCAGTGCTGGAGACAGTTGTCCATTTGTCTTTTCACTTCTGAAGCTCTGCTGGGCACAACACAGTGTAGTATTCCCGTTCCCTTCCAGCACCAAACATCACTGAACCTCATTCATTGCGGAGAGGTTGCACAGCCAAAGGCTATGTGTATTGCTTGTCTGATTTGTTGGATTACTTCCACTTGTTTTGGCCTAAGGAGCTAAACTCATCCGTTTTAGATTTCATTTGTGGCATTTCTCTGTTTAGTCACTTGCCCTGAAACTTTTTACGATGTGATAATTGAAACTGTTGGGAGGCAGTTAGAAACACGTACATGATATTGTGCCTGAGCCAGAATGTGATATCTTGTAACAGTGGCGTCTTCGGGACAACTGACAAATCATATTTTCACTGTATCAGTAATGGAGAGTTTTTCACCTTTCACACCTAGAACACTAGTACTACAAATGAAATAGCCTTTAAAGGAGAAATAACCCCTAAAAATGCAAATGGATAGAAATCCCATATTTTATTGTTAACTTACTGCACCAGCCTAAAGGTTCTTGGACCCACTTGAGCATCTTGGCGTAGAGGTCACCTGTCCTTGTGTACTGTGCTTTTCATTCATCTTTTATTCATTGCCCAGCCAGTTAGGTATACCCTCACAATAATGCTGATCACCAAAAGCAACACCAATGATAACAACCCCATTGCTATATTTGTTGATAAGTGAACCTTATATAATTTTTATCTGCAAAGAATCATTTAAACTTAAATTAACCAAATTGGATGGTTTTGCACCCAATATGGATTCATGGGCTTAGATCATATCAAGTATATGGTACTTACATATAGTTACATAGTTGGATCAAAAACTGACCAAGGTCCATCAACCCCTCCAAATGAACCCCTGTACACACACACTTACCTATCTATGCTCACACATATCTAAATTATATATACAGATACCTATACTGTATCACAATAGCCTTGGATATTCTGCTTGTTCAAGAAATCATCCAATCCAATCTTATAGGCATTAACAGAATCTGCCATTACCACATCACTAGGAAGGGCATTGCCCAACCTCACTGCCCTCACCGTGAGGAACCCCCTAAACTGCTTCAAATGGAAGCTCCATTCCTCTAATCTAAAGGGGGGGCCTCTGATGCGCTGATCTTCACTACCTGTCAGTATTGTCTTAGTAATAAGTAATAACATTCCCTCACAAGTGCTTTTTCTCCAGAGAAAACAACCCCAACCTTGACGGTGTAATTTTATAGTAAATCCTTCGTCCCTTTCACCAGTTTATTTGCAATCTCTGCACTTGGAAGATCATATATATATCCTTCTTAAGAACTGGAGCCCAAAACTGCACTGCATACTCAAGGTGAGGCCTTACCAGGGACTTATAGAGGAAAAATTATGTTTCCGGTTCCATCCATTGAGTCCTTTTGTAAAGTACTGCAAGACAGCCACTGAATAACACTGCTTAGAATCACACAGCTTGTTATCCACAAAATCCCCCAATCTTTCTCCGTTAAGGATACCCCCCAACACACTACCAGTTAGTGTATAACTTGCATTTATGTTATTTTTACTAGAATACATAACCTTGCACTTATCAACATTGAAATGTATTTGCCAGTTTACTCCCCAGTTTAGTCAAAGAGAAATTTTTTATCTTAACACCATGTTTATAATTCAGGATATCAAAAACTGTGCCTCTACCCCTGTAAATACTTTTGCCTTTTTTTCTAGCTTCTTCCTTCTATGTGCTTTGGAGATCACATACCTTTATATTCTGCTATGAGCCTGTTTTCTGGTTAGTTTTAAGCCACTGAGTAGACTGGCTTGTGTTCCAATCATAATTAATGTAAAGGGCCCTTACCATAAGAAACAATCAGCGCACCAGAGGCCCCTCCCTTTAGAAGAGCAGACATTTCAATTAAAGCAGCGTAGGGGGTTCTTTATCATGAGGGCAGTGAGTTTGTGCAATGCCCTTCCTAGAGATGTGGTAATGGCAGATTCTGTTAATGCCTATAAGAAGGGCCTGGATGAGTTCTTGAACAAGCATAGTATACATGTATGTTTATGTATGTGAGTGTATAGATAGGTCAGTATAGGTTTATGTGTGTGCTGTGTTCATTTTGAAGGGTTGAACTTGATGGACCCTGGTCTTTTTTCAACCCAATGTGACTATGTAACTATATGTAACATTCTATTTACAATCTGATGTCTAACCTTCACATTAGCATTGGTAGAAGTTCATTCTGATCTATATTTCTGCCAAGGAAGGATTTTGTTGGCATGAAAGAGTGTTAGCTAGAAGACGTG
The DNA here is from genome assembly GCF_000004195.4 of Xenopus tropicalis. Taxonomy (NCBI): domain Eukaryota; kingdom Metazoa; phylum Chordata; class Amphibia; order Anura; family Pipidae; genus Xenopus; species Xenopus tropicalis. The sequence goes on along the minus strand of NC_030680.2, from coordinate 20,604,298 downwards.
ACATTACCATGTTACATTTCAAAGGCATAGAGTGCTGCCAGCAACAAGTCCCTCGTGCCGCTACATATAAAAAGTACAAATATCCCGCCCTGGAGGTGCCCAGATGGCACACATTCAAGTGCTTAGAAACTTTATCCTGTTGCTTTGCTTGGTTCAGCTGAAAGCTATTAACACTTTCTCTTTCAATTTCTTCCAGGCACAACATTCAGCCGTTGTTAGGGAGATTCAGTGAATCTAAAGACTTATTGACATCTGCAGGAGTAGAACCTGGATCCATAGATGGGGTCCTGCTGGATGCCGGATGTTCTTCAATGCAGTTTGATACACCTGATAGGGGATTTTCACTCTCTAGAGATGGTCCCTTGGACATGAGGATGGATGGTGACAGGTATGTTTCTTGTAAGGTTAGCAGATAGCTAGGTATGGGATCTGTTTCACCATTACCCCCTTCTCTTTGTCTGCACTTCTATTTGTTCCTTCTATTCACTCACATTAGTTTATACTTCTCTTCATCTGACTTCCTCCACTGCCTGCAGTGAAAGAGAAGCTGCAACTATAAGACTATTAGACTATAACCTACTTAGACTATAACCTGATAAAACCCACTAACTTTGTCCCAAAGAGACATGTTTTTCCCGGCCAAGTTCATAATTCCTCAGTCACTTGTTATGTCTTTGTTTGGCCCAGTAGGGATTCCTATAGTTCCTAGTAGTCTGTGCCTTCTGGTGTATTCCACCAGCAACTCAAGGAGCATTTGCTGGGTTCTAGACCAAAGTTACCCAGACCGTGTTCTGTGGAGAGGCTATCCAAATGCAAATTCCCTGTCTTTTCTATTTACCTTTCTCATCATCCATTATGTAGCATGGGCAAGTGAGGCAGTGCTTTCCAGTATTATTGTTGTACTACAACAAACAACAAGGTAACAAAGCAGGAAGATTAGAGTATTTTGTGTGTTTTGAGGAACCTCAGGGTTGCTAGAGTTGATATGCTTTATATCATTTTGACATATCATAATCCAGCATGTTGCATAGTCATTGTTAAATGGATGGCTCTTCAGGGAATCATTGAAGGAAAGGCACAGTCTGATAGGACATGAGAACGACAGGAACAAGCTCAAGGGAAGTCTTGCAGTCAAGAGATGGATAAGTAAGGCTAGACACAGAGTGTAGGCTCTGTACATGGGACCCTCTCCCCTTCTGTTTCTCTCTATATTCCATAATTATACAGTTTCTCCCTCTTCAAGAGGTCAGACTAACAAGACCACAGATGGCACTCTCCATTGAAGGGACAAATCCCTAGTTTTTCATAGCTTGCCCAAAGAGATAATGTTCATATATATCAGCATTGGCTAAGCACAATTCAGCAGGAACAGCCCCTCCCAGTTTGCTCATACTATTTACAGAGACTTATAATAAATCTAGGCCCTGAACTTAAGCACAATTCTGCAGGAGGTCATTTGTGTCACTAAAGTGTATGTTAAATTCTCCAAAACCAGCGAAACCCATCTTTATAAATGCGCTGAAAATCTCTTCATCAAACAAATGTGTTTAGTTCTCGGCAAAATAAGTCTCCCCACGAGCAAAGCGAGCGATGCACACAAAGGAAACAGCATGCATTTTCTGATTATTAGATAATTGCTTGGCCGGGTTTAAAAACAAATCTCTCACAAATAAATGAAGACGACGGTCGCTGAAAGCGCAAATTGAGAGAAGCAGCAGAAGTCAAAGTCCAATTATGAAGTTTGGGTTAAAGAAAACCTCCTCCCACTTTTCCTTCATATTCTGAGAACAGAGAACGTGTAATAAATGTTATCTTAAATTCCTCCTCCAGTGTGTAGGCTGCAAACATAACAAAAATAGTCCGTAAACCAAGTTTTGTTCCTATAAGCAAGTGCCTCAAACAGATTTCCCCGAGCGCCTAATAATGAAATTACATATTTCGCCACTCAACAGCAGGGACATCGAAATGATATATTTTTATACTTTATATTATATTTTATTATTATTGTGCCGGTGGTTTACACAGAATTATATAGAGTTTTTCAGAGTCCTGCCCTAGAGAGATCACTTTAATGTTAGATGACTGAAGTATGGGGGGCTTAAGTAACTTTCCCATAGTTACGACGATAACCAGATATCTTGCTACAGACCTGAATCCTTGTGGCAACCTTTGACCGACATGCTGGCCAATAATTCCAATTTACACTATAAAACCATAATTCCACCCCAAGTCCACTGGCCAAGAGTCCTATGAAGATTCTATGCTTTTGCCGAGGAGGGTAAAGGCACGTGGAGTGTTTTGAAGCAACTCAAAATGTGGCTTGAAGGTGGGTGGCAGAATTCTGAAAAATATCTTTGCACCGTCAATAAGGGTAATTGTTATGGTTTATTTTAGCTTCCCATTCGGCAGCTTATATTCCTGTGTATGGGCACCACTGACGGGCCTCCCTGACCGACATCTGGCCTGAAATCATCCAGATCTCGAACAGGCAGGGTTGATTTTTCTGTCGGATTGGGGACAGCATCGGCTCATTGCTGTGGTCCCCAAACTGACGGCACCTATACCCACCATTTTAATTTGATCCTAGGTCCTAGGGCCAAATGACTGAATTAGCCTGATATTGCCCACCCGTAGGTGGGGGATATCAGGAGAAGATCCGCTTGCTTGGCAACCTCACCAAGCATGCATGGATACATACATCTTACCATGTATGGCCAGCTTTAGGGATGGAAGATGTGATGTAAGGGGCGAGGCTATGATGTTATGGGTGGGGTAATAGTCTTTAGGGGTGTGGCTGTGAAGTCATGGGTGGTCATTAGGGGCAGAATTTTTATGGGTTTCAATCATCTAAACAGGCAAAGCTGAACCAAACAGTCCAAAGAAAAATCAAAGGTCCAGGTGCAAAACCGGAATGTGGGAACCCTAGTAACTGTGCCGACCCTGCCGGTATCTATAGGCGTTTCTAAGCCCCTGATACGCAGGTTCACCGACAACTCAGTTGTCAAAGCAGAGGTATTTTACTGCGTTTTGCCGCTGGCCCTGTTAGCTATGTGTCTTTTTTTTTTTTATTTAAGATTTTTTTTTCATCCCCCTAAGAATCTGCTGAATCACAGAGGAAGAAAAGGGAGTAATTAAATTCCACCCACGGCAACATTTCATTATGCTGTTTAACACCGAATTATATACATCCCAGCAATAGGTTGTTGCTTATTCCAAGTAGGGACTGCAGAGTATCCTTGTGTATAGGCTGGGGGCACTGCTGAGGCACAGCAATGGGGGACTGTAGGCATCTGTATAATATTGTATGCCTGCCAGACTGGAGGGGAATTTAATGTAACATTCACCTTCTAAGGTATGTGTCTCTGTTCATTGACTGGTTGCTTCCAAATGTCAGACTGATACTTTTTTAGCGAAGCAGAAAGCATACATTTGTGTAGCTAAAATAAGATTAAAATAGATATTCTATGACTGTGAAACCGCTCGGGAAGTTTTTTTCAGCGCAGACACAAAACTTGACGTATCGGGCGGTGATTTAAAAGCAGAAAGCTCTCTCTCCGATTTTTTTTATTTTTTTTTCCAGACTGCTTTGAGTTATCTTAAAATTTCCGAGGCGCGCACCTATGCAGAGGGGTGCGCTTGGCTTCTTGTCTCGGTGCTGCGAAACTTCACCTCTCGTCAATGAAGTCTGACGTCAGTGAACTAATTGGCTGTCCTTGTGCGTAGGTACCCTGACATGCCCACTGCTGCTGATGTTGTGAATGCCTTAGATCAACAGGCGCTTGCGTCCATCCTGAAAACATACGGGGAGGAGAGACACGCCAAGAAAATAGCTTCAGCTATCGTTCAAGCACGTAGCATATACCCTATCACCAGAACTCAGCAGCTAGCCAGCATTGTTACAGGTATCCTCATTAATTCTCAACTGTGTCTGAAAAAGCAAAAAAAAAAAAAAGAAAAATATTAATCCGAGCGGTCCCAGAGGGATCTATTTGTCCTGAAAATCATGCAGGATTTAAGCCTTTCTCTCTTTCTGATGGAGGCATCAGTTTCTTTGTTTCACTATCTTTGCCGATTAGTTTAATAATAGATTGTGCATGAATTGATTTCTCCCTGCCAAGGCGGAATATGGAGTTACAGGGGCAGAGGGGATGTTTGATCGTGCCGCTCTCATAGCATTGCTGTTGCACGTATGGTTCATACTTGGCATGGCATTCAACTGCCGTGTTTAATTATTTAGATTAGAACTGAACATGCGTTCTTCTCCAGCTGATATCTGGCTCATTATTTTTTTTAGACCAACCAGACGGGTTCTTGGGATGATGCTAAAACGTACTTAGCTGACGCCATGGTCATGGTTTAAGGGGTTCCTGATCTACAGTATAGGGGGTGGTTCATAAATCAGTTTCTCCCATATGTTTAATATTATTTCTCATAGGTTTTGATGTAGGAAATGTTTCATTAGAGCACCCAACGATCTCACTTTTGTCTTACTGCCAGTTGGGCATTCTAGTCTTTGACCCCTACTGGAACTAGGGTAGAACAACGATGTATAGCCTCTCAGCCGTACCATTTTAAAATTGTTTAAGCTTAATTACTGGTCATACGTGTAACAATCTGATGGCAAACAAGGGGATCCCGATTTGCCCACTCATGCGTAGGGCCAAATGGGGCTGATCCAAACATTGGCCCCTAGGCCTACAGGGAACGGTCAGGCCAAGACAGCATCAACGTGCTGATGAATTTTCAAAGCTGCCCAAGATATCTGCCTGATTTTCAGCTAGATATCCGTTGGGTGTCCCAAGCATGGCATACATAGGCCCATAAGCTACCTTAAAAAACATGGGTTTGACACCCCCCAGTAATTTTAGTTGTCTTCTTGAAGAAGCGGAGCAGCAGCCTGTGGTAGTGTTCACTAAGCAGGCACAGCTCAGGGTACTTTTCAAGGCACAGTCACTGTACAGAAATTTTGCCTGCACTCATCTAAGCCCAGCGGGGGAAACCTGTAAGACTGAAAAAAGATGGAGGTGCAGCGCTTAGTAAACAGTACCCTAGGCTGGTGGGTTTTTTGACGAAGCAGAACCCCGGGCTGGGGTAACAGGTACACAACTAGAAACCCAAATGATTTTATCTCTCCTTCCACTTTAATCAATGAAATGACCAGTATTCATGGCATGAAGCTGTCTCTTCCAATCATCTCTTTGTTTTACTTTTTTCTGCTTATAATGTATATGTTGTTCGCTTTTCTTTCTTTTGTCTTGCCAACGTCACCCTTCATTTTTGCATATAGTCCCTGGGGATTTGTATAAATGGCACCTATATTCTCAGGTCTTCTCAAGCCTGTGTCACCTATGATTGGGTTTAAGTACACATGCTCTGAAGAGGCTGTGTCCTTATCTAGCATGAAGCTCCGCCCCTTTTGCTTTCTGAGCCCGCCTTCTCTCTCCGACTATGAAGACCTCAAAGAGTTGCCTACTGGGCATGCTCCAATTAGAATCAAATCAGTCAGACATGCACAGTAGGCACCTCTTTACGGTCGCTAGAGTTGGAGAGAAGGAGGGCTCAGAAAGCAAAAGGGGCGGAGCTTCATGCTTAACAAGGACATAACAACAAGAGCTGTAGTTTAAGTGGCTGTAATAGAGACAGTTACTTATTCTTTAAATATTGCCTTGAAAATGGTTAATACATTATAGGAGAGCATGATAGAAGTGGGCTACAGTTGTCCCACCAATAAATAACAGTGACTCCTGATGGACCAAGTGGTTGAACCTATAGGTCACCTTTGATGGACTATAAATGACCATTCTCATCTGTTATTGGTGAAAGGCCCTACCTCAGTATGAATGGCCTCCTAATCTAAGTGCTTGCAATCAAATTCCATTGTGACTGTGTTATTTTGGTTTCTAAAATGCAAGCTTAGGTTCTAAACCTGCCCCTAACAGGTTAAAGTCTGAGGGCCTACAGTGGGTGCCAGTAGGGGAATATATCTGTCCATATCTGTCAGGAGGTGGTGATCAGGTGTTGACTGCAATTGCGATTGGCTGTTGCTGCGTCATAACCTTAATTGCTATTTCTTGTTCCAATTTGCTTCCACGTTTGTAACTGGGAAACAGCCGAGGTGACCTTGTTGGGCACGGCGTGCGTGCTGACCCGTCTAGCAGGGGATTCTCCATTCCCACGCTGCAAACTTTGGTCGACGTTCTTGAACCACATTGATGCTTGTGTCGGTCTCTGTGGGAGTTCCAAACCCAGGGTTTTCCTAGTAGGAAGGCTGAATCTGCTCTTGGATTGCACGTTCGATAATTGCTGCCGGTCCCTTTTGCCTTTGCGGTCATGATCTCTGCGCTGCCGTTCCAGCTTTGCTTTCACATTAGTGAAAATGGGAAAACAATTTCCGGCGTCAAAGTTGATCGGATGGAAAAGAGCGCTAATTAATCTCAGAGCAGTAGCCGGTGTCTTAGCAATCATTGATTCCTAACGGAAACCGCCTGCATTATACTCAGCAGCTGGAGTTGCAACAAACTCTGTTTTTGTTGCTTATAAATAAGGGCCACCCTCCCCCCCACCCTCCCCCCCACAAGCTTTCCGGTTAACAGATCCCATATATATGGGTATAGGATCTGTCATTCAGTATGGTCAGGGTGTTCCAGACCATATTAATTGAATGACCAGTCCTTTGTGCTATAAATCATTATTATTCCAGAGAAAAAGGAAATCATTTTTAAAAAGGAAAATTATCTGCTTAAAATGGAGTCTATAGGAGATGGTTTTCCTGTAACTCGGAGCCTTCTGGATAACGGGTTTCCAAATAACAGATCCTCTGCCTATATAGACTGAGATCCTTTATTTGTATTTTCCATCAGAGCTGTTGCCACTGGTCTTTCCTTCTCTTTTTTAGATATTTCTTCTCTGTTTATGACACAGTACTAGCTTTTTGGAATATGGATATGGCTCGAGGATTTACACGCACACACCACTTTGTCACAATAAATTCCTAGTGGAGGTTCTGCTAAATATCAAGCAAAGTCTGAGTGCAGGAAAAAGGTGTGAACTTTAAAATTGATCCATTGTGCTTTGTGCACTAGCAATGTAACACCCACCCCCTCCCCCAGTGACAGGCCAAATGGCAAGGGTGCCCAAGCCCTGCCCTCAATTGCCCCTCCCCCAGTGAGGTGACAATTACCATAGAGCCTCCTGTCCAGTTTTGACCCTGACAGCCGGTTTTTGGAAGGGCTGTCCGGGTCAAAACTACCTGCCTGATTTGGAAAAGGAAGTAGGACCCTCAGATTGACGTGACAATCGTGATTGCCATCCCCCCGGCAATGTCATAATCCTGCCCACATGACGTCAATGTCTCGGCCAGTGACCTCATACACCGCCAACCTGCCCGTAGTTAGCCCCCCACTATTGCACCATAGGTACAGTATGTGCCTCTTCTCTCTAACCCTAGTTTGGGTCCTGCCAACCCCCTTGCCCAAGTTCATGAGCAGATGTAAGCTCTGCTGCCTCAGGTGGCAGATAGAAGGTCTGAGGTCTTTATGTAAAATGTTGGACTTTTTGTCTCTTTTTTTTAAAATTTTTTTATTTATTTTTTATTTATAACAACTAAGCACAACCACATCTTCACTTAGCAGACAAAGTTTTGACACTTGCTATACAAGGTGTGCCATGATTATGCTTATTTTTACTAATAGGTGTTTCCTGGGGCTGAAAGTAGGGGTTAGCAGAAGAGGCACTAGGGCTCAATAGAGGTGGTTGGGGGCACCCTCTTACTGGCTGATGGCATGAGGTATGGGGCGGGACTGAAAAATGGCATTGAGGAGGCGGAGCTTAGACACAGAGGGGGAGCAGAGCTTCAGATTATTGTATTTAACCAGAGGAAGCTGCATGGTGGAAGAGGTAATGGGCCAGATGGAGGCGGATTTGGGGCAGGCCAGAGGCAGTACATTAGGAATTACAAATTTACCAGCCAAATACCGGCCCCAGCCGTAGCTTGTATTTTACCGGCCAGACAGGTAAAATACCAGCCATATGGCAACACTATCTGTAGTACAGGCCCTTCTGGAAATAACAGTGGGCAGTGGGGGATTTGTAGTACTCAATGGTGATGAGCGGGGGGGGTCACAAACCCCCCCACTTATACTATTCCCCCTATCATGTCACCTTGCAGGGATGGGGGGCCATCAAGCTTGTGTTAAGTTCTTTACCCATTTGGCCCAGCAGTGATGTTTCAATGGGACGAGGCTGCAAGGAGGGAAGGGTGTTTTGACTGATATTGTTCTCTGGTCAAAGAACCAAGTGTTCCTCAGGCCTTATAAATAGTCAGCAGTGCTTACGGCAAGGAGTTCAAGGGGGCACAGTCTCCCATCACTGGGAACATGGCTTAAAATGGAACGATAGAGGCATAGTTGTAGCAGCGATGAACCCATACGACCCTATAACCCGCGCAGAGAGAGAGCATAAATACAGGTCGGCAGAGGTTCTCCTTGCATTCCGCAGAAAGAAAAATGTAATGTAACAAGCACGGCAATGTTTCCGAAGTTGATAAATGCAGCGGAACAATTTGCACTGTTTGCCTGTCACTCGCAGAGACGCTTATGTAGAACAAGGCTGAAGTGATTACTTTAACATGTTGTTTTTATCCCTCTGTCCTTATCAGCTGTCATGTACGAGCATCTCCAGTGAATTGCTGCGAATGAGCAGCTTGATAAGAGCCCTATCTACATTGCAGCACATTAACCTACACAAAGGCACAATGAACTTCCTGCGAGATTCCCTTTCAGCTCCCGATCCTCCGTATTTCTTTCTCGAATTTCAAAAAAAAAAAAAAAAAAGAGTTTTAGCACCCTTGGGTTTCCATGCAGAATCAGATGGTGAAGAGTCGTGGCTTTGTTAGCTCGGCGCTGATTAGTGTCGCCTGTGGCCCTCAGCAACAATAAGCTGGGATGGATCTCACATTGTGCAGCACAAGCTGTCATAATATTTGCCTAACCATTGTCATTTGTGGGCTGATTGAGTTGCTAATTTGTAGGAGCCTTTTCTTTGGAGGACAGGCTTGATAAATGTGATTTAGGCTGTTTTGCTTCATATTGCTGTGTTTATATAGCGCCAACATAGTCCATAGCATAAAAACCTCGCCTAGACAATCATTTATCTTGTGTTTTTTCAACATTTGTTTTATTTTTTTCATTTCAAGAAATAAACTAACTGATAATATAGATTAACAAGCATTATGTGGTCTAGGCTTTAGCATTCCCCCATTTGATCACTAGGGACACTGTCCTTCCACAGGGTATAGAGAATACCTTAATATAGGGGTCCCACAACCTTTTTTTTACCCATAAGCCACATTCAAATGTAAAAAAGTTGGAGAGCAGCACAAAAACATTCCTGGGGTGCCAAATAAGGGCTATGATTGCCTATTTGGTAGCCCCTATGTTAGGCAGTCAGGTGATTTTATGCAACCAAAACTTCTAAGCCTCCAAGCCAGGACTTCAAAAATAAGCACCTGCTTTCAGGTTACTTGGAGTAACATCCAAGGGCAGTGATCCCCAACCAGTGGCTCATGTTGCAACATGTTGCTCCCCAACCCCTTGGATGTTGCTCTCAGTGCCCCCAAACCAAGTAGTTATTTTTGAATTCCTGACTTGGGGGCAAGTTTTGGTTGAATAAAAACAAGATTTCCTACCAAATAAAGCCCCTGTAAGCTGATAGGGTGCATAGAGGCCCCTAATAGCCAATCTTAGCCCTTATTTGGCACCTCCATGAACTTTTATGATGTTTGTGTTGCTCTGTGAAAGGTTGGGGAACCCTGTCCCAAGGGGTTGGTGAGTAACACATTGCTCATGAACCACTGGTTGGAGATCACAGCCTTAATAGATCCAACTATTATGGCATCAAATGTGTCTAGAAGGCGGTAGATGTGGTGCTTTAAAGGACAAGGAAAGTATGAATCATTGGGGGGGGTGCTAGTTTGTTAGGTGCTCTTTTGAAAAATGCACTGGTCCAGGGACCAGTCACACATGGAGCACAGTAAAAACTTCTGCTAGGGACATGCAAACTTACAGAACAAGACCACCAAATGGTGCCAGTTGTCCATGGATTCCACAATAGGGTTGGGTCAATTGGGGCAAGCACATTGTGCCTTAATGCCGTTAATAACGCAGTGTGCATTGAAGGAGATACCAGTGGGATGTAAATTGGTATGTTTTTAACCACAATGCATTGTTTTTCTTTAGAATTTAGCATTTGATTTGCATCAAAACAAATGCAATTGTGTGTGAGGTTTTCCACAAATCTTATTAAAGTTGTGGGTACCATTTTTGAAGTAGGGATTACAACATTTCTGGTTCACTGCGGTAAAATGCCATTAGCATGGGATTCTTTTGGCACAAGTCTTATGCACCTATTGACACAGCCTGATGTAGGAATCCTGGGACTTCCACCATGTTCAGGGTTTTCTAGCATCAATAGTTTCACATGTGCATCATTAAGCAAAAGGATGGACCTAATGGTGACCAGCACAGCTGTATCTTGCTTGGATGCAAATATAATGAACGTCATCAATACACATAACATTTGCGTCCGTTGAAACATAACTTTTGTTGCAGTCGTAACTGAATCTTTCTAATGTTCTAAAAATGGTCAGCATCTTTTAGTTTGCATTATCTCCCCACACATGGGCCACCTCCATGCCTAAATGTTAACAACCATGAGATGGCAACTGTATTACAACCATATTAACAACCATGAGTTGGCAACTGTATGACAACCATATTAACAACCATAAGATGGCAACTGTATGACATCCATATTAACAACCATGGGATGGCAACTGTATGACAACCATATTAACAACCATGAGATGGCAACCCCATGACACCCATATTAACAACAATGGGATGTCAAATGTATGACAACCATATTAACAACCATAAGATGGCAACTGTATTACAACCATATTAACAACCATTGGATGTCAAATGTATGTATGACAACCGTATTAACAACCATGAGATGGCAACTGTATGACAACCATATTAACAACAATGGGATGTCAACTTTATGACAACCATGTTAAGAACCATGAGATGGCAACTGTATGACAACCATGTTAACATCCATGAGATGGCAACTCTATGACAACCATATTAACAACCATTGGATGTCAAATGTATGACAACTGTATTAACAATCATGAGATGGCAACTCCATGACAACCATATTGACAACCATTGGATGTCAAATGTGGGACAACCATATTAACAATCCTGAGATGGCAACTCCATGACAACCATATTAACAACCATGGGATGTCAACTGTATGACAACCATATTAACATCCATGAGATGTCAACTGTATGACAACCATATTAACAACCATGAGATGGCAACTCCATGATAACTATATTAACAACCATGAGATGGCAACCCCATGACAACCATATTAACAACAATGGGATGTCAAATGTATGACAACCATGTTAGGAAACATGAGATGGCAACTCCATGACAACCATATTAACAACCATGGAACCATGAGATGTTGCCAACTGCAACATGGCTAAAGTATGCAAGTATGAAGGAGACATTTTCTAACAATCTTGTTGCATGGAAAACCAGCAAGCATTGTGCAAGACAGTGCCAGGTAAGCCAAAATGCCCTGATTGGCCAGATTCATTGTTTCATTTCCTGCTTCTCGTAAGACTCAGCCTAGTGCCAGCCACCCTTTCTTGAGACCCGTCTGAAGATTTATGGGTTGTGAAACGTTATATATGTCAGTCACCTTTTGTTCTGCAAAGTTATAACTACATTTAAGCAAATATTTATGTATGTTATAAGAAAAACTCTTTCCTACAAGACAAATTCCAGCCATAGCTTTTTCTCAAACAGGATTTATGGCATATTTACTAGATCACCAGTCTCTCCATTAATAGCACAGTACGCAACAGCATCTGTATTGGTATTAACGGTGAGGTGCCCAATCCTATGTGTCAGCTCCTCTTCTTTTTGTACCTCTATTATTCTAAGTCCATATTGTAAGAAAATGCAGTTGCCGGGGATCCTGTAGGTTACTATAGCAATATCTAAAAAAGAAAACCTAGCGGTAAACAAATATGCAAAAATCAGTTTTTAGCCTAACGTGGGTCATCCAAGCTGTCGGTTCAGCTTCGCATCTGGGTAAGTAGAATGTGTGGGTGAAAGCCGGTGTTATATAACTTCTGTATTACTCACCGCTAAATAATGTTTGTAAACTTGTCTTACATCAGCTATTTTCTTATCACAGAGAGACGCTTCCAACCCGTTGGCGCCGAATATTTTGCAGCTATTTTTCCCACCTATATTTGTAGTAAAAAGTGTACCCACATAAAAACTGTTCTGGTGTTAAAAACTGCAAATTTGACTTCTTTAAAAAGCTTCAATATGTTTCTGAGAACAGCAATATTGAAAATAGACATAAATAGCCTGGAAATATATCCTTATAGTGTACAAGAGCCGCAGATAAACTGTAAATGTTATCCTTATAAATGGTGCATAGTGATGTCATCTGTTAGAATCAGTGCTTAGTGATGTCATTTGTGTCACATGTAGTCTAAAAAATCTTCCCAGTGTTGTTAAACATGAACATATTAGAAATGCCCTTGGCGTTCCATGACCTGGAAAGCCAATTAGGAAGAGATTTGTAGTCAGCACATTTTCTCCTAGAAGTTTTATTGCACCCATAGCAAGGTGACCGATAAAAGTTTTTAGATATCTGTAACATTGCTATGAGATAAAGAGAGCTCCAACCAACTTTTACAGCCAGGGTCTTGAACCAAAGGAGTTTAAAACCTACTGTAAGACCACAGGGAAAATAGAGTTAGAGTGATAAATTTTTTGTATTTATCTCCAAATAGTGTCTACATGAAGCATATTGTGTGTAGATAGTATCCAGTACAACAGGATCCTATTAGTTAAACACTAGATTCAATAGATTTTGCTTGGAGTTCCTTTTGAGCCGTCTTTCCCATGAAATATCATTAAGTCATACAGTATATCCATAAATTCATAAACTGAAGTTAATAGGAAGAAAGAAAAGCAATTACCCCACAAAGAAGACCTTAAATGTTTGCATGTATTGTAAGCAGTATTCAAAAATGCGGTAATAGAAAACAAGGATTTGATTGCTTCATTTGCAAAGACCAATCCCAAACATATATAAACAGTAAAAAGATGCAGAATGTGTAGAACCATTAGAAAATGGAAATACTCTGGTTACAAGGGGACATGAGCCAGTGTTACAGACCAGTGTAGCAGTACAGATAGTTTATCTCATACACATTGGCAGTGGCTAACACAGGTCATAGTCCTTACACACAGAATGCTTATGTTTAGCCAGGTTGCTTTCATTGACTTAGTTTAACTCTCTCTCCTTTATTATTTTACCAACTAACTGCAGAAAGCGAACATAACTCCAATATTTAAAAGAGTTTATGGTCTTAACCGGACAATTATAGGCCTCTAGATGTAACATCTGTTGTAGGGAAGCTGATTTATTGCAGAATAAAAAGAAGATTATTACATTTAAGATTGTGAGCTAAAGAAACGGCACTGTGTGCAACAATCAGCAAGATTCATGAAGCATTGATAATGTTAAAATATGTAGGTAGAACGTTATACAGTGTTTAACAGTAATGGGGTCTATCTAGAGGCATTTAATAGAGTGCCACATAAGTATTTGCCTTCTAAACTAGTCATTTAGTCTTGGTGTGGCAGTTTGTCCCTGGATAGAGAGCTGACTGAAACTTAGGTACAGGATGTAGCTTTATAAATGTAGACTTTATTCTACTAGATACTTTATAAATGGATGTTTAAAGTGTGTGCAACAGGGTTCTATATTGGGTTCCCTTTTATGTAAGTATTATATGTGTGTTTTTGGTGACTCTTGATGAAATTATGCAGTATAACTGAATCCATCAGGATGTGTCACCATTGCAAATGACATTCATTGCTGATAAAGGTTTGCACTTAAGATAGATGAATCCTTGATGGAAAAGGACCTAGAAGGTTCAGCAAGATATTTTCCACTTTTAAATGGGACAGTCAGTGGAGGGAAAAATGCAGTTTTGGTTCAGGGTGTTCAGAGAAGAATGTCCAAGCTGATAAAAGACACAAGATCTGGACAGGTTTGCATTGTTTTCATTTGGGGAAGAGTCTCTGAAGGCCATCACTTAAGGTCCCCATACACGGGCCGATTCTAGCTACCGATATGGGTCCCTTAGACCGATTCGGCAGCTAATCGGCCCTTGTATGGGCACTACCGACGGGCCTGCCTGACCGATATCTGGCCTGAAATTGATCAGGTTTAAAAATGTAGTCGGATTGGGGACCGCATCGGCTCGTTGATGCGGTCCCCAAACCGACTTTGCCTATATATAATTCGATCTTTGGCCCCAGGGCCCCATAGGTGGGGGATATTGGGAGGAGATCCGCTCGCTTGGCTACAGTTAATACGAGCGGATCTTAAGATGTATGCGGACCTTAAGTTGGTTGGTGCAGTGATTAATCCACCTCTAATACCTTGTGGCTATCTACAAACAATGCACTGTTGGTGGCACGTACTCACAGCGGTGAAAGCCCTGGGTCTCAGCCACTGCTGCAAATAATCCATTGCTATTACCCATTTTCTTTGTGGTCATTCTTCAACAGTCTCATTTCAGCTCGAAATGAGACCATTTCTTCATAGTCATTCTTCAACAATCTCATTTCTTCTGAAATGAGATTGCTGAAGAATGACCACAAAGAGAAGAGGTAGTAATGAGTCTGTTCAGTGGTTGAGACCCAAGGCTGTCCCCGCTGTTAGCATGACCCATCAACTGTGCATGGCTTGGAGATATCCACTCAGTAGCTCAGGTGGATTAACTGCAGCAACCTTCGTATTCACAAAGCGTGGCTCATTGGACTGATTTTAGCAACTGGTTGTATCTGAAACTGAAAATAAATATTCCTCTCTATCTTGTAGCCTAATTGGTCTTGGCTTGGGCCTCTAATTCAGCTTCACAGATTGGTATCAACTCCATTCCTAAACCATCCCTTGCTGATTGCAGCGAATGTTGTAGGGATATCAATGCATCATCGCAGGTAGATAGGGATTGCACCTATGCTACTGTGTGGATATCATCCAACCATGCCCAGTTGGTGGGCCTTACTAACAGGTGCGAGAGCCTAGAGCCTGAGCTACTAAATAGAATAGAATTATCATTACTCCCTTCCTTCGCAGTCATCGTTCAGCAGTCTCATATCAAGTTTGCCTCTATTACTCATACACTAATTGCTCAGTTCAGGCACAAAACTAAGGCTAGAAGCTTAATTGTACCTTTCGGCATCTTGATGATTGGTTTATCAAATTAAAAACCCCATTGAGAAAGGATTATTATAGGGGAGGGCGGCTGTTAGATTTAAAGCCAAAGCAACAGCTTTCATATTAAAACTTTATGACGATGTTCATAGGTTTTTTTTTTTTCTTTTTTTCTCCTCCCCCCCCAACGTGTCCTTTTGCGACAACCTAAATATGTAAAGCCAGTTATATCTAGGTTCATGGACTTTAATTAACAGTTAGAAAATTGTAATATCACTTGAATTTTAGATTGGTGAGAATTCAACACTGTATTAAGCAGCCTAGACAAAAGGACATGAAATGCGTCAGAGAGACTTATTAAATGCAATGCAAATTCAATAGCCAGATTCCTGCAAACAGGTGCGAGAGATGAATTAATTTTTAAACTCCAGCACTCTCACTCTGGGGATTTTCATGCATCGCATTGACAGCCGCGGCACGTTGACAATTTCATCCGCGAGCTTAAAAAATTTCCAGCGCAGTTTATCTGGGAAATCTTGCCCGTCGCTTAACCATCGCTCTGCCTGGCCGGCTGGTAAATCTGCCTGCCTTCCTAAGGCTTGGTGCTGGTCCTTAAATGGTTAAAAGAAGAGGGGGTGAAAAAAAAAAAAATAGAAGCAGGGCTGTACGACGGGAAATGTTAATTTCTCTCTCTGGGATTTCAAATCATTCATCTAGCCAGAAGCACACCGAGTTTTTATGAATGAAATCCATCTTGCCAGCTGAATACAAATGCTCCTCTATTATCATATTGTTCTATTACCCTGCGAGATTCTGTTTAACTTGTAATATGATTTTCTTTGGCGAATTAGCATCAGGGCTATTTGCTGTGCGCATTTGATCTGTAGTATGAAATATCCATGTCATTCCGGGG
This sequence comes from Xenopus tropicalis, assembly GCF_000004195.4. Lineage (NCBI taxonomy): Eukaryota > Metazoa > Chordata > Amphibia > Anura > Pipidae > Xenopus > Xenopus tropicalis. The sequence goes on along the minus strand of NC_030680.2, from coordinate 20,588,051 downwards.
CTTTAACCCTTTCGAGGGCATGGCTCCTTATAATAATAATAGTCCCTTTTCTCTTCCGCAACTGGCTTGTAGATTTGTCACAGTATTAATATATATTAACCCATCATATTGTCTACAGTGATTTTAAAGGAGAAGGAAAGTTGAAAGTACTGAGGGTTGCCAAAATGTTAGATTAAGATCGATTACCTGATACCCTGGGCTAAAAACTGCACCGGCCCAAGGTATTTCTGCAAAAGATCCATGTCACCATCTTCTTTGGAGTCTTCCATCTTCTTTTCATGATGTCTCTTTTACTCTAGTGCGTATGAAAGTGAGAGAAGAGGAAGACAAATGGGGCTGAAGAGCCCAGGCCGGTGCAGTTTTGTGCTCACAGGAGCACTGGCCCGGGGTATCGGGTAAATACTTACAATCACTGGGCATTTTGACCCCCGACAGTGATTTAGACTTTCCTTCTCCTTCAAAAGATTTCTTTTTTTAATCTTTTGCCATCTTCAGCATTGAAAAACCCACCCTGATCATGACCAGTTATACTTGGACATGTCCTATAATCTGCCTGAGCCCCTGCCCATGTCTCATTGAGAAACACCCTGTGATTCAGAACTGTCCTCCCTACATTAGGAAAGTTGGGTAGGTTTGCCACAGGACTGCCTTTGTTGAAGAAGAATGAACTGTTTAGCACCCAAACATATGATACAAAAAAGTGCACTTGCAATTGAAAATGTTCTATGAAGTAAGAGTGCTCTCTGTCTCTTGATGACTTAACTAGATGTTAGTGGGCCCCAAAGCAAGTTCAATTTAGGGTGCCAAAACATTGGTAAGTTGACCTATTCTACCACAATATATTAAAATCACTTGTTATTTAGGGCCCCCTGCAACCCCAGGGTCTGCTTCCTCTGCAGTTACGCCCCTGCTGTCTCTCTCACTGTTTCTTATATGACTCCCTGTTAAAGCTTAGGGAAGTCATGTGATCACTTGCTCTCCTCTCTTCCCCTTCTTTCTCTACTCAATTTGATCTTCAAATTTATTTTCTTTTTCGTTTTTTTACCACTGAACTTTGATTCTGCCAACCTTTATATATGCAGGATATTTCTCGTGCCCCTATATTTCCTTCTTCTCATGTTGCTGCTCCTAATCTCCCACCCAACACTCAGCTTGCACCTCTTGACCTTCTCCTCCTGCTCTGCCCCCATAGCTGGCTGCTTTCCTTCCGCCCTTAGCGCAATCCACCAGCCTCTTCCAACCCGACCCCCTGGTATTTGAAAACTTTTTAGCGCATCAGAGCACAGGGTTTTCCCCGGTGTCCCGGTGGGCCAGTCCGACCCCGTATTTGGCCAAATACCAGAAGCTCCACAAATAAAAAGACCAATTATAAACCTCATTCAGAATTCAAAGTCCACAAAATTATTGCATCATATGATTATATAAATGTTGCTTTCAGGTGCCCAGTTCTTTGAAGCTCGATATCCTTACGTTCATATTTAGTTCAGCTTCAGTGCCGAAGAGGTTCTGCAGATGAGCTGATGCTTCCAACACTGGTCTTTTTATTGTTAAGCAACTTTCCAATATATAAATATGTATTAGTAAGAATGTAGGACTCACAGCCCTTTTAAAAGCAATGTTATCAAATGTTAAACTACTCTTTGCCTCTAGTATAAAATTTGTAGAATTGCCTAGAATTGGGCTGATGTTCTTCATTGCAGGAAGGGAAACTGCAGGTCAGAAATGACATTTTTTTGATGAGACAAAGAAAACAAACATGCCAATGGAAGGATATGAGTGCCCCCAAAACAATGGACTATATAACATATCATATCATTATATTCAACTTCATTGTAATGTTTTAGATTCTCTTTGGTTCATCGATGCAGTCCTCCTTATCTGTTCCAGGTAATGATGTCCTTCTTCAGGTCAGCTCTGAAGCTCCTGAATCCTCCCATAGGAGGCAACAGGGATAGTGTTTTTGCCATTAACTGTTGAGCATCTATGGCTCCAGATTTAGTAGGAAACATGACCTATAATGATGTTGAGGCAGTGGCATTGTTCTTTATTTAGTAGAGTTTGAAACTTCCCAATTATAAGGCTTTCTGGCACTAAAGCTTTGATACATATTAAAGGGGAACTCCACCCAAACACAACTTAAGCTTTTTGGAAAGTAGACATAATTTCAGGCAACTTTGCAATATACAGATATGTAGCCTTTTCATGATATTTGATGTAATAATATGGTTTGGAACAGTTCCCTAAGCCCCGCCCCCTGTTCCCCTGCTGATCTGGCTGACTACTTTCAGACTCAAAATGTAACAGTAGTCGCCTGCCCTCAGCCTGCATCCTCCCAATCCCACAATCCCCTGCACATGTGATGTCAATAAGAAAAGGAACATCACAGTGCAATGCATTGTGGGTTATGTAGTTCCTGCATGCTGTCTGTAAGCTGTTGCAATTTGTAACATTAATGTTTTAGTCCCTCCTCCCCTGCCAGGATTTCAAATGATGCAGAAGGAGAAGAACTGTTTTGCAGCTGGATTTCAGCATATAAAAATGGTATTTATTCATACTTTCTGGAGGAACAGATTACAGGGATAGGTATATTAGGGGTTCCTGTGTTGTGTGGGGCTCTTTAGCAAATTTTGGTTGGAAAGCTACCCCTTTAAGATTTGCTTATTTGGCAAGGTTGATTTGACCACCTATGTGCAGGGACAAATTGGGCTGATCCAGTTATTCAGACCTGGTTTGATGTTTCGATCATAATATGGGTGTAGGCAGGATTTTGTAACCTGTCCAATATATATATATATGTGGATAATTTTTAGCCAGATATCTGCTAGGAGGTAGGGAGGGCCTCATACATGGGCCTATAAACTGCTGAGATGTTCTGGAGGGCCTGAGTCTAAAGCTTATATTGGCCCAAGTATGACCCATAGGAACTGCAGGCTCATCATTGTGACCATTACAAACGACCCCTCCTTGTTGATACAAATGAAAGTAGCATTTTGCCATTTTATAACAAAGTTATAAAACTTAATCAAAGCAAATTTCCCTCTAAGCGGTATCTGTCTGTTCTTCCTTCTTCCCTGACTCCATTTACCTCTGAAATGATGTTACAGGAGTCATCTTCCCTCCAGCCAAGAATTTTCCACAATCCCTTGCATATCCTGGGCTTAACTGACCTGTAAAGACAGAGAATCACAGAAGTGAGGAAGTCATTAGGGGTTTTGGCTGAGGGGACAATGACTAGATGTTCTACATATAATATTTTTAAACTTTTTCTTCACAGGAGCCTCGATTCAGGCTCGGACAGATCTTCTTCAACGTCCGGCGCACGTGGCGACCAAAACTTTCCAGGCTCTCCGCATCTTTGTAAACAATGAACTGAACGAGCTGCATGCAGGGCTCAGCACAGCAGAGACATTCCTAAGGCCCGGCGGAAGGCTTGTCGTCATCTCTTTCCATTCGCTCGAAGACCGGATCGTGAAGAGATTCCTCCATGGAATAGACATGGCCGATAAGCCAAATTTGGCCGCCAGGCATAAAATAAGGCAAGGACAGAGAAACAGCAAAGAGATGGAGGATGAAGAATTTCTAATGTCACATTCTAATCCAGCTTGGACTGTGATCCAGAAAAAAGTGCTCACACCCCAGTACCAGGATGTATTAGAAAACCCACGCGGGAGGTCAGCTAAACTGAGAGCAGCTATTAAACGATGAGCCCAAGACTTTATATTTCATAGGGCCCTTGCACTGACTTGTTTTCGATTCCATAAAAAATGTTTTTTAAATGAGTTTTCATAGTAAAATAAACTTGGATACCTCATGTCTGAATACTGGAGGTTTTTTTTGGCATCTGGTAACCTTAATGCCAGGTCAGTCGAGCCTCGAACCTCAGATTATTGGGTATTCCTTGGCTTGTGCACTGGATACATTTCCATGTGATCTGTTAACCCGGTAGCAGTATCAGTTTTTTGCAGAGCAGGACCACAACACAACCTGCTGCCCACCAGTTGAAGGTTTTAGTGACTGGGGCGACCTTACTCCATCTAATGTAACACCCTATAAAGCCATTCATTAAGTGCATATGGTTTCTTGCACCTTCTGCCAGTGCACCCAGTGTGTATCAATATGAACGAGGTGAGGGCTAAGGACTCCAAGAAACAGGTATACAGTAAAATGGTCCCATTTAACTCATGTTCTCAGGTTTTGTACAAATTACTTAAATCCTGGAACAAAAACACTGCATTGTGGGAAAACAAGGCAAAGTTCTCTGATTTGTTGGACCTTATTTTCTAAATGAGACCTCACATCTCTTTTTTTCCCCAAAAAGAAGACTACAGATAGTTATCTACTAAGCATCACATATATCAGTGGTACTGTTGCCCCCCTTGGGATTTCCATTCATTAGTGTGCCTTGACTAATGCATTTTTTTCAATAACTTGATATTCTACCTTTTCCTAAAGATATTGTAATTCATTCCCAGTAACCCCTCCCGTTGTGCAGTTGAGTGCTCAGATTGCTGTCCCACATTTTGCCACCACATCTCCATAGTAGACCTAATTCTTGTGTGACCATTATTTAGCAAATATATTCATATGAACAATCTGGTGGGGGAAAGGATCGGCATCTTCTCTATTACTTTCCATACATGACTCGAGCTATCAGATCATCAAAGTCAAAATGACAAGCCTCAAATGTATGCGCCCAAGACAGAGAGCAAGTTGCAACTAGAGGTGCTTCACTGATGGCAAGGTTTAAGCAAATATTCTCTGCAACAGAGGGCAAATTGAGACTTTGAATCTATACAATGAGATACTGCTCATCTCAAAACCTGACAAAGGCTGCAGCGGGGGCAAGGGAGTGGTTTGTTTAAACAGAGAGCATTTCAGTGGACTGGTCATTTATTTTAACCACCTTGTAAGAACCAAGAGGTTTTTTTTTCCCCGATAAAACCACTTTTATGATTCTATCTATTAAAAATGTTGTGGCGGAAGTGCACCTTGTTGTGCGTCGGGATATATTTATGATGCCAGGCACACAGTACACAGGTGCAGTCGGAGGTCTCTGCTTGCTGGCAGGAGTTTCCATCTGGCGGCCTTATTCCCACAGACCAAGACTTATTTGCTTACTAAGCCAGAGGGCAGGCAGGGAAAGAACAATTCTGCATCTTAATTTTGTTTACATCGGAAGGTCTGCAAAGAGCCTGAGACTCGCCCAAGATACATGGAACTTGGTACAGGTATGGGATCCCTTATCCGGAAACCCGTTATCCGCTCCGAATTACGGAAAGCCTGTCTCCCATAGACTCCATTTTAATCAAATAATTCAGAATTTTAAAACTGATTTCCCTTTTCTCTGTAATAATAAAACAGTACCTGTACTTGATCCCAACTAAGATATAATTACCCCTTATTGGGGGCAGAACAGCCCTATTGGGTTTATTTAATGGTTAAATGATTCCCTTTTCTCTGTAATAATAAAACAGTACCTGTACTTGATCCCATCTAAGATATAATTACCCCTTATTGGGGGCAGAACAGCCCTATTGGGTTTATTTAATGGTTAAATGATTCCTTTTTCTCTGTAATAATAAAACAGTACCTGTACTTGATCCCAACTAAGATATAATTACCCCTTATTGGGGGCAGAACAGCCCTATTGGGTTTATTTAATGGTTAAATGATTCCTTTTTCTCTGTAATAATAAAACAGTACCTGTACTTGATCCCAACTAAGATATAATTACCCCTTATTGGGGGCAGAACAGCCCTATTGGGTTTATTTAATGGTTAAATGATTCCCTTTTCTCTGTAATAATAAAACAGTACCTGTACTTGATCCCAACTAAGATATAATTACCCCTTATTGGGGGCAGAACAGCCCTATTGGGTTTATTTAATGGTTAAATGATTCCCTTTTCTCTGTAATAATAAAACAGTACCTTGTAATTGATTCCAACTAAGGATATAAATAATCCTTATTGGATACAAAACAATCCTGTTGGGTTAAATTAACGTTTTATTTATTTATTTATTTTTTTAGTAGACATAAGGTATGGAGATCCAAATTACAGAAAGACCCCTTTTCCAGAATACCCTTGGTCCTGAGCATTCTGGATAACGGATCCTATACCTGTACTTCTAACAGTTGCCCACAATAAGGAAGGCTGTTAACCTGGATTTTATTCTAGACCAACCTTTGCCTCCAGTCTGAGGGCATGTGGCCCAGGGTGACAGCTGACGGGAATACTTACATTTTTGTATACCAATACGCCTGCTTCTTATAACACACATTTAGGATAACTAAACGTTTGTGAGTGGAATAGAGAATTCGCCTGGGATTATGTCCAACGTTCTCTTATTTAAGTGTAACTGAGAGGGTTTGTTTCTTTGCGGTTGATATTTATTTCCCGCTATTCCTGTTGACATTTCTTGTTAAACCCGAACGTATTGCATTTTCTACCAAGCCAACGTCCTATGCCCAGTTAGAATGATGTTTTGCAGGAGTGTTCCAACGGGCACGTTACACAATCCATAGAGTGTTTATATGTGTGGTTCGGCGCTGGAGAGCGGAGATGGGTGTTGACAGCTTGTTGCAGACAGATTGGGCCGGCTGCTATTTGCTACTTGAATTGTACCATATCATCTGCGTGGTGATATCCAAACAAATATAATTCAATAAAAAGTCATGGAAGGCAAGCGCCTGGCTAATGCTGCAATATGGAAAGTTCTTGTCAGTAATTCTCTACTCGTCTTTTAAGTATCCAGAAGATCCAGGGGGTTGCTCATTAGCTCCCATGGGCATCTCTATAGTAATAAGTCAGATCAACTGGACTTGCCTTATTCTTTCTCTTGAAGATGTTTCTCTCAGAATGATTTGTGGAAAGATCTTTCTGATGTTAAATACCCTGGAATCTAGCTCCAATCAGCGTAATCTGTTTAGCATAACCTGCATGGGGTCAGGGATTGGTATGATTGGAGCTATGAGGTGTTAGTAAACCTTCCAGGGAGAGGTGCCAAAACAGCATTGTACATGGCAGACAATAGACATCGCACCCTCCAACTCTATTCAAATTTGTTTTTCTGTTTTCATATGTACGGCTTCTTGGACACTTCTTTTGAACCAGTTCTCCTCGCTGTCCAGAATGTGAACTTGGTAGTCTTCAAACATGTCCTTTCTCCTACAATCACCGTCCCTCTATGAGGTCTTTAACCCCATGTTGGTTATGCAGATTATGCTGATTGGAGCAATATTCCAGGGTTTTTAACTCCAGAAAAACCTTTGTACAAGTCATTCTGATCTGAGAAAGCCAGTCGGATGACTAGCGAAATGTCTTCAAAAGAACAAATACAGCAAGTCCAGTTGATTTGACTTCTTACTATAGATATAACAAGGGTGGGCAGACTTTTTTCGGTTGCGATCGACTGATGACCAGGGAATGCGTACATACGCGACGCAGTATATATACGCATTCCCACAGCACTTCCGCATCCCCGCCTTGATCACGGTCCACCAGGAATCCACGGGGGATCAACTGGTGGACCGCAATCGTTGTATTGGCCACCCCTGAGATATACCATGACCTGGATGAATGAGAGCCTTCACTCCCAAGGGCATCATTACCATCAAAGTCGCAAAACGTTTCATAGTGAACCACCCACTCTGCAGCCAATAGGATATCCACTAGTTTTCTGGAGGGACTTTTATGCCTTCTGTATAGTTCTATAAGCTCACTCACAGAGGATTCCACTCCACCATTGAAAGGGAAATTTACTTCCAGATTTGCTAGTATGTTATAGATGGACCTATTCCAAGCAACCCTTGGCATGGATTACCCAATTAAATCACTAGGGGGTGTCTTTACATTTCCTTGTTCTTTAAACCCTAGCAACCTGTTTAGCAATTGAAATTCCAAGCTTGAGAGCTGCAGAAAAAAATGTAAATATTTCAAAAATCACAAAGCAATAAAATCATATTAAAAGTTAATTTTAAACAGGGAGGAGGAACAAAGTGTTTTAACTGTGGCTTGTCTTGCTTTGTCTTATGTTTTCTAGTTTATTTTATGGTAACAAAACCTAAAAAGATAACTGTACTTCTAAAATGATCAGGCACAACCTTTCTGTCCCACTGGTGGCTTAGCCTGCAGAAGGCCAATTCCCTACAGTTCTTCTAAAAATTGTGGTGTGGTCAAATAACCCATTTGTACACATCAAAGCTACCAATCAAATTAGTGGGAAGCTTTCAGCCTATGGCAGACACTGTCCATTATCATTGCTTGTTCCTTTTTAACAGGAAACACATGGGGAAAGTAAAGTGCAATTGTGGTAAAATCCCTAAGCCCTAAGGCTATTTCTGACTTTTTCTGGTTTTCCTTCTTGAAATGTTGAATGCTCATTGGTCACATAGTCTATGGCTTATAATGAAAAGGCTAAATGGCAATTGCCAATTGTGTGTGTAGTTCCTATGACATGACATTTTCACTGGGGTTTTTCAAGTGTTGGAGAAAAGCCTCAATGTGACCATGCTGCCTGTCACTGACTATCTACCGGGCAACTCTTTTTCTGGCCAAAAGCCACCTGTACCGGCAATATTTCATATTTCCGTTCCAGTCAGACAGGTAGCACAAGTTTTTATTATCATTGTCTTCTGAACTACCTTGGATGTCTTCTGAACCATTATAGCCAATGGCAGATGTCACAAGAGTTCATAATGGATGTCGTTCAAGCCACCTGAAAGTGACAGCACCAGTGGGTAATTTCCTGGCTGAAATCCACCAGTAGCCACAATGTCAGTCAGATTTACATCATAGTCAGTGACAGGTAGCACAAGTGTTCACATTACCTATCTTTGGATATCTTCTAAACCATTATAGCCAATGACAGGTGGTAAAAGAATTCATAACAGATGGCTTCCGAACCTCTTAAAAGTTGCAGTACTGTGAGTCTTGGCCTAAAAATGCCCACTACTGCAGAAGGTTTGTATTACAGTCAGTGGGAATTAACTGGACTGGTTTCGGATTCTTCCCCATTAGCTGAACACACTCTACTATAATCTATTGAATTGTAAACTATTGACCTGTGTAAGTGATCCATTTTGAAATCTAAGGCAACTAACCCAAGGTTCCCCAAGCTGCTTCTGGTTGGGATAGCATATTCTGGCCAAAATCTACTTGTTCCTGCAATGCTATTCCTATGTTCATTTTAGCTAACGACATGTAGCACAAGACTTCACATGAACCATCTGAACCACCTTGACTGTCTTTGGAACCATAATAGTCGATGGAACCATCTGAAAAAGCTTTGTCTCTTGGGTCTTAAGGTGGCCATACACGGGGCGATTGTAGCTGCCGATATCAGTCCCTTGGACCGATTCGGCAGCTTATCAGCCCATGTAGGGGCAGGAACGAGTGACCTGCCTGACCGATATCTGGCCTGAAATTGGCCAGATATTGATCGGGCAGGTTAAAAGATTTAGTCGGATTGGGGACCGCATCGGCCCGTTGATGCAGTCCCCGAACCGACTGCGCCCATTGCTCCCGTTAGATTTTGATCGAATTAGCCGACATTTTCCCGATATTGCCCACCCGTAGGTGGGGATATCCGGAGAAGATCCGCTCGCTTGGCGACCTCGCCAAGCGAGCGGATTTTCACGTGTAAGACCTTTAGTCTTAAAATGTTCAACAGAGCAGGTTTGCTTTACCGGCAAGGGTAGACATCAGGAATGGTTCAGACCAGCGTCGGATTTGATGGTGGGGCATCTCAGGCTTTCACCTAGGAATGCCCACCATTAAATCAGACCCTACTCTGAACAAGCTTTCTCTACTATGAAGTATTCCATATATGACCCTGCTACTTTGGTCATACCACCCACTGAAGGGCACAACCCCTTCACAATTAGACCACATCCCCTGCAAGGATGTAGGTGGATTATAACACAGTAGGGGGCTAATGGAGCAGATAAGAAAGGCTGAGACCAGCCAGCCAAACAGAAAACTGAGATGACTCAGTAACACTATCTCTTTGTTGACAAACAAAGGGAAAAATAAAAAAGGAGGCCATTTAATCAAATCTTAAAGTATATGTACTCAGTATTACTATGATACTTGAGGTTTAATAAAAATAAATAAGGTTTCTTGTGAAAATAAACAACAAACAAAGACTAACGTTCCAATGAAAGCATTAAAAAAAAAAAAAAAATGAGAAGCGACGGCCTTATACTCGTCTACATTAGTCACATAATGAAACAGAAATGTAAAACCCTCGCAAATTAATTTTCATGATAATGATAATATAACAAGTATTGGAGTTAACAAGTGGAACAAATAGGATAATATACAGCCGCATAACCGAGGAAGGGAAAAAAAAACCCAGTTGCCTTAAGGGTTTTACTCCTCTTGTGTTGACGAGGCAGCAATTACCGTCAGTGTTGGAAAAGTTTATGAGCTGTGGAATACTGCGCAATATAAAAACCCTCAGAGTGGAAACCGGCGGTATTTAGAGATTCATTTATTTCAGGCAGTAGTTTGCACGCCGTTAAACAAGTTATTTCAAGCACACGCCATTAATTCCCAGCGTCGGGGAGTTTAAATGGAGAGAAAGAGTTTCGACCTAAATCTGCGGTGAGAAAAGTGTGGGGGATTCCGTGTTTACATTTGTTGTATAGATTAGAAAGGCTTTCACTGTTTCTGTCCTTCCAGGTCAGGCCTCAGTTGCTGGATGTGGCCCCAAAGGGATTTTTATGATATGGTAAGTTTACTATCATTTGACCCATAAATGTTACATATCTGTCCGTAGGTTTGTTATGGAGAAGAAGACTGCACTTATTTATCTCATTTATAAGGTAGATCTGAGGCCTCAATAGCTCTTCTAGGCTTTAGAATATACATACATCTGTCAAAAGCAGCCAACTAGAGAGAAGGGGGCAAAGCATTGGCTTCTTAATGCCTTCTGATGGCTGTTGGTTGGTTCTCTGCCATATTGATTTTTTCGTCATAGGAAGATACAATGGCTCACCTTTATACTTGTTTTCCATTGGCACTAGGGTTGTTGCCTTTTTTTTTTGTAACTTAAATTTTATTTGGTTTTCACAGCATTATTTAACACACATTGTTTGTTTCTTCTGAATGTAATACTGTGATTGTTATAGTCAGTCAAGCATAGATTCAGATCAAGTTTTATACATAGTGGTAAAATGGCAAAGAAATTAACAGATAAAATAAAGTCAAAACAATAACATTTCTTGTATGTTTCCCAGGAGAGTGCATTGGTTTCTATCTGTTATTTCTATTTTGGGGTGATAGCACTTATTGCATAGGTCTGTACCTTTGGGGTGTTTGGTTTTGAGAGATAATAATAATAGTAATCCCATTTTGACCATATTTTGTCATGTTGTGGGATTGTGGGGAGTTTAGCTGTCATCTCTTCCAGGTCTTTCATGACCCTTAAGCGGGAGATGACGGGTTGTTGCCTTTTTGAAGAAAACATTTTGGCTGCAACTATAGGGAAGGCCAATCAGGGCTATGATGTAAAAGGGGTGCGGCAATAATTTAAAGTTGAGGGATTAGGGCTAATCGTGCAGACATTTTGTGAGTTTGGTAAAGAGATAAATGGGTAGTTGTTTGGGGGTGTCAGATGACCCTAGGCTTAAACGAGGAGTCATCATGTGGTTCTGTGTCTTTGCACCCCACGTGCTGGATAGTTTTGTAGAACCCGAGGTAAGAGACCTTAGTAAGATAAGATTGGACTCCCCTAGAGTTCTCGTTAAGGTCCTACATTTGACCAGGCCCCATTTACATAATATAGCAGATATAACATTTATCAACCAATTAGCAATAGTTGCTTTATAGAACCTTGCACTAACTAAAGTACAACATTTCTTTAACAGAAAAATAGGTATTCTAGCCAATTATGTCCCTAACTGACCTTCAGAGCTTCACAAACTGTGTGGCTTCCCCCACCCCTGAGGAGGCTTCAGAGCATTGGCTAAAGGGGGGGGGACCCTTTAGCCAATGCTCTGAAGCCTCCTCAGGGGTGGGGGAAGCCACACAGTTAGTGAACCTCTATTACAGGTGGCAAAAGAAACACAAAATAATATTAAGAACACACAGAGGTAGTACAGCCATAGAGACACTTGGGTTGGCTATATTATCCTATAGAAACATCCACAATTTCTTGCTGTAGTTGCTGTATTTCTGTGAGGTTTGTGTCGCTGTTCCACGTCTCTCGGTTTGTACAACTGATTTAAATCATGTGACTCGGTACTACTCACAGTTTTTTTCCCCAAAGTTGTCTTTGGCCGTGTAGCATGCAAAGTTATATTTTAGAAGCAAAATGCCATATTTTTACCCATAATGCAGCATTTTTCTCATAATGCTAGTTTAACTGCATCACAACAGACAAAATTGTGATTGTCTTTGGGCAGAATGTAGGGTTTCCACATGGCCTGTATTTTACAGGCCTAGCCGGTAAATACCAGCCAAAGCTGAACTGCCCAATCCCCTATCTTTTATCTCTCTGTATACCCCTAAAACCTGCCTATTCACTGAATTCCAACCCAGTTTGTCTAGCCCTGAGCCCTGATGACTCTGTCCTTTCTCAGACCTGCCTCCACTCCATACATCATTAGCCGGTATGGACCAGAAGAAAAGGTGGGAACTCTAGTGGTCAGAGTAGTGGTTGCATCACTTCCGCGTTCTTTTAAAATTTATCCAATTCATTGGGTACAAATCTGTCGTTCCTGTAGATGCAGTTCACTGTAGGAGCCTTGAGTTACCTTGAGTCAAGGGTGGCAGTAGTTCCAGGATTCCCCAGGGTCAGTAGGTGCAACTGTGCAGCTTTCATTAGGTGAGGCAGGATGGACACATTGGCAACCATGGAGGGTTGTATGCAAAGACCTTAATGAATTGCGTCAATACGTGCTCTTTATTGTGTCCATTATAGAGCACCCACATTTATGGTCACCTTTGTAAATGGCCCCTAGTGACATTTAGCCAGTAAACATAGATCCATGAGTAAGCCCTGATGTGTAGAATCTGTGGCAGTATGGTATTGTGGCACTGTACTACACAGTACTATAGGGGAATTACATATTAGCAGTACAAGAAAAGCCCTTTTCTGAATCGTACTAACGATCCCGTCTGCTTTCTCTCTATCATATTCCTGTACATGAATTAAGCATGTTGTGTTGTTTACTGTCCTCCAACAAAACTGACACTTTACTTTCACCCTTGTCCTCGGGAGCAGTTGTGTATGTGATGCGTATGTTGAATCATTCCTGCTACTGATCTTTGTGACTTCATCAGTAACATGACGGTGTTGTAAGCTTGTTCCATTATTTAAAGACCTCTGCTTGGGTAACTATATGCAACTTGTTCTGGATCAGTTTCCAATTGTTTACATTAAAGTGCTGCCTTAGCCTTTTGGGTGCCTGGTTACAAATATGAGCAGATACAGTCAATGTCTACAAGCTGAGGCCTGTGTTTGGCAATTATTCTTTTGTTAATGACAACTTAGATCTTCTCCCTTGGTCTACAAAGCTTTCTACTCAAAGAACACTTGCAGATTCTCATGCAAGACAATAGAACAATTTTAATGGGTCCTCTGTGCAAGTTCATTCTCATTTATCCAAGTGACCTAAATGGTTATCTAACCCTACTGCCCAGGAAGTCCTAGTTTTGTCTTCTATAAGAATGAGGTTTCCCCAAATGACCCAAGGATATTGTGACGAGTTCCTCTTCATTGGTTATTTAATGCAAGGAAGCCCAACGAACGACCTTTCCTCTTTCTGGAATTCATTCTAGTAGGAGGTGGATGTGCAAGAAGGCTTGGGATGGAGGCAGGCATCAGTGCAGGAGTCTGAGACCAAGGACCAAGCTTATCGACTCTTATTAAAGCCAGGGTAACAGGGATCCTATGAATGAGGGTTAGCAAGTAACACACTAACTCTTGTGATTGTAGATAGGGGTGCACAATAGTCAGGGATAGTGAGCAAGAGCAGTCCTGTTCTCCACCAAGGAGAAGTAGAGGGGTTACTATTCCCCAAGGTAACACCTACCTAGTGTAAGGACCACCGTCTGGAAAGGGACACAGCTTGTAATTATCCCTGAGAGACTGCCAGAGGGTATCCATTACATCAAGTTCTCATCCTTTCGTCTCCAACCCGTCTGGGTGTGAGTACATATGTTGCCTTCCTGTCTGCGTACGGTCAAATTTATCTATCCAGCATGCAAAGGGAGTACCTTTTCTGTTAAATAAACTTTCAATTCATGTTTAAGAACCACTACCACCCATTCTTTGCAATGTCATAGCGACTATAGTTACAGTTCAGCAGCAACACTTTCCCCCAGACAGAAGTCTTTCTAATGTCTGCAGTCTCTCCTTGACAACATGATAATAGGGCAAATTATAATGTTGATATACTTCATTATTTATTGGTGCAGAAGTGACTAATAGGACTTATTTCCATAGATAAAAGACATGAGGGTTCTGATGAAGCTATCCAGGAACCTTGGGGTGGCAGGATACATACCATCAGTATGTATACAGTCTGTATATGGGTGCCTGCCAGATGGGTGCCAGAAGACTTGTTGTGGGATGTGACTGCATTTACATTAGGTTGGTGTATGTAGAACAGTATTTTCCAAACGTTGTGGTTGGAGCCTATCGTGGGATCAAAGCAGTGTCTATTGGGTCCCAGTTAAAAATGTCTGTTGGAAACCCAGCTTGAAGAATTAAAGGGAAATCTAGGGTAAACAGTTATTTGTTTTCTAGATAATCTTGTAAGAATGGCTGATAAACCAATATTCTCACTGAAACCCTGGTCTGAAACCCTGTTACCAACTAATGGGGCCCTGATAAACACTGGTCCTTCAAGAAAACTTCTACTTAAAACCAATTCACATTGTTTAATTATCTTGGTCAGTAAGATGAAGTACATAATGCTAGCACCTATTCTTCTATCTATTTCTCCTCTTTGTTCCCATTCAGAAATAGGGAATGACCATGAAACAGGCCAAATGATCAGGAGCAGGAGGGCCCACTGACACCTGGGCCCACCGGGAGTTTTCCTGGTATCCTGCTGGGCCAGACCGAGAGTGACAATGCAACTAAAGGGCAGTTGAATTTTCTGACTAATTGTGAGAGTACGGAATGGTATTTCCAGTTTCCAGTTTCTAGTGAAACCCCCCTGTATAACAAACTCTTCCATATCTGTAAACTTGAGACACAGGCAGCAGTCATACAAAGGAATGAACTCATTATACATTCTCCTTTACGGAAAAGAAATGCATAAAAGTGGCCAATGAGCAATACTTATCTTCTCAATGTTGTTTCTGGTGTTTACTCCCTTCTTTGGTTGATACCCACATAGGCAGACTGTTCATCAGTGGGCATTATACAGCTAGTGCAGTTTTGGCCTGGACAGTCTGGTTTTGGAAGGGCTGTCCAGGCCAAAACTGCCTTCCAGTTTTTCCCTAATATGGAAAACCAAATAGGACTTTCCTAGATTGACGTGGCGATCAGCCAATCGCCAATCATTGTGTCATAGCCCTGCCCCCATAAAGACACAACTCATGTCACTGTTCTGCCCCATGACATCACTACTCGTCCCCCTTCCTGGCTTTCGACTGGGGAAAGGTGGCAACCATAGATACAGCTATAGGGGCCCTTGCATTGCCAGGGACCCAGGAAACAATGCTTAGGACTATTAAGTTCCATGGAGGGATACGTAGGTTTCAGCCCTGCATAAAGATATGGCTAAATACCCTCGGAATACCCAGGACTGGTTACTGTACCTACATTCACCTTATAATGTAAGAACATTATTACATTAACAGCCAGATTGAGGGAATTAACGATTTAACGTAGACTCAGACAAAGCCATTTAAATTGTGCCATAGCCCTTAATGCCCGATCGACCGGAAAACAAGTGATTTATTGACACGGCTGTATTGCTACTCAGGAACACGCTGCACATTTCTGTCTAATTTCCAGACAACCTAATTATCGAGGGCCGGGTCAGTAGGAAAAAAAAAGAAGAAGGAGAAAAAAAGGTGTAATTTCAATTAACTCTAAATAAATGAACTGTCAGTGTTTTATGTGCCATGAAATCACCCAGCTATTTTATCTCACTTAGAGCGCTATTAGCCCACTGTTATAGGGCTCTTATCCAAGGGTGACACGGGCTGCACCGAGCTGGGAGCCGGCAACATAGTGACACGGTGGGGGATCTGCCTCGTCGGGACCTTGCACTCGTCTAATTATTACATGGTCCGGGTCTATAAATATAGACAATAAGAAACATGGAGGCATTTGCAAGAATAAAAAAAATTACGAGGTGTTTTTAATTACTGTATATACTCGAGCATACGCCGATCCAAGTATAAGCCGAGGTACCTAATTTTACCTAAGAATACTGGAAAAACGTATTGACTCGAGTATAAGCCTAGGGTGGGAAATGCAGCAGCTACTGCTAAGTTTTAATAATCAAAATAAATACCAATAAAATGACATTAATTGAGGCATCAGTGGGGTATATGTTTTTAAATATTTATTTCAAAGAAAAACTGTAAAGTAGCTCTGTTCCTGGGGCAGGAGAAGCATTTGCCGTTGGGGAACTGAGGGGCTGAAGAGCTCTAAGGTTGGGACAAGGCCTGGACTATGGGTTCAAAATAGGCCCTGGCATTTCAAATACACAGAGGCCAAACAGCCCCCCCACTATCCCAATAAATAAGGTCTATGGCAGTGATCCCCTACCAATAGTTTGTGAACAACATGTTGCTCACCACCCCCTGATACTCTGATACTGCTTCCGGTGGCCTCAAAGTAGGTGCCCATTTTTAAATCCTTGGCTTGGTGGAAGCCCAGAGACACAGTTTTACTCCAGGCAGAACCTCCTGCAGGCCAGCAGTCCATGTGGGGCTACTAAATAGCCAATCACAACCCTTGTGGTGGAGGGAGGGCCAGGTAGGAGCTGCTGTTTGTGTCAGACCCCTCAGAAGATTTTTTTGGGGGGGGGGCACGCGTCACTGTTGTTATGCCACTGGGTCACATTAGCCAGAAATAACGAAAAAAATTGAACTCCAAATGTTTCTTTTCTCTGTGCATTCTAATGGGGGCATGATCTGATATTGACTTCTATACTAACTCTAAAAGCCATTGAGATCCTAATCAGTTAATGACACACAGTGGACACATTCTAGGTCTTTCTAATGGACTGATTTTGAAACAAAGCTTTCAGGTTTACAAATAAAGAGAAAGTGGCTACCGATATTCATGCAGCTGATAATTAGTAGCTTTGATGTAGACTTCAGAAGGACAAAATGACAGTCAGATAGCAGATATTGAAAGTTCATGGTTATTCTCACAGCTGTCCAACCATTCTCTATAGTCTACATGTACTTAGAAAATGAGAATTTGGTTTGTTATTGAAATGCTTGTTTATTTGTTAGAAGAACCTTTGTGCTTTCCAATACAATACCTTCTAACATGACACTGGTGGAACACATCCAAAAAGGTACAAAATGCCCTCACTGAGTAATTGGAGAGTGTTTCTATACGGCACTCACAGGTGCAGACGGCAGAGATGAACTTCTAAGCTCCAGGAGCAAGGTCCATGCATGGAGAACAGAAATTTACTCAAAAATATCTCTACATCAGGGTCATTTGTGTAAATTCCTGTTCTATAGTCAGGGTCGGACTGGGCCACTGGGATACCAGGAAAAAACCTGGTGGGCCCTGGCCCTAGTGGGCCCCGGCGGCCCAGACCCGATCCCTGTTACTGCTCCCTTGTTCAGGGGAGGATGTTAGGCATTTAGTAGCCGTGACAAGTAGCTGTTGCTAGTAGCTTTGTGTGTCTTTACCCTCAGAAGATTTTTTGTGGGGGGGGGGCACATATCACTGTTGTTATGCCACTGGGTCACATTAGCCAGTAATAACTGAAAAAGTGGAACTCCAAATCTTGAGTTTCTATGAATCTTCTTTATTTTTCCCAAACAGGAGTTGCTCCAGCAGCCATTTTAGGAGCATTGGCGCTCATTCTTGGAAAACAATAATTTCACAAAACTCAAGAACGGAAAATTTCCGAAAACCTCAAATATTTTGAGAAACAATACTGAAAAAATCGAGTACTGGTGAAAACCCATCCAGAATGCTCGGGACCTGGGGTTTTCCGGATAAGGGGTCTTTCCTTAATTCGGATCTCCTACCTTAAATCTACTAAAAAAATTATTTAAGGCTGATGCCACACGAGGCGTAGGGCTGGTATTTCATTCATTCGGGTGCAGGCACAAGTAGCAGGCGTAGGGCTGAATTTTCGCCAAGCGTTTTTCCGCATGCTAAAATTATCAGCCCTACGCCGTGTGTGGCATCAGCCTAAACAGTAATTAAACCCAATAGGGCTGTTCTGCCCCCAATAAGGGGTAATTATATCTTAGTTGGGATCAAGTACAGGTACTGTTTTATTATTACAGAGAAAAGGGAATCATTTAACCATGAAATAAACCCAATAGGGCTGTTCTGCCCCCAATAAGGGGTAATTATATCTTAGTTGGGATCAAGTACAGGTACTGTTTTATTATTACAGAGAAAAGGGAATCATTTAACCATTAAATAAACCCAATAGGGCTGTTCTGCCCCAATAAGGGGTAATTATATCTTAGTTGGGATCAAGTACAGGTACTGTTTTATTATTACAGAGAAAAGGGAATCATTTAACCATGAAATAAACCCAATAGGGCTGTTCTGCCCCCAATAAGGGTAATTATATCTTAGTTGGGATCAAGTACAGGTACTGTTTTATTATTACAGAGAAAAGGGAATCATTTTTAAAAATGTGAATTATTTGATTAAAATGGAATCTATGGCAGATGGCTTTTCCGTAATTTGGAACTTTCTGGATAATGGGTTTCCGGATAAGGGGTCCGATGCCTGTAATATAGAAATGTGTATAAATATGTATATTTCCAACAGTGTTTGTCACAAACAGATATCATGGGATTTTTTTTCCAGATTTCCCATTGGGAATTTTGGATAATAAAGCAACGGCAGTAGGTAAGTTAGTCCCACACTCTCACCCATGGGATCGGTAACTCGTCTGTTTCCCCTGTGATTTTTCTTTTTTTTCCCCCCGCTGGCCTTTGTCACAGCACATCGAGATCTGTCATGTTCTTGGTGTTAAATGCAGTTGTATATATTACTGTAAGGCAACGGCAGGCGGATTTGCCGATACATCAGCGGCACAGTTAATGAGTTGTGCATTTAAGATGAGCCTTGAAGGATTGAGTTAAAGGTCTTCATATTGATATTTAAAGACCCTGCAGCACTGAGCCCTTGTTATTTATTCACTTTATCACAGGTGACTCACTGCCATCTCGCTGAATCCTCCATTCTCCTCAGATCTGCAGGTAGCGGTACCTTTGGCGTCTGTCAGTTTGCAGAACAGGAACCCTCAGGTGTCTGAACCGCACAAACACCACAATTGTTTTTACAGAAAAAAAAAATAAAAGTGATTAAACATTGTCAGCCAAACATTAAAGCCAAAATCTTCAATAAAAACCTTCACCAACTCTCCAAGCCCAAGAAGGATCCTGCTTGCTCTATGAATGCTGTCTTCCTGATCTCAGAGCTAGAGGCATGAATTATTGTGACCTGTGCTCTGATAAACTTCAGTCACACTTTACTGCTGCGCTGCAAGTTGGAGTGATATCCCCCCCCCCCCAGCAGCCGATCAGCGGAACAATGGGAAGGGAGCAAGATATCAGCTCCCAGTAGGTATCAGAATAGCACTCAATAGTAAGAAATCCAAGTCCGGCTTGGGACTCCTCCAGTTACATGGGAGTAGGAGAAACAATAGGTTAGCTGAAAGCAGTTCTAATGTGTAGCGCTGGCTGAAAGCTCAGACTCAGGCACAATGCACTGAGATGGCGCCTACACACCAATATTACAAATACATTTGTTGGTTCAAGTATAAAAGTTTAAATGGCACAGTGAATTATTTGCTATGTAAACAGTGTAATTTAGAAATAAAAAGTACCCCATAAAAATCATGACAGTATCTCTTTAAGGGTCATTCAGTTACCCAGGGGCACAAGTTCTAAAGTGCCCCCCTAAGTGCTCATCTAGGGGTGGGTAGGGAACACCTATGTGGAAATTGCAGCATTTATGCACACTGTTTCCTGCATAAAATGCCCCATTTTTAGGAATTAGGGCAAAGATCTCATTGGTGGGGCCTCTATGGCTGTCCCACTACATTTGTGATACTGTTACCCTGAAGCAGGTAAACTACTGTATAATAAGGTGGGGAGTAGTGATTAGTGATGAGCAAATCTGTCCCATTTCACTTCGCCTGAAAATTTTCAAAACGACCAGAAAATTTGCGAAATGGCAAAAAATCTGCAGAACGTGTTTGTCGCGTGAGTTTTTTGTCACCTGCGTCTTTTTTTTGATGCACCCTATCAATTTTGCCCTGACCGCGACTCTTTTTGATGTGCAATGAATTTTCCCAAGGCTAATTTTCGCGGTAGTTTCACGAACCAATTTGCCAATGGCGTAATGCGGAAATTCGCTGCGAATCCATGCCTGGCGAAAAAATTCACTCACCACTAGTAGTAATGAGCGAATCTGTCCTGTTTCACTTCGCTGAAAGATTCGCAAAATGGCATAAATGTCACATGTCAAAAAAAATTGCATGACGCGGGTGACAATTTTTTGACGTACAGCATTTTTTTCCGGGGCTAATTTTTCCACCCATTATGGAAAATAATCCGCCAATGGTAAAACAGGGAAATTCGTGAATCCATGCCTGGCAAATTATTTCACCCATCACGAGAGGGCAGGAAAGAGAAGCTTATATAGGTTGTTGTGCTCTCCCAGTGAATTAAAATGGAGGGGGGGGGGGGTCTGACATCTTAGGGGAATGCTTCAGTTATGCCCCTTTTGCCCATTTAGGAAAATGGCCCTATTGAATGTGTTTATCCAGCTGAAATCTGTTTGGTATCTGGCCGAGTCTTTGGTGAAGGATTTGGTATTCAGCCAAATTACCGTATTTTTCGCCGTATAAGACGTACTTTTTCTTCCCCAAAACTGGGGGGGAAAAGTTGGTGCGTCTTATACGGCGAACTGTCTTCCTCTCTGTGCCGTGGCTCTCTGCCGCATACTCGCTTTTATAAGGTTGCGCCCGTGCGTACTGACGTCACACGAACAGGGCGCAACCTTATAAAAGCACAGAAGCAGCTGGGAGCCGCGGCACAGAGAGGAAGACATCATGGGAGCCGGAGGCCGGTGGGGGTAGGTTAGTGGGGAAATGGAAGGTGCTTGGGGGCCCTGGGGGAAGCTGAAGAATGCTGGGGGTGACGTAGGGGAGCTGGAGGATGCTTGGAGGCCCTGGGGGATGCTGAAGGATACTTGGGGGGGCCCTGGGGGGCGCTGAAGGATACTTGGGGGGGGGGCTGGGGAAGCTGAAGGATACTTGGGGGGGGCTGGGGGAAGCTGAAGGATACTTGGGGGGGGCCTGGGGGAAGCTGAAGGATACTTGGGGGGGCCCTGGGGGAAGCTGAAGGATACTTGGGGGGGCCCTGGGGGAAGCTGAAGGATACTTGGGGGGGGGCCTGGGGGAAGCTGAAGGATACTTGGGGGGGGCCCGGGGAAGCTGAAGGATACTTGGGGGGGGGCCCGGGGGAAGCTGAAGGATACTTGGGGGGGCCTGGGGGAAGCTGAAGGATACTTGGGGGGGCCCGGGGAAGCTGAAGGATACTTGGGGGGGGGCCTGGGGAAGCTGAAGGATACTTGGGGGGGCCTTGGGGGAAGCTGAAGGATACTTGGGGGGGGCCTTGGGGGAAGCCTCATTATGTGCGAGCCCAGAGACAATTAACTTTATACAGTTGATATAAAATATTTTACTACAGTATTTGGTTCAGAATCTTTTTTCTCTAGATTTTTCTCCTTTAAAATTGGGTGCGTCTTATATTCCAGAGCGTCTTATAGGGCGAAAAATACGGTATATATTTGGTGCATCTGTGGTTTGTATAATTCTGTCCATATACATTGTGCATTTTCCTTCTTTCCCAGCCTTTCCTTTCAATAAAGGAAAAAAATCTCCGAATGAGATCTCTCCCCGGTGGTTCATTTTGGGAATCATCATCTCGCCCTGCCGTGGGATACGCTGACCCTGAACCCATAAGAGATTTCTCACGAGGGTATCAGCTTGTTACCTCGGTAAATGTTTTATAATTCAATTAAGCCATCATCAGAACCGTCGCGTTACCGTTCCTCGGCGAGAATATTACCACTTGTACGCCTTGGGAATTTCTCTATGCTTTGTGAATCCAGTTCCTTCACTATAATTGCCTTATAATTGGATTGTCATCGTTTTGCATCGCTAACAGTTTTCTCAGCAAAGAAGCGCATTCTCCAACTGCGGCTTAGATAAATATGGCGAGCTGCTGTTGGGAAAATAAAAAGAGACGACATTGCTGTCAGAAGAGAAAAAAACCTCGTTAAATACGCGGACAGTTATATTTAGAGCCAATACTTTTCAGATAGTTGACTGATGACTTGGCGGTGGAGGAGAATATTATCTAGCTGGTGCTTTATACAACACTCTTCATAGGCAGACGCGTCGCCCTTGATCTTTAAAGTTCTCAATAAAAGCTTTGTCTGGCTTGTTACTAGGCACATCATTTTATGCTGACGGAGGAAGGAGGGGGGGGTAGAAATTAAAAAAAAAAAAAAAAAGTCTAAGGTTAGAACTTTTTGAATGATAGTTTTTTTTTTTCTTGAATGACGCAAGGACGAGCTCAGGAGAGTAAGATCAAATCCACCTAAAGAGCCTAACATGTTGAAACAGAAAGTACATCCAGCTGGGAATCCTGCTATTTAGAGACTGGCTATAAAAAAAAAAAGAACTTTGATAAAAATAATGCGTTTGAAGTCTGCATCCTAGAGGGAAAGCAATGAATGCAATTTAAAAAAAGACAATGGATGAAAAAGACGTTTCGTACTATTTAAAGTTTACTGTTAGTGAGAGATTCTGTAATGGAGCATTGCACTTGTGCCTTTGTGGTTTGAGATATGCCTTAAGCAGGAGATAAACATTACATGAAGGGGGCAGCCATGCCCTAATCCATCTGTAGTATGTTACTGAGATCTGCCATGATCTGTCCTCCTACTGCCACTCCCTCTCTGTGAAGGTCTATTGACCCAGGCAGAATCTTTCATACTGCTAGTAAAATGTCTGGACTTGTGTCGATTATTGACCAGTGCTCTATGATGTGGGGCCATGATCTTCAACACCAAGACCCCCAACAGAAACTATCTATATATATATACCAGTAACATGGTTATCTGTGTAAGGTGGGAACTATGTTTTCTACCTAAAACATAATGTGTGACTGGGGTGATAACGATTCATTCTGGGAAATTTTGAGACCTTATTTCATGTTAATGTAGATCAGTGATCCCCAACCAGTGGCTCAGGGGCAACATGTTGCTCCCCAACCCCTTGGATGTTGCTCCCAGTGCCCCCAAACCAGGGAGTTATTTTTGAATTCCTGACTTGGGGGTAAGTTTTGGTTGAATAAAAACAAGATTTCCTACCAAATAAAGCCCCTGTAAGCTGATAGGGTGCCTAGAGGCTGCCTAATAGCCAATCACAGCCCTTATTTGGCACCTCCATGAACTTTTATGGTGCTTGTGTTGCTCTCCAAGTCTTTTTATATTTGACTGTGGCTCACAAGTAAGAAAGGTTGGGGACCCCTGATGTAGAGGAATTAGGCTTGGGTAAAAATATCCAGGAGTGGATTAATATCACCATGAAGTAGGGTCACCACCTATACAGTGGGATGTTACCGGCCTGTGGGATAAAGGGAAAGAGCTGTGATATAATGGAGACTAGGAAGTGACATCACGGGACATATAAGTGATATCACAAGAGCAAAACTGTATGGACTATGGGCGGAGAATTGCCATATCAGTGGTGGGTCACATGCTGAACATGGTGGAAAAGGTAAAAAGCAGGGGAAGGATAAAAAGCAGGGTCGGTCAACAACAGTTTGGGGGTGGAAAGAGAGAGTAATCTCAAATTTATAGCCAAGTACATTGCTAGCAAATGTGTAATGCCAGGGAGTTTACTGCTTAGGTCTAGGAAACACTGTAAAGGTGACTGAAGGGGAGGGTGCAGCAAGGGATGCAGTTTCCCCCCCTCCCCATCCTGTGATTATATGGTCTGCTTACTTGAAGTTACACCATTGTCTAAGACCTTTTACAGATTTTTTAGATCCATAATGGCTGCAAAATTTATTATTAACGCCATACTTTAAAAAATGCTTTTACAAAGTTTAAGTCAATCCTATCCACTGCCATTCCAATGTCTAGGTTTCTGCTCACCTCATTATAGAAATATATTTGCTCGACAAGATCGAAGAAAGTTTCTAAACTTCTTAACTTGCTGCTACACCATCATTTACTCAATTGTTTCTATGCTATGAATCCCTTAGCGTGCAATAAGTGCTTAATTTCTAATGGTTTACATTATGTTCTTTAAATATATCACACACAAAAAAAATACTTTTTGAATGACAGCAATACTCTTCCAGTGATGGGTTCCATTTTATGAATGGGCATGGAACGGTAGAATGCTCTCATTTCTCAGTATGAAGTTTGCCTTGATTAATTACGCTCGGAGACAGCGTACAGCTGTGACTGTCACATACAATGAGATATTTAATGAAAATGTACATTACGTTTTTTTTTAATCTGTTTTGAGAACAAATTGCAAGTTAAGTTATGAACGTGGCACATCTTATTTAACAGTAGGAATCCAGTTATTGGTAATAAAGGGACACGGGGCACTGCTCAACGTTGTTGCTGGACTACAAATCCCAACACACTTCATTATTAGGGTTAAGCCATGCATTCTTAAAGCAATATTGCTCAATAAAACATTCCCCAGGTCTCCAGGGTCAGTGGCTATTAAAATGAAAAAAAAATCCTCCAATGAGAATCCCACTTGATGTGTAAATCTGGCTCCATGTTTATTCCTGCTTTAAATACAGCTTTCCTAGTACAGGTATGGGATCCCTTATCTGGAAACCCGTTATCCAGAAAGCTACAAATTACGGAAAGCCCGTCTCCCATAGACTCCATTTTAATCAAATCAGAATTTTAAAACTGATTTCCTTTTTATCTGTAGTAATAAAACAGTACCTGTACTTGATCCCAACTAAGATATAATTACCCCTTATTGGGGGCAGAACAGCCCTATTGTGTTTATTTCATGGTTAAATGATTCCCTTTTCTCTGTAATAATAAAACAGTACCTGTACTTGATCCCAACTAAGATATAATTACCCCTTATTGGGGGCAGAACAGCCCTATTGGGTTTATTTAATGGTTAAATGATTCCCTTTTCTCTGTAATAATAAAACAGTACCTGTACTTGATCCCAACTAAGATATAATTACCCCTTATTGGGGCAGAACAGCCCTATTGGGTTTATTTAATGGTTAAATGATTCCCGTTTCTCTGTAATAATAAAACAGTACCTGTACTTGATCCCAACTAAGATATAATTACCCCTTATTGGGGGCAGAACAGCCCTATTGTGTTTATTTCATGGTTAAATGATTCCCTTTTCTCTGTAATAATAAAACAGTACCTGTACTTGATCCCAACTAAGATATAATTACCCCTTATTGGGGCAGAACAGCCCTATTGGGTTTATTTAATGGTTAAATGATTCCCTTTTCTCTGTAATAATAAAACAGTACCTGTACTTGATCCCAACTAAGATATAATTACCCCTTATTGGGGCAGAACAGCCCTATTGGGTTTATTTAATGGTTAAATGATTCCCGTTTCTCTGTAATAATAAAACAGTACCTGTAGTTGATCCCAACTAAGATATAATTACCCCTTATTGGGGGCAGAACAGCCCTATTGGGTTTATTTAATGGTTAAATGATTCCCTTTTCTCTGTAATAATAAAACAGTACCTAAAATATAAATAATCCTTATTGGATGCAAAACAATCCTATTGGATTTTATTACTGTTTTATTGATTCTTTAGTAGACTTAAGGTATGGAGATCCAAATTACGGAAAGACCCCTTATCCGGAATACCCTTGGTCCCTAGCATTCTGGATAACGGGTCCTATACCTGTACTACACAAGTCTGTCCTTTATCCCCATGTCTGATTCCAGCGTAATATAATGAAACCAAAATATTCTCTGTATGTAAGATAGTGGATATAATGGTGGTAATCAACATCCTCATTGGTGAATGTTCTTGTATCTCTAATGACATTTTTGATCAGCAGAATTCTTAATGGTTAATTGTTTTGCATATGTGAATACTGTACGTTTTGGCCAAACTCTGAAGAGGACTAGGAGACCAAGTCTACTACTAGTTGGAAAATGAAGACCAAGACCTGATTGGTGGCCACTAGGAACTCGATGTGGGGATCTATAGGAGATCTATAGGAGTGTGTAGCAATCTAAGCACCTAATGCAGACTTATACCTTCAAGCTTTGGTAGCCACAAACATATAGCTACCATATCCAGGATACACATTGTAGGACTAATCTCAGAAACAATTAAGTAAGTGGTGTAGCCCTAGTAGGCTTCATCCTCTGCCTTTGCTCATTGGAGAATCATCTTCTCCAGGTCTTCAATTAAACTGGGATGCCTACTTGGGCGAGTTAGGGGGGACAAAGAAGTCATTCGCTACACAGCTGTTGCATCTGAACCACAGTTCCCAGACTTCATCTGTAGCTATTTGTGTTCCCAAGGCTTTTGTGTCAGTCCTGCCAATGACTTACAGTATAATATATCTTGACTCACTAATTCCCAAAGAAGCAATAGGCTGTGACATCACTCGAATCCCATTGTCCACATAGCTGTGTGCAGAAATCGCATTATATATTAAGCACCCAACACAAAGGTTGTTGCACGTAACCAGCTAACACCTGCGCAATTCCATTTACGTCAGCGGCGCTCACTTGCACGTGTTTCATGGAGAAAACCTTGTCACTGAAGAGCTAAACCAATGGTGGTGGGGGGGGGGGGGACCAACCTTGCATTATATAGCTAGATAACAATAGAGTAAGAATTTCTCTGCAAGGTTGTTGGCTTTTAACATAATGTTTATATCTATACGCTATTCACATGTGATGAGAAGTCGTTTGCATTAGAGAAGATTTTTTTTTTTTTAATTGAAATAAAATCTGCTGTTAAAAGGCAACTCTCCTAGCAAAGCTATTCTTTTGTGAATAGGACTTTTTATTGCATTACTTCTTTTGTTAAGAATAACCATATTCGCTTTCCTGATGCATTATCATCGAGTATTTGTTTTACTTTTGCGCTACAGTGAGTCAACGTTCCTTAGACCTCCGCCATTTTGTCCTAGTCACTGCCTATTCACTATTAGGCATACATAGGAGCTGGCCAAGCGCAGTCCTGTCTGTCTGCTTCCTATGGAACTAGAACTGCTTCAGAACTGCTGTTTCTAACCAAGCACGGTCAATATGTCACCTTCTATTCAACTATTTCCAGTTGTTTCTAGAAACCACAGATATGGTTATGCCAGGACTTTTCCCTACCTCTGTGCCAATTGGCATTGGTGCAAAACACTGAGAATTTGTATCTGCAGGAAGATTACTGCCAGCTGATCTTGTCTTGGACACCAGTACGTGGGCGGCACCAAACCTGCCAATGAAAATCCTGTCTGTTCTTCACCCACGTTGTTTTATATCTAAACAGAACTTTAGCCATCCTTCTTAATCTGCCCCTTACTACCTACAAGGTTTTAATAGAGGGAGAAACAGTTCAAAGGGGCACCATTCTACCAGATCTCCACTAAAGGATCTGACAGATTTGTCTGATCAGTAAAAGAATTAACCCCCCCCTTGGGTCTCCAGAAGTTGCTGGGGTACACATTTCAGCCTTCTTTACTTATAATGAAGGATGGAGGTATGCTAGAATTTGTAGTTCTCACAACAAAGACCCAATATGATGAAACAAGAGGTATAATAGGAATTGTCAGGATAAGTGTAAGGCTCTGCTGGGATTTAAATCAGGAATGCTTTCTGGATTCTATCCTTATCAACTAGGCCAGGAGAGCAGTTGGCCAGTTCTACCATTACTTTTCACCTGAATTTTCAATCTCATCCTAGCAGCCTTATTGGTCAGTCAGTCAGAGCTATCTGTGCCCTATATAAAACCAGCTCCCACATGACTTACCTGGGCATTAGCTTCTGTAGCTTGAGCACTGTGGCTTGTCCCTAGCTTCTCATGCTCTTGTCCTTTGCTTCTCTCGCTCTTGCCCTTTGCTTCTCTTGCTCTTGCCCTTTGCTTCTCTTGCTCTTGCCCTTTGCTTCTCTTGCTCTTGCCCTTTGCTTCTCTCGCTCTTGTCCTTTGCTTCTCTTGCTCTTGCCCTTTGCTTCTCTTGCTCTTGTCCTTTGCTTCTCTCGCTCTTGCCCTTTGCTTCTCTTGCTCTTGCCCTTTGCTTCTCTCGCTCTTGTCCTTTGCTTCTCTTGCTCTTGCCCTTTGCTTCTCTCGCTCTTGCCCTTTGCTTCTCTCGCTCTTGCCCTTTGCTTCTCTTGCTCTTGTCCTTTGCTTCTCTCGCTCTTGCCCTTTGCTTCTCTTGCTCTTGCCCTTTGCTTCTCTTGCTCTTGCCCTTTGCTTCTCTTGCTCTTGCCCTTTGCTTCTCTCACTCTTGCCCTTTGCTTCTCTCGCTCTTGTCCTTTGCTTCTCTTGCTCTTGCCCTTTGCTTCTCTCGCTCTTGTCCTTTGCTTCTCTTGCACTTGTCATTAGCTTCTCTTGCTCTTGTCCTTTGCTTCTCTTGCTCTTGCCCTTTGCTTCTCTTGCTCTTGCCCTTTGCTTCTCTTGCTCTTGCCCTTTGCTTCTCTTGCTCTTGCCCTTTGCTTCTCTTGCTCTTGCCCTTTGCTTCTCTTGCTCTTGCCCTTTGCTGCTCTTGTCCTTTGCTTCTCTTGCTCTTGCCCTTTGCTTCTCTTGCTCTTGCCCTTTGCTGCTCTTGTCCTTTGCTTCTCTTGCTCTTGCCCTTTGCTTCTCTTGCTCTTGCCCTTTGCTTCTCTTGCTCTTGCCCTTTGCTGCTCTTGTCCTTTGCTTCTCTTGCTCTTGCCCTTTGCTTCTCTTGCTCTTGCCCTTTGCTTCTCTTGCTCTTGCCCTTTGCTTCTCTTGCTCTTGCTCTTTGCTTCTCTTGTTCTTGCCCTTTGCTTCTCTTGCTCTTGCCCTTTGCTTCTCTTGCTCTTGCCCTTTGCTTCTCTTGCTCTTGCCCTTTGCTTCTCTTGCTCTTGTTCTTTGCTTCTCTTGCTCTTGTCCCCTCATCCTGGTCAGTTCTGTCTGGTCCTATTCCTGTCCCCTCTGTCCTGAGACAGCCTGCTATGTCTCTATGGCCGCTCCTGCCAGTTCATGTCTCTATTTCTGTCCACTCCATCCCACTCCTGCCTACTCTGTTGCTGACTTTCAGCCACCCCTCGATCAGTACCTGTATGATAACTGCTCCTTGACTGGACCCATCACTTCCCCTATAGAATCCCTTACAATAAGAATCCTACTGTACAAAGCACAAATCTGAAGGAGACATTTGTAGTAGATTGGACCTTAACTGCTGAACTATTGATTCGGCAGGTCCCCTAGGCCTTGCCAAGGGTGTATTTGAAATGTGCAATACAGGGCTTCTATCTGAAAGCTGTAACATCGGTTTAGTGCCTGTTGCTTGAACTGATTGTATATTACAAAAGAGGAAAAACCTTCTTACAGTCAACTGCTGAGATAAAGCTCTGAACGACAGCTAAATTATAGGCCTACTCAACCCGCCACACATTATCTTATCACTACATAAAACTTGCTGCGCGAAAGGACCATTTTCTAAAATAACTGTCATTTGTTAAATCGGATTTGGCTCAATAAAACCAGCCTATATGCCAAACTTTCATTAGGTTATCTGCTCCCTTAACATAAAATAAAGCATTCCCACTTCAGCGATTTAGATGGCTTATCAGTCATCTGCAGATTGTATAGAGTCGTACAAAAGGATTACCAATAATCTAGTATCAGGTTTAGGCAAGCAAAAATCTTTCATACGACGTGGTTATAGCCATGAGCGTCTGTGTTTTGTTTCCCTGAAGCGATGTATTTGGCTGATCGTGTGTGATGTAATTGCGCCAAAGCTGATAGGCCGAAACAAGAAACAATCTGATTGATCCTTAAAGAGACACTGCCATGATTTCTATGGGGTACTTTTTATTTCTAAATTACACTGTTTACATAGCAAATCATTCATTTAAAATGTTATTCTTGAACCAACAAATGTATTTGTAGCTGTAATATTGGTGTGTAGGCGCCATCTCAGTGCATTGTGCTACACATTAGAACTGCTTTCAGCTAACCTATTGTTTCTCCTACTCCCATGTAACTGGAGGAGTCCCAAGCCGGACTTGGATTTCTTACTATTGAGTGCTAGTTTGATACCCAACAGGGCTTATACCAGTTTTACCCAACAGGGCTTATACCAGTTATACCCAACAGGGCTTATACCAGTTATACCCAACAGGGCTTATACCAGTTATACCCAACAGGGCTTATACCAGTTATACCCAACAGGGCTTATACCAGTTATACCCAACAGGGCTTATACCAGTTATACCCAACAGGGCTTATACCAGTTATTCCCAACAGGGCTTATACCAGTTATACCCAACAGGGCTTATACCAGTTATACCCAACAGGGCTTATACCAGTTATACCCAACAGGGCTTACACCAGTTATACCCATCAGAGCTTACACCAGTTATACCCAACAGGGCTTACACCAGTTATACCCAACAGGGCTTATACCAGTTACCCCCAACAGGGCTTATACCAGTTATACCCAAAAGGGCTTATACCAGTTATACCCAACAGGGGTTATACCAGTTATCCCCAAAAGGGCTTATACCAGTTATACCCAACAGGGCTTATACCAGTTATACCCAACAGGGCTTATACCAGTTACCCCCAACAGGGCTTATACCAGTTATACCCAACAGGGCTTATACCAGTTATTCCCAAGCCACTGCAAAAAACTAAAAAGTGACTTATTTCAATAAAGGCAAATGCCTTCCTTAGTCCCATCAGCTAAGGCCAAGCTCCCAAGCGAGCATACTATCTACAACTTATTGCCGCAAATATTAAAACCAAAACTAGAACAGATTGTTTAGATGAGGATAAAATTCTCTCCCACTTACACTAATACTTTACATTCAGACTTTAGAATGATTACGCATCCTTCAAGTAATAAAAAATACTCACTAAATGTCAAATCAGGCTTTCTCTGAAATGCATTTCTATTTTTGCTGATGACACTAAATTGTGCAAAACTGTAAGTTCCATGCAGGATGCTGCCGCTTTGCAGAGCGATTTGACAAAATTGGAAAACTGGGCAGCAAACTGGAAAATGAGGTTCAATGTTGACAAGTGCAAAGTTATGCACTTTGGTAGGAATAATATAAACGCAAACTATCTACTGAATGGTAGTGTGTTGGGGGCATCCTTAATGGAGAAGGATCTAGGGGTTTTTGTAGATCACAAGTTGTCTAATTCCAGGCAATGTCATTCTGTGGCTACTAAAGCAAATAAAGTGCTGTCTTGTATAAAAAGGGCATTGACTCAAGGGATGAGGACATATTTTTGCCGCTTTATAGGTCCCTGGTAAGGCCTCACCTTGAGTATGGGGGGCAGTTTTGGGCTCCAGTCCTTAAGAAGGATATTAATGAGCTGGAGAGAGTGCAGAGACGTGCAACTAAACTGGTAAAGGGGATGGAAGATTTAAACTATGAGGTGAGACTGTCGAGGTTGGGGTTGTTTTCTCTGGAAAAGAGGCGCTTGTGAGGGGACATGATTACTCTGTACAAGTACATTAGAGGGGATTATAGGCAGTTGGGGGATGTTCTTTTTTCCCATAAAAACAATCAGCGCACCAGAGGTCACCCCTATAGATTAGAGGAACAGAGCTTCCATTTGAAGCAGCGTAGGGGGTTCCTCACGGTGAGGGCAGTGAGGTTGGGGAATGCCCTTCCTAGTGATGTGGTAATGGCAGACTCTGTTAATGCCTTTAAGAGGGGCCTGGATGAGTTTTTGAACAAGCAGAATATCCAAGGCTATTGTGATACTAATATCTACAGTTAGTATTACTGGTTGTATATATATAGTTTATGTATGTGAGTGTATAGATTGGTTAGTATAGGTTGTGTGCTGGGTTTACTCGGATGGGTTGAACTTGATGGACAATGGTCTTTTTTCAACCCTATGTAACTATGTAACTATATGTAACTATGCATTGTTCTTACTTTTATCTAAATTGATTAAACCTGAATTGAGATGTCACCTCTGCATTCTCTGATTCATTTCTTGCTTCAGGGTGATCTCTGATTCAATAGGGGTCTGTTTATCTTTCAAAGAATCATTTCGTGACTACTGTAATGCTGTCGTTGAAATGGTTTTTGTTTCGCTCAAGATATAGATATTTACGCAGTATATTCGGGGGAATCCAAAAGAAAGTGACATTGTGATATTATGCTAAGAAATGATGGCTTGACATGTTCAAGGCACTTCTGGATTTCTCAAAGTCTATTTAGTTCAGAACATCAGACAGTTGACCATTTTTCCCAGAACCCACTAGGGCTTAAAGAGGTCCAAAGCTCTTGCCATAGATACACCCTCCCTTAAGAAATTTAGGTTGGTGTCTGCCCTTTATTTTGGTCATGTCCAATAATCATCAACACAACTTGGGGAAGGTTTTTACCCAAAAGAGAGGTATTTAACTGTCCCAATAGTTATGGACCCCAATTTCATGGTCCTTGGCCTGGGTGACCATTGTCTAGAAGATATTTACAAGAAAATTAGCTTCTACTCTTCTGTTTCTTACTAAACTAAATACTGTACATATTTAGTTTGCCAACCAATGGGTCCAGCTCCTCCTACAACCTCAGCATTGCTCAAATCGCATTGATACAATGCCCCCTAATTACACTCATGTACCTGCCCGGGGTGCCCTGGAAAATATCATAAACTTGGGATTCAGTGACTCGGAGCAAGCATAAGCTATTATAAATCTGTTGCAACTACTCTCGCCAGTCTGCAAGCTGTGGAGAGGTGGTGACATTTAGTAACATCATTGTTTTAGTCCCTCCTCCCCTGGCAGGATTTTATATGATGCAGAAAGAGATGAGCATTATTTCTCATCATTTTTATTGGAATTGATTTGCTCGACACTTGTAGGCAGAACATCTTGAAGCAATGAGTCGCTTCCAAAGCAGCTGAAATCTTCCGATTTACGTGTCCATGTAGACCAGGCAGTGATCACTGTATAGAACCGAGAGATCTTATCTTAAACCCATAGTCGTTATCTGACAGTACTACAAACTTACCGGCATAATATCTGCCAGTAAATGTGTAAGTGTTGCAACCCTACCTATAATCCCTCCCTTCCCTGACTCTTTCCACGGTAGATCACCCCCTTTTATATAGAGGCCAGCCTCTGTCCCGCCTATTTTCCTGACCCATTCCCCTGCCTAGCTCCCCATTTCCCCACCCACTGCCCCCAACCTAAAGGCCAGCAATAATAGCAAAAAAGGTGACAACCCTAAAAAAACCCATTGTTTAGATCCATGCAGTTTTCCATTTATATATTTATATAATATATAGTGTGGAGACTTTGGGGGCTTTGGACAGAGGACAGAATGGGTGAGAGTCTATATTTGTACCTGAGTGGCTTCTACTCAAGTGGATCCTAAAGCACCGTGGTGTCCATCTGGTGCCATTCATATTGCCTTTTCTGTTCAGTAAACCTTTAGTTATTGGTTAAGAACCACTGGCACCGTTTCTTTCAGTCCTTATACTGACGCATCACCCGAAGTTACAGTTCAGCAACTTTCCCTCCCGTTGCTTCCAGCATGGGCTCCGCTGAGCGGGGGTCGCAATGTAACACTGCTCTACAGTTTAGCAGCTGGGGTATGGCGAGGATTTCATTTCATCCCCCTTCCGCCCGTTCCACTTGCACAGTACAAAGTTGCATAAAATTCAATTTACGTTGGGTTTGCAAAATTTGTATTTGAATGGAAATCCCCTTAAAATGTAATAAAAGTGATATTCAGTGACGCTTGGCAGGCTGCGCGCTCCCTAGGCGGGCAGTGGGAATCGGGTTCCCTTCAGCATAAGAACAAAGTTCAGCTTGTAAATGCCCAGAATTCCCTTCTCTATCTCCCCCCCCCAGGGTTACTGACACTTACAGGGCAGTCGCACAAAGTTCCCCACTTTCCACACTGCACTTGTGGTCATTAATGATCCCAAACAAGTTCTTTACAGACCCTTTTTAAGGACAAGTATAGTGTGCAAATCCGAACACGATTGGCCAATTTATTAATCTGAAGGGAAAATTCCACCAAGGAACTACATTTAATGCATTGAATAGTGCACAAAGGCATGCCTGCACATTTGTGGTGTCCAGGACAAAACGGTCCAATTCTTTAGGTGCACGTCTACTCCAGGGTTTCCACCTGTCCAATAAGTGCATTTATGTTTCGATTCTGAACTGGAGGTTGAACGTGTGAGAGGGGTTAGGCACAAGTGTGTTTATTAGTTAATAAAGAAGACGTGGCCAGGTTAACCTAGGGGGAGTGTAAGGAGTATAAATGGTTTCTTTTATGTAAATAAGGGGATTTCAGTTACAGCCACTAGATGGCACTGTTAGGTAGGAGAGTCCCCTGAGAAGGTTCTAGATCAGGTTCTCCTTTGTGGCACTTAGAGGGGATTTCCCTAGGAG
Source organism: Xenopus tropicalis (assembly GCF_000004195.4). Taxonomy (NCBI): domain Eukaryota; kingdom Metazoa; phylum Chordata; class Amphibia; order Anura; family Pipidae; genus Xenopus; species Xenopus tropicalis. Next base: position 20,553,250 of record NC_030680.2, on the reverse strand, counting down.
AGGTAATATAAGGCAGTGAACAAGGTACTATTTCCAGGTTTGAGGAGAACAAGTGAATGACACCAAGGAGCTTGAGGCCCAACAGCTCAGCAAGGTACCAACGAGGAGTAGTAGTTAGGTTAGAGAGTGGTAGGTTGGATTGGTGGAGCTTGCTGTACTTGGTGAGAGCTAGTGGTAGGTTACTGAGAAAAGCAGATAAGGTTTCAACGAGGGAAGATAAGAAGGGTGTCTCTGTGGTACCTCATCCTGATAGGGACCCAGTGGAAGGGGGACTAGGTTAAGTAAGGCTTAGTGTGCCTCCACCCCAAGGCTGATTCTTGCACTGAAGAGAAGAAAAGAGCAGGGAAGTAGGCATCAGGCTGGGGCCCAGTGGCCTGGGGTTGGCTTTGGACATAAGAACATCAGTTCACCCAGAGTCTGTAGTCATAGGTGGGGCCAAAAGACTGTCAGCCACTTCTGTGTCTTCTGTCCCAGGAAGGACTAAACCTCTGGGATGTTTCAGGAAATCACAGGCTTCTCTTCTGCAAGACATCGGCCTGAATGCTCTGGCAGGGAAGGGGTTAAGTTTATAAAGATGACACGGGTCAACTTTGTTTAACGTTAACATCACCTCGACCGCTTACCCTTAATTGTAAATGGAATTCTGAAATATTGCCTTACGCTCCCAGCTACGCTGAGGCATTGGCCGGCGTCCACCCTGCCAATTATTCCTGAAACCCAACACAACTTTTCCAAATTGGCCTCCCCCCGTCAGCATGCCAGGGGCCCGAATGGCCAAAAACGTCTCCGGATTATTTGTCACTAATCTCTGCAAATTATCGCCGGTTTAGGGCGGACGTTTGTTTTTTTTTTACAAGAACGCTATTAAGATAAATCATTAGGGGAATAAAGAACAGAGCGCGATAGTTCCAGGTTTATCTAATTCTGCGCGGCGAGATCAGAAACGTCCGTAATTGAATTTATAGGGAGACATAACAATATCCAAAGCCAGAGCCTATAAAGCTGCATAGGATATAGAATAATAGACCGCAGCTAAACCCAATAGGGCCAAAGTCAGTCGGGGGATATATCCATAACAAAGCTCTACTAACTGGCAGCAGAAAGGGAACAGTGGCTCCTGGTGTGGACTGGGCTGCCAACTGGGAAAAACACACTCCAGCCCTCAGAATCTGAAATATAAGTAATGTATCACTCTCTGTGTATTGCCATGTATGCTGGAACAGCACCCACACAAAGAAAACAAAACGATACCGGAGAAAAGATGTTATCTATACACAGCGCAAAAAAAGGGCTTTGAAAAATGGCAACTGCATTAAAAGAAATATAAACCCTCAAAACAAATGTAAAATTGCTGGGAGCGCTCATCTAAGCACTTTTGCAATTTGCATGAACTGTTTTTATTGTCTAGAGTTCAAAATATTAGCAATTTTCGCATTTTTATTATAAAAATTGGAAACAACAGCACCACCTACTGGTCAGATCTCTTTACCAGGCTAAAGTTGGGAGAAAACTTCAGAAGCCTTCTGATATTGCTCTGCTTAGGAAAGACTTGACATGAATTTGCCAGCTTTTAGATGCCACATTTATTAAATTCCGTTTTTTTTGCAATTAACAAATCTCCAAAATTTGAAGGTTGGAAACTAAAATTCGAATTAATGATTTTTGCTACAATAAAAATCTAATTCGAGTGTTCATGAAACTGCTTCTAAGTCCACTAAAAAAATTAAACGAACCCAATAGGATTGTTTTACCACAAATTTGGATTCATACAGCTCAAGTACAAGAGACTGTTTTATTATTACAGGTATTGGACCCATTATCCAGAATGCTCGGGACCAAGGGTATTCCGGATAAGGGGTCTTTCCTAATCCGGATCTCCATAGCTTAAGTTTACTAAAAAATCAATAATGCAATAATTAAACCCAATAGGACTGTTCTGCCGCCAATAAGGGGTAATTATATCTTAGTTGGGATCAAGTACAAGTAATGTTTTATTATTACAGAGAAAAGGGAATCATTTAACCATGAAATAAACCCAATAGGGCTGTTCTGCCCCCAATAAGGGGTAATTATATCTTAGTTGGGATCAAGTACAGGTACTGTTTTATTATTACAGAGAAAAGGGAATCATTTAACCATTAAATAAACCCAATAGGGCTGTTCTGCCCCCAATAAGGGGTAATTATATCTTAGTTGGGATCAAGTACAGGTACTGTTTTATTATTACAGAGAAAAGGGAATCATTTAACCATTAAATAAACCCAATAGGGCTGTTCTGCCCCCAATAAGGGGTAATTATATCTTAGTTGGGATCAAGTACAGGTACTGTTTTATTATTACAGAGAAAAGGGAATCATTTAACCATTAAATAAACCCAATAGGGCTGTTCTGCCCCCAATAAGGGGTAATTATATCTTAGTTGGGATCAAGTACAGGTACTGTTTTATTATTACAGAGAAAAGGGAATCATTTAACCATTAAATAAACCCAATAGGGCTGTTCTGCCCCCAATAAGGGGTAATTATATCTTAGTTGGGATCAAGTACAGGTACTGTTTTATTATTACAGAGAAAAGGGAATCATTTAACCATTAAATAAACCCAATAGGACTGTTCTGCCCCCAATAAGGGGTAATTATATCTTAGTTGGGATCAAGTACAGGTACTGTTTTATTATTACAGAGAAAAGGGAATCAGTAAATAAGTATATATAAATTTTAGTTTATTAATTGCCATAAATCCCTTGTTGTTGATGTATATCACTGGCCTGTTGGAATTTCTCAGACTCCCAAGCGTGGGCACTTTCCCACATCATAGCATACCGACTTCAAAGCCAGAGCATAAAAGTAGGGGATATGATATTTAACGAGACCCCTCGCACACCCACTCTTACACACCGACTCAACTACAAAGTGTTTCAAATGCAAATATCTGTTCTTTTTAAAGGAAAATAGTAAACACGTTCAGTGGGCAGCAGTAAAAGGAACTAAAACAATGAAACATTAGTCATTAGTCGCAAGCAACAAGCGGCCAAGCATTTGACTGCAGTCATAAAACTGTGGGATCATGTGATTATCACTGTTACTGATATAGCCAATATCTTACAAATCAGCATGGGAATGTAGGTTTATACATTTTCATGTATAGATGCAGCCAAGTTCCTTACCATGTTGTTGTGTTTTGTTTCTACCAGAAAAAAAATAGCAAAATTCGCCACCAGGAGGCGCATGTTCTATATGGGTTTTCTATTGTGATTTTCTGCCAAGTCATTGCACTCTAGCACCATCTAGAGGCCAGATTTAACACTAAAAAAATGGTGTCTGGACATTGTGAGACAAAATGTGAAAACTTGCTGGCTGCATCTGTATGTGTAAACTGAAAATGTAAGAAACTGAATTTTCCTAAGATTTTTATATTGCCCTTACAGGTTTTTCCCCTCAATCACCAGCATATCTAATAAAAACTTAGGTTAATAGCTATTCTGTTTAACCGGGCCACAAAAGCTGAGGGCAAATACAAATCTTATTGTGTAATTTTGAGTCCTGCAATGGCCAGCAAACCGACCCGTCACCCTGCAATGCTCTCTGCCCAGACCACCTACATGACCCTACCCGCAGTGGGTTAACTTACCTTCTGACATGGGGAACCACAAAACTGATACAAGATACTGGACACATACTAGAGTCTTGCAGTGGGTCAAGTAATGCAGGCATTTGAGAGGTATGTACAGTATTGCACATATGGGAATGTGTTTGGGTCACAGGTCTTTAAGTAGGTTTCTCTTCTTAGCTTCCTACTTCTGGGTCACTTAACGTATATGATTTGGGTTTTATGGTGGCAGAGGGGACGTAGGTTGGGTTGTGGATAAAACCATTAGGTAGTGGGTGTGAGCCCAGAAGAGGATGCCATTCCACTGTTCCATATTTCATGGCTTGCCCAAAACGTCCTTTGAAACTTGAAATTTAGCTGACATCTATCAGCCCTCTATTAGGGATCTTAACGCTGGACTTACCAGATCATATAACCTATGTTATAGAGCAGGGATCCCCAACCTTTCTTACTCATGAGCCACAGTCAATTATAAAAAGACTTGGAGAGCAACACAAGCACCATAAACATTCACGGAGGTGCCAAATAAGGGCTGTGATTGGCTATTAGGCAGCCTCTATGCACACTATCAGCTTACAGGGGCTTTATTTGGTAGGAAATCTTGTTTTTATTCAACCAAAACTTGCCCCCAAGTCAGGAATTCAAAAATAACTCCCTGGTTTGGGGCCACTGAGAGCAACATCCAAGGGGTTGGGGAGCAACATGTTGCCCCTGAGCCACTGGTTGGGGGATCAGTGTTATAGACCATAATGAGTAGGACATTGTAGAAGCAGACTATCAGGAGTGTCTTGATGTCCCAGACTGAGGATCTCTAGCATCCGCTAATCTTCAAATAACTAAATATTTGAAATAAATAATAGGACCTTTGGTTAGGATACCTTAAAAAAATACTTTCAACAAGTTGTTGTTGGACTTTTTCAATGAAGCCCCCTTTCTTTCTTTAAGGTAGTGAACAGCGCTAAGCTCTAAAAGTATCTTGGTTGGATTAGGTGGACAGCCTAGAATAGGGACCTAGTGTTGAGGTTAGGGATATCTCTGCTGGTATGTTTAGTGAGATAGCATATTTAGGCAGCTCAGATAACCTTATATATCCCTATATTTGTATTATGAGTAGGAGCTGCCTACTGCTCCCTCAGTGATCAAACCATCATGGACATCTCAAAATGCTAAATTATTTTCACATTAAGCATCTCTCAGGCTTGCCTTACTAAGCATTAACTGTCACGCACCACTAAAGAGCCCACAGGATGCCTTGTAGTAAATGAGGATCAATAACTGACCTCTAGGTGGTCCATCTTTATGGTCTTTGTTCTATTTTTGGGCAGGAAATGTATTTTTAGAGCCTGCTGATCCAGTTAATTAGTGACCAGGTTAAACCATAATATGATGGCTGCTCGGATCAGCTACAATGTCAGATGAAGCGTAAGTAGTTGGTGCATAACCTACATTCTGACACCAGTCATGACTTTCTCTTGGAAATGATAGACCCCCAGAGCTAGTGTACACTCGTGCACTGTAACTAGGCAACAAGCAGTGTGGTGCACAGCAGGACCCACTCCCGAGCCTTCAACATTATAGAACACGGAAGTTTGTAAATAACTCAAATTCCCTATGTGTAGTGATACCAATGACTATTTAATGTTACAAAATACCCCAAAATTACCACTGGTTCCCTTGGTAGTGGACATTAAGAATTGGCAGGTTAACTCCCTTGCCTTTCACACAATTTTATTCTGATAAATATAACCGGATCTATAGAGCTGTTATTAATGACCATAGAATTCATTAATATAGGGAAAACTGGAATGAACTCTGCAACTTCACACAGTAGAAACTACCAAAAAGCTTCCCTATCTCTTTAACTGTCGATAAGGCCACCACCCCCCTACTTCCTGCCGAGGTTATTTCCTTCTTCAAACAACTTTATTATCAACTTGAACAATTTGAATAAAAGACCTTTTGCCCCCTAACAAGCATCATTCCTGCCTCAGTCTCAGCTCGCTCCCTCCGCGGTCCCTACTCCAAACACTACAACCAGTGCCCTCTGGGTAAAAACTACCGAAAAGCTTCCCTATCTCTTTAACTGCTGATAAGGCCACCCCCCCCTACTTCCTGCCGAGGTTATTTCCTTCTTCAAACAACTTTATTATCAACTTGAACAATTTGAGTAAAATACCTTTTGCCCCCTAACAAGTATCATTCCTGCCTCAGTCTCAGCTCGCTCCCTCCGCGGTCCCTACTACAAACACTACAACCAGTGCCCTCTGGGTAGAATCTACTAAAAAGCTTCCCTATCTCTTTAACTGCTGATAAGGCCACCACCTCCCTACTTCCTGTCGAGGTTATTTCTTTCTTCAAACAACTTTATTATCAACTTGAGCAATTTGAATAAAAGACCCTTCGTCTCCTAACAAGCATCATTCCTGCCTCAGTCTCAGCTCACTCCCTCATTGGTCCCTGCTCCAAACACTACAACCAGTGCCCTCTGGGTAGAAGCTAACGAAAATATGACTATGAAGATTTTCATTCATCCAGGTCATGGTATATCTAGTATAAATAAATCTAAAGCAACTGGACTTAACAAGTCCAGTTGCTTTAGATTTAATTATACTAGATAAAGCTACCGAAAAGCAAAAGCTTCCCTATCTCTTTAATTGCTAATAAGGCCACCACCCTCCTACTTCCTGCCGAGGTTATTTCCTTCTTCAAACAACTTTATTATCAACTAGAACAATTTGAATAAAAGACCTATTGTCCCCTAAGAAGCATCATTCCTGCCTCAGTCTCAGCTCGCTCCCTCCACGGTCCCTACTCCAAACACTACAACCAGTGCCCTCTGGGTAAAAACTACCGAAAAGCTTCCCTATCTCTTTAACTGCTGATAAGGCCACCCCCCCCTACTTCCTGCCGAGGTTATTTCCTTCTTCAAACAACTTTATTATCAACTTGAACAATTTGAGTAAAATACCTTTTGCCCCCTAACAAGTATCATTCCTGCCTCAGTCTCAGCTCGCTCCCTCCGCGGTCCCTACTCCAAACACTACAACCAGTGCCCTCTGGGTAGAATCTACTAAAAAGCTTCCCTATCTCTTTAACTGCTGATAAGGCCACCCCCCCCTACTTCCTGCCGAGGTTATTTCCTTCTTCAAACAACTTTATTATCAACTTGAACAATTTGAATAAAAGACCCTTCGTCTCCTAACAAGCATCATTCCTGCCTCAGTCTCAGCTCACTCCCTCATTGGTCCCTGCTCCAAGCACTACAACCAGTGCCCTCTGGGTAGAAGCTAACGAAAATATGACTATGAAGATTTTCATTCATCCAGGTCATGGTATATCTAGTATAAATAAATCTAAAGCAACTGGACTTAACAAGTCCAGTTGCTTTAGATTTAATTATACTAGATAAAGCTACCGAAAAGCAAAAGCTTCCCTATCTCTTTAATTGCTAATAAGGCCACCACCCCCCTACTTCCTGCCGAGGTTATTTCCTTCTTCAAACAACTTTATTATCAACTTGAACAATTTGAATAAAAGACCTATTGTCCCCTAACAAGCATCATTCCTGCCTCAGTCTCAGCTCGCTCCCTCCACGGTCCCTACTCCAAACACTACAACCAGTGCCCTCTGGGTAAAAACTACCGAAAAGCTTCCCTATCTCTTTAACTGCTGATAAGGCCACCACCTCCCTACTTTCTGCCGAGGTTATTTCTTTCTTCAAACAACTTTATTATCAACTTGAGCAATTTGAATAAAAGACCCTTCGTCTCCTAACAAGCATCATTCCTGCCTCAGTCTCAGCTCGCTCCCTCCGCGGTCCCTACTACAAACACTACAACCAGTGCCCTCTGGGTAAAAGCTACCGAAAAGCTTCCCTATCTCTTTAACAGCTGATAAAGGCACCACCCTCCTACTTCCTGCCGAGGTTATTTCCTTCTTCAAACAACTTTATTATCAACTTGAACAATTTGAATAAAAGACCCTTCGTCTCCTAACAAGCATCATTCCTGCCTCAGTCTCAGCTCGCTCCCTCCTTGGCCCCTACTCCAAACACTACAACCAGTGCCCTCTGGTTGAGGTTGAGAGTCTCAGCTCACTCCCTCATTGGTCCCTGCTCCAAACACTACAACCAGTGCCCTCTGGGTAGAAGCTAACGAAAATATGACCATGAAGATTTTCATTCATCCAGGTCATGGTATATCTAGTATAAATAAATCTAAAGCAACTGGACTTAACAAGTCCAGTTGCTTTAGATTTATTTATACTAGATAAAGCTATCAACTTGAACAATTTGAATAAAAGACCTATTGTCCCCTAACAAGCATCATTCCTGCCTCAGTCTCAGCTCGCTCCCTCCTTGGCCCCTACTCCAAACACTACAACCAGTGCCCTCTGGGTAGAATCTACTAAAAAGCTTCCCTATCTCTTTAACTGCCGATAAGGCCACCACCCCTCTACTTCCTGCCGAGGTTATTTCCTTCTTAAAACAACTTTATTATCAACTTAAACAATTTGTGTAAAAGACCTTTTGCCCCCTAACAAGCATCATTCCTGCCTCAGTCTCAGCTCGCTCCCTCCGTGGTCCCTACTACAAACACTACAACCAGTGCCCTCTGGGCAAAAGCTACCGAAAAGCTACCCTATCTCTTTAACAGCTGATAAAGGCACCACCCTCCTACTTCCTGCCGAGGTTATTTCCTTCTTCAAACAACTTTATTATCAACTTGAACAATTTGAATAAAAGACCCTTCACCTCCTAACAAGCATCATTCCTGCCTCAGTCTCAGCTCGCTCCCTCCTTGGCCCCTACTCCAAACACTACAACCATTGTCCTCTGGGTAAAAGCTACCAAAAAGCTTCCCTATCTCTTTAACTGCTGATTAGACCACCACCCCCTACTTCCTGCCGAGGTTATTTCCTTCTTCAAACAACTTTATTATCAACTTGAACAATTTGAATAAAAGACCTTTTGCCCCCTAACAAGCATCATTCCTGCCTCAGTCTCAGCTCGCTCCCTCCTTGGCCCCTACTCCAAACACTACAACCAGTGCCCTCTGGGTAGAATCTCCTAAAAAGCTTCCCTATCTCTTTAACTGCCGATAAGGCCACCACCCCCCTACTTCCTGCCGAGGTTATTTCCTTCTTAAAACAACTTTATTATCAACTTGAACAATTTGTGTAAAAGACCTTTTGCCCCCTAACAAGCATCATTCCTGCCTCAGTCTCAGCTCGCTCCCTCCGCGGTCCCTACTACAAACACTACAACCAGTGCCCTCTGGGTAGAAGCTACAGAAAAGCTACCCTATCTCTTTAACTGCGGACAAGGCCACCACCCTCCTACTTCCTGCAAAGGTTATTTCCTTCTTCAAACAACTTTATCATCAACTTGAACAATTTGAATAAAAGACCCTTCACCTCCTAACAAGCATCATTCCTGCCTCAGTCTCAGCTCGCTCCCTCCTTGGCCCCTACTCCAAACACTACAACCAGTGTCCTCTGGGTAAAAGCTACCGAAAAGCTTCCCTATCTCTTTAACTGCTGATAAGGCCACCCCCCCCCCTACTTCCTGCCGAGGTTATTTCCTTCTTCAAACAACTTTATTATCAACTTGAACAATTTGAATAAAAGACCTTTTGCCCCCTAACAAGCATCATTCCTGCCTCAGTCTCAGGCCCCTACTCCAAACACTACAACCAGTGCCCTCTGAGACCCCACTGTGGCCCCTGTTGGTTACATAGTCAATGCAGTTGAATAAGGACACATCGAGACAAAAACCTTTCCTTTGATATCACGCAGCTCACACGACACAATGTTCATTCCACTTATTTCTGAGCGTATTTGTTAATTTGATATAATACCCAACTTTCAGGGTTGTGCATACAATATATCTGCAGCACTTCCTTTTCTTTTCAGTATTCTCTTAGTAACAATTCGACTGAGGCCATTCTCTGTGGCAGTCCTCATGCGTCAGCGTGTGCTCTCTAAAACTCTTTCACGCCGCGCTCCATGTTCTTATAAAAAAAATATTTTCTCTTTATGAATCATATAGAGAATCCACAGTCTGACTCACACATATACAAACTGTGCAAATAATACAACCGTGACCTTGTGAGTACGTGTGTGTGTGTGTGTATATATATATACTGTGTATGTGTATATACTTTAGAAACTCCCCTCTCCTGCCTCCACTTACTAAATGTCTCCACAAAACATTAATGGATTATGACAGGTTAATAGTTATCCTGTGTCATTATATGTTTCATTCTGGTTACTCACAAGTGACACAAGCTAATCAGCCTTTGAAAGGTGATGGTTTTGTCAATATATAGAAGAGAAAGGTTCCATGAAAGCATTTTATACCCTCGTGATCTATAGCGCCCCCCCCTTCTCCATCTTCCACTATGTCACGTGTAACTGCAAGGCACCCATGTAAGGCACCCATGTAAGGCACCCATGTAAGGCACCCATGTATGGAATGAGGACAAGGATATATTAATAGGAAAGTGAGCAAAAAGTAAAAAGAACACACAAAGAAACTCTCTTTAAAGGGGAACTTCGCCCAATACAACTTAAGCTCAACCATAATATGGTTTGGAACAGTTCCCTACATTGGATTCCATTGCCTTACAATAATCACATTTTGGGAAGCTGCCTCTGTAGCCAAAGGTGACTTTTCAGTGCCGACTTACACTTCCATGGGATCTGCATTGTCTTATGCTATTTTTATGAGATAAATAATATTCTAATAATACTTATTTTACTGATTCTAAACTGGGATTAAGTCCAAAAGCTTCCATGGTGTAATTAATCAGATTTAAGCTTCAAACAAAGGTTACCAGGAAACATGAACACCAGCTTATTAGTAGAAATGTCATTGTTTTGTCCAATTTATTGGAAGAAACGTTGTTGTATGTATCAAGCCATTATATCTATCTAGACTACTAATTTGCTAAGACTGACATGGTGCCTTCTAATCATGCAGCCCCCTTTCTAATAAAGAAGTCCTGTGCCTTGGCACATGAGTCAGTGGGGCTTGGACTGATGGGCAAGTTTTGGGTGTAATCAGGGTCGGACTGGGGGGTAGAGAGCCCTCTGGGGCTTCTGCCTCAAGGGCCCCCACACCCCCCAATGGCCCCCGATGCCTTAACCCCCCCCCTGTAGAGGCCCCCAACACCTCTGACCCCTCCCCTGAGCGCTCCTAAAAGAAACTTACCTTTGGCACATTGGGGGAGGGAGAAGGCGGATCGCTGGAGCGCGCTGGGGGGGATCGGATCTGGGCCTCTAGGGCCTGGGTCCACCGGGTTTTTTCCCAGTACCCCGGGGCCCAGTCCAATGCTGGGTTTAATTGGGTGTGGCCAAGGTGAATCCAGGTGAATGAGGGTTCCTATTCAGTTACTTGGAAAAGCTCACCTACAAATCACCCAGGTAAACAGTTGGCTAATAATCTGGTCCCCCGTGGGGGTAAGGGCCCTGCTAACTAAGTAATATAGGGCCCCATGATTTCTGTCAGCTGGTCTGAAGAAGTCATAGGCTATGGGCTTATTATTCCACTAATGTTGTATCAATAATTGGAAAATTCCAAATTTAATGTAGACATGCCACTTACATGTGACATATATACACAATCTCTGTCTGAGGGAACTACTGAATTGATCTTTGGCGGATGAAGGCCATCAAGCACCAGGAGAAGGTGCAAATTCAATGAAATGTAGAATTTGCTGAATTTGAGTTGCAAACTCACCACCCATGGGTGCTTGGTTGCCTGAAGTCTGATCAATTGCTTCATGGTTGAGATGATTTGTTCATACACATGAACTGTATTGATCCAACTATTCTTCCTGATAACCAAGCAATGTCATGAAGGGGCAAGTAGGAGGAGCCATATCTGTTGCTCACAGTTGTCCAGTGTCTTCTCAAACACATAGACATTATTTCATTGGATCTTCAGCCCAAAAACCATTAAACCCATTTACAGTTGCACTGGGAGAGCTGAGATAGGAAGATGTCTCTGTATAACTCCGTTACCACTTTGTGGAGGATCTTTTTACGCTAAGCAGTAGCTTTTTTATGACTTCAAATTAAATCTTTTGCCTGATTCTTATTTTTTTTTTCTCAAGTCTACAGTAAAAAAACCACAACATTCTAGACGCACTCTACAATCTGTTTTTCTCCAAGAGAAATAAAAGCAGAATTAAACTGGGCAAGGATTTTTCCATAAATATGTCAACTTAACGCTGTTTTTTTTTCAAGTACGCCATCACTCAAAATAACGATTTGCTGACTTTTCGAAACCACATGTCATAGAGAAGAAACTAGGGTGCTTGAAAGGCTAAAATAAATATTCTTGCTTATTGGTTAATTGTATATGGGCCAAGGGAGGTGGAAACTAAAGGGTTACTCCTGTCTATTTACTTCTACAGGGTAAATTTGTAACTGGACTGTTCAACCAGGTTCAAGAAGAGTAATGAACGTTAAAATTTGATCGGTTGCTAGTGATGGGCGAAATGTTTCGCCAGGCATGGATTCGCGGCGAATTTCTGCGTTTCGCCATTGGCAAATTGTTTAGCGAAACGGATGAAAAAATTAGCTGCGGAAAAATTTGCCGCACGTCCAACAATTGTCGGCGGCATCAAAAAAGAATAGTCGTAGGCGTCAAAAGAATAGCTGCGCGACAAAATAATAACCGCGAACGACAAAAGAATAGCCGTGCAACAAAATAATAGCTGCGCGAAAAAAACAATAGCCGTGCGGGCGACAATCTTTTTTGCCCCATGACATTTTCGCCATTTCGCAAATTTTTCGGCGAAGCGAAACAGAACAGATTCGCTCATCACTATTGGTTGCCATGGGGTACTGCGCTAGTAAAGGTGGCCAACCGTTAGCTTCTTCTAGGAATAGATTCTACCCAACCTTTCTTACTCGTGAGTCAAATGTAAAGACTTGGGGAGCAACACAAGCATCATAACAAATTATGGGGGTGCCAAATAAGGGCTGTGATTGGCTATTTAGTAGTCTCTAAGGCTTACAGGAACTTTGTTTGGTAGTACATCTTGCTTTAATGCATCCAAAAGCAGGAATGAAATATAAACACCTGCTTTGGGGACACTGGGGGCAACATCTAAGAGGTTGGTGAGCAACATGTTGCCCCAGAGCCACTGCTTGGGGATCACTGTTGTACATTATCCAGTTGACGTGCAATGACCCCAATAGTGCCATACAGACAACAACAAGAGGTCCTCTGCACTCACCCATTGCCAATATATATAGGACATTAAGACATTCTGCCCATTAAGCTACCAAGAAATGCCCTCCCCTTAAGCAAAACACACATTGTTTGTCCATATATTGTAATATATTCAAGCTGGCCAACTATGTCACAGTCACCTCCCGGTCTGGCCAGTCCTACACTCACTTTTATCTGATTCATTAAGAATTCTACTGCTTCAATATACATTTAACAAAGGGACTGGTTTTACCTGCAACTTGCTTGCTTTCAAGGTTAAAACCCCCAAATGGTTGCCCTTTTATTGGCCCATTGAGATCACCTGACTGTAGCTGGGAAGGGTGGGAGCTACAACATGGAGCTGGCCGCTGCAGAGAAGTGTGGAAGATCTCTTATTGCTTTTGTCTATATGTTTTTTGTCGTCACAACCTCATTGTACCCCTTGTCTACTGGTTTCAAATGAAGTGGTTGAGCGCAACTGGGCAGTGGTTTGAATGAGATACTGCCATATGAGGGACCAAATAGAAGATAAGGATTACAAATAACCCCAGTGGTAAAGTTGTAGCCAAACAGAGCAATAGTTTTTTTGCTGCCAGGGTCAGCGACCCCCACTTGAAAGCTGGAAAGACGTCAAAAAGTAAGGCAAATGGTTCAAAAACTATAACAAATACATAATGAAGACCAACTGCAAGTTGCTAGGAATAGGACCTTCTCTTACATACTAAGGTAAGCAATTGAAGTTCTCAGCATAGTAAAGTAGATGTAATGGGCTGCTCTGAACCAGCATCAAATCACTGCACCTGATTTGATAGCAGAATCTGTGTAACTCAAAGGGCAGAGATCCAATAGGGCAGTAGGGGGTGCACAAGGGGGCAGACAACCAGCGGAAGACACACATAGAATTAGAAGGCGGGGGGGGGCTGTAGTGAGGTGAAGGAGTGGCCAATGAATGGATTTTGAAGGACACAACAACCCACTGGTGTCCACCAATCTTGCATGATGGGATTATTAGCAACACTATGGTACCCATGGGTGCCCCATTATGTTAGAAATGGCACAGTCTGATATCAGAATGCACAATTTAGAAGGTTATGATTGACAGTGAGGAGCATAGTTGTAGCCCAGAGCTGTATATAGCTACAGTATGGGGAATATTGCACTTCCTATTGTAGGAGAAGTCACTACGGAGTTTAATGGCCAAATAAAGGCCCCATGCAGCAGTTTTTGGGGTACATTTGCCTTTTTTTTGTAGCTAAAACCCTAAAATGAAGCTGTTTCCTCTATCTGTTCTTAATAGTCAGCGCATTTCGCAGTTTATAAATTGGCCTGGCAGCGTACGAAGGTAATATTACAGCGAAACGCACCGCTCTGAGAAACACCAGCCATAGAAGCCGCGATGATGTTAAAAGATATACATATGAAATGTGTGTTTTTGTTTCCTCCGAAAGGCGAATCTTTATGGATAATTCATGTGTGAATGCGGCCGTTTAAAGATAATGGGAATTTTATGTCGAAGAGAGAGCTCTATTAGAAGCGGTATGACACCCATTAGGGGCAAAATCAATGCTTTATCTGTCATTGCTGTGCGCTAAGGAACGCTCCCTTCTACTGAGACAACGTGTTAATGGAATCCCCTTCCAAATGAAAGGACTTGTGGTTTGAAGTCGGAACTAATGCTGACTGTTGAGAGGAGAAGATAGTAAACTATGAAGAGAACCCTTATCTGAAACATAAAGGTTGGTCTTAATGTTGTGGAGGGAGCAAGGTATGCGCCCCTACCGTATACAGGTATGGGACCTATTGTCCAGAATGCTCAGGACCTGGGGTTTTCCGGATAAGGGATCTTTCAATAATTTGGATCTCCATACCTTAAGTCTACTAAAAAAATCATTGAAATATTGAATAAACCCAATAGGAATGTTCTGCCCCCAATAAGGGGTAATTATATCTTAGTTGGGATCAAGTACAGGTACTGTTTTATTATTACAGAGAAAAGGGAATCATTTAACCATTAAATAAACCCAATAGGGCTGTTCTGCCCCCAATAAGGGGTAATTATATCTTAGTTGGGATCAAGTACAGGTACTGTTTTATTATTACAGAGAAAAGGGAATCATTTAACCATTAAATAAACCCAATAGGACTGTTCTGCCCCCAATAAGGGGTAATTATATCTTAGTTGGGATCAAGTACAGGTACTGTTTTATTATTACAGAGAAAAGGGGATCATTTTAAAAAAAATAATAATTTGCTTATAATGGAGTCTATGGGAGATGGCCTTTCCATAATTCAGAACTTTCTGGATAATGGGTTTCCGGATAACAGATCCCATACCTGTATTAGAGAATGGATAAATAGGCTCTAGGTAAGATGAAGATACAATATGATCTATAGACTCCGGATATAAAGGGTAACCACAAGGATTAAGGTGCCATGTTTACCTTTATCAGATACACTGGGAGTAGGTAATTACCCCTTATTGGGGGCAAAACAATCCTATTGGGTTTATTTAATGTTTAAATAATTTTTTAGCATGCTTATAGTATGGGGATCCAAATAACGGAAAAATCCCTTATCCAGAAAATCCCAGCTCCTAAGCATTCTGGAAAATAGATCCCATACCTGTATTACACTAAGCTTCCCTAGGAATATAAAGGGACCTATTCATTATATTGGTCTTTCCTTTGCCCTGATCCAGTTGCCCAGTAAAGCGAGAAATACCTTCTCCCATCCAAAACCTGAATATTGTGTTGTGCATCACATTGAGTGAAACACATGAATATTTTCATGATTCCCTTTGTACCTACGTAAGTGCCATTGTACCCTGACCTGGCGCCTTTCCTTTCACGCTTGCAGCCTTGCACCATAGTGAGCCGCACAGACCCTGTTGCCGCAGTGCCGGGTTGCTTAGCAATGTCATGCTCTGGCCAATTCATTCCTGCCTCTAAACCTGGGGATTTCCCAGAATTTCCCTGCTGAATAACATCACCGATACTTAGTGGGTGAGAGTCTGGAAACGCTGGGAACATTAATTAAAGAAACGCTCCCTTAATTCTGCTTTTTATTGTCAGCAAAAATCTAAATAAGGGACCGATTCTGTGCCGTCATGCATATATAATACCCTCTGTGATAAGACATGCTAGGGAGATGTCATTCTGCGTGCAACAGACCACTGCCCCATTGGCTTCTTGAAAAAAGATAACACAACAGGAGGCCAATGGTAGATAAAAAGGAGCATGTAGCTTACTAGCCTTAAAGACTATGGCAGCTTATACTTTCATGGATTATATTAGGGTTGCCACCTTTTAATAAAGTAATTAGCGCAGGGTTGGACTGGGGGGTGCAGGGCCCACTGGGGCTGCCGCCCTGTAGGTGTCCCTGCTGGCTATGTCCCCCGCAGTCCCTAGGGGCCCCTGCTGAGCCTCCCTAACCCCCTAAAGTGGCCCCGCCTGACGTCCTCCCCAGAGGAGGAACATCGACGGCTGGGGGAGCGCCGGCAAAGGTCGGGTCTTGGCCGCCAGGGAGCACTGGGTTTTCTCCTGGTGTCCCGGCGGCCCAGTCTGACCCTGAATTAGCGTCAGGGAGGGAGGCAGTGACAAAAATGGTCAGTCTGTGACACAAAAGGGTTGGGACAATGATGCATGGGGGCCGAGAGATGACTAAGGGGGTGGAGCTAAGATGCCATGAGGGGCTTCTGCACAGAAGAGAGAAGAGAAAAGGAAGATCTGGGGCGGATCAGGGGATTAAATGGATGGGCCAGGGGCCAGATTTAACGGTAGTACTTGTAACCCTATCCTCACCACTTCTGGCACTTTTGTGTGGCGCTTACCTGATGGCACGGGACAAACCTGAATCACTCCGCAGTGGTATTGGGAGAGACTGGGTACCTGGTACTTATTAGCGCAGTGCCTCCACCTAGTGGGATCCGGGAGTGCACCTACGGGTGGCCCCACTAGGAACAATAATAATGCACACACAGTACTGGATAAACTAAATAACTTTTTATCTGAAATAAAGGGGAAACTAATACACATAAACACTACTAAGGCAATAACGGCCTTACTAAGTACCTATCTATCTTGGCAGGTGTTTTACTGGCTAGGCTGGAAAAATACCAGCCACGCGGCAAACCTAGTTTTTATTGAACCCCTTAGTCTTAACCCCTGTAAGCTCCATTCATTCCCAGGTGACTTGGTATGTTCTCTGCCCAATTGCCCAAATTTTAGGCCCAATCAGCGGCGGATTTGTGTTCTGTGCGCCCCTAGGCCGCCCCCCCCCACTTCCCTGAGTGCGCATGCAGCGAGTGCGCATGTGCAAACAGTTCAACTCCCATACGGAGCAGTGGGGAAAGGTATGGGGGCAAAATTTAAAAATTTTGTTGCGGCGGGGCGGCATGCCGCCCCTACATTTCTGCCGCCCTAGGCCCGGGCCTTTGTGGCCTCTCCACAAATCCAGGCCTGGGCCCAATGCAAGGTTGTGAGTTTACCAGCGGATTGGGTGGGTTTGGGCTGGCAAACACACATCCTTTGAGGAGAGCTGATGGGTGCAGGCCAAACTCCACCCTACGTCGCCATCATTGTGCCCCCCGCATCCCCATTTATATACACCTGCTTCACCCCATCTTCTTAGTTGATCTCAGGGAAGGGTGGGTTGGATGCAGCTATATAAATACCAAGGGCTGGTGGGAAACATATGGTACGTTGTTATAATTCGGACAATGATTGGAACAGCAGGACGTCAAGAAAAGCTGTGGCTGATGTACCATGAACTGGCTGACGTGGTGCCTGGGAAGATGACATTTTTCAACCTGGCCAATTCCCATCCAAACAGACACACATAGTACGAGATATGGGTCAGGGTGAGCAGGCCCCAAAGCACATACCAATAATCATGTCAAACAAATGTGTATGGCTATAGTAATGCAATATATTTTTATACAGACCCACATTGCTTGGGGGGTATAGTTTCCCTTTAAAGATATGTTTAATTAAAGCTATTTTAAAGGTTCATTGAATCCATCTGCTTTTCTCTATTCCTATTTTTTTGTTAACGGCCTTTTTTAATCTTTACGTCTCTCCTGCTTTGGTGGCCATATGGAAACTGACACACACTATATGTTTTTCACGTCGGAGAAGCGCTAATTTGGATAAAAACGACATACCCGTTTATCCATTTTCAATTAAAATTCCGCCGCTCCCCTGAAAACCCCGGCGAATCTGGCAGATGTGATTATTTGTGCAGTGATTTCATACGAGGAATATAAAGCGTAATTGCGCCTGTGTTTTATAAGAAGCCGATTCAGACTAATTAGGGGACTGCAGCCAGACGCGCCAGGTACTCATGGAATTGATGGAGCTTAGCAGACGCTTGTTGTGCGTTTATGTCTTCAGACCCGCGTTGCCCCGAAGCTAACGACGGAAACCGAACAAAACAAATCAGAGCCAACGAGGCAAAGAGAGGGAAAAATAGCAAAACAGCTGGGTTTTTACTTAATCCCTCAGTTTCTTTCCATTATCTAGATATGAATGGAGCCAAATAACATAATGCATGTCCACTTAGTGTTGGTGGCCCTCCTTCTTCTAGCTTTTGTGCTAGGGCCGGGGGTAATTGGAACTAAACTCTGGTATCTCCTCACCATGGGAAGTGAGGTGCTCACCTATAGTGGCCTTTCCCTTTGTTTAAGAGCCCAACACAACCTAGAAACCCCTAATATATCTATCACTGTAATCTGTTCCTTCAAAAAGTATGAATAAATACCATTTTATATGCTGAAATCCAGCTGCAAAACAGTTCTTCTCTTTCTGCATCATTTGAAATCATGGTAGGGGAGGAGGGACTAAAACACTGATGTTACAAATTGTAACAAAGCTTACAGACAGCATGCAGGAACTACATAACCCACAATGCATTGCACTGTGATGTTCCTTTCCTTATTGACATCTTGTGTGCAGGGGATTGTGGGATTGGGAGAAGGCAGGCTGAAGGCAGGTGAGTACTGTTACATTTTATTTGAGTCACAAAGTAGTCAGCCAGATCAGCAGAGGAACAGGGGGCAGGGCTATTGCAAAGCCTAAGTTGGGTTTGGGTGGAGTTCCCTTTAATAAAGTACTCTAGAGTTTGAATTATTCTCCGCCCATGGCCAAAATGTTGAAGGTATTGATCCATTAAAAAGCTCAAAGGATTCAGTTATAGAAGCAATGGAAAAGTAAATATGCTAAATTATTTGTTCCATCCAAGAATAAATATCAACCACGGTCTAACTATTGTTCCAAGGCAGGAAATATATCAGCCCTTAAGCAAGGATTCCAGAAGTATCTTTTTGTCATCTCTCTGGTCCATCCCCTTAAGCTATAAATAAGGTTTGATATGACTGTAACAAACCCCCCCTTTGAGGTCTAACATTTAGACAGGGTCCATCCTTGGTTTATTAGGTTTAGTGTTTACTATCCATTTTGTTTCTAGTTTGGGGGGAAAAAATAAATATTCTGCTTAATTTAACCAATAAGGCCTCCCTATGGGGAGCACAGCAATGTAACCACAACTCCAGCACAAAGCAACGGGACTGGGAAGGGGTGTCTAGTTAGGCTGTACCATTTTCATAAGCAGAGGGGGTAGAACTTTGTTAAAAGTTCATGCTTTTCCCATGCTGACTAAGCAGTAAGTGGAGCTTCACTAGAAAAAATACAAATTTTTGTATTCGGAACCAATCGTACTTTGATAAATGTGCCCCTATTTGTGCAATAAAAATGCCCTGTATGTCACTGCCGCTAATGAGGACATAAACCTTTAGCATCCCCAGTGGTGCATCTAGGGGCCCTGGGCAGAGCCCCCACCCTGCCAGCAATCATCGCGGATGACCTGCTATGCAGAAGTAAAAATACAAGTCACCCAGAAGATTCCAAAAACAAAACCACGGGTCACCAGTGGGATCATATGCTTTGTTGGTAACCAACTTGCGTCCCTATGGAGGGAGCAGACCAGGGCCCCCGGGGTCTTCTTGCTCTGTAATTACATTGACCATCCCCTAGATCTTTACGTTACTAACCCAGACATAAAGGGGGTAGGCCACAAATCCAACTGATTCTAAGCAGTTTATAATTTCTATAAATAAGGTGCAGAACAACTTTAACCCTTTATACTAGGCCCGAGAGTGCCGGCTAGTTGTAGCAGTATTAGGTGGAGCAATGATGATAATAGAATGTTTATGCCCACACTGCCTTCTGCACTGTCCCTACATTATAAAGAATATTACAAGAAAGCCAGGCTTTAGCTGCTGCCTATGGCGTTGCTCATTTGCTCAGTGCCGCAGTTGTTCCCCCGTGTTAAGCCCCTTCCCTCAGTACATTTATTACCTCGGTGACAATGCCTCAGTTAATGACATTTTTACTGCAACCTGTGGGTGTACTGATGTTGTACATTCGACTGGTAATAACGGCTGCCTACATGCTGCCATCTCATCGCTCCGCAATGTTTCTGGGATGCGTGGAACCTGGGTATGAATGGGGACACGCGGGGTGGAATTTATCAACCGTACACTTGGGGGCACATTTACTAAGCTAATTTGAGAAAATTTGTTTTTTTTTATGTGTACAGTATATATTTTAGAGATTTACGAATGGGTTTTTGCCAGTATTTTCCGATATCTTTTCGCAAAAAATGTGTGTTTTTTATTGAAATAAACTCCCATACTTATTTGTCAAAGTTTAGTTAACTTTTTTTGGCAAAAAAAAATCCGTCAAGTTTGATCTGTTGAGTACCATTGTGTCCTATGGAGGCTTAGAATATTAGAAGAATAGAATAGTCAGTCACAGCCTGTCCTTGACATGTTTTCAAGAGGAAGTGTTTCACCTCATTGCTTTCTATTTCACCCAGTTTCAAGGGGAAGTTAATCCTATCATTGCTTTCTATTTCACCCAGTTTCAAGGGGAAGTTAATCCTATCATTGCTTTCTATTTCACCCAGTTTCAAGGGGAAGTTAATCCTATCATTGCTTTCTATTTCACCCAGTTTCAAGGGGAAGTTAATCCTATCATTGCTTTCTATTTCACCCAGTTTCAAGGGGAAGTTAATCCTATCATTGCTTTCTATTTCACCCAGTTTCAAGGGGAAGTTAATCCTATCATTGCTTTCTATTTCACCCAGTTTCAAGGGGAAGTTAATCCTATCATTGCTTTCTATTTCACCCAGTTTCAAGGGGAAGTTAATCCTATCATTGCTTTCTATTTCACCCAGTTTCAAGGGGAAGTTAACCCTATCATTGCTTTCTATTTCACCCAGTTTCAAGGGGAAGTTAATCCTATCATTGCTTTCTATTTCACCCAGTTTCAAGGGAAAGTTAATCCTATCATTGCTTTCTATTTCACCCAGTTTCAAGGGGAAGTTAACCCTATCATTGCTTTCTATTTCACCCAGTTTCAAGGGGAAGTTAATCCTATCATTGTTTTCTATTTCACCCAGTTTCAAGGGGAAGTTAATCCTATCATTGCTTTCTATTTCACCCAGTTTCAAGGGAAAGTTAATCCTATCATTGCTTTCTATTTCACCCAGTTTCAAGGGAAAGTTAATCCTATCATTGCTTTCTATTTCACCCAATTTCAAGGGAAATTAATCCCATCATTGTTTTCTGTTTCACACACTTTCAAGGGCAAGTTAATCCCATAATTGTTTTCTGTTTCACCCACTTTCAAGGGAAAGTTAATCCCATCATTGTTTTCTGTTTCACACACTTTCAAGGGAAAGTTAATCCCATCCCACCACTGCCAGTGGCAAAGTTTGGACAAACTAGTCAGGAAGCAGGGTGATGCCATTGGGACAGGGAGGCTGTGATGTTAGGGGGTGATGTTCAGGGGCAGAGTTGTGATGTCTGGGGCAGGGCTATGACATCAGGGGCAGTTTTTTTGTTTAGGTTTTAGAATGCAGAAACCCGGACGGGCAGCTTTGACTTGGAAAGCTCCTAGAAATAATCTGGTCCAAAGCCACACAAGTCGCAACCCTAGCTGCATTGTAGCCCTTCCCATACTGTGATCTTCACAACCTTCACAACTTTCCATGATTAGAGCAAAAAGAAAAAAAAATTATAAGGTAGCCCTTACTGTAATTTATATAAAAGTCACTGAAGAGTTTTATATATTACAGTAGGGGTGCATTATTTATTTGAATCTACATCTGTGGGGCCAATGGGTCACAGGTAGAGTTGCCGACTTTCTAAAAATCTTTCACTAGCCAGAGGGGGGGGGGGGGGTAACAAAAGGGGGCGGGGTAGTGATGTGAAAGGGGTGGGACTATGATGCAATAAAATGCGATGACTGGAGGGAAGGATGTAGAGCAAATGGAAAGAAAAAATGTAAGATTGGGGTAAATTGGGGGGGGGGGGAAGGACTAGTCAAGGGCTTATCTTAAGGATATAACACCTTTACTGGCAGCTACATTTCCGTAAATATGTAATACCAGCTTTGCCACATGTTTTACTGACTTGGCTGGTAAAATATGGGCTAGATGCCAACCCTGGTCACAGGGCCCTTTGGGTACAGGACCCTCGAGCAAGGGGGCAAGGTACGCATTATTATGCCCCAGCCTCTATTTACATTCCATCCCTTGTATCTGTTCCAATGCCCTCCCATGTTTATTTCCTTTCCCTGTCTCCCCTCCTCTATGTTCTTTTCTGCCTTTTTGTATCAAAAGTGCTTGTTGGCTTCTCTCCCTTTATTCTCCTTCAGTTTATTGCAGACAGCAAGAAGGAATAGTGTTGCCACCTCTCCAGTTTTGACCCGGACAGCCCAGTTTTTGGCAGAACGGAGAAAGAAGGTGCTATAAGTAGCTGGTAGGGTTACCATCCAGTCGATATTTGAACGGCCCAGTCGGTAAGTTGCCAGCTAGGGTCGGGCCAGAATTGCCCGTAAATATATAATATTGACCCTCTCCACTGATTAATTACCCCTTAAAAGACCAGACCTGCCTATACCCTGCCCTTTTTCTCTGCCCAATCAGCCAATTTCACGGCCCACACCACCCATTTCCCCACCCTATGAAACATCTCTGCCTGCTCCCCTGACGCCAAGGCAGGTATCAGAGTAAAAAAAAAGGTGGCAACCCTATTGGCTGGGGGCAGGGGCAAAATTACAGACTTCAAAACATACTGTTTATATAATGAATATATTAAGAGAGGGTCGGACTAAGGGTATCCGGGGCCCGCCAGAACTGTCACCTTAGGGACCCCCCACCCCAGTCGTGGACCTTCCCCCTGTTAGGAGCGGACCGCATTTCCCCCACCCCCACTGTGTTGCAATCGGGGATGGGGGAGGAGCACCTGCATCAGCGGGCCAGGCCCACCAGGTTTAATCTTGGATCCCCGCAGGCCCTGTCCAACACTGTATAAGGATATTATAAGTCACAGAGGAGTTCCATGACCATATAAAAGCACAAGGCTGATGGATAAGTGTGTTTATACAGGTCATGGACTTCTAATAACCTTATATTTATTTACTTTACATAAAATACAGTGAGATATGACAGAAATAAGATGGAAATGACATCACTAAGCACAGATTATATCTGTTGACATCACTAAGCACTGTTTATAAGGATATAAGTTACAGGATATTCATGTGTTATAAGAATATAATTTACAATGTGGCACATAGAGATATGGCTAACATATATATATATTTATATATATACAGTATATGCATAGAAACCTCCATATCTTAATAGGATACCTGGTGGGAGTCAAGTTGCTTGGAGATGCTGCTTAGTATTCCTCAACACCTTCTCACTGTCTGGAAGCACAAGCAAAGTGAGAAAACGTACAAAGAACAGCAATAAAAGCAAAGGATTTTATATATTTATTGAATATATTATTGTATTCATGTTGTGGGAGACGCAGGCTGCGCCGGTAGGAAACACAAACGGAGAAGGGGGAGGGCCGGGGCCGGTTGATTAAATGCATCACTCAATAATTTGCCTACTCAAAATAAGGAAAGAGCTGATCCTTTTCAATAAAGCCGGGGGCTTTTTATATCTCCTCTTATCAAAAACAAAAGACGGCGGTGAAGTTTGGCAGTCGGGGAAGCTGAGTGGGAGAGTCTGTAAGCCCTACACATAGAGAAAGACTTCTTCATTTATACAAAAACTGCAACAACAAAAAAAGCCATTTCTTATTCTTATTTCAGAAATAAAAGCTCAAAGGCAGCTTGTCAGTGACCTCAGTCCTTTTCTAAAGACCAGTAGGATAGAGAGAGAGAGCGCCGAAGCTTTCCTTTAGTTAGTGATCTGTTAGTAACCCTCGGTCCCTCAATGACGTTCGGGAAGGCCCATGGGGAGGGGATGAGTCAGACACAAGGAAGCATTGAGATTGCTTGAACAACCATTAGCACGTCATTGGTAATTCCAGCGACACCTTTCACATTCGTGGCATTTGTCTAAATGTGCTCCACTGAAGGCTGATAGTATGTTTTATTAAAGGGGCTCTCTCTGGCAGCTCCTGCTGATGTTGGGGAAGCTTGACTGATTGCTGGCTTGGAATGCCGGCGAACTCTTCGGAAAGTTACTGGCGGGATCTGTATGGATCGGGGCGGCCAAACCGGAGAGAGATTTACCAGCCTTATATGAAATATATATGTTGAATTTATGTAGCACTGACATACTGTGCAGCATAGAGGTTACATATATACATATTCAGTAGGTTACATATAGGTTACATATATATATATAATGCACATTTAGGGTTGCACCCTAGTTGGTGAAATACCTGTCATAGCCGGGGCTGGTACTACAGGTATAGGACCCGTTATCCACAATGCTCGGGACCAAGGGTATTCCGGATAAGGGGTCTTTCCGTAATTTGGATCTCCATACCTTAAGTCTACTAAAAAATCACTTAAACATTAATTTAACACAGCAGGGTTGTTTTTCATCCAATAAGGGGTAATTATATCTTAGTTGGGATCAAGTACAGGTACTGTTTTATTATTACAGAGAAAAGGGAATCATTTAACCATGAAATAAACCCAATAGGGCTGTTCTGCCCCCAATAAGGGGTAATTATATCTTAGTTGGGATCAAGTACAAGGTACTGTTTTATTATTACAGAGAAAAGGGAATCATTTAACCATGAAATAAACCCAATAGGGCTGTTCTGCCCCCAATAAGGGGTAATTATATCTTAGTTGGGATCAAATACAAGGTACTGTTTTATGGAAATCAGTTTTAACATTCTGAATTATTTGATTAAAATGGAGTCTATAGGAGATGGCCTTTCCGTAATTCAGAGCTTTCTGGATAACGGGTTTCTGGATAAGGGATCCCATACCCGTACAAATATACTGGTTAATGCTAATGTAATAGCTGATAAATTTATAATACCATTAAGTTCAGCCCCTGGCCTGCCCCCTTAAGCCCCTGATCCACCCAGAATCTAATGGAAACCTACTCTTTTTCTCTTCCCTGATCCTCCTGGAGTTGTCCATGACATCTAAATTCTCCCCTTTTTTATCATCAACCCACCCCCTTTGACACCACAGGCTGCCCACTTTGTCAGTGCCCCTCTGCTGGCTGGTAACTTTCTATAAAGATGGCTACCTTATGCACATCAGTCCCTGCCCCAGTGGAGCTTACAGGGCTGGATTTAAAGATTTGGAACCCTTGGACCCCACCACTCTTACCCTTCACGTTACTCACACCATCTCTCACTGCTTCCTCTGGGCACTGGGTGGGCAATTCAAACAGCTTTGAAAAAATCTACTTCCCAGACCCCAGTGGAGATTCAGCAAGCAGGGGCATGCCACCCCCCCTAACTGCCCTAGGCCCTTTGTGGCCTGCTTGGGAGCTTACCATCTGTCCCACACAGCATGGTCAGTTTTATCAGGAGTTCCTTAACCTGCCTTTATGTTGTGGGAGGAAACCCACCCTTGGGCAGATAGGGGTGATAGGGGTGCCTATATATATATTCAAAACCCCACCCACAATTAATCCACCAGAGGAGCTGAGTGGCTCTCAGACTGTTCTGCACATACACCAATCATCCATATGGTACAGGCTGAGGTCCGGTGCCTAGGTTAGCCCTAAAACTAAATATAGTCCTGGACCCTAGTGCTGCCCTTTTATTATTTAAGATATACAGGAATGGGATCCCTTATTTGGAAACCTGTTATCTAGAAAGCTCCAATATACGGGAAGGCCATATGTCAGTCAATTTCCAAAACCCCAGGACACATAATATTTCCTATCCCTATATATATATATATATTATTATTATTATTATTAACATTTATTTATAAAGCGCCAACATATTCTGCAGCGCTGTACAATAAGTATGTATAAAGCAGGCTGTTAGCTGTTTCACTGACAGATGTTACAAGCCCCCAGCAGCAGCCAAATGGTTAACAAGGGAATTGGACATGGTTGTCTGTTGGTCGGATTCCAATGTAGATTTTATTTGTATCTTTAATCCCACAAACCGCCCCCCCCCACCTCAAAATATACATTTTTAACTTCAACCAAAGGCCACTTTAAGCTAACGTTTTTGCTAACACGATCGGCTTTTCATTATCCGCCGGTTTGGTGCAATGCAGTGCACAAAGCCGTTTCTTTGAAAGTTGTGGTTCTTGTGCGAGATGTTTTTCTGAGTCACAATGAATATTAATGTTCCCTGACTCTGCCAACAAATATGTTCTTTTTTTTGTGTGTGTGTCTTGAGCGAGAACCAGGGAATTGCAGACCAGATTGCCCCCCCCCCCGGGTGGCAATGGAAGGGTTAAGGCTGGCTGATGGGATGCTCTTTCTGTGGAGTCACAGTTAACGAGAGCCAAGTCCCCTGTTTGCTCAATGGGAAGGCTGCCCGGTCTGGACATCGTTAGGGAAGGCAGATAGCTCGTTAATGATTCGATCAATTAATTGATTTAGAAAACCAGACTGAAAAGGGGTGAGCGGCACAATGGGTTAAAAGTGTGGGGTTTTGGCAAGCCGTGTGTGGGCATGACTGCACGGCGGGTATAACACACAGTGCCGATGTGTTTGTGCCAGTAGAAGCTGGCAGGCACCTCCTGCAACTTGTTGTTTGTAATCATTGCATCTGATGCCGGGCGCTTTTTTCTGTTGTTGTTGTTGTCTTAGGAACAGCAGATCCAAAACACACCTTCTTCTTGAATTTCAGAACTTGTAATGAAATGAACAAATAACTTGGTTTATTGAGCTAATTTGGCTTCTTAAAGGGACAGTGGCCTTGTTGGAAGGCATAGAGAAGCACAGCCAGGGCACTTTGGGTGCTGCTATAGAATAACAAATGCCCTTAATCACTAACCCAATCATACAGTTCTGTATATAGTAGTACATATGAGGCAAAGGGGGAGGTGGAGCAGGTTCTGGTTACTCCAGTACCATGGATAGCGACAGTTCTGTTACTGTAATTACCAGATATAATGTAGATAGGGGTCCCCCACATCACGTGTAGAAAGCAGTGATGTGCAGGGTGATAAAAAATCTACCCCTACCCGGCCCTAACCAGTCCCATCCACACCCGACCCTAAACTGGGGAGTCTTTGTATTTATAGACATGAGCCCTTCCTGCCCCTCTATGACTTTGTGAAAGGGGCAGGACATGCAGGAGATCTCTAAATAATGAAGTGTTGAGGTTGAAGCGCTTAGGGTTGCCACCTTGTTTCCCCATAATTCTGGTCTTCAGTTCGGGGATGGGATAGGCTGCTTAAATACTGGCCCATGGCAATTTTAGGCATAGTATGGTCATGGGCAGGGTGGGCGCATGTTAAAGTTCAACCTGAACCTGCCCATGACCCAGGAAAGGTGTGTGAATGTCAGCACAAATCCGCCCAACCTACAGTTTTCAGGTCAGCCAGAACATCAATGGTAGAAAGCCTTGGGGTGCCACACAAGCTTGAATTAATTTGCCAAACATCACATGTGATTGGCTATTCGGTATCTCTATGTGGACCACTGGCCTGCAGTAGGCTCTGGTTGTCAGTAAACCAAATGGGCCAATCAGGGCTGGACACCTTAATCTTACCCACAATGGCTGTGGCAGTGGCAGAACATATAGATGGGCCTGAAGGCTAGGTGTCTGGGATACCAAGGGAATTTTTTGCCGGTAGGGGACCACTCACGGGATTCCAGGGGATTATTTTCCACCAGGGGCTGTTCCATCATAGTTTACCCCTTGCTCTTATGGTGGAGATACTGGAGATTTTTGTCCAGCACCCACTGGCTTAAGCCAAACTGTTAAATAAGGTTTATGAAACCTTATTAGGCACTGCTGGCTTTCCCACTGGCAAGGGAAGCACTATGTGCATGGAATTTCTACATTCTGAGTGCAACAGCATGGATTTATGGATTTTCTCCAGCTTCCACTCACAATTCAAAAGCATGTTAGATTGATTTGATCCTGATCCTAGTGAACATGGTAGGAAAGCTAGATGTAAGCTCTATGGTGGCAAGGACTTATATGAGTGAATGAGCATTCTTGCTCTATGCTACAGTACATAATACATCAGACCTATATAAATAAAGGGTTATAATACTTGCCTTCCACCATGATACCAACAGAATTAGATAATATAATTCTGCAGATGCTTACTACAGGAACTGGATCTTCTGACACCCCTTCCAGTGCTCCTGACACTGAAAAACGCCCGTTACTTTCCTGCAGAAGATGAAAAATGGCACCGTGCTTAGGTCTTTCTGCACAAACAACTTGGAGACGCATTCATTGTGGAAGCCAAGAAAGCATACTGAGAGTGTGTTTTTGAAATGTTTTGTTCTGTGGAAACGCTGGGTGGGTAGGGACCGGGGGTGGTGTGGCTGCTTCTGGGTGATCTCGCTGCCAGGAAGAAAATAAAAGCAGAACGTGTTCCTGAAAATGTTCTCTTGCTTTTTTCAAAACACTTGGGGCAATGTGGAATTGCCTCTTTCAACAGGCAGAACAGTAATGACTCCGTCATTGTTGAATATCCTCAGCTCAACAAGCTATTGACCTCTGGAGCCACTTGTTTGGCAAGATCTCCAACAATTGGATCTTTGCCTAATTAGGCCTGTTAGACTGACTGGATCATTTTTCCCTTGGGCCAAAGATTAGATCACATGGGAGGTCTGTGTAGACCCAAAGAAAGAGCACCGCATCCAAGTCTCAGTCTTTTTGGCTTTGCACACAATTAAAACAGTGGTCACCCAGTGGAAGAGTGAGCCTCCAACACTGGTTCCTTTATGCCCAGCTTTAGTGCATTCAAACCATTTAATACATTAACCCAAAAAGGTTTCTTACTTACCAGCTGGAAGGTAAACTAGCTAAAAGGGACATATACCTACCATAGCACCATAGCTCGACCCAAATAATACTTGACTACAACTCAACAGCAATTCCTTGATACAATGGAATACTCCAATGAGCATTATTCTTTCCTATTCTTTCCCACTGTATCAGCCCTTCTGAAGTCTGATGACTTCATTATGATGATGTTTGGGGTGCCTGCTCTGGAGAGCAAGGGGGGCAAAGGGGTTTCCCTTTCAATACTTCTATATTTTTTCCAAACGTCTGATGCCACGTGGGATGTCCTGATTTTCTGTCTATTGCTATCATAACTTCTTTCTTGTGGGCACAGACTAAATATGTAGGAGAAGGTCACAGTATATGTGTTAGTATGCATTGGACTTTTATATTATTTAGCTTCAAGTTTGCAGGCAATATTGTTAGATTGCTAGATCTTACTGCAAAGTTGGTGTCCATGGGAGTCCAAAAAAACACATTATGAAGACGATTATGAAGAACTTGTCCCTAGTGCCTAGTTTTATTGACTTGGGAATTGTCAAGGCCTGATACCCCTTATCGAAATCCAGACCAAGGAACAAGCTTGTATACAGAAAGCCCTATTTGTGATATCCAAAGGGCTAAGGAGCTTCTTAGTCGTATTCAGGCAAAAAGGTCAAGGCAGGCAGCAAACAATTGTAGTCAGAGTCAAAGCAGAAAGTCGAGAACTAGGAGAGCAAGTCAACATAGCAATTTCGACACACATAGAAACTCACAGAGTGGGGCCTATATTTGGGCATGAACCTGAGTCTTCGGCAGCTATTTATTTAGAATTTTCACTCCAGACACGCCGTCTTGACAAAGCAAATCCTGCCAGGAATAAAAGGAAGATTTCCTGAAGAAGATACCAAAGACTGAAGATTTCCATAAATGACAAGATCGCACATTCATGCCAACTAAAGCCAATGATATATTGTACCCGAACCTCTGCAAATTCAACCATTTCAGAAAAACACTACAGGGGCGATTTATCAACGCTTGAATTGGACATTTTTTTCAACTTTTTTTGCACTAAAATTCACAATATTCGAATTATGGTTCAGAAACTTGCAGAAGTCCATGGGTAAAATGCATGCCATTTTTTTAATTCAAGATTTTCGAGTTTTTTTGCGCTACGTAAAATTCATGCCATTTTTTAAATTCAGGATTTTCGAGTT
Source organism: Xenopus tropicalis (assembly GCF_000004195.4). Lineage (NCBI taxonomy): Eukaryota > Metazoa > Chordata > Amphibia > Anura > Pipidae > Xenopus > Xenopus tropicalis. The sequence continues at coordinate 20,522,953 of NC_030680.2, read as the reverse complement.
TTTTTGCGCTAGGTAAAATTCGTGCCATTTTTTTAATTCAGGATTTTCGAGTTTTTTTGCGCTAGGTAAAATTCGTGCCATTTTTTTAATTCAGGATTTTCGAGTTTTTTTTTGCGCTAGGTAAAATTCGTGCCATTTTTTTAATTCAGGATTTTCGAGTTTTTTTTGCGCTAGGTAAAATTCATGCCATTTTTTTAATTCAGGATTTTCGAGGTTTTTTTTGCGCTAGGTAAAATTCATGCCATTTTTTTAATTCAGGATTTTCGAGCTTTTTGTGCTAGGTAAAATTCATGCCATTTTTTTAATTCAGGATTTTCGAGTTTTTTTTGTGCTAGGTAAAATTCATGCCATTTTTTTAATTCAGGATTTTCGAGTTTTTTTGCGCTAGGTAAAATTCATGCCATTTTTTAAATTCAGGATTTTCGAGTTTTTTTTGTGCTAGGTAAAATTCATGCCATTTTTTTAATTCAGGATTTTCGAGTTTTTTTGCGCTAGGTAAAATTCATGCCATTTTTTAAATTCAGGATTTTCGAGTTTTTTTGCGCTAGGTAAAATGCATGCCATTTTTTTAATTCAGGATTTTCGAGTTTTTTTGCGCTAGGTAAAATTCATGCCATTTTTTAAATTCAGGATTTTTGAGTTTTTTTGCGCTAGGTAAAATTCATGCCATTTTTTTAATTCAGGATTTTCAAGTTTTTTTTGCGCTAGGTAAAATTCATGCCATTTTTTTAACTCAGGATTTTCGAGTTTTTTTTGCGCTAGGTAAAATTCATGCCATTTTTTTAATTCAGGATTTTCGAGTTTTTTTTGCGCTAGGTAAAATTCATGACATTTTTTAAATTCAGGATTTTCGAGTTTTTTTGCGCTAGGTAAAATTCATGCCATTTTTTTAATTCAGGATTTTCGAGTTTTTTTGCGCTAGGTAAAATGCATGCCATTTTTTTAATTCAGGATTTTCGAGTTTTTTTGCGCTAGGTAAAATGCATGCCATTTTTTTAATTCAGGATTTTCGAGTTTTTTTTGCGCTAGGTAAAATTCATGCCATTTTTTTAATTCAGGATTTTCGAGTTTTTTTTGCGCTAGGTAAAATTCATGCCATTTTTTAATTCAGGATTTTCGAGTTTTTTTGCGCTAGGTAAAATTCATGCCATTTTTTAAATTCAGGATTTTCGAGTTTTTTTGCGCTAGGTAAAATGCATGCCATTTTTTTAATTCAGGATTTTCGAGTTTTTTTGCGCTAGGTAAAATTCATGCCATTTTTTTAATTCAGGATTTTCGAGTTTTTTTGCGCTAGGTAAAATTCATGCCATTTTTTTAATTCAGGATTTTCGAGTATTTTTTGCGCTAGGTAAAATTCATGCCATTTTTTTAATTCAGGATTTTCGAGCTTTTTTGTGCTAGGTAAAATTCATGCCATTTTTTTAATTCAGGATTTTCGAGTTTTTTTGTGCTAGGTAAAATTCATGCCATTTTTTTAATTCAGGATTTTCGAGTTTTTTTGCGCTAGGTAAAATTCATGCCATTTTTTTAATTCAGGATTTTCAAGTTTTTTTGCGCTAGGTAAAATTCATGCCATTTTTTAAATTCAGGATTTTCGAGTTTTTTTTGCGCTAGGTAAAATTCATGCCATTTTTTTTAATTCAGGATTTTCGAGTTTTTTTTGCGCTAGGTAAAATGCATGCCATTTTTTAATTCAGGATTTTTGAGTTTTTTTGCGCTAGGTAAAATTCATGCCATTTTTTAAATTCAGGATTTTGAGTTTTTTTGCGCTAGGTAAAATTCATGCCATTTTTTTAATTCAGGATTTTCGAGTTTTTTTTGCGCTAGGTAAAATTCATGCCATTTTTTAACTCAGGATTTTCGAGTTTTTTTGCGCTAGGTAAAATTCATGCCATTTTTTTAATTCAGGATTTTCGAGTTTTTTTGCGCTAGGTAAAATTCATGCCATTTTTTTAATTCAGGATTTTCGAGTTTTTTTGCGCTAGGTAAATTCATGCCATTTTTTTAATTCAGGATTTTCGAGTTTTTTTGCGCTAGGTAAAATTCATGCCATTTTTTAATTCAGGATTTTCGAGTTTTTTTTGCGCTAGGTAAAATTCATGCCATTTTTTTAATTCAGGATTTTCGAGTTTTTTTTGCGCTAGGTAAAATTCATGCCATTTTTTTAATTCAGGATTTTCGAGTTTTTTTGCGCTAGGTAAAATTCATGCCATTTTTTAAATTCAGGATTTTCGAGTTTTTTTGCGCTAGGTAAAATTCATGCCATTTTTTTAATTCAGGATTTTCGAGTTTTTTTTGCGCTAGGTAAAATTCATGCCATTTTTTTAATTCAGGATTTTCGAGTTTTTTTGCGCTAGGTAAAATTCATGCCATTTTTTTAATTCAGGATTTTCAAGTATTTTTGCGCTAGGTAAAATTCATGCCATTTTTTTAATTCAGGATTTTCGAGTATTTTTGCGCTAGGTAAAATTCATGCCATTTTTTTAATTCAGGTTATCGGATTTCGAGTTTTTTTGCGCTAGGTAAAATTCATACCATTTTTTAATTCAGGATTTTCGAGTTTTTTTTGCGCTAGGTAAAATTCATGCCATTTTTTTAATTCAGGATTTTCGAGTTTTTTTGAAAAGTTCATTCTTCAGACTCCAAAACAGACTGGTCCACTGGCAGCCTGAATACCTCAGAAAGCTGCTATCTCTCTCCTAAAACTACATAGGCTAGTCTCTCCACTTCCTGCTTACTACTTCCTGGACAGACAGCTGACTCATAGCCCGGCCCACTTTTACCACAGGTTATAAGCTCAGTGAGCTTTCAGCCTAAGTGAACACAACCCCCAGTATTCTCCATATCTACTGTATCTCATATAATACAGTTTTGTAGCAATAAGCTATGTTGCTACTGCAAATACATGCATGGCGCCATTTATTAAAGGGGAAAGAGGTAATACATGATGAGGCACGGGGGGGGCAAATGTAAGTTATATATACATATGTATATGGAAACATACGTAGGAGTCTGTAGTGGGCAGGAACATTGTACTATATAAAAGACTGTTTGTGTATTGCTTTTCTGCATTTCCCTGGGCTGCTGGGAGTTTCCGTGAATAAACGCGCAGCTTTGGTTCTTTGCTTATAACCTAGTATTTAGCGGCTCTAATATTTTCCCTGTGAGACGGCCACGTTTCTAAGAGAAAGTGCTAAAATGGGTTTTACCCCCCCCAGTATATTGTACAGACTCAGTATATAATAAAGTTTGTAGGGAACCCTTCGGCCCCCAGAGGCGCAATATCTTGCAGTGCCGGAATGTTTGCTTCTATTTACTAAGAGCTCCTCTGAGAATTTCTATAGACTTCTACCTGGGGGAGCGCAATTTAGCAGCCGAGTTTAAACCTCGGAGAAAGAAACAACTATTTCACTTAATTATTATTTTTTGGAACTGAACGTGTCTAAGCTCTAAAAATAATCCTGTTTGGTAGAAGTTTATTTTAACATCGCATTTGACTGCTTGCTCTGTGAATAGCGACTTTGTTTTGTAATATGAGGACTGATCGAAAAAGATTCCACATTTTGCTCCTGGTCAACAATTATTGGGTCTAACAAACCAGCAACCACCCCCCCCCCCCAAAAAAAACCCAGATTTTGTCACTGGCACAACATTGCAGTGAAGCAAAATGCGTTGCAAAGTTTAAATAATTATGGCAGATTTTTTTGGATTCTTTTTTCATTTCTTTCTGCCTGCCTATCTATCTATCTATCTATCTATCTATCATCTATCTATCTATCTATCTATCTATCTATCTATCTATCTATCCATCTATCTATTATCTATTTATCTATCTACTGTATCTAGCTATCTATTTATCATATATCTATCTATCTATCTATCTATCTATCTATATATATCTATTGATCTGGTTATCTATCTATGCATCTATCTATCTATCTATCTATCTATTATCTATTTATCTATCTACTGTATCTAGCTATCTATTTATCATATATCTATCTATCATCTATCTATCTATCTATTACCTCTATCTATCTGTCTATTTCTCTCTTTATTATCTATCTATCTATCTATCTATCTATCTATCTATCCATCTATATCTATTGATCTGGTTATCTATCTATGCATCTATCTATCTATCTTTCTATCTATCTATCTATCTATCTATCTATCTATCTATCTATCTATATCTATCATCTATCTATTACCTATCTGTCTATTTCTCTCTGCCTATCTATCTATCTATCTATCTATCTATTATCTATCTATCTATCTATCTATCTATCTATCTATCATCTATCTATCTATCTATCTATCTATTATCTCTCTATCTATCATCTATCTATCTATCTATCTATCTATCTATCATCTATCGTCTATTTCTCTTTTTATCACCTGTCTGTCTGTCTCTCTGTCTGACTATCTATCTATTTATCTATCTATCTATTATATATATATATACAGTATATATATATATATATATATATATATATATATATATATATATATATATATAATGTATTGATCTTTCTATCTATCTATCTATCTATCTATCTATCTATCTATCTATCCATCCAATATAATCTAATCTATCTGTCTATCATCCATCTCTATTTCCAGAATGTCAAGTAAGATATCAAGCCCCCGGGCTTTTCAGCTGGCACTGGGGAAACGGGAGTGCTAACAGAATTATCATTCTCATTAGCAAAATCACATTTTAATGCCAGAAGTCAGGAGCTGTCATTTTGTAAGATAATCGCCATTACAAAAGCAGACTTTAAAGGTCTGAGTGTTTCCTTCTAAAACAGTTTGGAAATTCCGCCCAATCACAGCGACAGGTGCATTTATGGATGGGGGAGCCAAATGGAAATCCATGTGGCGCATAGCATTGGGGCCCCTTTGGCCCTGATGGCAGAGGAGCTTCTGCAAGAGTTTTTGTTGTGGCCTAGCCCAGGGGTGGCCAAGATGTCGATCCTGGTCCACCAGTCGATCCCCCATGGATTTCTGGTGGACCACGTTTAAGCCTTGGGATGCAGAACTGGGCCACACTGTATCCACACATTTGGCTGAGATGGTTCACCATGTATATCCTGAGCCACTTGTGTAGCTTTGGTACCTTCTGTAGGGCCACGCAATTTTCTATTTAGGATTACCCAATGGCACATTCTACTAAAAAAGTATATATTTATGAAAATTGTTTATTTAGGTGAAACAGGGTTTTACATATAAACTTGTTTATACAATATATTTTTATAGAGACCTACATTGTTCGGTGGTATAGTTTTCCTTAACCCACTGGCTCCCTAACTTGTGGGGGTGTGGGATGGGGCTTCTATTTTCTTTTCTCAGCCCAACATTTATGAATACAGTGCTGCCATGGGCCTTTAGTGCTGCATTCATGGGGAGAGGGCAAGTCTTCCCCCTCATATTTATTAAAAGACACTACGTTTGCCCAGTAGCAGTAACCCATAGCAACCAATACAATGTTTGCTTTTAAACAGGTTAGCAGTAAATTCTTCTTGCTTATTGGTTGCTATGGGTTACTGCTCCTGGGCAAACTTAGTGCCTTTTATTACATAACCCCACTAGTGTTCCCTAGTGCTGGTCTGGGTGCAAAATGTCTGTACATGACATGAAAGCTGAACTCACTGACCTACTGAATTGTGGGTCATGTTTAGATGAACAGCCCCAAAATCCCTCATCTGAGCCACTTTTCTGAATTTTCGTGGAGGTCCACTGAGCAGAGCCCCTCTGTGTTTTGTATACAGAGTGGGATATTATGTACATCCAGTATCTCGGTTACACATTGGCACGGCCTTGGAAAAACCTGATTAATCCCCCAGACGTGTGATAATATAATCCCGGAAGTCATTATCATCTCTATAAGCTTTGGTGACCTTGGGATGTTTGCGGATGTTCTTATCTCCATTAAGAGCCAAGTCATTGTGTCCATGTTTCAATTCTGTCCGATAACGTTTTTCATTGAATCAGAATGTTATATTTTCATATCATATTTGTATAAAATTAAGGAAACCCTCTGGTCTTGATCAGTAGTTGACCAAAAACATAATTATACATGCAACAGACCAATGAGAATGCTGCTTCCCAGCACTGTCAGCCATCTTGCTGTTATCTTACATACAGAGAATTTTGGGTCATTTTGGCTTCATTATTTTACACTAGAATTAGTTATGGGGATAAAGGACAGACTAAAGAAAACTGTGCTTAAAGCTTCCAACTGCAGTTGGAACAAAGAACATGGAGCCAGATGTACACAGATACTGTAAGTGGGGCCCTTATGGTCCCAGCCCTGGTGGACCCTGGAGACCCCAGTATGGCACAGATGCTCACAGAGGTGCCTGACTCCAGGTACCCTCTTATCCCTGAGATTAACCGCTTGAGTCCCTATGCTGACGGGTGACTCCCAGGGTGCGAACCCTCCTGGTCTCCTCATTAGAGCCTCAGACTGCTCAACTAGCCTTCTTCTACTGAGGCCTATCTCCACCTCAGGCTCTTCTGGCACCAACCCCCTGTTCCACCAAGTGGGGATCTGCAGAAAGAAGCCAAGGAAATGGTGACTTTCAGTTTTATAGACTAGTGAAACCTGACACCCCCTGGCCAACTACTGAACTACCAAGGAGATACTTTCCCCCATATGTAATATAAGGCATTAAGTTTGCCCAGGAGCAGTAACCCATAGCAACTAGTGATGAGCAAATTGTTTTGGCAGGCATGGATTCGCAGCGATTTTCTGGAAACTTCCGTGAGAAATTCGCAGTGGAAAAATTCGTCGTGTGGATTTTTTTTTTTTCGTGTGTCAAATCAGGCGCGGTCACGTCAAATCGGGCGTGGTTACGTCAAAAAGGGCGTGGTCGCATAAAATTGACCGCGGTTGCCTCAAAAAAGGTGTCGCCGCGTAAAAAAAAAAGCGTAGTTGCATCAAAAAAGTGCGGGCGACAAAAAAACACGCGGGTGACAAAAATAAACTAAAAAAAAAATAAACGAAAATAAACAAAAAATAAATAAACAAATTAAAAAACTGTGCGACAAATGCGTTTCGCGAATTTTTCGCCGGTTCACAAATCACTAATAGCAATCAATAAGATGTTTACTTGGAAACAGTTGACCAGTAAATGCTACCTGCTGATTGGTTGCTATGGGTTACTGCTCCTGGGCAAACTTAGTGCATTTTATTACATAACCCCCTTTTACCTGGAAGGGGAAACAGCTCCCCCTCCCACCTGTAAAACAGGAGCAGTTCTAAGCTGAAGGTGAGCACTACCTATACCCTCCTACCTGAATAAAGTGTGAGCTAAATTATAAATGTATAAAAAATGAATAATATAGCAATTTGACAAATAATTACTATTAGTAAGAAACTGATATAAAAGACTGTAATACAATGTGGCTTTTACCAAGAAAGTGTAATGGAGAGGTGGCATGTCCTTACGCCGCGCACGGCTGCCTTTAGGAATTAAATACACAGTATTACATTGGATGCTCATATATCGCTGGTCTTTATGTGGCCTACATTATAGTAATGTGTTGTCTGGAACGTTGCCCGATTGCAAGGCCCGCTGCCAGCAGCGCTGGAACATAATATTGATGCCAAACATGGCTTTACACGGGTAAAATACAGATAACCGCAGATGATATTCCCGCTGACAGCACTGACACATGTTTTTAATGGAACACAGACGCCGTTCCCTAACAAGTCTTCTGCTAAGTATACAAACTGGAATGTAATGAGTAATATTTTAACGCTTCCCCCATAGCTGAAGGACAGGCTCATAATTATGTCTGATTGATGGAGCTAGCGAGGAAGGCGGCTCTCATTTCTGTCCGGGGGTCGTTGCTAATAATCTTGACATGGTGCTTTGTTTATTTAAAGGGGAAAATCTCCTCGGCGTTCGCTTTCAGTAGAACAAGGACGTTGAGAAGGGGCTTGAAAGCCTGAGCCTCACCTGCCCCCTCAGCTGATATTTGAAATGACGTTTGGGGGGGTTGCTCGCTTCAGCATACTGTTCCACCAATAAAAAGGTAAGTTATTGGGAGCCAAGTGCAATGAGCCATGGTGATCTATGCCCAACTCGTACTAGTAGTGGTCCATTTATTGGCCAAACACATCTGACCCATGGGTCTTGTAGGATTTGGCCCATGCATCACTATAAGTCAGTATTGGACCTTTAAGTAGTTCAGATATGGGATCCCTTATCCGGAAACCCATTATCCAGAAAGTACCGAATTACAGAAAGGCCATCTCTCATAGACTCCATTATAAGCAAATAATTTGAATTTTAGAAAATTATTTCCATTTTCTCTGTAATAATAAAACAGTACCTGTACTTGATCCCAACTAAGATATAATTACCCCTTATTGGGGGCAGAACAGCCCTATTGGGTTTATTTAATGGTTAAATGATTCCCTTTTCTCTGTAATAATAAAACAGTACCTGTACTTGATCCCAACTAAGATATAATTACCCCTTATTGGGGGCAGAACAGCCCTATTGGGTTTATTTAATGGTTAAATGATTCCCTTTTCTCTGTAATAATAAAACAGTACTTGTACTTGATCCAACTAAGATATAAATACCCCTTATTGGGGGCAGAACAGCCCTATTGGGTTTATTTAATGGTTAAATGATTCCCTTTTCTCTGTAATAATAAAACAGTACCTGTACTTGATCCCAACTAAGATATAAATACCCCTTATTGGGGGCAGAACAGCCCTATTGGGTTTATTTAATGGTTAAATGATTCCCTTTTCTCTGTAATAATAAAACAGTACCTGTACTTGATCCCAACTAAGATATAATTACCCCTTATTGGGGGCAGAACAGCCCTATTGGGTTTATTTAATGGTTAAATGATTCCCTTTTCTCTGTAATAATAAAACAGTACCTGTACTTGATCCCAACTAAGATATAAATACCCCTTATTGGGGGCAGAACAGCCCTATTGGGTTTATTTAATGGTTAAATGATTCCCTTTTCTCTGTAATAATAAAACAGTACTTGTACTTGATCCCAACTAAGATATAATTAACCCCTACTGGAGGCAAAACAAGCCCTTTTGGGTTTATTTAATCTTTAAAAAATCTTTTAATAGACTTAAGGTATGGAGATCCAAATTACAGAAAGATCCCTTATCCAGAATCCCCCAGATCCTGAGCATTCTGGATAACAGGTCCTATACCTGTAATAGCTACAAGGTTGAGCTATGCCATCAGAGGAACATAGTAGTGATAGCTGCATTTAGTATGGAGGGAAGCTAAGACAGCTTATAAAGCTAGCAGGCCTAATTATCTATACAAATCAGTTAAATATGACTAGTAGATTCTGCCTGCTGGTTGCTATGGGTTAATAGACCCAGTGCAAATTTTGTGACACTGAACACAGTAGATGAACCCAAGTGGGACTGCTGCTAGGGGCCCCCTGTACCTAAGGAAGGTGTTAAATACAGGGCCGCCACTCTTCTGCCCTTTCTAGGAGCCCCAGGGCAGGTCAAGGGGCAAAGGGCATTGCCTTTCTACTTTGTTTGTAAATAAGCCCCAGTATCTTACATATGGCCTCTTCCTATAATTCTATGGTCAGAACAACAGATTCCCCTACAATGATAAATTATTTATACTAGATATACAATGATAAAGGTTTTCACACAGCTTCTATAGAATACACGGAGGAGTATTTTATTTTTCTTACCTTCCCATACAGCAGTGGTTCTCAACCTTCCTAATGCCGCGACCCTTTAATACATTTCCTCATGTTGTGGTGACCCCCACAAAAAGCAATTTTTTTTGACCATGCCCACTTTGTGGCCACGCCCCAATTGCCACACCCCATTTTTTAAAAATTGTTAAAATAGTACCCACGATGGCCCAATAGACAGCACCCCCATACAGTGCCCCCCCATACACAGTGCCCCCCATACACAGTGCCTCATTTGCCCCCATAAACAGTACCCCCCCATAGACAGTGCCCCCAATTGACCCCATAGACCATGCCCTCAATTGCCCCACAGACAGTAGCCCCCATAGAAAGTACCCTCCATACACAATGCCCCCATACACAGTGCCCCCCATACACAGTGCCCCCCATACACAGTGCCCCCCATACACAGTAGCCCCCCTTACACAGTGCCCCCCATACACAGTACCCCCCATACACAGAGCCCCCCATACACAGAGCCCCCCCATACACAGAGCCCCCCATACACAGAGCCCCCCCATACACAGTAGCCCTCCTTACAGTGTCCCCCATACAGTGCCCCCCATACACAGAGCCCCCCCAATTGCCCCCATAGAGAGTACCTGCAATAGAAAATTCCCCCACAGACTTCTTGCGGCTCCTGCTTCTTATTCGGCTCCTCGTATGGCGGCGACAGGACCTTTTATAAGGTTGCGCCCGTGCGTACGTGTGACGTCACACGTACGCACGGGCGCAACCTGTGTGTATATTATGTTTTGGGGTTCTGTACCAGCCCAAGGCACCCACAGCCCTTTAAGCAAGATCCGTTCCCCAAAGATGCCCCAGTAGATCCCCCTCTTCTTTTCTGTTGATTCCCAGCACATACTCTGTGCTACTGTCACTTACCTGAGCTTAGGGACCCACTCACAATATACTGTATACATAGAATATAAATGTCACAATATAAGATTGAGCAGTAATTAATTCAGTTTCTCATTACATGGCAGCTCAGAAACCAGTGCAATAAGCATCTGGATTTAATAATCAGCCCTGTAGCATCAGCTTATATTGCAAGTAAACCTCGTTTTCTGCTTGATAATTTGTGAGGACCCCTAAGCTCAGATTCCCAACAGATGCCCAGAGCCTACTGAGCATGTGCAGTGCCACTGGCACTCCTAACAAAAACCAAGACGGGGAGCTCCTGTGCTCAAGTTTGAAGCCCCATATCATTACTATTATAGAGCTGCTAAACCTGTCAGCTGACGCAGTATGTTCAGTATATACAAATGCAGCATTTCTAGCCATATTTGTTATAGGGGCTTATCCTTTTTTAATAAATCTGATACTATGACCAGCAAGTCTCTTTTCACTATTTACTGCTAAATATAAATGGCCATGTTGTGTAATTAAAGCAGCTTTATGTTTCCGATGACAAGACATTCTATGTCTGCACACAACCAATGCATGGCATTCTTGAGCAATGTCCTAAAACTGTGGCCCTTTGTGTGGGCATCGGAAGCCAAGACACATGCCTTCCCTATGCAAAATATGTCCAGCAGGCTCTTTGCCATTAAATGCCTTTGATCTGTTTGCCAGATATATAAAATTGGGCGAGAGCCAGACATTCTTCATAGGAAGGCCTATTGTAAGAAGTTCAGGTTCTCATTTCATTTTTTATCATGTGATGAAGAGAAAAAAATGATCACATATTTTTACTGATCCTATTAAAACTTTAAAAAGTGAGAAATATTTTCTTTGTTCACCCACTTTTTGGAAAATGCTGAATAGTGAGGCAGCATTTTTTACACTGTACACAGACTATTGCATTAATTTATCTTGCTCATGTTCAATGGAATCTCGGTATAGACTCCCCCTTTGCTGGGGTGGAACACAGAAATGAGCTTTACCAAGACAGCCCCGCCCTCTTATCCACTCTGTGCTCCACTCTGTGTTCTATGGATGTCTGGTTTTGACCATTGCCTGACTCTGGCTTTGCCTGCTGAACCATTGCAGGTTATCATGGCCATGGTTGCCTCTAGTTCCATGCATTATAATTGAGGTTGAAAAGAGACCATTAAGTTGTATCAGGTTCAGGTGTATCATGTAATTCCTGGCTAACTTCTGTTATATTTGCAAGGAAGGCAAAAAGACACCCATATGAGTCAATATCTAAAATCTAGAACCTTGATCAGTTTAGTCTTCTCTTCTATGGAATTATTTTAGTACTAATTATTATTATTATTTATATAGTGCCATGAATTTACGCAGCGCTTTACAGAATAGAGGGGTACAAAAGGCAGAACAGTTAACATGTACATATAAACAATTCACAAAAATGGTTTGCAGTTACACTGGATGAGGATCGGAGACACGAGGGGAGGGCCCTGCTCGCAAGAGCTTACATTCTAAAGGGGAGGGCTGAGACATAAGGTCAGGGTAAGTAGCATGGCGTTGGAGTTCATGTAGGTGTGTAAAGTGACAGTAAGTGTGGAGTGGAAACCAATGGTTAGTGAGTGTTTGAGGGAAGATTAGGGGTGCTCAGTGGGTAATCATATTTCTGAGGGTTTAGGTTATAGGCTTGAGTGAAAAGGTGAGTTTTAAGAGACTGTTTAAAGGCTTAGAGAGTCTGGCAGTGCCTAATGGGACGGGGAAGGGCGTTCCAGAGGATGGGTGAGAAGTCCTGGATGTGAGAGTGAGAGGAGGGGATGAGTGAGGAGGAGAGAAGGAGGTCATGTGTAGAGCGAAGGTTACGTCTGGGGGTGCACTTGGGGATTACGGTGGTTAAATAGAGTGGTGCGGCACCGGTGAGTGCTTTGAAGGCGAGTACGAGAATCTTGAACTAAATAGAATTCTCCAGTGTAAACAACCCCAACTTGGCCAGAAGAGCAGTAATTATACATTCATTTATTTTGAGGGTTTACATTTCATTTAGGAGCCAGAAAGGAAAACCAATTCTAACAGCTTCAATGCAATGTGTGAGCCTGAGAATGAGACAAAATGGCGGCACAGTCAGGTTGAATTAATGCTATTTCAAAACAAAATATTTTAAAAAATTGCAGTCATACTCATGCTCTGATAGCCCTGTATTATATATAGATATTTGCTCAGTTCTATGTGTTTTTGGAAGAACTCAGGCGACTACAAAAATGTTAACCGTAGAGAGAAAGCAAGAAAAATAGAGAAATAAGGAGAGCAAGACAGGGAGTGGGAAAATAGAGGGTTTTTAATTAACAAGTTCTATCGAGAAACATTTTTTTCAAGCTCAGGAGTGACTCATAGATCTGTAATTTGAGTTTGCCAGTGGCCAGGAAAGGAAGGGGGGGGGTTGGTGATGGAGACTTAATAAGGACTTAAATGAACAGAAACAAAACGTATTGCTTAGGCTGTAGAAAATGTCTTGTATCTACTTTCATGTGTCCACTCTTAATTGTATTCTCTGTTATGAAAAGTTCATGTTTGAAGGCAAGGAACTATACAGTGATATTGCAGGTTTTCTTTACAAAAAAAAAAGGCAAAATTAAAGATTAAAAAAAGAGAAAGACAGAATGGATTAAAGAAGATAGAAAATCAGAAGCCTCCTCGGATTCATCTTTTTTCAATATTCAAAATGTCATATCATTAATTGCTCAATTTGATTTAATTTGAAGAATAAGTAAACCTTTTAAATATTATCTTTAAACTCTGTACAGCCCCCAGAATAACATGCCTTTGTCTCTGCATCCAGATTTATTTTGTTTCTATATTAAAAGCAGCTGAACTGCAGCTCTTTTACTCACTTCATTGTCTACGGTAAAGCCCCACCCCTTTTGCTTTCTGAGCCCTCCTTCTCTCTGACTATGATGACCTCTAGGAGGTGCTTACTACACGTGTCTGATTGATTCTAATTGGAGCAGAGACAGTAAACATGCCCACAGTAGGCACCTCTGAGTTTTCATAGTCCGAGAGAGAAGGAAGTCAGTAAAAGAGCTGCAGTTCAGCTGCTTTTAATATAGAAACAAAATCAATCTGCATACAGTGAGAAAGGTGTGTTATTCTGGAGGCTGTACAGAGTAATTTTAGGGGATTTTTAAATAAAAGGCTTACTTATGCTTTAAAAGCAAATCATGAAATCTGCCATTGTAGATAAAAACCAATGCAGCCTGCAGCATCTACAGGTATGTAACTCTTTTGTGTTTAGCTCACCATGGGTAAGGCTTTTGTGTATATAGGTCCTGTTATAAATGAGTAAACTGCCAGGTCTAATCAACGTTTTCCTATGAATCATGATGAGGCTGCCGGTATATGTATGTATGTATATCTTTAAAGCACCACTTATGTTAAATACAATGTATAACAATAAATACAAGATACAGTTGAAATAAGTTAAGAGTCAAAGACACAAGAGGATGGAGGTCCCTGCCCTGCAGAGCTTACAATCTAGGTATATAGTGAATGGCTTGGGCTTGGGTTATGGTTGGGGGTTTGGTTGTTGCTGAGGCTTCTTCTTTTCTGAGAATCATAAGAGAAGACAGCAGGGCAGTATTTTGGCTATAAAACATAACATAGTGATAAAGATTCATATGCAAGTGATATTTCACCTTTAAAAGATTATATTATATTGAAACATATTAAAGTGACCAGCCTGCTTATCCTGAACTTTATCCTGCAAAAAAAATGATTTGGGACACCTATAACATAGGGTCCCCTATATTTGCCTTGCTTGTGCCACCGCTCAGTGACTACTCTACAAATATATATACCCTATCAATATATAATGTAGTTGAGCCCTGGTAAATTAATGGAATAAGCATTGTTGTGTTTCTATTAAGCTGCTATCCACTGCCTTTACTTCATTCACAGGGTCCCTGCGCCACGACTTTGTTAAGTTTGCTGGTCTCCTTAGCATTTATTGGTTGATACTGGGGTCTGAATATTTAGGTTCTCAGTACATCTATCCCTGGTATTAGGTGGGGGACAAGGAGGAAGAACCATGTTCTTCAGTTATATAACCAGTTATATAAATTATAGACAGAAACTGGTCCCAAAACCCAGGGTCTAATGGAGAATACATTCCTCCCACAGGGTATAAGTTGGAGCAGTGATCCCCAACATGTTACTCACCAACCCCTTGGATGTTGCTCTCAGTGGCCTCAAAGTTGGTACTTATTTTTGAATTCCTGGCTTGGAGGCAAGTTTTGGTTGCATAAAAACCAGCGGTACTGACAAACAGAGCCTCCTATAGGCTGCCAGTCCACATAGGGGCTACCAAATAGTCAATCACACGCCAGAAACGTTTTTATGCTTGTGTTGCTTCCTAACTCTTATTACGTTTCAGTGTATCTCACAGGTAAAAAAAAGGTTGGGAACCTCTAAGTTAGAGAGTGGGACTTCCCAAAATATAGAGGGAAATAACCTTTTGTGTCCCCTACACATGTAAAATAGTCAAGTTTGGAAAGGGGATAAGATTTTTAGGGTTTCTAAAAAACATAAAGTTGCTCTGACTTAGCAGTAATTGGAAATGAGAGCTTCAGATACATGGGCAATCTATGACTTGGAAGACCCTTGGGGTAATTTTGAGTATCTACTCTGCCGTAAAGTGTTTTTTCTTTTTTTTTTTTTGGTTCATAAAATGTATATATTCACTTACATTTCAGGAAATACATAAAAAAAACGGAGCCTCTAATGTGGCAGATAGGATCACTGAGTCGTTTAGTTGAAATTAGCCTAGAAATATAAATGTGGAGATTGTGTGATAACAGATGTTCTATTAGCACAGGGAGCCATTGGAACCAAGGCCAATATTCTCTCCACACAAAATGAATTCCAACTTCAGCTGCAGTTTACGTGAGACCTTGTTTATTGTTCCAAACAATATTTTGCAAGAGATGTAGTGTATTGCTAGTGGAATTATTTTATAAACAATAACGCTGAAAAATTATTCATGTGGTTTCTTTTGTCTGGCTACTAGAGGATTAGCTGTTCCTCTTCATTCATTTCACCCCTTGGGTACGAAACACACTACACTGAAATTAGACCCCCAAATGTTGTCTCAGTTAAAAAATAAGGATACATTAAGCAATAGTGATGTCCGGGCCGGCCCGATACCCGTGGGACCCATGGGTTGGGCAGGTTCTGGCTGACCTCGGCACATCACATGCAGGTTGTGGGCAGGTTTGGGTTGAGCTCTTCCGCTCGCCCTCCACACCCACAACCTTACACTGCCGTAAGCTCT
The DNA here is from genome assembly GCF_000004195.4 of Xenopus tropicalis. NCBI lineage: Eukaryota > Metazoa > Chordata > Amphibia > Anura > Pipidae > Xenopus > Xenopus tropicalis. The sequence goes on along the minus strand of NC_030680.2, from coordinate 20,507,050 downwards.
CTTCTGGATTCTTTATTTATAAGCGTGCACCCGGAAGCTCCACCCCTTTTGTGATGTCATTGTGGGGTGGGGCAGGCACGGGTCTATAAATAAAGGAAGTTAAGCCGGGTTGGGTAGGGTTCAGGTTGGGAGCGGGCAGGTTAGGGTTGGATGCGGGTCGAAAAAATCTCTACCCGCACAACACTTTTTAGGAATGCAATGCATCTGACATACCCCAGGCCCTCCTGATTCAGTCAATAGGCATCTTTGTCTCTGGAAAAGTGGCCATTCCAGCACAAAACTGTATTGTCGTACAGTCTGATAATGTATCCTCTTACCAATCCCACAATCCCGTGAACACGTGATGTCAATAAAGAAAGTAACATCACAGTGAAATGCATTGTGGGTTATGTAGTTCCTGCATGCTGTTTGCAAGCTGTGGAGAAGTTGTTACAATTTGTAACATCAGTGTTTTAGTCCCTCCTCCCCTGCCATTACAAATGATGCAGAAAGAAGAACTGTTTTGCTGCTGCGCTTCACCATTTAAAATGGTATTTATTCATACATATTGAAGGAACAGATTACAGTGATAGGTATATTAGGGGTTTCTGGATTGTGTTGAGCTATTTAACAAATTTTGATTCAGTTCTCCTTTAAAGGAAATACCTAAAGCCCTAGACTTATGCATTTTTCAAGTAAAAGTTGTGCAAATAATACATCTATACCATAACTCCAAGTCCCTCAGCTACACTGATCGGTATGGCCCTTTCTGTAGATGAATCTTTTTTTTTTTTTTTTGTTTTGCTATGAATATCACCTAATCCGCAGCCCTACAAGTCAGTATTCAAAGAAATGTCAAACATTGAATGAGAGGTATTCTCGCTTTAGCGCGGGTCAGGCACTTAGATGCTGACATTTAGGGGCTGATTTACTAACCCACGAATCCGACCCGAATTGGAAAAGTTCCGACTTGAAAACGAATATTTTGCAACTTTTTCGTATGTTTTGCGATTTTTTCGGATTCTGTACGAATTTTTCGGATCCAATACGATTTTTGCGTAAAAACGCGAGTTTTTCGTATCCATTACGAAAGTTGCGTAAAAAGTTGCGCATTTTGCGTAGCGTTAAAACTTACGCGAAAAATGCGCAACTTTTCGCATAAGTTTTAACGCTACGCAAAATGCGCAACTTTTTACGCAACTTTCGTAATGGATAGGAAAACTCGCGTTTTTACGCAAAAATCGTATTGGATCCGAAAAATTCGTAAAGAATCCGAAAAAATCGCAAAACATACGAAAAAATCGCAAAGTACCGATCATTACGAAAAAAACGCAATCGGACTCCATTCGACCCGTTCGTGGGTAAGTAAATCAGCCCCCTAGTGTGACTGACCTGCGGAGAAGCCGGGATATCTTTTTACTGCTAGATTATAAAGTATTCCGTGTGGACTGATTTCCAACTACTGTCATCAAGTTATCTCCTTATTATAGAGCTTAACCCCCACCCCCCAGCAATGACAGTGCCCTGTACTTGTTGTGCCAAATAAAATACACAAAAAGAGCACAGGCATAACCTTGCATCTTTAAAGTATTCAGAGAGGGACACTTATATGTGTGATTGTTAAGGTTAAAGGATGTTAGTGACCCAACTACCCTGGAACTAATACATGTTCAAATAATGTAATGTGCAGTGTTTCCCAATCATAGTTGAAATGCAGCAACAAAATATGGAAAATAGAAGTTGAATTAAGAGACTTCTAAAGGCATAAGTTGTGTCCAGTGTCGGACTGGCCCATCAGGATACCAGGAAAACTCCCGGTGGGCCCAAGTGTCAGTGGGCCCTCCTGCTCCTGACCATTTGGCCTGCTTCATGGTCATTCACTATTTCTGAATGGGAACAAAGGAGAAATAGATGGAAGAATAGATGCTAGCATATACATAAAAGAGACAAGGAGAATAAAGAGGTTGGGTGAAGAAAGGAGGAAAAATAGTTTGGAAAGTGGGCCTAGGGTCTAAGGTTTTCTGGTGGGCCCCTGGGGTCCCAGTCCAATACTAGTTGTGTCTACAGATAACAGGGAAATGAGTTGTTGTGAATTGCTGGGGGTAAACCGCTAATGGGCTAGTCTTCTCCAAAATGTTTTTATATTTTTTCTCTAATTGTATTTTATCATTCATATTTGATTATAATGTACTATTATATATTATTTATTTTGTATGTTATAATATATGTATTTATATAAATGTCTATTCTTATATTTATCATAATCCAATTCTTTTTTCTTTTATTATTAATTACATGTTTTATTTTGTCATATATATTCTATTATATTGAGATATATATATATAGAGAGAGAGAGAGAGAGAGAAACAACAACAAGAGATCCTCTGCACTCACCCATTATCAATATATATATAGGACATTGAGACATTCTGTGCATTAAGCTACTAAGAAATGCCCTCCCCTTTAAGCAAAACAGCGATTGTTTGTCCATATATTGCCGTATTTGACGCAGTTGGCCAGCTTGAAGTATATTGCAATATATGGACAAACAATCCCTGTCTAGACAGGGACCTCCATCCTCTTGTGTCTTTGACTCTTAACTTGTTGCGACTGTATCTTGTATTTATCTGTATTTATTGTTATACTGTGTATTTATCTATTATTATCTTAATAACCCCCTGTTTGTATTAATGAATTCTACTGTACAGCACTGCGTACATAAGTAGCACTTTATAAATAAAGATATACATACATATATATATGTCAAGGAGCATTTAGGCAGAACTGATCAGATTATTGAGACTGTAAGTTGACAAGATACTGCATAAAGCATGGATTTTGGAAGGTCAACGCAGCTAAAATCAAAATAATATGTTTCCTATTCTAAATATTTCAGATTCTAAGCATACACATTTGTATTGCTTTTGTGCTATAAAGATTGAGAATACCGTACAACTTCTCATTGCCAAGCGTGCATGAAAGCTGTCCAATCACAAGCCTGTCTTTTTTACTTGAAATGAAAACCCTACTCTAGGGGGCACATTTACTAATCCACAAATCCGAATCACGAATGGGAAAAAATCGTATTGGAAACGAAAATTTCGTAAGATCACAAATATCACGAAAATGCTTACGAAAAAATCGTATTAGTCACGATAATATCGTATTGGTGATCCGAAAGTCACAAAATTTTCGTACTGAACAATTGTAAACAGCGGTAAAACCTTTCTGATTTTTTCGTGCAAACGTCCGAAAAAGTCGTGCGCCGTACGAAAAAGTCGTGCGCCGCACGAAAAAGTCGTCCGGACGCCTGAAAAAATCGGCGAAAATACGCTCGGAGCATTCACATGAACGCTCGAGCATTCGTGCTTTTGTAAATGTGCCCCTAGGTGTTTAGTGTCTCAACACATGGCTTCCTACTGCAATCCTATAGTGAGAGCCATGCCAAAAGCAGGCTGTATTGTGTAGTGCACTGATCCTCAACCAGCGGTTCAGGGCAACATGTTGCTCCCTAACCCCTTGGATGTTGCTCTCAGTGCCCCCAAACCAGGGAGTTATTTTTGAATTCCTGACTTGGGGGCAAGTTTTGGTTGAATAAAACAAGATTTCCTACCAAATAAAGCCCCTGTAAGCTGATAGTGTGCATAGAGGCTGCCTAATAGCCAATCTTAGCCCTTATTTGGCACCTCCATGAACTTTTATGGTGCTTGTGTTGCTCTCCAAGTCTTTTTACATTTGAATGTGGCTCATGAGTAAGAAAGGTTAGGGATCCCTGGAATAGTGTATATAGTTTTCTCAACCTTACACTCCACTGACCATATGCAACCCAAATCAGAAAACTTGTAGAGAAGAACCAGGCTTTTTTAAACCCTTCCACACATTGATAATGGAAAACATATATAGTTCCTTGATGTACAAGCAGCCAAGTTATTAAATTGTCTACCACTTTGGACAAAGACAAAAATGTTTAGTTAATTTACTAGGTTGGCCCAAACCATCTGAATCGATTTGTACTTGAATGGAACGACAGATTACAGAGAGTAATTATGAATGGAACGCTTTCTAGTTGCACCAATGTTGTTAGTAGACTACCTCAGGGATCTGTTGTTGGTCTATTGTATTTGAATTCATTCAGAAATGACCTTGAGGTTGGCAATTTAAGCACGGCCTTTGTGTTTGCTGATGATACTAAATTATGCATTTGGGTAAAGACAACATGACTGCTAATTATATGCTAAATGAAATGCGTCGGGGTTATTGGGGCTAGAAATAAAGGTTAACAAATAAAATAAATACCAGACTTTGCAATTCTATGCAGTGCTGTGGTGGGTCCTCTAAATCTAATGAAGTATTTTATAGCGCCGTTTTGATCCAGTCCATAGAAAGGATATTAATGACCTGGATAATATGACTTGTGTTTGTTGTGGACATTTGTGATGGGACATGTTTAGGTTCAATCTCCCCTTGGTGGTCCAACCTTTTGTTAGGACCATGGTTACAAGAACACCTAGGACAGCAGATAAGTATTCACCACAAATCTCACCTTAACTGACCTTCAAAGTAGGCTTTCTGGTATTTGTAGGAGAACAAAGATGAAAAATATTCCCAAATCTCTTCCTAATTGACTATCACTCTGGGCTTTCTGGTGTATATAGGAGAACAAAGGCAAAATATTCTCTATCTTAGCCTAAATGGCCTTCAGGCTATGCCTCCCCATACTCCTGCTCCAAAGGGAACCTTTGTGATACCCAAATAAATGAAAGGGTATTAAAGAAAAAGCTGCAATATTTTGAAGTTGGTGTGGCTTAATTATATGCACCTAAAGAGACAGTAGAAATAGAACCCCAGGAACTGTAAAAAGGGCCCCTGTAAGGAGAGTTAAAAACAACATATAATACACAAAAGTGGGTCATTTAGCAACATTGGGCCAATTCATACCTGGGCGGTAACAAAGAGCAACCAATCAGCGATTAGCTTTTTGTCAGCCAGTTGCAGGTAGCATAGTAAAAGCAACCATTTGATTGGCTCCCTTAAGTTAAGCCGAGGTATTCAATTTAGCTAGGTCAGCCAATCTTTTAATATGCACAAGGAGGCAAATCATGGAAACAGCGAAAAACATAAGGAAAAGGGCATTGCTGTGAAGAGTGAAACTAATCCCAAATAATTAGTTATATATAAATAGTAAAAAATGTGAAACAAGAGCCGAACCCTTAATAACAGAGGGAGGTAAATTTGTTGATGAGAGCAGGGAAAAAGCAGAGGTTTTAAACCTAGGGGTTTCCAGAAGTGATCAAACAGTTGTAAACTACATCTATGTATTAGAGTAAGCAGAATGCACTGTTTTGTAATGTGGATTTATAGTTTTTTTATATATTTTTTTTTAATTTTGACGTGCCAGATCATTCATTTAAAATTAAGATGCTTCTAAGATTACAATGTTACAGGGTTGATTACTTATATTGCATATAACTAATTAGCAGTTAGCTATCAAACATTGGTATTTAAGAGCAAATTCAAAACCACCCGCGTGAGCCACTTGTAGCTGACTGCTAGTGATGAGCGAATCTGTCCCGTTTCACTTTGCCAAAAATTCGCAAAACGACAGGAAAGTTTGTGAAACGGCATAAAATCTTTGAAACGCGTTTGTTGCTCATCTTTTTTTTTGACGTGACTGTGCCTATTTTTCCGTGACTGTGTGTATTTTTGTTGCTACCGCGGCCAATTTGATGCAACGGCAACTTTTTTGACGTGTGACAAATTTTTGCGCAGCGAATTTTTGCAGCAGTTTCACAAAACAATTCGCCAATGGCGAAATGTGGAAATTCAATGCAAATCCATGCCTGGCGAAAAAATTCGCTCATTGCTACTGACTACTTTTAACTTTAATTGCTAAAGTTACTTTTGTTGCACAGGTTTTTTTTCTGATGTGACCGCGCCTATTTTGACTCGACCGTGCCCATTTTGACGCGAACGTGCCCAATTCAACGTGAACGCGCCCAATTTGATGCACAAAACAATTTGCCAATGCCGAAATTTGGAAATTCAGTGTGAATGCATGCCTGGCAAAAGAATTTGCTCATCACTGCTGACCACTTTTAACTTGCTAAAGTTACATTTGTGCTGTCATTTATAGTGGAACTTGGCTCTTAGAATCTATCTAGAAAGCTACATAAAACTTTTTGCTTGGCATATTGTTAGTCAGTCCCTTAGGTCAGGTAACAGACAGCAGCTTAAAGCTGCCTGAGCATGTACAGTACATTGACAGAAACAGACAGGGAGCTAATGCAGACATCATTGGAGGCATGGATCTTGAAATCTAAAGTGGTTTGATGCCCTTGGGCTCGTAAAAAAATCCAAAAAACAGACACTTCGGCATTATTTATTGTTTCTTTGGCTTTAGTTCCCCTTTGGAATAAGGAATTATTATTATTAACATTTATTTATAAAGCGCCAACATATTCCGCAGCGCTGTACAATAAGTGGGTTTCATACATTGGACATACAGAGTAACATATAAAGCAATCAATAACCGATACAAGAGGTGAAGAGCGCCCTGCTCAAAAGAGCTTACAATCTACAAGGAGTAACATATAAAGCAATCAATAACCGATACAAGAGGTGAAGAGAGTCCTGCCCAAAAGAGCTTACTATATGGAATTCATTTAACCATAGTGTACGACGTGGCAAATATATGAGGAGGAGAGAAACTATTTGCGGTGGATTGTGGTTCTGTTAAATCAAGATTTCAAATCAATATCAAACACCTATAGGTTTCATTTTCAAGAGTAAATATTTGTTGCATCCCAGTCATTTCATTGTGAAGTCTTTGTCAAAAGCAAGCCTTGACATTTAGGTTTGGATTTGTCTTCCGCCGCGTATATTGTGCTATTTCCTTTAGTGAGCCATCCTTCCTTTGTTATTTAAAGAAACAATAAAATCAAATATCATCGTTAAGTTAAACCATCAAGTTAAAAAACAAAAGAATAGAACAGAATATCATTGTTGGAAGTTATAAGAGCTATTCAGGCGCAGCAGCAATTTCAGAGTATCAGGAGTATCTAGGCAACAGTTTTATATAAAGGAAGGTTTTAATGGCATTAGCCTGACCCCCATACAGTATGGATATGTGATTGGTCACCCAAAGTAACAGCAAAGTGTTCCATCTGGAAATCTAGTTTCAACTGATAAACTGAATTTTTATATATTTACATGAACAAGACACTCAGCAACAAAACCAAAAATAATACAGTCTCATGTATCCATTACTGCCAGGGCAAGCTATATTGAATAGCTGATATTTCAAGGCAACTTCCTTATAGCAAACATCTAGATAAGCCACGAGAATGTAAGAGAATGTAAATGTAAGGCTCTGCTGGGTTATCGAACCAGAAGCCTCCTGGTTATTGGCTGTTCTGTATTTACTGTTGTCCCAAGAGAGTAGCCTCCTGGTGATTCTGATCCTTTTACCTATCTTCCCAATTAGATCCCTACAACCTATTAGAGCTGGGCAACCCGTATTTAAGCACTTCCCTTACATCATTTCCTGGCCTGAGCATTAGTGTGGCTTGAGCACTGTGGCTTGCCCTTGGGTATTGCTCCTCTTTGCTCTCGTCCTGTCTTTGCCTTAGTCTTGCCTTAGTCCTGTTCCTATCCTGGTGTGGTCCTGCTTCTCAGCCCGCTATATCCAATTCTTTTCCTGATTTCCAGCCTCACCCCTGGTCTAGTTCTTATTCCTCCCGTATACTACCTTGCCTAAAAGTCCTAACTACACCTTCAATCCTGGACATTAATACATTACCTGCGTAGTCAAAAATAAAGATAGATTGAAAAGGTATTGAGTCTCTTTGGTTTTAAGATGGCGATACAGGTATGGGACCCATTATCCAGTATACTTGGGACCTGGGGTTTTCCAGATAAGGGATCTTTCTGTAATTTGGATCTCCATAACTTAAGTCTGCTAGAAATCACTTAAATATTGAATAAACACAATAGGATTGTTCTGCCCCCAATAAGGGGTAATTATATCTTAGTTGGGATCAAGTACAGGTACTGTTTTATAATTACAGAGAAAAGGGAATCCTTTAACCATGAAATAAACCCAATAGGGCTGTTCTGCCCCCAATAAGGGGTAATTATATCTTAGTTGGGATCAAGTACAGGTACTGTTTTATTATTACAGAGAAAAGGGAATCATTTAACCATGAAATAAACCCAATAGGGCTGTTCTGCCCCCAATAAGGGGTAATTATATCTTAGTTGGGATCAAGTACAGGTACTGTTTTATTATTACAGAGAAAAGGGAATCATTTAACCATTAAATAAACCCAATAGGGCTGTTCTGCCCCCAATAAGGGGTAATTATATCTTAGTTGGGATCAAGTACAGGTACTGTTTTATTATTACAGAGAAAAGGGAATCATTTAACCATGAAATAAACCCAATAGGGCTGTTCTGCCCCCAATAAGGGGTAATTATATCTTAGTTGGGATCAAGTACAGGTACTGTTTTATTATTACAGAGAAAAGGGAATCATTTAACCATTAAATAAACCCAATAGGGCTGTTCTGCCCCCAATAAGGGGTAATTATATCTTAGTTGGGATCAAGTACAGGTACTGTTTTATTATTACAGAGAAAAGGGAATCATTTAACCATTAAATAAACCCAATAGGGCTGTTCTGCCCCAATAAGGGGTAATTATATCTTAGTTGGGATCAAGTACAGGTACTGTTTTATTATTACAGCGAAAAGGGAATCATTTAACCATGAAATAAACCCAATAGGGCTGTTCTGCCCCCAATAAGGGGTAATTATATCTTAGTTGGGATCAAGTACAGGTACTGTTTTATTATTACAGAGAAAAGGGAATCATTTAACCATTAAATAAACCCAATAGGGCTGTTCTGCCCCAATAAGGGGTAATTATATCTTAGTTGGGATCAAGTACAGGTACTGTTTTATTATTACAGCGAAAAGGGAATCATTTAACCATGAAATAAACCCAATAGGGCTGTTCTGCCCCCAATAAGGGGTAATTATATCTTAGATGGGATCAAGTACAGGTACTGTTTTATTATTACAGAGAAAAGGGAATCATTTAACCATTAAATAAACCCAATAGGACTGTTCTGCCCCAATAAGGGGTAATTATATCTTAGTTGGGATCAAGTACAGGTACTGTTTTATTATTACAGAGAAAAGGGAATCATTTAACCATTAAATAAACCCAATAGGACTGTTCTGCCCCAATAAGGGGTAATTATATCTTAGTTGGGATCAAGTACAGGTACTGTTTTATTATTACAGAGAAAAGGGAATCATTTAACCATTAAATAAACCCAATATGGCTGTTCTGCCCCAATAAGGGGTAATTATATCTTAGTTGGGATCAAGTACAGGTACTGTTTTATTATTACAGAGAAAAAGGAAATCAATTTTAAAAATTAGAATTATTTGCTTATAATGAAGTCTATGAGAGATGGCCTTTCTGTAATTCGGAACTTTCTGGATAAGGGATCCCATACCTGTATTAGCGTTTTACTATGCATTTTGTTTTGCAGAAAGACTGGCAGTTTTTCCTCTTGAAAACCTACAGAAAACAGCAACAGAATTATTAGAATTTTGTCTAGGAAACATAGGAAAAAAATCCATTGACTCTAAAACATTTGAGAAAGACTACAAAGAAAAAACACCCATTGACTCCATTTGGCAAATCCTCATCAAAATCACTATCTATGAGCATAGTGTGCAATTGACAAAATGTGATAATGCTTGTCACTCTGCAGTGTATGCAAGTGGGTATTTATAGCCTTTTCATTTACCAGCCTAAAAACCTGCAATTTTATATGAAACAGGGCTTCTCCCAACTGTACTATGGGTATTCCCATATAATCGAATGAAGGACAATTAATAATATAGATACAATCTGTAGTACTGTTACAAGTGCTGGGAGACTGCACTTGTAACTTACTTGTAGGCGCGCTGGTCCCCAGACTCATTTTACACGTTATGCGTGTTCTGGTGTGGCGCTCACATACACAGTAGTTTTGGCACCACGTCACTTTGGCTTAAATAGTGCGCTTTTATTTGGTTTCATCGCCCAAGCTGGCTCTGTGTATCAAGACCTTAGCTAAGCCTTATCTTTGATTGTTCCACTGGTTTTTCCGAAGCTGAATATTTGCTGCCTGCCCTTGACCCTTTGCCTGACTCTGATGTTGCCTCTGCCTTGTACTGTGTTACTGAAACAACCTTGGAAGTTACATAGTTACATAGTTACATAGGGTTGAAAAAAGACCAGTGTCCATCAAGTTCAACCCATCCAAGTAAACCCAGCACACCTAACCCACACCCACCAATCTATACACTCACATACATAAACTATAAATACAACCACTAGTACTAACTGTAGATATTAGTATCACAATAGCCTTGGATATTCTGATTGTTCAAAAACTCATCCAGGCCCCTCTTAATGTGCTTGTACAGAGTAATCATGTCCCCTCGCAAGCGCCTCTTTTCCAGAGAAAACAACCCCAACCTCGACAGTCTCACCTCATAGTTTAACCCTTCCATCCCCTTAACCAGTTTAGTTGCAGTCTCTGCACTCTCTCCAGCTCATTAATATCCTCCTTAAGGACTGGAGCCCAAAACTGCCCCCCATACTCAAGGTGAGGCCTTACCAGGGACCTATAAAGGGGCAAAATTATGTTCTCATCCCTTGAGTCAATGCCCTTTTTTATACAAGACAGCACTTTATTTGCTTTAGTAGCCACAGAATGACACTGCCTGGAATTAGACAACTTGTTATCAACAAAACCCCCTAGATCCTTCTCCATTAAGGATCCCCCCAACACACTACCATTCAGTAGATAGTTCGCATTTATATTATTTCTACCAAAATGTGTATAGAATCTCTGTCTTCCCTGCAGCAGAAGGTTTGGGGCACCAAAAGGGCGTAGGTGAAAACCGGGGCTGCCAATACTCTTCTATTTCACCTAAAAGGTTGTTACTAGCAGTCTACAGGCTCCCTCATATTACAGTCCGTTACAAGCACAACAATCAATGCTATGAGTTGGTATTGGTGGGAGGGACAATACAATGTTCATCGAGGCTTAAGGTGGCCATACATGGGCCGACTATAGCTGCCGATATCGGTCCCTTGGACCGATTCGGCAGCTAATCGGCCCGTGTATGGGGAGAGCAGAGCGGCCTGGCCGACCGATATCTGGCCTGAAATTGGCCAGATCTCGATCGGCCAGGTTAGAAAATCTGGTCGGATCGGGGACCGCATCGGCTCGTTGATGCGGTCCCCGATCCGACTGCCCCATTGCCGCCCACATAATCCGATCGTTTGGCCCCAGGGCCAAACGATCGGATTATTTTTTTTTTAACCTAAATGCTCCCCGATATCGTCCACCCGTAGGTGGGGATATCGGGGGAAGATCCGCTCGCTTGGCGACATCGCCAAGTGAGCGGATCTGCTCGTGTATGGCCACCTTAACTGTCGCTCTTTGAGAAACGGGCACACAGTTGCACCAACACGTTAGCAATTTAATAAAGATATTTCTACCTTTATTTTTAAAAATGGTGCCCCAGCGTTCCTACAATAACGTCATTAAAAATAAAATGTTATCTTTTACATTCAACAGAAACGAAGACTTGTCCCAGCCGGCGTCTGTTTACATCAAAATGCGCCATAAATGATGATTCTATTCCATACAATACTTCTGTGAGACCGAATACTAAATCATTCTCTTATTTTCCACAATTCATATCCAAAAAGAACAAAAAGTCTTTTTGTACAGAAGAGTTTTCTTCCTCCATCTTTTTTTTTTTTTATAAGTGCATAATTCCTCCCGTCCAACAATGTGAATTTTTCTAGGAAATAAAGAAGCCTGCGTGATGAAGGCATTTGAGAAAAAGATCAAGCAACTGGTTGGCAAATGAAGGTGCAGTGATTGAAAGACTTGAAGGACCGTCACGAAGATTCAAATCTGAGTCAGCACCGAGAAACAAAACTTACGGATGATTTATTAAAAAGTTCTAAAGACTGAGAGAAAAATTAAATGAAGGATTTCATGCTGTCATCAGAGGAGCATTCTAGGCCAGAGGTTGCTGGTTCATTTTATACTGCTCAAATAGATGAGTTACTTGTTATATTGTTGTACTTTTGTTTAAAATAGCTATAAATTTAATAGGATAAGTAGCAATTATATTGGCAAGGATGATGTCTCCACAACTGGTTAGACAGACAGAGGCTATATATATAAAAGCCATTTACTTGTCCTTATCAAATGTTGGAACACAGTGATCCCCAACCAGTGTTAACATAGTTATATAGTTACATAGGGTTGAAAAAAGACCAAAGTCCATCAAGTTCAAACGTATATTTTTGACAATGTAATAAGCTAATGGGGGGGGGGGGTCCAGTCATCCAGGCCCCTCTTAAAGGCATTAACAGAATCTGCCATTACCACATCTCCCCAACCTCACTGCCCTCACCGTGAGGAACCCCCTACGTTGCTTCAAATGGAAGCTCCGTTCCTCTAATCTAAAGGGGGGGGGGCCTCTGGTGCGCTGATTGTTTTTATGGGAAAAAAGAACATCCCCCAACTGCCTATAATCCCCTCTAATGTACTTGTACAGAGTAATCATGTCCCCTCGCAAGCGCCTCTTTTCCAGAGAAAACAACCCCAACCTCGACAGTCTAACCTCATAGTTACATAGTTACATAGTTACATAGGGTTGAAAAAAGACCATTGTCTGTCAGGCTTACCAGGTAGGATCAGACGTGTAGAGAGAGAGACCCACGAGCGCCCCACACAGCCCCAAGCTCACCTGAGGATGGTACAGGGAACTGAGGGAGTGACGAGTAGCCGGTGAGGCCGGAAACGAGGTACACAAGGATGAGACGAAGGCTTGGTCAGGCAGATCCGGGTCGAGTCAGGCAGCAGAGGTTCTTAAACGGTAAACAGGCCAAAGTCAGGAACAGAGAGTAGTCGGAAGGTCAAAAGCAGAACAGGGTCAAATCGAAGTATCAGGAACAGGAACAGGCTAGGTATCTTAGGAGTGGACCGTGATAACCAGGCACTGATAGGCATTGTAACCAGCCTTAAATAGCCCAGGGGGAAGGGCGTCAAGACGCACGCAATGCACCTGACGTGCGTCAAGACGCACGCCGCGTAACGCTATACGCGCGCGTAATTTCACCGTACGTGCTCGCGAAAAGTCGCCGCGCATGTACGCAACCCGTCTCAATGGATGCGCGCGCATAATCGCGCGCGCACCAGGACGAGCGCGAGAATGCGCACAATGCGACGCGACGTTCAGGTCGCGACACGCACTGAGCGACGAAAACCATGCCGACGGCGGACAACGCGGCGAACACGGTGAGTATCCTTACAATTGTCCATCAAGTTCAACCCATCCGAGTAAACCCAGCACACCTAACCCACACCTACCAATCTATACACTCACATACATAAACTATATATATACAACCAGTAATACTAACTGTAGATATTAGTATCACAATAGCCCTCATAGTTTAAATCTTCACCAGTTTAGTTGCAGTCTCTGCACTCTCTCCAGCTCATTCATATCCTTCTTAAGGACTGGAGCCCAAAACTGCACCGCATACTCAAGGTGAGGCCTTACCAGGGACCTATAAAGGGGCAAAATTATGTTCTCATCCCTTGAGTCAATGCCCTTTTTTTATACAAGACAGCACTTTATTTGCTTTAGTAGCCACAGAATGACACTGCCTGGAATTAGACAACTTGTTATCTACATGAAACTGATTTTATGCATTAAGCATCTGAACCTTGGGGAGTTTTTCTAACACAGGCGCTAAACTGCCCCGGTGGAGTTACCAATAAAAACTGATTCATTTTGATCAAGTTACTAACAACAGAAAATGAAAGCAAAAATCTGATTGGCTGCAATGACTATCTATTCTTTACTAAATCAGCTGCTTTATTTTTATGAAGGATGAAACCCTCTGGGGCATTTTATTCATTCCAGAATTTTTTTTGGAAACTGTCTCTTGTCACTTCCAAGATTTAGAAAGCTACATCTTAGAGATATATATATATATATTTTTGCTAAAGCCAATAGCTTACCACGTTCCGAAAGTGATTCTAAAGATGAATACTATCCCAACCATAGAATAATGCCGTTCGGTGAAGAGGTTTTATTATCTCAGTTACTTTCCAAAATGCTTGATAAATTGATCTGTAAAGCTAGGAAGGATTTTCTAACCTGTGAGATTTCTGACCCACTGAGACATCCGTCTCCCGTCTCTGTTAGTAGTGGGTTTCTGGGATTGACAAATCACATTCATGGTGCTCACCTGTCAGTCATTTTCCTTGATGCATGTATCAGAAGTCATTCTGGTTTGTCTCTGTGCGTAGCGTTGGGTCGGAGATGAGTGATTTTGATGTCACAACACAAAACTGTTGAACTGGCAGAGCCCATTGATTAAGTTGGTGACACTAAGATTGATTATACTGTCAATAATATTATTAGGAGCTAACAAAAATCTCAATAGCTTACCCATGTGCACCGCATTCTTTTTCCAGTCATTTCCTCCTATGGCTGCTCAGGAACAGCTTATAATTATGCTGGGCTTAGTGTTATTACAAATTGCTTGTAAATGATAGTGTCAGCCAATGGTAATATTGCCATTCTGTACCTCACAGTTCTGCTATCGCAGTTATCCAAGGCACATCTCAATTTTGCAATATTTTGATCAATGAAAATAACATAAAACACTCGGAAAGTATAAAATATATATCCATATAATACACAAGAGCCATAAATATAAATGGCATCCTTTTAAATGGTGCTTAGGGATGCCATCCGTTATAATCGGTGCCTAGTGATGTCATTTCTGTCACATGACTGGAACTTGAGTATTATAATAAATAATGTAAAATATGAGGATATTAGAAGTCCCCTTGGAGTTCCGTAACTTGTATAAAGCATATGGTTTTTGGACTTGTGCCTTTATATGAAGCAAAATCCGGCGGCACACCAAATAATTTTGAGTTTATTTAGCCCATATATCAAGCCTTATTGTGTCTTTATTTGGTCATGGAACTCCTCAGTAGTGATGAGTGAATTTTTTCAGCAGCATAGATTTGCAGCGATTCGGCATTGGCGAATTGTGTCGTGAAATTCCCGAGAAAATTTGCGCATCAGAAAAGTTGCGGTCATGTCAAAATGGACACAGTCACATTAAAAAAGGACATGGTCGCATCAAAAAAAGGCACGGTCACGTAAAAAAAGGCGTGGCCGCATATAAAAAAAAGGGCGTATGCGACACAAAACAAGGGCGACAAAAAAATTGTGCACGCTGTTTCGTGAATTTTGCTGCCGTTTCGTGAATTTTTCTGCAAAACGGGACAGATTCGCTCATCACTACTCCTCAGTGACTTATAACCTTATATGACTTATAATCATTATATTTTACAATAGGGGGTACATTATTTACGATATAAAGGTACTTGTGATGTAATCAGTTATAATTAATGCTACTGTGTCACTTGTCATATGACTCACTGAAATGTCTCTATAATATAATATGTCACCATGGAGATCCATATCTTTCTATACATACAGATTTTGCCTGTGGCCTTCTGTCTTGATATCATCATGGACCTTCTTATATGTTACAAAAGGATTTACATTATTCCATAGATACAGTACATGGATAAACTATCATTTATTTTCTCAGCAATCAACCTACATCATTCTATATCATAGGGAAAAGGGTGTAACATTTTTTCCCATTGCAATGAATGAGGTTCCTTTGCTACACACTACTAAATTACTACAAGGGTATGACCAAATGTGACCTAAACCTACAGTATACAGTATATATACATACACATATATCGTCTAAGCCAGGGCTCCCCAACCTTTCTTACTCGTGAGCAACAGTCAAATGTAAAAAGACTTGGGGAGCAACACAAGCACCATAAAAGTCCATGTAGTTGCCAAATAAGGGCTGTGATTGGCTATTAGGCAGCCTCTATGCACACTATCAGCTTACAGAGGCTTTATTTGGCAGTAAATCTTGTTTTTATTCAACCAAAACTTGCCCCCAAGTCAATTAAAAATAACTACCTGGTTTGGGGGCACTGAGAGCAACATCCAAGGGGATGTTGGGGAGCAACATGTTACTCGCGAGCCACTGGTTGGGGATCACTGCTCTAAGCTGTACAAATTAGACTGAAACGTTAGCATCAGCCTAGACTTGTTTCTGTCTGACCCCTGAGCTTGGCCTCTTTTCTTTTCTAACATCTAATATTTAACTGGACACATCTCAGTACCATCAACTCCAAAGAACCTAATCCTGGACCTCATAGATATAATCCATGAACCATAATGCCACTAATTCATTTATCTTGAAGGCTCAGATGTTGCCTCTGAAAATAATGCCAGTTTACAATTACTGCCAAGAATGACTTGGCCCCATCTAAAGCAACTCATTAAGACTGTGATGAGTAAACTTTGTGTAGTTGTGAAAAATTTCTGAAAATGTTTATTACGTTTAGTCATTTCTTCTGGTTGGTGGGTGGGTTCTTACACATCAAACCTTTAACACACCTACCTGGAAGACATTAGCATTCTGAGTCATTCGAGAGCAATTAGCAGCTTCTTCGTTACCTTGTGCTGTTTCTTATTCTGGCCACACAATGGCATATCACTACACCTGCACTCAATTGTCCTTTTTGGTCTCAAAGTAAAAATTTAAATTTTTCAGCTATTGAATTGTCTTTTTGGAATGGGCTGAATTGGAATGAACACATGAATACATCTACAACTGGTCTTCATTTCTTAAAAACATTTTTTGTGAAAAGATGAGTGGGTTTTTTTTTGTGTCTGTAAAGATTCTCCTTTATCCAGGCTATGGTAAATCTGTAGGTATAAATCAACTGGACTAAATCTTGAAGACCTTTCGCTAGTAATCCAATCGGTTTTCACAATTCAGAGCCAGTAGGATGACTAGTGAAATGTCTTCAAGCGAAACACAGCAAGTCCATTTGACTACTAGTGATGGGTGAAATGTTTCGGCAGCCATGGATTTGCGTCGAATTTCCACGTTTTGGCATTGGCGGATTTTTTTGCAAAACGGATGAAAAAATTTGCAGCAGAAAAATTTGCTGTGCGTCCAAAAATTGTCACGGGCGTCAAAAGAATATTTGCTTGTCAAAATAGTTGCAGCGTTAAAATAAATAGTCGCGCTGTCAAAATAAAAAATCGTGCGTCAAAAATAGTCGCGCCTTTTTTACGCGCGGCATTTTCACCGTTTTGCAAATTTTTTGCAATTTAGCGAATCTTTTGAAAGATTCATTAATTTTTCGGCGAAGCTAAACGGGACAGATTCGCTCATTACTAAATACTACAGATATACCATGTCCTGGATAAATGAGAACCTTCAGAGAGATAGGGAGAAACCCCTCAAACCTGTACAGGAATATGAGAAAACAGCAAGAAAACTGTCAGACTATAGAAACCACATGTGCTTCAACCTCAGATACCAACAACATAGGCTCATACCATTCATACATCTAAATTCCACCATAAAAAGCCACAAAGCCAAGCAGATTCTACAGAAGGCCCAAAAGCAACAAACACAGCAAGTCCAGTTGATTTGACTCATTACTACACATATAATAGGAGTTTTTCCTTGAAGATGCGTATGATTCCCACATTCCCTCAGGGAGAATCTATAAAAAGTAGTCCAACTGCTGCTTCTCATTCATGTCTCTTGGAGGCATTCTGCCAAAAGGAAGGTAACTCTTAGGAACACGTCAGTACTGACAAGCAATATCTTCCTTCATGCAGATGTTTCAAGCATAGACAGCACATTTTCGGTTTGAGAAAATGACCGAGGAAGGGTATTTGATTGGTACGGTTCACCATAAGAACATTGTGGTGGTCACAAAGGTCCATATGCAATAAGCCAGATAGAGATGGAATAGGAGAGCCAACTAGTGATAAGTGAAGCTGAAATGCATTGAAGTCAATGGGTGATTTTTTACAGTTAACATATGACTTTTATAATGTGTGCAAGTTTTTTTTTCTTAAGCCAAATTCTATTGGTGTTTTTTCTCACTCCAAATGCAAGTCAATGGGCTTTTGTGGCATTTTCATTTTCAGCATTTTTTTTCTGCAAATGTTTACCCCAGTCTTGCGAAAAAACTTGGTAAATGGTAAAATGTGAAATTTCACCACAAATCCATGCCTGGCGAAAAAAAATCCTCATCATTAATATCCACTTCTCCTTAAAAATGAGTTACACAGCTGTGAAGAAAGGCTGACTAAGCTTTCAAAAGCCGCAGAATTGGCAAAATAGTTTTACAAAATGCGCTGAAGTCAATGGCCATTTTTTCTGTATATTTCCCATGCAAACAAATGATTTCTTCTGCTCTGGTACAACAGAATTCTACAGCAAAATTTTGCCTCCAATTGTGCTCAGCTAAAAAACAAGTACAGGTATGGGATCCCTTATCCAGAAACCCGTTATCCAGAAAGTACCGAATTATGGAAAGGCCATCTCCCATAGACTCCATTATAAGCAAATAATTCTAATTTTTAAAGATGATTTCCTTTTTTTCTGTAATACTAAAACAGTACCTGTACTTGATCCCAACTAAGATATAATTACCCCTTATTGGGGCAGAACAGCCCTATTGGGTTTATTTAATGGTTAAATGATTCCCTTTTCTCTGTAATAATAAAACAGTACCTGTACTTGATCCCAACTAAGATATAATTACCCCTTATTGGGGCAGAACAGCCCTATTGGGTTTATTTAATGGTTAAATGATTCCCTTTTCTCTGTAATAATAAAACAGTACCTGTACTTGATCCCAACTAAGATATAATTACCCCTTATTGGGGGCAGAACAGCCCTATTGGGTTTATTTAATGGTTAAATGATTCCCTTTTCTCTGTAATAATAAAACAGTACCTGTACTTGATCCCAACTAAGATATAATTACCCCTTATTGGGGGCAGAACAGTCCTATTGGGTTTATTCAATATTTGAATGATTTTTAGCAGACTTAAATTATGGAGATCCAAATTATGGAAAGATCCCTTATCCAGAAAACCCCAGGTCCCAAGCATTCTGGATAACAGGTCCCATACCTGTATATTTATTTGTCCAGATATTTCCTTGTTTGAATGCAAACTGTGCATTATTGACTCGAGGTATAGCACAGTACTACAGTACAGTAAGCAAAGTGTGCATCAGTATAAATCTAAACATATTAGCGAGGCCAGGAGCCAACTTATACTGACAGTCCAGCCAACGTCTAAGCAATAAATTACTGTTTGTAGAGTGTCGGTACAGCATTTTCTTTAAATTAAATACAACTGTAAATGGGACCAAATCTATGTTTGCTAAAATAAATGAATAAACAACAGCTATATATTTTAATAAGGACACAATAAACACAGATAAATTGTATACAATTATAATATAATGTAATAATGAAATATACGTTAAGGTTATGCCTAAAAGAAAAAAACCCAATATTGTTTTATTTGCCGTTCATATTTTAAATGTAGTTATTGTAATTGTAATTGTATATTATTGTATATTTAAGAACCTTTCCTCAAATGAAAGTGAGGGTTTAATCTCGCTACGGCCCACGGCACATTCATTTTCACCGCTGCTGTTTTCAAAGAAAAGGCAATGGCAGTTACTGATTCACATAGAAGTGTGTGGGAAATGGGTAGACCTGGTGGTTACATATGGAGCAACGTGAGTACTTGGGTCTTATCCAAGGAGCCCTGCAGGTGCCCCCGACAGCCACTTCCCTCACCCCTTGCACGGGCCCCCCTAACCCCCCCAGGGGCCCCCACCTGGCTTCCTCCCCTGACCTCGCGTAAATGTAACGCATCAGGGGAGGAGTGGGGAGGTAGCGCAGCAAGGGTGGGGTCTGGGCCGCCGGGGCCCACTGGGATTTTTCCCAGTGTCCTAGCGGCCCAGTCCGACCCTGGTCTTATGTATTTAATCTCAATAAGAAAGGGGGTCATTAAATCTTTGAAGGACAATGCCACTCCAATGTTCTTATCATTTCTATCTGCCACTCATTAGCGGTAGGCTGCTTTAAGATACCAGTGGCCTAGGGCAAAACTTCATTGGTAGGCCCTGCCTCCACTTTCCAAAAAATTTGTGATAGGACACCTTTTAACCACGTATACTTCAATATAATAAGAAAGACGGTGAAGAAATAGTCTTTGCTGAAGTAGGCATGGTCCCCAGGCGTGCACCCTGGACTACTAGCCATGGAACCAGATAAACGATAAAATGAAAACGGCAAAGAAATTGAGATACGAGTTGAGATTAGAGATGTAGCGAACTGTTCGCCGGCGAACTAATTCGCGCGAACATCGGGTGTTCGCACGTTCGCAAACTTTTAGCAATGTTCGCAATTTTGGGTTCGCCTTAGCTGGAGCCAAATTTTGACCTCTCACCCCAGAGCCAGCAGATACATGGCAGTCAATCAGGCAGCTCTCCCTCCTGGACCACCTTCCCCCCGGACCACTCCCTTCCATATATAAACCGAAGCCCAGCAGCCATTTTACATTCTGCCTGTGTGTGCTTGATGAGTTAGCATAGGGAGAGAGCTGTGCAGGGGTTTGAGGGACAGTTTAGGTAGCTTTGCTGACTAGTAATCTACTTTCTACTGCTCTGTATGTAGCTGCTGGGGACAGCTGTCCTGCTGATCTCATCTGCTGTAACCCAATAGTCCTTTTTTGGTTCACTTCACTGTCATTGAATTACCTCTGCCTGACCGTGCACGTGCGCACAAGCACGGTGACTGCTAAACACACCACTACAGAAATATTCCCACCGACCTGGGAGGTGACAAGCAACTAGTAAAAACTATTATTCGCTCACTTGACGGTATCATTAAAGCTTTTTGCGTTTTTTTTCGTTGCAGTAAACACGGCGTTTTGTCTTTGCGTGTGAACCGGCTGTAACCTTTACATGACTTGATTGGCATGTAGACGCCGGATGTTTTAAAGCAGTTTATTACACAAGTTTAGAAATGTAGTGTGATTTGTGCCTTTTACAGCGCAAAACGCAACGCTGTGTCAACAACGTATTTTTCAGAGAAATTTTTGCCCTTGATCCCCCTCCTGCATGCCACTGTCCAGGTCGTGGCACCCTTTAAACAACTTTAAAATCAGTTTTCTGCCCAGAAATGGCTTTCCTAGGTTTTAAAGTTCGCCTTCTCATTGAAGTCAATGGGGTTCGCAAAGTTCGCACTTTTTGGCGTTCGCGAACTTTTTTTGTGAGGTTCGCTACATCTCTAGTTGAGATAACAATGGAGCTCTTCCAGGTGATTAAAATGAGGGATCTACCATCTCTGAAGGATGCTTCTGTCAGAAGTTATACCAGATGAAAATGTATTGGTGGGCCCTAGGCAAATGTGTCCCAAAAATTTGCCCATTTATTGAAACAGCCCTGGCCATAGGTTGCTTACTGTTTACATCAATGAGAAAGGTCTCTAGTCCCTCCGAACTATAATTATTTATTATTCATGTAGGGATGTACTGAATCCAGGATTCGGTTTGAGATTCTTACAAGTTTTTGTAGGGTTTGATTTGGATTTGGAATACAAAAGGGCAGTAAAAACGAGGGTAAAAAATGCGTTAATGAATTCAAGTTGTCTGGCTTTAACATACGGGGCAATAATTTTTTCAGATGTGAATAAGAGTAAATATACAAATTAGGGTTTCAAATTTGGTTCAATATTTAGACAAATCTTTGGTGAAAGGTTTGGTGTTGGCAAAATCCAAATATTGTGTATTTAGTCCTTCCCTAGTATTCAGTAACAATGAAATTCATGGGCTGCAAAGTTCATGTGTGTGCTCCGGCCCAACAATCCAAGAGGTCTTCCAGCGTGTTTGCCATGAAGTTAGGTGAGAAACTTGCCTTTGGCGCCATCTTACCAAAAAATACTGCCTTGTGGCAGTGTAAGAGCTAACAGGTAGTGATGAGTAGTGATGGGCGAAATGTTTCGCCAGGCATGGATTCGCGGCGAATTTCCGCGTTTCAACATTGGCGGATTGTTTCGCGAAACGGATGAAAAAATTTGCAGCGGAAAAATTCGCCGCACATCCAAAAATTGTCGCCGGCGTAAAAAAAGAATGGTCATGGGCGTCAAAAGAATAGTCGCGCGACGAAATAATAGCTGCGGACGACAAAATAATAGCCGCGCGACAAAATAATAGCCGCGGGTGACGAAACAATAGCCGCACGACAAAATAATAGCCGCGGGCGACAAAACAATAACCGCGGGCGACAAATTTTTTTGTCGCACAACATTTTCGCCGTTTCGCGAATTTTTCACGGTTTCGCAGATCTTTTGAAAGATTCGGAACAGATTCGCTCATCACTACTAACAGGAAGTTCAGTTCTTTAAACTTGCGTCTTGGGTGACTAAATGGGCTGGGGTGCCCACACCTACATCCAAGGACCCATAGGGTTTATAGTCCCTATGGATGTAAATCCCCTACAAGTAGCAATGGTTGAAATCATTCAGCAGGCATGGATTTGCAGTGAATTTCTGCGTTTCACCATTGGTGGATTGTTTTGCGAAACGGGCAAAAAAAATTGCAGCGGCAAAATTTGACGCACAACAAATAATTGTTGCTTGCATCAAAAAATTGTAAAAAAAATATTGCGTGTGTAAAAAAAATAGTGCGCTTTAAAAAGTCGTGCATGTCAATTTTTTTTGACAAGCAGCATTTTCGCTCATCACTACCTACCACCTAAGTGCTATTCCCCTAGTTGCTAGGCAGATCCTAAGTATCTAGGTTCCCATATTCACATATCTATGTTATTGGCCCATAGGTTAGTGACTACATCCTGTCACTTTTAAATATAGTGATCGGAAAGGGTGGTTCTTCCTCTTTGGCCTTCTGTTCTTGCTCAAGGTGGATGTGTCTAGGGAGCCTGGGGTCAACAAGGCCCAATAAAGAGTTCTGCTCTAGATAAAGTTGGGGTACAGGGTCCCAGTGAGGTTTAGTCAGATTACAGGATAAGTTTTGTTCTTCTAAGAACATAACATAGTAAGCTAGAATGAGCAGCTTTATGCTCCACCTATAGGTTGATAGATGGAGGTAGCTTTCCACAGTGTAAAGGAACTTCAGTCTTTAGTGTATCACTCTCTGAACAGCTTCCAATGTAGGGGATCCAGAACACTAGCTTGAAGCCTTAAAAAGGTGTATCTTAACCTAGCAAGTATCTTTACCATGGTATCACAATTGCTGGCTCTATCCATGATTGTATCTGACTCTGCATTGTGAGTACTGTCCCTGTGGCACTTTGACAATAAAGCTTTTTTGTTTTGTTTGCAAAACCATCTGGAGTCCTATTTTTATTTCTACACAGCGGTAGAGAGGTATGGTAGTCCTCCCCCTGTTTCGTATGGAGAGAAGGGCATTTCTGGGTGGCTTGGTATACGGAATGCCTTGATCTCTCATATATAGTATTAGTGGGTGAGTGCAGAGGAGCTCTTGTTTCTGTTTAGATTAATTTTGTGGTCACAGCCTCATTGCACTAATTGTTTACAATTTAGTGGGGAGCACAACTTCACCTTTTTAGCTATCCTCCTACTTTAGCCCAGTGGAAAATATAAGTACCACCACCATGTATTCTCACTCAGAATGCAATGGTCTTCCCCATTATTCTAGCACTATTACATCCACTGCATTTTTTGTGCTTGCTTTAGGTTGAAGTATCTACAAGTGCAACTACCAAAGAGAAACTTCTACTCAAGGGGGGGGGGGTCTCCTTTGTGCTACAGTGCACTGCACCATGTGCTCTATTCTGCAAGGCAGGTACAACAAACATATTGGTTCATGGCGAAAGTATTGTCTCTGGGCTCGCACATAATGAGGCTTCCCCCAGAGCCCCCCCCAAGCATCCTTCAGCTTCCCCCAGGGTCCCCCCAAGTATCCTTCAGCTTCCCCCAGGGCCCCCCCAAGTATCCTTCAGCTTCCCCCAGGCCCCCCCCAAGTATCCTTCAGCTTCCCCCAGGGCCCCCCCAAGTATCCTTCAGCTTTCCCCAGGGCCCCCCCCCCAAGTATCCTTCAGCGTCCCCCAGGGCCTCCAAGCATCCTCCAGCTCCCCCACGGCACCCCCAGCATTCTTCAGCTTCCCCCAGGGCCCCCAAGCACCTTCCATTTCCCCCCTAACCTCCCCCCAGCGGCCTCCGGCTCCCGTGATGTCTTCCTCTCTGTGCCGCAGCTCCCTCAGCTTCTCTGCTTTTATAAGGTTGCGCCCTGTGCGTGTGACGTCAGTACGCACGGGCGCAACCTTATAAAAGCGAGGATGTAGCAGAGAGCCACGGCACATGGAGGAAGACGCAGTTTGCCGTATAAGACGCACCAACTTTCCCCCCGCCAGTTTTGGGGAAGAAAAAGTGCGTCTTATACGGCGAAAAATACGGTACTTTGAGGCCAATGGGAGCAACATCCAAGGAATTGGTGAGCAACATGTTCTTGAGCCACTGGTTGGGGACCAATGACCTAGTGCAAGCAGGTACAAAAACTTTAGAGAAAGCTATTTTGATGCTTAGTTTTGCTCCTGCCTCGATCATAACGAAGCATTTGTGTTTTTAATACTCCCTCCAGTAAAGGTAGGAGATCTTTGAAGCTATCTTTAGATGAACAGATGAACGGATGAATTAATTTTGGTAGAAATAAGAAACTGGTAACAGTGCCTCGGTGTCTAAAAGAATGACTTTCTTTGTATCAGCTGCCGTGCTCAGGTGTAATTCTAGAGGCCTTTGCATCAGGGATCAATGTTTCAGTTTATTAAATATTTACCAACAACCTATTGGCCATATGGCACATACTTTGCATGGTGACAGACTAAACATTCATCACCTTTTCAAAATGATTCTGTTAAATCTGCCGGATTATGCAAGCTCACAAAGACCCTGTAATAAACCTGGATTTTTTTTCCCACACAGTTTCTATTGGCCTTCCTTCACAGATATTATTCACTCTGCTGGTGCAGGTAAAGGCATTACTTGTAGATGGAAGCACTTTGCCTGCAGCTAAACACATGCTACTTAATGCCTAGCCAACAATGGTTGCTATATTTGAATTTGTAAATGCTGGGTGGTTGCAACTTGTGATAATATTGGGTTTAAAGGGAGCTATATAGGGGCAATCTGTGGCTTTCCAAATGTTTTATTATCTATAATTCCCACCACACACATGGTGCCACGTGTAAAGCTGGACTGCGGGATTTTGCCTGACCATTCAAAGGCACTGAGTAGACAAAGGGATTCTATCATGATTTTTATGAGGGTTTTTTTCATTTCTAAATTACACTGTTTACTTAGCAAATAATTCACTCTACTTTTTAAAATGTTATTCTTGAACCAACAAATGTATTTGTAGCTGTAATATTGGTGTGTAGGCGCCATCTCAGTGCATTGTGCCTGAGTCTGAGCTTTCAGAAGAAGCCAGCGCTACACATTAGAACTGCTTTCAGCTAACCTATTGTTTCTCCTACTCCCATGTAACTGGAGGAGTCCCAAGCCGGACTTGGATTTCTTACTATTGAGTGCTATTCTGATACCTACTGGGAGCTGCTATCTTGCTCCCTTCCCATTGTTCTGCTGCTGGGAGGAGGGGGGGATATCACTCCAACTTGCAGCTCAGCAGTAAAGTGTGAATAAAGTTTATCACACAATTCACATGACTGTGGCAAAATGGGAAATGAAGAATATGGCTAGCCCCATGTGAAATTTCAAAATTAAATATAAAAAAATCTGTTTGCGTTTTTTCAAAATGGATTTCAATGCAGGATTCTGCTGGAGAAGTTATATTAACTGATTTGAAGAAAAAAAAAAACACATTATCCATCTGTGGGTTGCGTTCTCTCCTTGATGCAAAAGCTCTAGAATTAGTTGGCCATACCAGCTTGTGCCAGTATATTCTGTATTTCTTCTGGCAAGCTTTATGTTATATCTAAACAGTTTTGACAGTTTATACCAAAGTCAATGGAGGCGGTACTTCTTTGTGTAGCCAAATCTTCTGAGGTCTCTACTTGTGATTCCCCCAATGGTGGTAAAAAGACTGGGGGCTAGATAGCAGTATCATCTGTATCACATCTTCCACATCTTTATAGGTCTCTTAGGTGTCAAGGAAACAATTCTGATATCGTTTTTATACTGTTTTTCCACAGGAAATTCCTGATATGATTCCTGATATGGTGGAACATTCCAAACAGTTCATTCACCATCTATGTACAAACATAACATTTCAGGCACAGCATAA
The DNA here is from genome assembly GCF_000004195.4 of Xenopus tropicalis. Lineage (NCBI taxonomy): Eukaryota > Metazoa > Chordata > Amphibia > Anura > Pipidae > Xenopus > Xenopus tropicalis. The sequence goes on along the minus strand of NC_030680.2, from coordinate 20,480,744 downwards.
TTTATTATTTATAGGGATCTAAAAAGGTTTCTGTGGGGCATTCAGACTGGTACAACATACACACCGGGGTCAGTTATATCAGCAATTAACAGAGAACAGCTGCTAAAATAAAAGACCACAGGTGTAGGAGGCCATAGGCAGAGACCTTCATGGCTTGTAGCCAGGGCTTTCAGATCCTTTTTATTGACTAATGCGGTCAAGATCAAAGAAATTCTAAGGTTACGTCAGGTGAAGAGGGTTGTGGGTGGAGAATTACTGTTACATGATGTCAGGAGAAGTCTGATACTGTAGCATTTTGAGCGTTGAACGTTGTAACCTCCTACTCATCTTTCTTTTAGTCTGTATTGGGTCACTCTACTGGGCAGCCTTGGTGATAGATTTTCCTTAATGTATGGAAGTATTTATTTAGGTATGAAATGCATTTCATTTGTATTTATTATTCAATGATGCAAATAGAATATACAGGTTCAAATTAAAAAAAGAAAAAATGAAGAAATCCCATTGTGTTTAATTTGCTACTTTGGAAAGAGTGGAAGAATCTAGTAGTAGTAAATGCCATTACTGTTGCCTATGCTAAATAATATAAGGATATAAACTGGAATATATATATCAGTAAATATTGCCCTTTAACATATTTTCCTTTGAGCCGCCATTTAGTGATGGGCTGTGTGCTCCCTCAGAGATCAGCTGACAGGAAATACTGCAGCTCTAACTGTAACAGGAAGTAGTGTGGGAGTAAAAGGCAGAACTCTGTCCATTCATTGGCTGATGGGGCCTAGCAAGTATGTGTGCCCTTGGTTTGTTTGTGTGCACTGTGAATCCTATGATCCCAGGGGGCGGCCCTTAGCACCTAAAATGGCAGCTTTCTATTTAGGATTACCCAGTGGCACATACTACTAAAACGTATATTTTTATGAAAATGGTTTATTGAGATGAAGCAGGGTTTTACATATGAGCTGTTTATGCAATATATTTTTATAGAGACCTACATTGTTTGGGGGAATAGTTTCCTATAGAAACCTGAAGGAAGAAAGAATATGGGTAGAACTGCTGCAGGAGAGTATTTTTACATAGCCTACTTTCCAATTATAGAGAAGCGTGAACATCAAACCATGGTATATAGGACTATAACATTCCAAGTAAGCCGGATTTAAAAAGCCAGGAAGTCCTACAAACTCAATATTCCTCATAAACCTAAATCAATACAAAATCCTATAAAACCCTTTCACCTGTAATTCCTATAGTGGAGGTCATGTAAAGTCTATGTAAAAAAAGACATCAGTACAGACTAGTGATGAGCGAGTCTTTTTGCCAGACATGGATTTGCAGCAAAATTCTGCATTTCGCCATTGGCGGTCTTTTTGTGCGAAACTGCAGCAAAAAATTTGCAGTCATGGCAAAAAAAAGGCTCGGTCGTGACAAATAAGGGTGCGGTCACGGCAAAAAAAGGCACGGTCGTGACAAATAAGGGTGCAGTCACGGCAAAAAAAGACACAGTCGTAATAAAAAAGGGTGCAGTCACGGCAAAAAAAGGCACGGTCGTGACAAATAAGGGTGCAGTCACGGCACAAAAAGACACAGTTGTAATAAAAAAGGGTGCAGTCACGGCAAAAAAAGGCACGGTCGTGACAAATAAGGGTGCAGTCACGGAAAAAAAAGGCACAGTCGTAATAAAAAAGGGTGCAGCCACGGCAAAAAAAGGCACGGTCGTGACAAATAAGGGTGCAGTCACGGCAAAAAAAGACAGTCGTAATAAAAAAGGGTGCAGTCACGGCAAAAAAAGGCACAGTCATAATAAAAAAGGGTGCAGTCACGGCAAAAAAAGGCACAGTCGTAATAAAAAAGGGTGCAGTCACGGCAAAAAAAGGCACGGTCGTGACAAAAAAGGGTGCAGTCACGGTAAAAAAAGGCACGGTCATGACAAAAAAGGGTGCAGTCACGGCAAAAAAAGGCACGGTCGTAATAAAAAAGGGTGCGGTCACGGCAAAAAAAGGCACGATCGTAATAAAAAAAGGATGCAGTCACGGCAAAAAAGGCACGGTCATAATAAAAAAGGGTGCAGTCACGGCAAAAAAAGGCACAGTCATAATAAAAAAGGGTGCAATCACGGCAAAAAAAGGCATGGTTGTGACAAAATAGGGCGCAGTCACGGCAAGAAAAGGCACGGTCATAATAAAAAAGGGTGCAGTCACGGCAAAAAAGGCACGGTCATAATAAAAAGGGTACAGTCAGAGCAAAAAAGGCACGGTCATAATAAAAAATGGTGTAGTCAGGGCAAAAAAAGGCACGGTCATAATAAAAAAGGGTGCAGTCACGGCAAAAAAAGGCACAGTCGTGACAAATAAGGGTGCAGTCACGGCAAAAAAAGACACAGTCGTAATAAAAAAGGGTGCAGTCACGGCAAAAAAAGGCACGGTCGTGACAAATAAGGGTGCAGTCACGGCACAAAAAGACACAGTTGTAATAAAAAAGGGTGCAGTCACGGCAAAAAAAGGCACGGTCGTGACAAATAAGGGTGCAGTCACGGAAAAAAAAGGCACAGTCGTAATAAAAAAGGGTGCAGCCACGGCAAAAAAAGGCACGATCGTGACAAAAAAGGGTGCAGTCACGGCAAAAAAAGGCACGGTCGTGACAAAAAAGGGTGCAGTCACGGTAAAAAAAAGGCACAGTCATAATAAAAAAGGGTGCAGTCATGGCAAAAAAAGGCACAGTCATAATAAAAAAGGGTGCAGTCACGGCAAAAAAAGGCACAGTCATAATAAAAAAGGGTGCAGTCACGGCAAAAAAAGGCACGGTCATGACAAAAAAGGGTGCAGTCACGGCAAAAAAAGGCACGGTCGTAATAAAAAAGGGTGCGGTCACGGCAAAAAAAGGCACGATCGTAATAAAAAAAGGGTGCAGTCACGGCAAAAAAGGCACGGTCATAATAAAAAAGGGTGCAGTCACGGCAAAAAAAGGCACAGTCATAATAAAAAAGGGTGCAATCACGGCAAGAAAAGGCACGGTCATAATAAAAAAGGGTGCAGTCACGGCAAAAAAAGGCATGGTTGTGACAAAATAGGGCGCAGTCACGGCAAGAAAAGGCACGGTCATAATAAAAAAGGGTGCAGTCACGGCAAAAAAGGCACGGTCATAATAAAAAATGGTGTAGTCAGGGCAAAAAAAGGCACGGTCATAATAAAAAATGGTGTAGTCAGGGCAAAAAAAGGCACGGTCATAATAAAAAAGGGTGCAGTCACGGCAAAAAAAGGGACGGTCATAATAAAAAATGGTGTAGTCAGGGCAAAAAAAGGCACAGTCATAAAAAAAAAGTGTGCAGTCACGGCAAAAAAAGGCACGGTTGTGACAAAAAAGGGTGCAGTCACGGTAAAAAAAGGCACGGTCATGACAAAAAAGGGTGCAGTCACGGCAAAAAAAGGCACGGTCATAATAAAAAAGGGTGCGGTCACGGTAAAAAAAGGCACGGTCATGACAAAAAAGGGTGCAGTCACGGCAAAAAAAGGCACGGTCATAATAAAAAAGGGTGCGGTCACAGCAAAAAAAGGCACGATCGTAATAAAAAAGGGTGCAATCACGGCAAAAAAAGGCACAGTCATAATAAAAAAGGGTGCAATCACGGCAAGAAAAGGCACGGTCATAATAAAAAAGGGTGCAGTCACGGCAAAAAAAGGCACGGTTGTGACAAAATAGGGCGCAGTCACGGCAAGAAAAGGCACGGTCATAATAAAAAAGGGTGCAGTCACGGCAAAAAAGGCACGGTCATAATAAAAAGGGTACAGTCACGGCAAAAAAGGCACGGTCATAATAAAAAAGGGTGCAGTCACGGCAAAAAAAGGCACGGTCGTAATAAAAAAGGGTGCGGTCACAGCAAAACGGCATGGTTGCGGCAAAAAAAGTTGTGTGCATCAACAAAAGTTGTGCTCCAGTTGCATTTCAGTTGTACATTTTTCAGCAGCTTTGAGAATTTCCGGTGAAATGGGACAGATTTCAGTGCAGACTGATACCTCTATTCTCCAGTCTTGGGCCCCATAACTTAGGTTGTACACAGTGGAAGAAGCAAAAGAAGTATATAGAATGGGGTTTTGGGTGGTAATGAGCGAATCTGTCCCGTTGCAAAACAGCAAAAATTGCGCAAAACTTTTTTTGAAGCGTGCAACTATTTTTGGCACAACCGTGACTTTTCGGATGCGCCCACTACTTTTTTTTACACAACTGTGACTTTTTGGATGCGCCCACCACTTTTTTTTTACACAACTGTGACTTTTCGGATGCACCCACTACTTTTTTTTTACACAACTGTGACTTTTTGGATGCGCCCACTACTTTTTTTTTTTACACAACCGTGAATTTTTCCACACTCACCGAATCTTTGTGGCAGCAAATGTTTGAGACAGTTTCACAAAAAAAAAAAATTGCCAATGGGGAAATGCAGTTTTGCAGCGAATCCATACCTGCCGAAACTTTTCGCTCATCATAAGTTTTGGGTTTATGCTCGATTATTGTTGGGTAGTGATGAGCTAATCTGTTTTGCTTTGCCAAAAGATTTTTTTTGTCAAAAGATTTTCAAAACGCTAGGAAAATTCGTGAAACAACAAAAAATCCAAGGTATTTGTGAACGAGAACTAGTACCAAGGAAAGCACGGGCTCAATATCCTGCCTAGGGAACCATTTGGTCTCAATCCATACCTCCTTGCTCCAACAATATGAACTTTACTGTTCAAATTACAACGTATCTTAGTTCTTTTATATTTTGTAACATGTATAAAATACCTTACACCTAGTTCAATATTTTGGTGTTGATATTCAATATTTTCACTGACTTGAATACAGCCTTTTGTTTTTCAAAAAGTAATATGTTGTCTACTTGCACATTGCTATGGCAATAGAGGCTCACAGTTACCCTTTCACTCTGTGGTGCTGCCCCATCGACCTATTTTGACTTTATACTTACAGTCTACTGTACATTTTGCATCTCTGGTTTATACCCTAATGATGAGATCCTCAGATCCCCATTGACAAGATGTTATGAGTATTGGAGATCTATACTGCAAAGGAACTTCAACACATGTGCTTCTACCATATGTTTAAAAAGCTTCAACACAGAGAGTTTAATGAGACCCATTCCCTTTGGGCAGTTTCTAAGACTAAGGATGAAGACACACAGAGCTACTTGTCGTGGCTACTAAAATAGACAATGCTGATCATTTACTGATAATTGTCTCTATGTGTGTTTTAGAAGAAGAAATTCTCAGTATTGTCTATGGCAGGGTATTTTCTGGAGTTTAGTAGCCGTGAAAAAGTAGCTGCTACTAGTAGTTCTGTGTGTCTTTACCCTTAAACTGCAAAGAAGAGAGCAAAGCATTCAAAAGGCACAAACAAAAGGTTTCTAGAAAGGAAATACAGTCTCAACATAATCAAAGGTCAAGTGGGACCAAAAAAGAAAATGAACAGTTATCACATTTAAAAAGGTATTACATAGTAATTACAGTATTTTGCTAATGGAGATTATATAAAAAAAACTAGTCCTAATATTGTATTTTGTTTCATTATTCCCATTTCTATATTGTCCCTTTCCTAAGTGAAGCTCAGACGTACCATGTGGTTTCTTTGAATAGCAGACCAAGAAACCATAGAGCAGATTGACTGCAAGGCTAGACCATTACTGTTCTGTCCTTTCAATATTTGTATTCACAGAATAGATAATATATACATTAATCACCATGGATTCCATCAGTAACAATATCACACAAGTAAAAATAAAAGTCTGTACTGATAAACCATAGAAAGGAACCACTGGTGGATGTCTTCATGGTTGAGCGGCGTAACAGCTTTTCCAATGTTTAAATCATTGCCTGTGAGACCAACCCGAAGGCATGGGCTCCGATGCTCATGTGTCCAAGGATTTCGCCAATGAACAGCATGTGTGGGCAGATCCACCTTCGCGGAAGCTAGGGTGAGAACCACCAAGTCTTGGCCTAGGGTCAAGCCCAGAGGACTATGACACCCATCCAGGGTGCACAAATCAAACACAAAAAGGGTGCTGAAGTTTGCGGGTGCAATGCCATTAATTGCCTTGGTAAGGCTCCAGCTGGCAGCTGGAAAGTATAAAAGACTGCGATCTGAACTGCTGTTGAGGAGCTTAGGGATCATCTGAATTCATCAAAACATTAGCAAAAAGTGAGCTAACATATGTCAGAGAAGCTGATGCTACAAGGCCCATTAATAATACACTCTGATGCATAATGCACTGGTTTCTGTATGTAATGTAAAGTAGCATGTCTCTCCCATTATTGCAGTAACATTACTGACTTTACAGTGTAACCAATGAACATTCAGCATTGAACCGGCCATACACTGATTTAGGAGTCAGGAACAGAAGTACAGGAAACAGCCAGACTAATACTGTTTCCCAAACCACAGAAAATATCTAATTATTCCTTAATGGCAAGCTAATTAGAATGATATTTTCTTTCATTTTGCAAAATACAGTTTTTTTTGGGGGGGGGGTCTACTTCGGAGAGAGGTGAGATTGCTAATAAGACCTTACTCTTGGCTTCATCTAACACCCGAGAGTTAATAGAAGTTAATGGCTTATAATTAGTGATGAGCGAATCTGTTCCATTTTGCTTCGTCGAAAAATGCCAGATTTTTTTTTACGCATGTCATTTTCTTTTATGCGCGCAACATCAGGGGGGCACAGGGGGTACAATCGTCCCGGGCCTGGACGATTTTAACTTTAAAAGGGGCCCGGCCATGCTAAAGTTTTCTTAGTAGCTCGGGCCCCCTTTAATCAGTTCCAGGCCCTGTCATTGGTGGTCAGCGGGTGATCCTATTGGTCGCGCCCCGTGCGTACATGCACGTCAGTACGCACGGGGCGCAACCTTATAAAAGGGCATGTACTAGGGGGAGCACTGCTGGCTACCAATGTACTAGGGGGAGCACTGCTGGCTACCAATGTACTAGGGGGGCACAGCTGGCTACCAATGTACTAGGGGGGGGCACTGCTGGCTACCAATGCATTAGGGGGCCCAGCTGGCTACCAATGTACTAGGGGGACACTGCTGGCTACCAATGAACTAGGTGGGGCACTGCTGGCTACCAATAAACTATGGGGGGCACAGCTGGCTACCAATGAACTAGGGGGGGCACAGCTGGATACCAATGTACTAGGGGGGGCCCTGCTGGCTACCAATGTACTAGGGGGGGCATAGCTGGCTACCAATGTACTAGGGGGGGCAAAGCTGGCTACCAATGTACTGGGGTGGCACAGCTGGCTACCAATGTACTAGGGGGGGCACAACTGGCTACCAATGTACTATGGGGGCACTGCTGGCTATCAATGCATTAGGGGGGCCCTGCTGGCTACCAATGTCTCATGTCTGTGAGTCCTTTGTACTGGTGGAAGGGGGGCCCAGAAAATTTTGTTGTGAGGGGCCCCGTGATTTCTGATGGCGACCTTGGCGGTGAATTTTGTTGCCCATTTAGCCATTGGCAGGTTTTTTTTTGTGAAACGGGCAAATCCATGCCTGTCTAATTATTTTGCCCATTGCTACTAATAATAACACATTACATACAAAATTGCCAAAATATTCTGCTCAGTAGTTCTCTAATACCATAGAATCTCGTTAATGGCAAAACGCGGAAATTTGCAGCGTATCCATGCCTGGCGAATTATTTCACCCATCAGTACTAATAATTAGTGAGGAGCGAATCTGAATCAGTGAAAATGTCACGCATCAAAAAAAAAATTGTCACATGTAATTTTTGTGACATGTGCAACAACACATGTCAAAAAAAAGTAACAGGCGCGACTTTTTTTGATGCACGTCATTTTTTTACGCACGAAACAATTTTTTTGGCATGGGCATGACAAATTTTTCTACGGTGAATTTTGTTGCCAATTTCACCATTGGTGTTTTTTTCTGCGAAACGGACAAATCCATGCCTGCCGAATTATTTCGCCCATCGCTACTAATAATTACACATTGGCAAATTTTTATGTACCACTGAAAAGCCCTGGGTGCATGTTGCCAAAATATTCTGCTCAGTAGTAGGAATGAGCGAATCTGTTCCGTTTCGCTTCGGCGAAAAATTCACAAATCTTTCAAAAGATCTGCGGAACGGCGAAAAATTCGCGAAACGGCGAAAATTTAGTGCGACAAAAAAAATTTGTCGCCCGCGGCTATTATTTTGTCGCACGGCTATTGTTTCGTCGCCCGCGGCTATTATTTTGTCATCCGCGGCTGTTATTTTGTCGCACGGCTATTGTTTCTGCACCCGTGGCTATTATTGACGCCGGCGACAATTTTTGAACGTGCGGCGAAATTTTCCGCGGTGAAATTTTTCATTCGTTTCGCGAAACAATCCGCCAATGGAGAGGCGGAAATTTGCTGCGAATCCATGCCTGGCGAAACTTTTCGCCCATCACTACTCAGTAGTTCTCTAATACCATAGAATGGCGTAATTTGATTGAACTCTGATTGAAATCTGTTTGGTCACATAGCAAGGAGGGCCATTGTAGCATCCAAAAGAATGAATCATCAGTGCTATTAAACGAGTGGTTTTGGATCTATAGTTGGCCACAGGGACATTGAAGAGTCATTTGCATGTCTCCGCCTATAGTGCCATAAGTGAAGGTCAAAGCCTTTCATTTCTTTGGTTTAAAGGCAGTGCTGTGTATGTAACATGAGTCGTGTAAATACCTTTTGTTTCAAGAAGCCTCTTGGTGCTTATCTTGCATATGAGATGGGCTCTTGGGCCCCCTTTAGCCCCTCTCTCCCTAACCTATTGTGTTCTTTGCTTTCGTGGTAATGTAAAGAAATATCAGATGAGATGGGGGCCTGAGATATGCAGGACTACTGCATTCTGGGCCCTAAAATACCTGTTGACACCCTTCCAGGATGATGAGATGGTTCCTGAAAGATTTTATTGCATTCTCTGACCAAATGCAACAGAATCACTTATGTAGATTCTCACTCACTTCCCTAACTAAGGGTGATAGTCAAAGGGATTCTGGGAACTGATTCCATAAGGCCCTAAAAAAATATCCCATTTACATGGGTTTATCCTATAGGGTAAAGCTCACCCTATGGGGTTTCAAAGCCAGGATAACAGCTGATCAGATTCCCAACTACAGACTGGTTTTGCCCTTCTTGGGGCTCATCAGGCAGATGGGGGATGTTCTTTTTTCCCATAAAAACAATCAACGCACCAGAGGCCCCCCCCCCTTTAGATTAGAGGAACAGAGCTTCCATTTGAAGCAGCGTAGGGGGTTCCTCACGGTGAGGGCAGTGAGGTTGGGGAATGCCCTTCCTAGTGAGGTGGTAATGGCAGATTCTGTTAATGCCTATAAGAGGGGCCTGGATGAGTTCTTGAACAATCAGAATATCCAAGGCTATTGTGATACTAATATCTACAGTTAGTACTAGTGGTTGTATATATAGTTTATGTATGTGAGTGTATAGATTGGTAGGTGTGGGTTGTGTGTGCTGGGTTTACTTGGATGGGTTGAACTTGATGGACTCTGGTCTTTTTTCAACCCTATGTAACTATATCATGGGGTAGTGCAGGGTTTTCTGCTCAGCTTAGGTAGAGCCAGGAGTGAGGATTCACAAACAAATCAAATGGGTTGAGGAGACCGCCTCATACGTATGCAAATAGTCATGTAAATGGGATTTTTTTAGGAGCCTTATGGAATTAGTTCCCAGAATCCCTTTGACTATTTGCTAACTAAGGGTGGTGACATGGGCCAATCCTATGCAAACATCATGAATGACCCATTACATATAGACATTGCCTCTAGTGATGTGTAGGTCGACAAAAAGTTGACCCGTACCCAACCCTAACCCACTGACGTTATCTGCTCCTGCCCATCTGTGATGTCACAAAAGGGGCGGGGCATGTGGGCGCGGATCTATAAATACTGAAATCAGAAGGTGGAAGCGGCACATTGTAAGGTCATGGAAGCTGTGAATGTTGGCCTGACCCCACCTCATGTGCGGGTGTGGGGACGGCTCACACATTACCAATTACCAATCTTGCAAAAACAAGAAAGAATATTGTAATCATGGCTCAAAAAAAGTGCAAAACAAAAAAACACAACCCAGTATCATCTGTAGCGCATTATATTAGCACATGGGCTGCTCCGTGGAGAGAACAAAAGCTTTGCTAATTGCTGTTCCTGCAACTTCCTATTCTGAACACATAATCCGGCTACTCATTAGTAATGGATATCTGTTGTTATCAAGGGCAGATACAAATCTATCATTTTGAAAGTCAGAGTGAGCATAATAATGATTTTTTTTTACAGATTTATCATTATTTTGGGCAAGGGGAAATGCTGTTCATTTTTCGTCCATTCATCTTCAAAGGGATTTTTTTTCCCCGCTGTCCGTTACGCAGTTTAGTACAAGACTGAGCTTGGAACTATTGATACTGTTACTATGGCAGTCAAAAAATGACTTGTTTATGGAATTCAGATCCCATAGCTGCCTCTTTGGTCACTCAAAAATCCTTGGCAGAGAGTTGCTCTAAATACTAGAAATAATACGCTAAAGGAATGACATTTAAATCATCAGATCAATTTGGAACAAATATAGTGAATTTTACTACATAGACGTCCATTCCCAGTGGCAATATACTGAGAGAAGATAGACATAAATATAAATTGTAATTTAGTTCATTGAAACAGCTCAGTACTAGAAACAAGACAACCAAGAAATGTTTGCCGACTGTAGTATAATGATAACAGAGAGGTTCTTGTGTAGCAGTGTCATTGGTATGGAGGTGGACATAGATCAGCCTATAGGACAGGGATCATCAACTTTTATTTACTTGTGAGCCACACTGAGATGTAAAAAGTGTTGGTGAGCAACTCAAGCATGAAAAAGTTCTTTGGAAATGCCAAATAAGGACTGTGATTGGCTGTTTGGTAGCCCTATGTGGACCACTGGCCTCCAGGAGGCTCTGCTTGGAGTAAAACTGTGTCTCTGTGCTTCCAAAACTTGCCTCCAAGGTAGAAATTTTAAAATGGGCCACTTGGAGCAACATCAAAAGGGGGTGATAAGCAGTGTACACAGCCTTATTGTAATATTCCCCAATTAATGGAATTCAGCAAGGGTCCACAGAAACCCATAGGTGGAGAGCATTAAAGAAAGGTCCATTTTTATAACTGTACCTAAAGAGAAACTGCAGAGTCAGGGTAAGTGAGTGGGGTTGCATCTAAAACAAGAACAAATCTATAGGCAGGTTGGTGAGTTAGTGGATTGTCAGTAGCATTTAATGTTTGGGGGGGCAGAGGTTTTTATGGGTTAGATGTAGGCACAAATGGGAGCATCCTTAGTTACACCATTGCTGTTTGTGAGTTATTCTTAGGTTGAGTTTCCATTGATAAGAAGTAGTGATGGGCAAAATGTTCTGCCAGGCATGGATTCACGGCGAATTAACGCGTTTCACCATTGGCAGATTTTTTCGTGAAAAGGATGATAAAACTTGCAGAGCATCAAAAGAATTGTTGCACATCAAAAGAATTGTCACGGGAGTCGAAAGAATTGTTGCGTTTTTGACGTGCGACATTTTCGATGTTTCGCAAATTTTTAGCCGTTACGCAAATTTTTAGCCGTTTCACAAATCTTTCGAAAGATTCGCAAATTTTTCGGCAAAGCGAAACGGGACAGATTCGCTTATCACTAACTAGGAGATTCTTGAGAGTATTTCATCTGTTAATTTTGGGTTTCAAGTAGCCTGGAGTATTTCTTTTTCTAAGAGGCAGAGAGTGTGTAGAACCCCCAACCCATGAAGTCTTTGACACGGTTCCTAATACTAATTTCTGTATGTGAGTATGAAGCTTTAAGATACTATTTACCAGTGCTGTCCAACTGGCGGCCCGCGACCCCCCTCTGTGTGGCCCCCCACCTGTCTGGCTGCTTTGATGGCTTACCTTTGAGTAAGACTAAAGGTGGCCATACACGGGCCGACTATAGCTGCCGATATCGGTCCCTTGGACCGATTCGGCAGCTAATCGGCCCGTGTATGGGGAGAGCAGAGCGGCCTGGCCGACCGAGATCTGGCCTGAAATTGGCCAGATCTCGATCGGCCAGGTTAGAAAATCTGGCCCCAGGGCCAAACGATCAGATTATTTTTTTTTAACCTAAATGCTCCCCGATATCGCCCACCCGTAGGTGTGGATATCGGGGGAAGATCCGCTCGCTTGGCGACATCGCCAAGCGAGCGGATCTGCTCGTGTATGGCCACCTTTAAATGGTATCAGTACTGAGATTAACTGGCCCCCTGCATGGTTCTCGCCTCAGATTCAGGCTGTAATCCCTCTGTATTGTTTAAAAATGTAATCCCCTGTGTTTTTCACACCTTTTAATACCTGCATTGTTCACCCCCTGCAGTGTTCACACCTCAGGCTCAGACTGTAATCACTCCCATTGTTCCCTTCTTCACACCTCAGACATAGGTACTGTAGGCAGAGTATGGCACATACAGCCAGCATAGGGCAGGGAGGGTATGGCACACACAGTCAGGGTAGGGCAGGCAGAGTATGGCACATACAGGCAGGGTAGGGCAGGCAGAGTATGGCACACAGAGGCAGCATAGGGAAGGCAGAGTATGGCACACACAGGCAGGGTAGGGAAGGCAGAGTATGACACACAGAGGCAGCATAGGGAAGGCAGAGTATGGCACACACAGGCAGGGTAGGACAGGCAGAGTATAGCACACACAGACAGCATAGGACAGGCAGAGTGCTGCCTGTGTGTGCCATACTCTGCTTGCCCTATGCTGCTTGTGGGAGGTGAACCTGGCAGGGGTTTGTTGTGGGAGTTTGTTAGCAGTTGGAAATAGCCATTAAATGGTCCCTAAGGTGTGTAATTACGTACTGGGGGTTGCTCTGCTATCCACAGGGAAGGAGGAGGAGGCATATGGAATTTAAGGGTATATCTTAATATGACATAATTCTTTCACATATGAATGATGGTTGATATCCCCACAGTAAGGACCAAGCATTTGGGATTTTGCTGTGCTACCACCATTGTGATAAAATAGGTGTGGTTTGAAGTGGGTGTGGTTTCAAAAAGGGGAGTGGTCAAAACTGGCTTCCATTAGCGGCCCCCCACCATGTATGCTAGAGAAATTCCGGCCCTCGGCACTGTAGAAGTTGGACAGCACTGCTATATACTATAAGTTCAGAGTCACTGTAATAGGAAATGGGTGTGTCATGCAAAAGCAAGGAAAAAGAAGGTAGCAGGCACGGGATGGCCAATATCGTGTAGACCAATGGTGACTAAGGAATCTCATATTCAGTCTATTACAAAAGTACTGGGGCACAAAATGCTATTATATGCTTCCTATACCTCCCTTATACCTTTCTTATAACCTTCCTAGCATGCACTAAAATATTTTGGAAAATGCCATAGAGGGAAAGCAAACTATGACATCGAAGCCTAAGCAACATTCAGGTATCCAGATAAACCCTGCCCAGACAGGGAAAGTTGTGGAGCACATACAGAATGAGCAACAATAGAAGAGAGAAAGGTACCTGGTACATACAGAATGTCCCCTGCCCAGACAGGGTGTACGGGGGGGTGGGTCATACATAATGACTAACAGCAATGTATCCTGCTCAGAAAGAGTGAGACAAAACGTGTAACCAGAGATGTCACTGCTCAGACACATATATACTGCTTAGAGAGAAAGAAATTGGCATGGTACATGCAGAACCTTTATCTACAAGAGTATTCTTCCACAAAGTTGTTACCAGAAAGGTACACTGAATTGAATATAAGCCAGGAGCAAAGAACAGAAAGAATGGGCATGGTTGTTCAATGTCCTGACCACAAGCAAGTTCACTAAAGTTGGCACTACCATTGTTGACATTTATCTTATCCAAGCAACTTGGTGCATGGCAAACTTCATTGTTTTGGCTGATCAAGCAGATGATTGGCTGCTATGTGTTACTAACCTATGGCAGACATTAAGATATTATTACATTCCTCCAGTGGTTCCTAAACTGTGGTGCAGGGGGAGCAGCATGAACACCAGTTAGGGTGAAATGTGGAAGGAATGTTTAACTTAAAGGTTAATACAAGAATGAAGGGGTACTGTTCTGGACAAATATAGGGTCTCAGATTTGTACTTAAAAAGTCCATGATACACTGTATTTCCCCCTTTTCTTCAAAACTATGGGGGTTATGGGAAAGGGAAGCAGGGTGTGAAGAACAGAATCTGAGCTGAACCAAGGATTGAAAACCTTGTTAGAGACTCCAAGTGTATTGTAATAGGTCCTCAGTTGTATGAGTGTATGACTACATGGAATAGCCAAGATTTGCCAGGGTGTCAGAGCATGTGGATTGAGTATGGTCTTACAGGTCCTATGAATCAACTGCATCTTGACAACACAGCTATAATGCCGATTATTTACTATTAAGACCCTCTGGTGCTCAGCAACCTATGTTCTGAAAGAGAAATATTAAATTACAGAGAAAGAGAAATATTACATTACAAGGTCAACATTGGCAACCATTCAGCAGGCATTATTTACTGGTCAGTTGTTCAAAAGTAAACATTAGATTGGTTATCTATAGCTACCTGTAGCTAGACCTGGAGCAAATGGTGCATTTGTTATTATTGAAAAAGCATTCTGAGTATTGGGGCCTGAATGGCTTATGGTTCATATATAAATGTATAATCTATTTTATCTACTGTATCTGTACAGCAATACAGCAGAGCCCACTATGCCTGGGGAGGCAGGGAAGCCAAGGTTGCCCGGACTGCAGGGCCCTCTGTATGGTTGTTCACCATACCCAGCCACTTCTGAAGTTTAAACTTAGCTGGCTTGCTTATTATCGGTGGGCTTTGAGCAAACTAATGGGCAGGCCAGACAGGGGTTGGGCTTGAACATGTGCTGAGCCACCCCGAGGATTTTTTTGCTACTATGCTTAAGCATTGCACTTGAATCTTTTCAGAAGAAAATAAGAAGCAATAAAAAGCCTCTCCATGATCTCTAGGACTGGCTAACAGAGCATGCTGGGAGTTGAGTCCGAGTGCCAGCCAAAGAATGTCAGGCTGTTACATGATCCTATACAGAATAACTGTAATGTGCAGCCATAAAACTTATGCCACATTTATTCTGGATTATTGAAGTGTTTCTTCCCCCTACTGGCGATTGCTCTCTGCACTGCTCCCTTTTTCTCTGTATTCCAAGTACACACATTATCTAGGAGGCTGACTGCTTGCTTTGGAGACAGAAGGGAAATGTTCCCAATGTTTACCTAAGAGATGTCAGCAACTTTGGTATTTTACCTGCCGCACAGTCAGCGTTTTGGATGAGTTTCACTATTTAGCACTATGGTTCATTTTGTTGAACAGCCATTGTTTAGAGAATACAGATAATAAATACTAAATATTGTAAGTTTGCAGCTTTTTACATTTTTGGTTGAATGGCAAATTCCAGACAATTATGTAATGTCTCCTTAGCCTCAAACACACGCAAAACAGAACTGATCAATGCACATTGATCACACCTGGCTTCAAGGGCCCCTGGATGTAAGGAGTGACTTCTGGGATGGCTCCAGTGTAGTGTTGCACTATTGGTGCTGCAGTATTAGGACAGCAATGTGGTGGGTGGCCTCTGGTTTCTGCCTACAGCACAAATAAAATCCATTGGAGTGAAAGGAAACTGGTGGTGCAGCTTATTAGGGATGGCAAAATTGGGGGAAACCATGTGTTGGCCATAATGGACCAATTGAGACCCACCAGGATTTTTCCCTGGTTTCCCTGTATGCCAGTCTGACCCTGCATGGCTTTGTGTTTAACAAGTAATTCATTTTATGCAAGTGTTCTTTAAACATTTGCAGATCATACAGGATCACATCCTTCAAGGTTACCCAAAGTATTTTGGTTCCAGTTGGGTGGGTTTGGGGTGGCAAATCACTTTTATTTAGCTGGTTGTTAACATTGAGTAAACACTGGGTTGGGCTAGGTATGGGTTGGAAGGGGGAAAAATAGAGCTGGGTGCTTGTTGACGGGGAAAAATAGAGTTGGGTGCTGGTTGACTTTGTGTCAACCAGTCAACCAGCACATTGCTAATCTAGACCCCGATCTAGAGAAATGGACTTATACCTTTCAACTGCAGGCCATAAGAAATCTACACATTCAAATCAGATCAACTCCTCCTTCTTGAAAAGGTTGTAAACTTGAATATAAAATCTAGAATAATGAAAGCAAGTGTTACAGGAATTCAAGCTCAACCAAGAATTAGGCTAGAAATGCTTATCCTAATATATCAAGCTTTGCCTCTGATTGTACCCCCGGTAGCTCCCTCAGTTAACCCACAGTAGCTTTCTGTTCTGTCATATAACATGTTTTTGAAGTGTTGAGAGGAAACCAAGTAAACTGAAGAAGGACCTCACCGAAGAAGAACACTCAAACTCCTTGCAGATGGTGCCCTGGTTAGATTTGATCTCTGGTTTAAAGTTTAATATTAAGGGGCATATGTGTGTAAGCCAACATCAACAGTGTTGCAACCAATCATCTAGTAAAGTTGAACTGTCACCTACAAGTTAGCAAACAAAAGCAAAGATCTCATTGATTGCTATGGGCAACATCCATGGTAATGTTGGCTTACACACAATAAAGAGTGGAAAGGAGCTTCTCTAACAAGGTAGGGAGAGCTAAAAATGCCTTTATTTCACCTGTCTCCAAAGTTTTTGGCAAAATGCTGGTGTACTTTTGCTGTTTCTCAACTTTTTTAATGGTTTTTGCAAATATTTCACTAGAAAGGACCAATTTCACTCATCGCTAGTCTTCTGGATTATTTGAGGCTGCTCAGCCGCTCAACCTACAACCAATAGCCATTTGGAAAGTACCATTTGCCAGAGAGGAGTCACTCAAGCAAAATGACTAAATCCCTTTAGTTATTTGCATGGGGTGTTTAACATTTTTCAGTGCCATAAACACAAGTTGCTGCCGTTAAACTAAAAATTCATAAAGCAAATTGGTACGACGTGTACAATGCGGAGCCTTGCTGGCTTAGATTTATTTTTTCAGTTTAGCATTCATTAAATCTCAAGGAGAGCGCTCTTGATTTTGAAGTGGTGCATACACACACACGAGTAATGCCAACAAAGCCGGATGACTAACTCAGGATGCCTTTGTCTTGTGTTGGTATCCAGCTCTTAGGGTACAGCACAAATGGATCTAATCATTAATTCAGTCATCTCACCCAGACAATGGGAGACAAGCTTTCCGTCAACGGAGAATGAAAGGCGCTTTCGTGAATCAGTTTTGAAAGAACACGTTCACCTCCAAAGTAGTCACAAAATGAAAACCTTGTATGTACATCACTCAAATGTAGTTGCGTAAATATCAATTTAAAAAATAGAAACGGCTGCCATGTTTGTAGAACTGAAGAATGTGTGCATATACAGACATACACATATATAGAAAAAGAAAAGGAAAGAGAAAGGAAAAAAAAAGAAAGAGGGAGAAGATGGAAATGACTTGGCTCGGTACATGACTCACCGTCTTCACTGTAGAGAATGGCATTGACGTGCAACATGCTGAAGCGTGGCGAGCCATAAACAGCAACACCACTGAAATGAATGGTGTGCCATGGGTACTGTGTTCAGGGCATAAATAAAGCCTGCTGCACAATTATACATTTGGCTTTGACCTTTATATATCATGTAATTCTCTACCATGAAGAAACATTTATTCAGAATAGGTAATTGATTACCTAATTTGTCCTCGGCTGAGTTGATCCCGGCCTACAAATGTGCAACTGTTCTGCAAACCAGATGATTTATACTATTTCTATTATGCTTTATTTACACGTTTAACATCATTTATAAAGATTAGTGATAAGCTCATTTTTTTTCGGCAGGCATGGATTCTCTGCGAAATTCTGCATTTCTCTATTGGCATATGTTTTCATGAAACAGCAGCCAAAATTCACTCCTTTTTAGTGATTAAAAAGTTGTGGCTGCGTCAAAAAAGTTGTAGTCACGACAAAAACGGTGCGGTCACATTGAAAAAAGGTGCAAGAGTTTCGTGAATTTTTCTCTGTGTCTAGTGATGAGCAAATCTGTCCTGTTTCACTTTGCTGAAAAAATCGGTGAAAAATCCATGAAACGGTGAAAATGGTGCACAGCAAAACAGTTGTCGCACACATCATTTTTCACTAAAACTAGGGCCAGTTTACCAGCCTGTCTGTTCTTTGAGTGCTGGGGGAAAACCAAAGAGACTGAAGAAGGACTTCACCCAAGAAGAACATTCAAACTAATGCAAGACATAAATATCATTGGGCAAACTGTGTTTTCAATGACATACAGTAGTTACATGTGCCCATGTTTCAGACCTTATGGTAAAAAAACGCCCAGATGTTGGGCACATTTAACTTTGTTTATGTTTGGAAAAACCTTTGAGTAGATTGTTTGAATTAGGGGATGATTTTATTGTCCCACCATGTCATGTTAAGCTTGATAAGCTCATATGTAAAGTTATGGAAACTGGTCACAATTAAGTTTGCTTAGTACTTATTTATGTCAGGATTACGTTACCTTCATTCAACAGTGAAGAGATACACCTGAAAATATGCCCCCATTTCCCCATTTGGGCTTCCTTGGGTTGACACCTTTCCTGTATTGGCAGCCCTTATGAAAACCGGACTGTCCAGGTCAAAACTGTCTGCCCTGTTTTCCCTATTTGGAAAACTAGACAGGACTCTCCAAAATTGACAAGGCAATTGGCCTATCACAGATCGCCATATAATAGCCCTGCCCCCGTGGCATCACCAGCCAGCACCAGTGACATCACGTCCCCCACCACAGACGTCGCAGCCCGACCTCCACCTGGAGTTACAGCCACTAAACTGTGGCAACCCTAGGGCTTCTAAATGGTTGGAATGAGTCCTTACGCAGGGCTGGCCTTAGGTCAGTTGGACCTTTTGGGCCCAATAGGGCCCGCACCTGGGGAAATAACATAAATCTATCTAGCCTGCCCACAACAACGATTGCCCGATAATGCTGCTTTGTGTTTTGGGACATTAAACACAAAGTGGGCACTGTATTTATACTGCTACCTCAGGGTACACACTGTCTGTCACTGTGTATAGTGCGCTTGTGGGGCCAATAATCACTTCCTCACACTGTGTATAGTACGCTTGGTGTGTGGCCCAGAGCTTGGGGGCCACATTGTGCCAAGAAATGTTGGCGGCTACAACATCAGTTACAGAGTGAGAGGAACGGACTATATACCCACCCAGCCCTGTGCCAGCTGGCAACATCTTGTGTAGGGGGCCCCACCAAAATGGTCCCAATTGCGCCCTGCAGTTTATAAGACTGACCTTGCCATTACACATACTACTAACAACCAATTCAACCTTGACTTTAGGGTGACTCTGCTTTATTTCTTGCTAGATAAATTCCTAGGAGAGATGTAGGGCTCTCATAAACGCTGAAAGCTTGGAAACATAGACAGCAAAGACACGCACCAGTGGGTTTTTATCTCCAGCAAACTTGTGTTTTTATTTTCACACTTGATAAACTCTCATTTTTCATGCACCCCCAGACCTGTCACGCACCTATAACTTTACAAACCACCATGACGGCTCCTTGAAGTGAGTCTGTGGCACTCTAAATATCTTAATCATGTTCCAGTGGTGCTTAAATACATAAGACTTAAGGAACAACACAATAGGGAAGAGACAAGGAGAGGGCTGAGTGCTGGGGGCAGTTCAAAGATAACATCAGAAGAGTTGTGTTGAATTAATAAATCATTTATTTTTTATCGAGGACCCCTGTCTCTTGTCAGCAACATTTTAGGAACATTTGGAGTGAATAAATGACAGGTTTGACTTTATTGTCAACTAAACAACATGACAGCGATGGAAAAAAGGAGAAGGTCCTATTTTTAAAAGATGACATTATTAAATGTTAGTATTGTTGGCATTGTCCATTTTAGCTTTAAAAAGTTTCTGCCAACGTAGCTGTCAAAGTAGAAATTTTATATGTACATTATTGAAATCTCATTATTCCATTGGTATTTCAGCAACAGGCATTAGAATGTACAGTAGATTCTTCTCTTACGTGCCCGCCCAAACTCAACTTTCATCCTCCACTAGTCTGGAATTTTGCACATTTTGAGTAGGAGACTTCATTTCATAATGATATTGGTTAAAGTGGATATCAAGATATATACAAGGTCAGACCAAAACTCGGTGGGTCGCGCTGGCCCAGACCCAATCCCTCTCGTGCCCCCCTGACCCACAGATCTCTCTCTCCCGACGTACTTAAGATAAGAATAAAATATTGAATGGGCACCACCGACGAGCCTCATTGACCAACATCTGGCCTGATCTCGATTGGGCAGGTTTGATTTTTCCATCGGATAGGGGACTGCATCAGCTCGTTGAAGAGACAGCACCTATGCCACCCTTTTGAATAAGCTTAATATCACCCACCTGTCGGTGGGCATATAGGGAGAAGATCCGCTCGCTTAGCTTTAAGTGTATGTTCAATACTGATTTTTATTTTTTCTCTAAATTACCACTCACCACTCGGCTGAACTAAAGAAGCTGTTTAGATGAGTAATGAAATCCATTTCAACCAGTGGAATCTACTTTGGAAGGATAAAAAATTGATTTATTATAGACTGTGAGCATTTAAGATGGCACGCATAAACCGAAACATAAGAACCCAACCAATTTTTTTTTTCACATGTGTGAATATCTACAGTACACTTTAAAACCTGTCTGTTATTAAGGTTAAGAATGTGTATTATACAGGATTTATTGCAATGTCCAGTGGTTAGCCATGTTGGAAGAATATTTGCTCCAGCTTTACACTGGACCTGCAACTTAAGGCCCCCAACATTGTGTGTAGTGCTAATCTTACCACAACCCACCATATTAGCCAAAAATATTTCTCTTTTTAGGGCAATTCAAGTCCCTTGGAGGCCTAGCCTTTGGTAATGCCCACCCCCCTTCCATATCTCATTAAATGTGCACAGATAGAAAATGTTATTCAGGCATGGTCACAAGAATAACTACACTAACTACACAAATTCATCCTAAATCTAACCCTTACTAACCTCCAAGCTGGACGAGAAGACCATATGGCCATTCCTCTTAATTCTCACCTACATCCACCTTCAGGCCGGAAGGTTTTTAACCAAGGATGAGGCTAAAAATTATAACAACACTTTGAAGGAAGTTGAGGAGAACTCAGGTTGCATCTTGGCCTATAGTTGATCATATGGCCATTCCTTCTAATTCTCACCTACACCGGCGGGAAAGTTTTTAACGGTGAGACTACAGCTGACCATATGGCCATTTCTACTAAATTTTGCCTACACTGGCCTTCAGGCCAGAAGGTTTTTACCAAGGATGAGGTTATAGTTGACCATATGACCATTCTTCCTAATTCTCACCTACACCAGCCTTCAGGCCAGAAGGTTTTTAATCAAGGATAAGGGTATAGTTGACCATATGGCCATTCCTCCTAATTCTCGCCTACAGGCCGGAAGGTTTTTAACCAAGGATGAGGTTATAGTTGACCATATGGCCATTCCTCCTAATTCTCACCAACAGGCCAGATGGTTTTTAACCAATGATAAGGTTATAGTTGATCATATGGCCATTCCTCCTAATTCTTGCCTACAGGCCGGAAGGTTTTTAACCAAGGATGAGGCTATAGTTGACCATATGGCCATTCCTCCTAATTCTTGCCTACATTGGGCTTCATGCCAGAAGGTTTTTAACCAAGGATGAGGCTATATTTGACTATATGGCCATTCCTCCTAATTCTTGCCTACAGGCCGGAAGGTTTTTAACCAAGGATGAGGCTATAGTTGACCATATGGCCATTCCTCCTAATTCTTGCCTACAGGCTGGAAGGTTTTTAACCAAGGATGAGGCTATAGTTGACCATATGGCCATTCCTCCTAATTCTTGCCTACACTGGGCTTCAGGCCAGAAGGTTTTTGACTAAAGACGAGGTTATAGTTGACCATATGGCCATTCCTACTAATTCTCGTCTACACCAGCCCTCAGGCCGGAAGGTTTTTAACCAAGGATGAGACTATAGTTGACCATATGGCCATTCCTCCTAATTCTCGTCTACACCAGCCCTCAGGCCGGAAGGTTTTTAACCAAGAATGAGGCTATAGTTGACCATATGACCATTCCCCCTAATTCTCGCCTACAACGGGCTTCAGGCCAGATGGTTTTTAACCAAGGATGAGGCTATAGTTGACCATATGGCCATTCTCTCTAATTCTCGCCTACACTGGGCTTCAGGCCAGAAGGTTTGTAACCAAGGATGAGGCTATAGTTTACCATATGGCCATTCCTCCTAATTCTCGCCTACACCAGCCTTCAGGCCAGAAGGTTTTTGACTAAGGACGAGGTTATAGTTGACCATATGGCCATTCCTCCTAATTCTCGCCTACAGGCCGGATGGTTTTTAACCTAGGATGAGACTATTGTTGACCATATGGCCATTCCTCCTAATTCTCGTCTACACCAGCCTTCAGGCTGGAAGGTTTTTAACCAAGGATGAGGCTATAGTTGACCATATGACCATTCCCCCTAATTCTTGCCTACACTGGGCTTCAGGCCAGATGGTTTTTAACCAAGGATGAGGCTATAGTTTACCATATGGCCATTCCTCCTAATTCTCACCTACACCAGCCCTCAGGCCAGAAGGTTTTTAACCAAGGATGAGGTTATAGTGGACCATATGGCCATTCCACCTAATTCTCACCTACAGGCCAGAGGTTTTTAACCAAGGATGAGGCTATTGTTGACCATATAGCCTTTCCTTCTAATTCTCGTGTACACCGGCCTTCAGACCGTAAGGTTTTTAACCAAGGATGAGGCTATAGTTGATCATATGGCCATTCCTTCTAATTCTGACCTACACCGGCCTTCGGCCTTCAGACCATAAGGTTTTTAACCAAGGATGAGGCTAAAAATTATTGCAACACTTTGAAGGAAGTTGAGGAGAACTCAAGATGCATATTGGCGCGTAGTTCAGTATCAGTATAGTTATCCATCCATGGAATGGAGGAGACATACACAACCAAATTCAATGTTCACATTTTCAAACTAATGCTCAAAAATGTTCAATAAACAGGGTGTAAAAATGAATCACATTTTTTTTCCTGAAGAGGAACAATTTAAATAATGTATTCCTTGCAACGCTGTATCTCTTACTCCGCGATGCTGATGCGCCATCCCAGCCTGTAATAACCGTTGCCTCTGTACCCCTGAGTGTTTTTCTATTTTTATATTATGACACATCCCCACCCACACACATATATATGATGTAAATAGAAAGCCACACATAGATCTGGGTATATATATAGACACACAAACACCCATAGCCGCGCATTCCCCTACATAAAATAGATTGTGATGTTGCTTTTATGTTCTCTGTTTTGACTGCCTTGTTTCAGCAGGTAATGGATTACTTTCATTTAAGATTACAAGTTTTCCTGCAAAGTGAAATCCAGCTTTGATACCGACATGAAAAGGCACTTCCCGTTCAGGAAACCTGGCTAAAAATAGGCAGCAATGACGTTACTGCAGTTTGGGAGATTTCTTTCCATTAAAAAAAAAAAAACTTCGCTGAAGAATTCAGAGAAATCATTAAAAATTGATGCCTATAATTTACGTCCATTTTACCCTAATGACATTTTTTTCTTATAAATATTACAGGAACGTTTTTTTTTTCCCTTTTATCCAGACACATGTTCCTGAATAATAATAAATATTAAACCCCGTGAAAAGGAAAAGAAAATGAAAGCGGTATTGAAAGGGATATTTTTATACTGTAATACTTGGTAAGTTGATGGATGCCTTGTTTCTGCAGCGTATATAATTAAAATGCAGGATAGAAATAGGATGTGATATGAAATGTATTTTGTTTAGGAAATACTTCATTTATCAAGATGGAAAATACAAGGGTTTATTTACAAAGTGCATTGTGCAGTCTTGGATGCATTTTCCCCCATATTTCCAGAATAATTGTGTTTTGCCCCAAACCAGTTGTGTTCGCTTTTTTTAGAGCTGGAGCTGTGTTACTTCCATAGCACCGATTCATAATGGCGTGTATGCCTACAGTGATACACTCACATACAGGCCCATACTGACCTATCTATACACTCACATACAGACCCATACTGACCTATCTATCCACTCACATACAGACCCACACTGACCTATCTATCCACTCACATACAGACCCACACTGACCTATCTATCCACTCACATACAGACCCATACTGACCTATCTATCCACTCACATACAGACCCACACTGACCTATCTATACACTCACATACAGACCCATACTGACCTATCTATACACTCACATACAGACCCATACTGACCTATCTATACACTCACATACAGACCCATACTGACCTATCTATACACTCACATACAGACCCACACTGACCTATCTATACACTCACATACAGACCCATACTGACCTATCTATACACTCACATACAGACCCATACTGACCTATCTATACACTCACATACAGACCCATACTGACCTATCTATACACTCACATACAGACCCACACTGACCTATCTATACACTCACATACAGACCCATACTGACCTATCTATACACTCACATACAGACCCATACTGACCTATCTATACACTCACATACAGAGCCATACTGACCTATCTATACACTCACATACAGACCCACACTGACCTATCTATACACTCACATACAGACCCACACTGACCTATCTATACACTCACATACAGACCCATACTGACCTATCTATACACTCACATACAGACCCATACTGACCTATCTATACACTCACATACAGACCCACACTGACCTATCTATACACTCACATACAGACCCATACTGACCTATCTATACACTCACATACAGACCCATACTGACCTATCTATCCACTCACATACAGACCCACACTGACCTATCTATCCACTCACATACAGACCCATACTGACCTATCTATACACTCACATACAGACCCATACTTACCTATCTATACACTCACATACAGACCCATACTGACCTATCTATACACTCACATACAGACCCACACTGACCTATCTATACACTCACATACAGACCCACACTGACCTATCTATACACTCACATACAGACCCATACTGACCTATCTATACACTCACATACAGACCCACACTGACCTATCTATCCACTCACATACAGACCCACACTGACCTATCTATCCACTCACATACAGACCCACACTGACCTATCTATACACTCACATACAGACCCACACTGACCTATCTATCCACTCACATACAGACCCACACTGACCTATCTATCCACTCACATACAGACCCATACTGACCTATCTATCCACTCACATACAGACCCACACTGACCTATCTATCCACTCACATACAGACCCATACTGACCTATCTATACACTCACATACAGACCCATACTGACCTATCTATCCACTCACATACAGACCCATACTGACCTATCTATATACTCACATACAGACCCATACTGACCTATCTATCCACTCACATACAGACCCATACTGACCTATCTATACACTCACATACAGACCCACACTGACCTATCTATACACTCACATACAGACCCATACTGACCTATCTATCTACTCACATACAGACCCATACTGACCTATCTATCCACTCACATACAGACCCATACTGACCTATCTATACACTCACATACAGACCCATACTGACCTATCTATATACTCACATACAGACCCATACTGACCTATCTATACACTCACATACAGACCCATACTGACCTATCTATATACTCACATACAGACCCATACTGACCTATCTATCCACTCACATACAGACCCATACTGACCTATCTATCTACTCACATACAGACCCATACTGACCTATCTATATACTCACATACAGACCCATACTGACCTATCTATCTACTCACATACAGACCCATACTGACCTATCTATATACTCACATACAGACCCATACTGACCTATCTATACACTCACATACAGACCCATACTGACCTATCTATCCACTCACATACAGACCCATACTGACCTATCTATCCACTCACATACAGACCCATACTGACCTATCTATATACTCACATACAGACCCATACTGACCTATCTATACACTCACATACAGACCCATACTGACCTATCTATACACTCACATACAGACCCACACTGACCTATCTATCCACTCACATACAGACCCATACTGACCTATCTATCCACTCACATACAGACCCATACTGACCTATCTATACACTCACATACAGACCCACACTGACCTATCTATCCACTCACATACAGACCCATACTGACCTATCTATACACTCACATACAGACCCATACTGACCTATCTATACACTCACATACAGACCCACACTGACCTATCTATCCACTCACATACAGACCCATACTGACCTATCTATACACTCACATACAGACCCACACTGACCTATCTATCCACTCACATACAGACCCATACTGACCTATCTATCCACTCACATACAGACCCATACTGACCTATCTATCCACTCACATACAGACCCATACTGACCTATCTATCCACTCACATACAGACCCATACTTACCTATCTATACACTCACATACAGACCCATACTGACCTATCTATCCACTCACATACAGACCCATACTGACCTATCTATCCACTCACATACAGACCCACACTGACCTATCTATCCACTCACATACAGACCCATACTGACCTATCTATCCACTCACATACAGACCCATACTTACCTATCTATACACTCACATACAGACCCATACTGACCTATCTATCCACTCACATACAGACCCATACTTACCTATCTATACACTCACATACAGACCCATACTGACCTATCTATCCACTCACATACAGACCCATACTTACCTATCTATACACTCACATACAGACCCATACTGACCTATCTATCCACTCACATACAGACCCATACTTACCTATCTATACACTCACATACAGACCCATACTGACCTATCTATCCACTCACATACAGACCCATACTTACCTATCTATACACTCACATACAGACCCATACTGACCTATCTATCCACTCACATACAGACCCATACTTACCTATCTATACACTCACATACAGACCCATACTGACCTATCTATCCACTCACATACAGACCCATACTTACCTATCTATACACTCACATACAGACCCATACTGACCTATCTATACACTCACATACAGACCCATACTGACCTATCTATCCACTCACATACAGACCCATACTGACCTATCTATACACTCACATACAGACCCATACTGACCTATCTATCCACTCACATACAGACCCATACTGACCTATCTATCCACTCACATACAGACCCATACTGACCTATCTATACACTCACATACAGACCCATACTGACCTATCTATCCACTCACATACAGACCCACACTGACCTATCTATCCACTCACATACAGACCCATACTGACATATCTATACACTCACATACAGACCCACACTGACCTATCTATCCACTCACATACAGACCCACACTGACCTATCTATCCACTCACATACAGACCCATACTGACCTATCTATCCACTCACATACAGACCCACACTGACCTATCTATACACTCACATACAGACCCATACTGACCTATCTATACACTCACATACAGACCCATACTGACCTATCTATCCACTCACATACAGACCCACACTGACCTATCTATCCACTCACATACAGACCCATACTGACCTATCTATCCACTCACATACAGACCCACACTGACCTATCTATACACTCACATACAGATCCACACTGACCTATCTATACACTCACATACAGACCCATACTGACCTATCTATCCACTCACATACAGACCCACACTGACCTATCTATCCACTCACATACAGACCCATACTGACCTATCTATATACTCACATACAGACCCATACTGACCTATCTATCCACTCACATACAGACCCACACTGACCTATCTATCCACTCACATACAGACCCATACTGACCTATCTATATACTCACATACAGACCCATACTGACCTATCTATACACTCACATACAGACCCATACTGACCTATCTATCCACTCACATACAGACCCATACTGACCTATCTATACACTCACATACAGACCCATACTGACCTATCTATACACTCACATACAGACCCATACTGACCTATCTATCCACTCACATACAGACCCATACTGACCTATCTATATACTCACATACAGACCCATACTGACCTATCTATCCACTCACATACAGACCCATACTGACCTATCTATACACTCACATACAGACCCACACTGACCTATCTATACACTCACATACAGACCCATACTGACCTATCTATCTACTCACATACAGACCCATACTGACCTATCTATCCACTCACATACAGACCCATACTGACCTATCTATACACTCACATACAGACCCATACTGACCTATCTATATACTCACATACAGACCCATACTGACCTATCTATACACTCACATACAGACCCATACTGACCTATCTATATACTCACATACAGACCCATACTGACCTATCTATCCACTCACATACAGACCCATACTGACCTATCTATCTACTCACATACAGACCCATACTGACCTATCTATATACTCACATACAGACCCACACTAACCTATCTATCCACTCACATACAGACCCATACTGACCTATCTATACACTCACATACAGACCCATACTGACCCATCTATCCACTCACATACAGACCCATACTGACCCATCTATACACTCACATACAGACCCATACTGACCTATCTATCCACTCACATACAGACCCATACTGACCTATCTATACACTCACATACAGACCCATACTGACCCATCTATACACTCACATACAGACCCATACTGACCCATCTATCCACTCACATACAGACCCATACTGACCTATCTATCCACTCACATACAGACCCATACTGACCTATCTATACACTCACATACAGACCCATACTGACCTATCTATATACTCACATACAGACCCACACTGACCTATCTATCCACTCACATACAGACCCATACTGACCTATCTATCCACTCACATACAGACCCACACTGACCTATCTATCCACTCGCCTACAGACCCATACTGACCTATCTATATACTCACATACAGACCCATACTGACCTATCTATCCACTCACATACAGACCCATACTGACCTATCTATATACTCACATACAGACCCATACTGACCTATCTATACACTCACATACAGACCCATACTGACCTATCTATCCACTCACATACAGACCCACACTGACCTATCTATCCACTCACATACAGACCCATACTGACCCATCTATACACTCACATACAGACCCATACTGACCCATCTATCCACTCACATACAGACCCATACTGACCTATCTATCCACTCACATACAGACCCATACTGACCTATCTATACACTCACATACAGACCCATACTGACCTATCTATATACTCACATACAGACCCACACTGACCTATCTATCCACTCACATACAGACCCATACTGACCTATCTATCCACTCACATACAGACCCACACTGACCTATCTATCCACTCCCATACAGACCCATACTGACCTATCTATATACTCACATACAGACCCATACTGACCTATCTATCCACTCACATACAGACCCATACTGACCTATCTATATACTCACATACAGACCCATACTGACCTATCTATACACTCACATACAGACCCATACTGACCTCTATCCACTCACATACAGACCCACACTGACCTATCTATCCACTCACATACAGACCCATACTGACCTATCTATCCACTCACATACAGACCCATACTGACCTATCTATCCACTCACATACAGACCCATACTTACCTATCTATACACTCACATACAGACCCATACTGACCTATCTATCCACTCACATACAGACCCATACTGACCTATCTATCCACTCACATACAGACCCATACTGACCTATCTATCCACTCACATACAGACCCACACTGACCTATCTATCCACTCACATACAGACCCATACTGACCTATCTATCCACTCACATACAGACCCATACTTACCTATCTATACACTCACATACAGACCCATACTGACCTATCTATCCACTCACATACAGACCCATACTTACCTATCTATACACTCACATACAGACCCATACTGACCTATCTATCCACTCACATACAGACCCATACTGACCTATCTATACACTCACATACAGACCCACACTGACCTATCTATCCACTCACATACAGACCCATACTGACCTATCTATAAACTCACATACAGACCCATACTGACCTATCTATCCACTCACATACAGACCCATACTGACCTATCTATACACTCACATACAGACCCACACTGACCTATCTATCCACTCACATACAGACCCATACTGACCTATCTATCCACTCACATACAGACCCATACTGACCTATCTATCCACTCACATACAGACCCATACTGACCTATCTATCCACTCACATACAGACCCACACTGACCTATCTATCCACTCACATACAGACCCACACTGACCTATCTATCCACTCACATACAGACCCATACTGACCTATCTATCCACTCACATACAGACCCACACTGACCTATCTATCCACTCACATACAGACCCACACTGACCTATCTATACACTCACATACAGACCCACACTGACCTATCTATCCACTCACATACAGACCCACACTGACCTATCTATCCACTCACATACAGACCCATACTGACCTATCTATCCACTCACATACAGACCCACACTGACCTATCTATACACTCACATACAGACCCACACTGACCTATCTATCCACTCACATACAGACCCATACTGACCTATCTATCCACTCACATACAGACCCACACTGACCTATCTATCCACTCACATACAGACCCATACTGACCTATCTATCCACTCACATACAGACCCACACTGACCTATCTATCCACTCACATACAGACCCACACTGACCTATCTATACACTCACATACAGACCCATACTGACCTATCTATACACTCACATACAGACCCACACTGACCTATCTATCCACTCACATACAGACCCACACTGACCTATCTATACACTCACATACAGACCCACACTGACCTATCTATATACTCACATACAGACCCATACTGACCTATCTATACACTCACATACAGACCCACACTGACCTATCTATACACTCACATACAGAGTGCTGCTGGAGTGCTGCTGTTTTCATCATTTTTGTATCACTAGGAAGGGCATTCCCCAACCTCACTGCCCTCACCGTGGGGAACCCCCCTACGCTGCTTCAAATGGAATTTCCGTTCCTCTAATCTAATCCCCTCTAATGTACTTGTACAGAGTAATCATGTCCCCTCACAAGCGCCTTTTTTCCAGAGAAAACAACCCCAACATCAACAGTCTCACCTCATAGTTTAACCCTATACCCCCAGAATGAATACAAAACCAACAGAGAGTTTATATTATGTTAAGTGACCTGTTAAAGAATCTTACCAAACTGGAATATATATATCAGTAAATATTGCCCTTTTACATCTTTTCCCTTGAGCCGCCATTTAGTGATGGGCTGTGTGCTCCCTCAGAGATCAGCTGACAGGAAATAATGCAGCTCTAACTGTAACAGGAAGTAGTGTGGGAGTATTGATTGGCTGATGGGGCCTGGCATGTATGTGTGCCTTAATGAATTGCATCAATATGTGCTTCCTATTGTGTCCATTTTAAAGCACCATTTTTTTACATTTGTGTATTTATTGAACTGAAGTGACTTGAAAGTGAAAAGCAAAGCCAAATATTATTACATAATCCCCCTCCCCCACCCCCTTTTTGGGAGCTAAACTGAGTTTTGCTTAATGAAAGCTAATTTAATTCCAATATGCATCAATAAAACATACATAAATATATATTCTCAATGGTGCTCAAGGTATTTGTCAATGTAATTGCTCTTGAAAGCAGTATCTGTCTGTCCTTTGCTGCTCTCTGCACTGTTGGACATGATTACATATACAATTTTAAACGATGTAGCAGGAGTGAGCTTTTCTTCCAATCCAGAAATTCACTTCCCACAATGCCTTGCATATTTCCTAATAAACAGACCTGTCACAGAGGAGAATTACAGAAGTGTTGTGGGAACTAAAGCCTTTTCGAGGCAACTTGAAGGGGAACTCGGACTTCTAAGAGCCCCACACAACACAGAAACCCCTAATATACCTATCACAGTTATCTGTTCCTTCAAAAAGTAGGAATAAATACCATTTTGAAAACAGCTCTTCTTTTTCTGCATCATTTGAAATCATGGCAGGGGAGGAGGGACTAAAACTGTAATGTTACAAATTGTAACAACTTTCTTCACAGCTTACAGACAGCATGCAGGAACTACATAACCCACAATGCACTGCACTGATGTTCCTTTCCTTTGTAAGAATGCTACAAATTGACCAAACCGCAAAATAATATAGATTCCTAATGTATCACTTTGGCTGCAGGTTTAATATTTGTATTGTATTGGACATATGATGGAAGCAGCCCCATGTATGTTAATGGCAAAAAATTATTTTTGGTCCATTTGGTCCTTTTTCCATACATTTAGCAGCATAGTGCCATTCTAGCTAACAATTCAGTATTTCTCCTATTACCAGGGCAACCACATTTATGCATGGTCTACATGGAATCTGACTATTTAGATCAGTGATCCCCAACCAGTGGCTCAGGGCAACACGTTGCTCCCCAACCCCTTGGATGTTGCTCTCAGTGCCCCCAAACCAGGGAGTTATTTTTGAATTCCTGACTTGGGGGCAAGTTTTGGTTGAATAAAAACAAGATTTACTACCAAATAAAGCCCCTGTAAGCTGATAGTGTGCATAGAGTCCCCTAATAGCCAATCACAGCCCTTATTTGGCACCTCCATGAACTTTTATGGTGCTTGTGTTGCTCTCCAAGTCTTTTTATATTTGACTGTGGCTCATGAGTTAGAAAGGTTGGGGATCCCCTGATTTAGATCATGTGCAATTGGACCAGATAAGGGCATGTCCAAAGGGACAAGACTATCATTTTAATCAGCTAGAGTAGTCAAATAGAGTAGATACGTAAAGGCCTTTAGACAACCAAGTGCCTACAGATAGCCAAGGTCCATCATTTGCTGAATATCCATTTCCTTATGACCGTTAAGGAATGCTCGAGATTGAAGCTCAGCTTTTAGGTATATACTGGCCCTTGTTTTGAATGTAAAGTCATATTTTCCATTGCTTCTCTGTTTGTTTGAATGTCACAAGCACCTAGGCATCTTCTACCTTCTTCACAAACTTTAATTACTGTTCCTGCAATTTCCAAGGAGGCCCTAAGAACCAAGTTCTCCCGAAAGAGCACAGAAAATGATACCCAACATCAAACAGTTGTTTTGCTAACTGTCCCTTCAGTTCCTCACTACAAGTAATCTATCTCCCCTTTGAATGCCGATAGGGGCATGCCTTGTGAGTCATCACTTTAGTTTTTGCACATCATTGTGCTTTGAGAAGAAAGGATGTCTCTTACCTTGAGTTTCTGAAAAGTTCAACTGTATTTTATGTATGGCTTAGAAACACTCTAGTAAACCTCAGCTGTCAGATTTGACTCCTTGTGGTAAAGAAAATATATGGAACAGTAAAACATTGAAATGTACCTAATCCATCTCTTCTGTTTGCTACGGAGAAGCTGTAAATTTCCATAACCATGTTGCCAAGCACTCAAAAAAGGTTGATGTTTCAATTGCGTGTCACAGTCACATAGAGGGATTTACAAATGAGAAAACTGGTAAGGAAAGTAAAAAATATCCTGCCAATCTATCTTGGTCTCGTAAAGCAAACTTACCAGAATATATGCATGGTAAATAGGTATACAGTGACCTCATGAGCAATCATGGTGCCGCTTACAAAATCATTGTTTGTGAAGGGAAATTTAATGCACTTTGATTTCATTGATAACTTTAGCAAAACCAAATTCAGCCATATACCAAATCCTCCACAAATGATCTGGTTGAATCCCAAAGTGGTGGAAAAAAAACTTATCCTGTGCATGGAGCATCAGTAGATGAGAAAGTTCACTTCATGCTGATCTGATTATTGGTAGTTATTGCATGAAAGGTAGCAACAAGAGAAAGTTGGGTGTTTGTGGTCACACATACACTTTCATCCAATCAAGCCCTTGGGCTGATTACTTTGAGAGCTTAGCTGACTGGCCCATGTATGACTGCCTTAGGGGAGAACTATACAGTACATATAAATCAAGCACTTTCATGTTTAGTTGTGAATGATAGCTGTAAACCCTACAATAAACATAAAAAAATGTAGAGGTTAGGTGAAGCAAAGGACACAAATTAGAGCTCCTGAGGTTGGAAACAGGAGTTGAGTAGAAGAAAAGGTAGGAAGGAAAAAATTGTCAGACAAACTTGGAGTCAAGGCAGGCAGAGATCAGAGCGGCAGCAATGGATGAGGCCAGGAACCGTAAGGGAAAGGTAAGGAAAGGAAGTCTTCAGGCAAGAACTGATACTGTGCAGACAAGGAAAGGAGCAGGGGAAGGGCGGAGAAGGCAAAGGCTGACAGGAACAGGACGGAGCAGGCGAAGACTGGAGCAGAACAGGAACAGGACTGAAGTGAGAATAGGAACAGGACAGACAGGAGCAAGAACAGAAACTTAAGAAGGACAGAGCTAGAGCAGAAGCGGAGTAGGAACAGGAGCAAGAACAAGGTACTAGGAGCTAGGGAAGATGCCACAGTGCTCCAAGTAAATCAATGCTCAGGCCAGGAGTGAGAGGAGGGTTGGGTTTATATAGGGCAGTGTCAGCCCTGATTGGCTGAGCTGAAGAGATAAAACATTAACAGGTAAAAGAACAAGAGGGAGAAAGAATGAGAGATAGGAAGGAAGATGAGCACTTAATGGTGGATCTCTTGGTGTAGTGATTAGGGAGAGCAGCCAGCAACCAGAAGGTCCCTGTTTCAAAACCAGTAGAACTTTACAGGAACACGCAAGAAGTCATCCACAGGTAGACTAGAAGTCAACGTCAGACAAGCAGAGTAAAAAAACTGAAAACTCCCAGAGATAGCGCAGGCTTAGTAACACAGTAAGTTTCACATGCTCTGGGTATATAGTTTTTACATGCCAACAACTTGGGGCGCTGGCATGCTTCAAAGAGAACTCAAGCTGCCCAGACCCTGCCAGTAAGTTTTGATAGAAACATAGTATCATTTAGCATTCTATCTACAGAATTTCAGGTTCAGCCCCTGTCTGCATTCCAACATTTGTTTGGGCTCCACTTAGTTTGTAACATGGCTATAGATATTTTTAAAAACTTGGTTGGAATAGTCACTCTGCTGAAGTTCCTGGGATAGTTCCTGGGATAGTTCCTGGGATAGTTAAGACAAGTTGTAAAGAGTTCCAACCTAAGGATATTAATGCACTCCCCAATAATCAGTCTCCATAAGTGTTTATCCAGCCAAGAGCTGGGCGGAGTTGATTACCTTTTCAGATTATAGTTTACTGGCAGTTCTGTTATTGGCCAGGGGTGTCAGGTGTCCCTAGGTTTTAAAAGTGAAGTCAACAAGTTCTATTTGGTTGATGATATAGAGCCTCAGTAGGTGTAGACAGTGTCAGGATAGATTCTGTAATAACTCACTTTAGGAGTGAGAGTTAGGCTGAGCGTAGTTAGAAGAGTAACCTGAGGCTCCAATGAGAAGACCAGAAGGGTTCATCCATGTTTTGCCTTGTCCTGACTATCATATCAAAAGTTTCCCTTGTCAAACACTAATTTCTTCTACAAGTGACTTCATCTTTTGCTTCAGTTTATTTCCATAAAAACCTTCAATTTAGTGCCAATCCAAAAGGCTATGAAGCGCAATAAAAAGACATGCTGATTTAGTATCCATTTGCCAACTAATTTATCTAGCATCGATCTCAGTAACAGAATTTCTAATTAGTGGAGGTCATTTATGAATGAAGTGCTAAGCAGCCCGTCAATATATCTGGAAATGGAAACTATTTTTCTTCCATCATGACAGGAGTTAGCAGTACCGTGTACAGCTGAGAATCACCTACAACGTGCAACAGGGATTCCCTGGGCTGATCCAAATACTTATGGTTTGTTCTTTAGTCACAGACCAACTCAAAAAGACCCCCCAAAAAAGCAAAAATAAAATAAATATGCCTAAAACATATACCAATATATCAAAGTCATCCAAAGGTAGTGATAAGAGTAGAGCCTGAACTTACAATTAGGCAAGGGAGTTTATTCCATTTTTTGTGGGGGGGGGGGGGACAAGCCTTTTATTCGTCAGTGAGGGTTTGACACCCCCAAAACATTAAATTTCTTTTATCCCATATTTAGCCCAGCTCTGTTTGTCTTAAAAATGCCTTCAGGGATTTGTCTGTTGAAATCAGTCAGCTAAGTCATCCCTTGTCTGGCCTGTCCTGTGCTCAACTTTATTCCAGCATTTTTCTATATAGTGCAGGGTCCCCAGATATTCTTATGAAGTTCCACCTTGTCCATTTGGATTGCAAACAGATAGTGTATTGTGTGTATATAGTCAATTTGGGTTTTTAGCTCTGTTATAGAGAGAAATGGTGCCAACCAGTTTAATACAATGACATAGCAATAGGAGGAACAGGAGGAATAATGATTTGTAATATCTGAGATAGCAATTGAATGGTTTTGACCAAAAGTCCCGCACTATTGGGCACCTCCACCATGAGTAAAAATAGTCCCCTCGGCCCCGATAGCCTCAAAAGAAAGTAGATGGGAAGGTTGGGGAAAAGTAACATTTCTGTACTGGAGTTGTATACCATCGAAGGAGTAGCTTATAGGCTGTTTCTTTTCTGCTTATTCATGGGAAGATTTTTCTGAGCAAAACCTATTTCCACTTTGCTGATGAGATGGAAAAATATCGTTTTCCTAGCTTTGCAAATATTTACACTGGGTATTGGGGGCAGTGGCAATTAACTGAGTGTATCCTTGTGCACAAATTTGCTGCAACACAAAAAAAATCCCTGATTGGGGAAAAAGTCACTTTTTTAACCTGGTCTTCTTACTGACCAGTCCCCGTGAATGGCATAATACTCTCACCTGTTTTCTGGTTTACTTTTATACAGTACTAGTGATGAGCGAATCTGCCCTGTTTCGCTTCGCCATATAATTCTCGAAAACGGCAAGAAAATTCGTGAAACAGCGAAAAATTTGTAAAACGAATTTGTCGCCTGCATCTATTTTTTTGTTGCCCGCGTCTATTTTTTTGTCACCTGCATCTATTTTTTTTTGCCCGCGTCTATTTTTTTGTTGCCCGCGTCTATTTTTTTGTCACCTGCATCTATTTTTTTTTGCCCGCGTCTATTTTTTTGTTGCCCGCATCTATTTTTTTGTCACCTGCATCTATTTTTTTTTGCCCGCGTCTATTTTTTTGTTGCCCGCATCTATTTTTATGTCGCCTGCATCTATTTTTTTGTTGCTCGCGTCTATTTTTTTGTTGCCCGCGTCTATTTTTTTGTTGCCCGCGTCTATTTTTTTGTTGCCCGCGTCTATTTTTTTTCGCCTGCGTCTATTTTTTTGTTGCCCGCATCTATTTTTTTGTTGCCCGCGTCTATTTTTTTGTTGCCCGCGTCTATTTTTTTGTCGCCTGCATCTTTTTTGTGTCTTCTGCGCTCTTTTGTTGCCACTGTGCCCAATTTTGACACATCCGCACCTTTTGTGTTGCAACCATGCCTTTTTTACTCGACCACACCCTTTTATGATGCGACCGCTCCCAATTTGATGCGGCCGTCCCCCTTTTTTTGACGCTCGACAAGACATTTCCACGCGAAGTTTCACAAAACAATTCGCCAATGGTGAAATGCGGAAATTCGCTGCAAATCCATGTCTGGTGAAACAATTTGCTCATCACTATACAGTACTTCATAGCTGACAAGTCCTTTGAAATAGCAGTATCAATATCAATTGACGATACAAGGTATGTTGCCTGGTGTTTGTAATAAGAAAGTGCACCCCTAGTTACACATGTCCGGCCAAGGAGGACAGGTTACTGGAATGCCCAACTTGTACCATTAATAATTATTTGCCTCCTTATTGCTCCTCCTCTTACAAGTAATCAACAATGGTTTTACATATCCATGGCAAACATTAGTCATTTCCTAATCACCTTCATTTATTCGGCCCAAGTGAGTTTGTGAGACCAGAGCTGTCAGTTTGATTGAACAGCCAAGGTTTGCCTCCCACACACTCGCTTAATTCTAAGCTAGAAATCTTTTTCTTCTTCTTCTTTTTTTTTTGTTAATTGGAAAGGGCTTACCGGAGTAATGCCCTTTTCTACCATGTTCTGATGTGTTGTGTTTTGTGTCAAAAAACTGACAACCAGTATTATCAAAATGACCCATTAAGCATAGAACTTTATAGGTTAAATATTGATTGCTTTTTTTCTGACTGAAAGAGAGACCCTTTTCCGGTCTAACAGGCCAATGTAATTGTTCTATAAAATCTCAGTTAAATATGTTCTAGGGTAACGGCACATGAAAGTGATGGGGATCAGATTCCCAACTACAGACCAGTTTCATCCTTCTTAGGGCTCATCTGTGTAGTGCTGGGTCTTCTGATCAGCTTACGTGGATCCAGGGGTTTGGGTGCACAGATAAGTCAGATGGGTTGAGGAGACTGCCTCATACGTATGTAAATAAACACAAGGAATTCTGGGAATTTATCAGAAAACCCTGCACTACACTGATGAGCCCCAAGAAGGGCAAAACTGGTCTGTAGTTGGGAATCTGATCATCTATCATCCTGGCTTTTGTTTTAAACCCAGTGGCTGAGCTTTAGCCTATAGGATCAACCCATGCAAATAGATTTTCTTGGAGCTCTTTGGGATTCGTTCCCAGAATTCCTTGTGTCCGGATATACTAGGGAGTCCAGATATACTAGGGGTCTAGATTTGCTACAGAGTCCAGATTTACTAGGGGTCCAGATTTACTAGGGGGTCCAGATTTACTAGGGAGTCCAGATATACTAGGGGGTCCAGATTTACTAGGGAGTCCAGATATACTAGGGGGTTCAGATTTACTAGGGAGTCCAGATATACTAGGGGGTCCAGATTTACTAGGGAGTCCAGATTTACTAGGGAGTCCAGATATACTAGGGAGTCCAGATATACTAGGGGGTTCAGATTTACTAGGGAGTCCAGATATACTAGGGGGTCCAGATATACTAGGGGTCCAGATATACTAGGGAGTCCAGATATACTAGGGAGTCCAGATATACTAGGGGTCCAGATATACTAGGGAGTCCAGATATACTAGGGGTCCAGATATACTAGGGGGTCCAGATATACTAGGGGGTCCAGATATACTAGGGGGTTCAGATATACTAGGGAGTCCAGATATACTAGGGGGTCCAGATTTACTAGGGGGTCCAGATAAACTAGGGGGTCCAGATTTACTAGGGAGTCCAGATATACTAGGGAGTCCAGATTTACTAGGGAGTCCAGATTTACTACAGGGTCCAGATATACTAGGGAGTCCAGATTTACTAGGGGGTCCAGATATACTAGGGAGTCCAGATTTACTACGGGGTCCAGATATACTAGGGAGTCCAGATTTACTAGGGGGTCCAGATATACTAGGGAGTCCAGATTTACTAGGGGGTCCAGATATACTAGGGGGTCCAGATTTACTAGGGGGTCCAGATATACTAGGGGGTCCAGATTTACTAGGGGGTCCAGATATACTAGGGAGTCCAGATTTACTACGGGGTCCAGATATACTAGGGAGTCCAGATTTACTAGGGGGTCCAGATATACTAGGGAGTCCAGATTTACTAGGGGGTCCAGATATACTAGGGAGTCCAGATTTACTAGGGGGTCCAGATATACTAGGGGGTCCAGATTTACTAGGAGGTCCAGAGATACTAGGGAGTCCAGATTTACTAGGGAGTCCACATATACTAGGGGGTCCAGATTTACTAGGGAGTCCACATATACTAGGGGGTCCAGATTTACTAGGTAGTCCAGATAAACTAGGGGGTCCAGATTTACTAGGGAGTCCAGATATACTAGGGGGTCCAGATATACTAGGGGGTCCAGATATACTAGGGGGTCCAGATATACTAGGGGGTCCAGATATACTAGGGGTCCAGATACACTAGGGGGTCCAGATACACTAGGGAGCCCAGATATACTAGGGGTCCAGATACACTAGGGGGTCCAGATATACTAGGGAGCCCAGATACACTAGGGGGTCCAGATTTACTAGGGGGTCCAATTCAGATGAACCCATCTAAAAACCAAAGTTACAGCACATAGGAAAAAGTGACGATACCAATAGATTGAAATTGGCAAATAACTCTGTAGCATTGCAACATTGATCTTTTTAGATCAAATTTTAGGGGTCACAGAATCTGAAAATATATTTCTATGATCAGTGAGATATGAAAGATATGAAAAATAGAGATATTATGAAAAAATTAGCTTGTAAAACCAACAAAATGTTTAAGTAGCATGTTTGTCACAAAGGTTAGTAGTGGAAATGTTAAACCGACATTTGTTCATGACATGTTCCTGGGCACTGCACGGGGAGAGAATGCCAAGCAAATATTAATAAAGGTTAAAAGACAGCCTTTATTGTAATAGGTAAGGATGGGGTAAACACCTAGCGAAATGAAATATGACAGAAAATATTTCAGGGAAACATAACTGTGGTGGGGGTGTTAAACAATATTATATATATATATATGTTTTATTTTATTACAATTAGAATCCTACGAATTGTTCTCCTTTAGAACTTGATATATGTAGACTTGTTATTGAAAGAACACCATTCGAAGGAAAAACTATCCTGATTTTTGTGTGGAGGAATCCATTTTCTGGTAGTAATGGCTTCCATTTTGTTTCTAAATTTCTAGGTTTTAGCAACTTGTACACTTCCAATATAATGGAATTTAAACTACAGCGCCACCTGCTGGTCAGTTCTGCCGATTGGCTTGACAGCAGAGAAAGTTTCAGAGGAAGAAGAGGAAACTCTTCTGATGTTGCTTTGCTGAGAAAAGAGTATAGAAATATCTCATGACTCTGAGCTGTTGCTTCAATGTCATTATTTTAGCAGTGGGAAAATTGCTAATATCTTGAATTCTAGAAAAGAAAAGCAATTAATGTAAACAATTTAATGAATTTACTTGATGACAGTGACCCTTAGAAATGCCAAAATATAAGGAGTCGTTTATGAGCCCCAAGTGCAATGTATAAAGTGCAGTTCTGGACATACAATAGACATGTAGTCAATAGCCACAAGGCAGGTTTTTTCCCCCCATAATTCCAGTGTAGCAGTGGTTATGAGGGGGTAACACACCTTATGCAATTGTGCCAAAACTGCCACTTCCATGAGAACTGTGTAACAGTGCTACCGATTTATTAGGTACAAGTGTGTTAGGGAGCTGTGGGAACCCTGGAGCTATTGCCACCTTCGTTGGTGTTGGTAGCTCCAGGGTTCCCCCTGGGTAAAAAAGTACACTGTGCCAGGGTCAGACTGACACCAAGGCAAACCCAAGTGAGCCCCGGTGAGTCAGCTCCAAGTCAGGGCACTCCTCCCCCATCCCTGATCACAGCTGCAAGTGAGAGGAATGTGGCACACATTCGGGTGTAGGATGGTGGCGAGTTTCATGACTGAGGTAAGGGACCCCTTAGGTGACAGCCCTGGTGGGCCCTGCACACCCCACACCAACACCGTACTGCACTCAATTTGGAACAAGAGGCAGGACAGACCAAGGGGCACTGAGCATGTGGAGTGCAAGTACTTTTACTAAATGGAATTTTTTGTGCAACAACTGCTGGACAGACCGAGGGGCACCAAACACAACTATGGGGAGTGCAAGGAACACCTTCTGACACAAGTGACTGTTCGAAAATTTGTGTGAGTTTCAGCCATAATTGACCGTTTGGTATTTTCTACTGCTTAGTTACATGCGGTGTAGGACACCGGGGATTACACTGGTATATTGCATGTTTCTGTACAAGCTAATTACTGTGTATTCCTGTGGCTACACCAGTGATCCCCAACCAATGGTTCTGGAGCAGCATGTTCACCACTCCCTTTGATGTTGCTTTCAATGGCCTCAAAGTAGGTGCCCATTTGTAAATCTCTGGCTTGGAAACAAGTTTTGGAAGCACAGAGACACAGTTTTACTCCAAGCAGAGCCTCCTGCAGGCCAGCAGTCCCCATGGGGCTACCAAATAGGCAATCACAGTCCTTGTTTGTCATCGCCAAGAACTTATTTAATGCTTGTGTGGCTCAACAGCACTTTTTACATCATGTGTAAGAAAGGTTGGGGAAATGTTGGCTGCCATTGTGTCCCATTGTTTTAGATGCACACCC
Source organism: Xenopus tropicalis (assembly GCF_000004195.4). NCBI lineage: Eukaryota > Metazoa > Chordata > Amphibia > Anura > Pipidae > Xenopus > Xenopus tropicalis. The sequence goes on along the minus strand of NC_030680.2, from coordinate 20,438,283 downwards.
TCAACTGCCTTTGCTTTATTGCATCAGAATGCAATGGGGCATGGGAAAAATGCTACATTGAGGATGCAAAAAACATGGCTAATTGTGTCTGAAATTACACTTAGCAAATGGCGCTTGTAAATGAGCCCTACGTCTGATATTCTACATGCAATAGAATTGGGCAGATACATTTTGTTACAGTTCTGATTTGCTTTCTTCTTGTGAAAGATAAGTGAAGCTCTTGGTCGGTCTCACAAAACTCAGCCCACTTAGAATGGAATTTACGAAGTGAGTAAAAGCTATTTAGTCAAGGAACAGATTTTAAAAGATTCAATGCACCTCCGCAAAGGTGATCTCTTTATTTTGTATTGGGGACAATGGTTTCCTCTCCAGGAAAGGGGTTTCTCGATTTGGAATTTGGAATAGAGCTACGTTCGGAAGGCTCATAATCTGAACCCCAGAACCTCATTGTTTGATCCCCAGGAATGGAAAGCAAAATTCACACAATGGAAAATGCAGCACATCACCCAAGAAGAATTTCAAGTATTTATCAATGAACTCACCAATTCATCTGCCAAGGCTGACTTGGAATTTCTAAGAAGCCCGGCACAAAGGAAATTCTTATCTATCCGATCTCAGGAATATTTTCTCCCCGCGTGTTCCCAGGCAATGCTTTGACTAGAGTTGGGGGGTTACCTTGAAAGACCTCTATAAGCACATGATGAAATTTGATTAAATACCTCCAATCCATTATTTATGCAGGAAACATTCCTGAATAGTTGCAAAGGCCGTAGCCAAGCCTTGAATGCACGGTGCATGGTTTCTGTTAGCTGGTAGATTTTGAGCTTGAAAAAATATACCGGCCCAATTGATATACTGTAAGAAATTGCCTTTTCTCCTGTCACCAACCTTCTAATTCTGTGTGTGCCATACTCTGCTTGCCCTATGATGCCTGTGTGTATGGCACACACAGGCAGCCTACAGTGACACAATGCTGGCACTGCTCCTACAGTCTGCACAATAACTATATATTAAAAAACTTTTTAATTGAAGTACCACCTCAGTATATGTTCTTTTTGTAGTGTGCAGGGATTATTTGTGGGTTTCTACTGCTCCTGAGGTGTGAACAGGGGAACAATGGGGGTGATTACAGCCTGAGCCTGAGGTGTGAACACTGCAGGGGGTGAACAATGCAGAGATTAAAAGGTGTGAACAACACAGGGGATTATATATTTAAACAATACAGAGGGATTACAGCCTGAATCTGAGGTGATAACCATGCAGGGGGCCCAGTTAATCACAGTACTGATACCATTTAAAGCTTACACAAAGGTAAGCCATCAAAGCAGCCAGACAGGTGGGGGGCCACACAGAGGGGGGTCGCGGGCCGCATGCGCCCCGCGGGCCGCCAGTTGGACAGCACTGTTCTAACCAATCTTAAAAGAAGCTCCTTGCACTTCCACATATTGTTGCTGTGTTCGGGACTGTTGCATCTGTTCCACTTCTTTTTACATCTTAAAGGTGGCGGTAGATCCAAGGTTCCCACAGCAGCCGCATCAATGCATAAAGTGCCCCCGCTACTAAAAAATTTGGCACAGGCATCAGTCACCATCCCGACTTTGCAGCACAACTTTGTCCAATTAGGGTCAAAACACGTGCAATTTTGTGTTTTGATGCATCTTCCCTTTAGGATGTACAGACTCAAGCACAGAAATGATGGGGGGAAGTCTGCACTGTGGGTAAAAACATGATGAACAGAATCCAAAATTGCACTTGTAAATGACCCCCTATTGACTAAAACATTTCTCAGTGGTGAGCAGATAGGCACTACATTTCCCAGGTGCAGTAACCCATAGCAACCAATCAGTTACTGGTCACCTGTTTCAAAATCAAACATCTTATTGGTTGCTATGGGTTACTGCACCTGGACAAACTTAGGGGGCTATGTAATAAAAGGCACTACTTTTGCCCAGGTGCAGTAACCCATAGCAACCAATCAGTTACTGGTCACCTGTTGCAAAATCAAACATCTTATTCGTTGCTATGGGTTACTGCACCTGGACAAACTTAGGGGGCTATGTAATAAAAGGCACTACTTTTGCCCAGGTGCAGTAACCCATAGCAACCAATCAGTTACTGGTCACCTGTTTCAAAATCAAACATCTTATTGGTTGCTATGGGTTACTGCACCTGGACAAACTAAGGGGGCTATGTAATCAAAGGCACCACCAAGTTTGCCCAGGTGCAGTAACCCATAGCAACCAATCAGGAGGTAGAGTTTACTGGTCATCTTTTTCGAAATCAAACATTTTATCGATTGCTACGGGTTACTGCACCTGGGCAAACGTAGTGCCTTTTATTACATAACCCTCTAAGTTTGTAAAGGTGCAGTAACCCATAGCAACCAATAACATGTTTTCTTTTAAACCGGTGACCAATAAACTCTACCTGCTAAATTGGTTGCTATGGGTTACTGCACCTGGACAAACTTAGGGAGTTATGTAATAAAAGGCACTACGTTTGCCCAGGTGCAGTAACCCATAGCAACCAATTTAGCAGGTAGAGTTTATTGGTCACCGGTTTAAAAGAAAACATGTTATTGGTTGCTATGGGTTACTGCTGCTGGGCAAACTTAGTGCCTTTTATTACATATGGATAGTGATGAGCAAATCTGTCTCTGATAAATCTGCCAAACAAATTCACGAAACGGTGAAAAAATTGCGAACGACTTTTTTGACACACGCAACTTTATTGGACTCAGCTGCAATGTATTTGACACGGCCGTGAATTTTTTGAGATTTATTGCGACTCTTTTTGACTCGATCGCAACTATTTTTGACATGGCTGTGACTTCTTTGACACAACCACGACTTTTTCCTCACCCAGCTAATTTTTTTTTTTTGCGGCAAATTTTTGCTCCCATTTCTCAAAAAAATCCGCCAATGGAGAAATGCAGAATTTCCACGAATCCATGTCTGCCAAAAAATTTCCCTCATCACTACATACGGGCGGATAGTCTGTATTCCGCTCTCATACACGGGTGTGTTGGCTGTCATCCGTCACCTTCGCCTTTCTGCTTCTCATACGCAGGCAGACGTCACTTACGATAGGTAACAACCTGCTCATGTTGATTAAAAACAAGGGAAAAAAAAAGTTTTCAATAATCTCTGTGGTTTGACGCTCCCCCCCCCCCCCCCCACCATAAAAGACAGCACGTGTACGTTTCACATTTCTTTTAAATTCAAAACATGTGCAAGTAAGACACTTGATAGAGAGATGGAAGCGTTATTACATTCCCAGGGAACAATGACTAACACAACTAGTGAGGTCTGAATGTTCCCTTTATAGATCAGGTGTTAATATACAGTGACATTACGGCTCTGAGCGCTGGAAATGAATATGAATGTATCAGGCTTAATAAGGTGGCAAGCTGGAAATGATGCAGAGAAAAAAAATATTGGTTAATTTTTCCCCCCCTTGTAATCTTTCCCTGTGCTCTACAATGGACGCCAGATGTACAGGAAGGCTGCATGGTGATACAGAAGGGTACACACAGGGCCATACCTATAATTTATTAGAAAATAAGAAAAACTAACTTATTTGGTTACATGTACAAGCCTAATTATAGTAGGGATGTCCAAATAATTTTTTTTTGTACTCTTGACACAGATGTAAAAAGTGTTGGTGAGCCATATAAGCATAAAAAATGTTCTTTGGGGGTGCCAAATAAGCACTGTCAGGGGCGCTTCTGCCATTAGGCGAGTTGAGAAACTCGCCTCAGGCGGCAGAAGCGCCCCAGTTACCAGGGGTGGCAAAAAGCCGCTCCTGGTAACTTTAAGAGCCGAATTTCCGTTTTTTAAACCGGAAATTCGTCTCTTCAATTGCGCTCTCTGCACTAGCGATCTCACCGCCCCCGGACCCGCTCCTGCGCTCAGAAGGTAAGCGCTGGGGAGCGGGGGGGGGGGGGGGCGGCATCCAGGAGCCGCCTCAGGCGGCGATATGTCCAGAATCGCCCCTGAGCACTGTAATTGGCTATTTGGTAGCCCCTTTGTGGACTGGTAATATCCCCAAAAGTATCAAGTGTTAAGACCAAGGGCAAAGTTTCAAGCCTTCCAGTCTCTCGGGCAGTCCTTGGCCGACATTATATTTATCCAGGAGACAAGGCTGACCACCACTGCAGGTATGAAGAGAGCAACAAGAGAATGGCGTTGGGGGTCCAGCTTTTTTGGGTGGGGGACAGGGTTAGGGTGGGGAAATGGTTGTGTGGCTAAACCAAGCGGACATAAATGGACTTGGATCAAGTGACTTTGTTGTGGGAGGGGGTGGGAATGGAAGCCATCATGGACAGAGGAACGGACTTTGAAAAAGATGGTTCTCTTCTGTCGGAGGGAATGGGTGGGTTTTGGTGAAGGTTTATTACTTTTTAATGGACGACCTTATCTGAATTATTATGTTATGTTAGTTATCTGGTGTGATGTTTGTTATCTTTATGTTCGGTTTATTTTTTTCTAAATAAAGAAAAATTCCTATGTGGACTGGTATCCTACAGAAGGCTCTCTTTGGCTTTACACTGGATTTTATGCAATCAACACTTGCCTCCAAGCCAGAAATTCAAAAATAAGCACCTACGTTGAGGCCCCTGGGAGCAAAATCAAAGGGGTTGGTGAGCAACATGTTGCCCCCGAGCCACTGGTTGGGGATCACTGATTTATAGCAATACCCTTTCACTAGACTTGTGCTGAGTACCTACATAAAGAACAAACCCAAACAGCTCCAATCAGGCAACACATTATAATGTTCAGTCCCATCA